>NC_053046.1:39546369-40160792 GCF_003473485.1 Medicago truncatula
AAAATAAGAGAAATAATCCTTTTTATCCGGCGTTAACTTGGAACTGCGTACATCCAAAGCACATTTTACTAAGATCAATGTACTTGTGATAGTTGAACAACCATTATGATAATTTTTGTGATAATTTTCTCTCTCATACTCACATCATGTTACTCCATCCGTTCCTTTTTAAGTGTTACTTTTGGAGAAAATTTTTGTTCCTATTTAACTGTCACTTTCAAAGTTCAATGCAACATTAAATGTTGTTTTACCAATATTCCTTAGTTATTAATTGCGAAGAGAGAAATATATGAAATGAGATATTAAATGAATAAAGTCATTATAGTAAAAGTATAGTTTATTGCATCAAAATTAGTATCAATTGTTGATTGTCTTGGTTTGTGTAAAATGTCAAATTGTGACAATTAAAAAGGAACGAAGGTAGTATCATTTTCTTTCTCTATTGCTTTGGTTTTTGTGCCATGACCTACATTTTTTTTTTTGTATATTTTGGTTGTCCCACAAGTTGTCACATAAAATGGTTGTTCAAATAATATTCCTCTAAAAATAAGTGGCTCATTTTATCAAGAGCATGGGCAAAATATAAGCTACACAACTATAGTAAAAAACGGTGTTTCTTCCAAAGAGAGGAAGTAGTGGATCAATCCCAATTCTCAAGTTCTCGAAAGAAAAGCACAGGGCCATTACTTTTTCCACCATATGACCTTCTCGCACGCCCTATGCAAATCACCAAAATGCCCTTCAGATTTTATAATCCAGAACATTTATGCGTATTCCGGAATTTATATTCCGGACAACTGCGAAGTATAAAAGAGACTTCACCCCCCATTTTTACAGTTTTACAGTTCCACATTCAACATTCACTCTCTCTCTACATTATCCCAAAATCCGAACACCACAAATCTTGTCCAAATTTGGAGTTTTGTTGCTCAAAAGCACCGCATTTCAACCCTTGTCAACCAGCATGGAAGGTTAATTCGATTTATGTACATTTGCATGGTTAATTTGGTAGTTTTATTTTTGGAATTCTGGTCGGGTGCAATCCGGATTTCACTTTCCAGACTGGATTGTTGATGTCTGGAATTTGAAATCCGGACGAACCCAAAATGTTTTTTTTTGCTTCTGTTATGTGCTGTTTGATTTCCCTAATTTGAACCCAAAATGTTTTTTTTGCTCCTATCTAATACTCGGCGCGTAAGGGAGGCAGGGCATGCATCCCGTAGGAAAGCGCGTAGCCAACGGCTAGAGGATGAAGGTGGTGTTCCTCCGAGGCGTCGGGGTGCTAGAGGGCGTTGTGCTGATGTCGAGCCTAGTGTCGACCATCAGCCGGAGCAGCAAGAGTATATGGACTTGCAGCAAGAGCAGCCTGATGTGGGCTTGCAGCACATGGAGGAGCAGGAGCTTGAGGAGGAGTTGCATGCTATGGACGTGGAAATGGAAGATGCAGAGCCACGAAAAAGGCAAAAGAAGGAGAAGGTGGTGGACCCTGAGCCACTAGATGACTATCCTGGTGGGCCACACGAGACTGGCCTCCTATGGAAGTACCATGTGCACGTAGCCAGGAAGGCGGCTGATGGCGAGATATTTATTAATGTTAAACTCACTTAATTAATGTTAATCTGTGTGAAAATAATGTTGATATTTGTGAAACTTCCTGTTTATGTAATGTGAAATTTGTTTGTGAAGCCATAAGTTTAAACTCACTTTGTTAATTTTAATTATTTGCAGTGGAGTGGAAAATTAAAATGCATCAACAATGGAAAGAAGATAGAAGAGATGCATGATGATGACACAAGACCTATCATGGCTGCACGGTGGTGGGAGAACAGATTGTAGGGCACCGGCCTTGGTTGGCTCCAGGATACCAGCTACAACATGATTGACCATGGTCTGATATGTGCCTTTGTGGAGTGGTGGCATGAGGAGACTTCTAGATTCCACCTTCCATTTGGGGAGATGATAGTCACACTTGATGATGTGGCCTCTTTGCTGCATATCCCCATGGAGGAGCACTTGGCGTCTGATACAGGTGATGCTCTTATTGAGGTCGACAAGACCAAAGGTGAACATTGTCGATTTAGCTACCTGGAGAAGATCTTCAAGGAGCGTTTGAAGGAGCATAGGGATTTGGCGGCTGAGTATGGTGTGACTGAGGAGGTGGAGAGGTTATGGGACCAGGCTGTCCGCATATATTTGCTATACTTGGTGGGGATCAAGATATTCACTGACAAGAGCCAGTGGGCTGTTGATGTGGTCTACCTGAAGTTCTTCAGAGACCTTGATCTTGTTTCTAGTTTTTCATGGGGAGTTGCAACACTAGCTCACTTGTATAAGGAGCTCAACAATGCTGCACATTGAAACTGCAGTCAGGTGGCAAGATACCTGACTTTGTTGCAAGTATAAATTAAAAACTATGTTTTATTTTTTTAAATGTAAGTGTATATGGTTTGTATATTTATATGTGGTTGTCTTTGGTGCAGACTTTGGTGTTTCATTACTTCTCAGGTATGGGAAACAAGGATGTTTGGGAAAATTATGTAGAGAATCAGTATCCACGTGCGATGTTTTTATTTTTATTTTTTACCATTGTCTAGTTTAGGCACAGTGGACCACTATAGAAACTATCTCGATGCGCTGGATTTGACGAGGGTTGTCATGGCCCCATATGGAGTGCGCCGTTAGGCACATTAGTTTGAGCGGGTCAACCTTTACTCTAGATGGCTGAGATTCGGAGACCGAATGGTGAGATATCTGTCGGATAGGGTGCTTCGTCAGTTTGGGTGGGTTCAGACCATACCGAGACATCCCGTTGAGAGTGCAGCTATTGATGTTAATTTGGAGGAGATCACATACCGCTTTCTCCGTGCACGTGATTATGCGCTGACACCTCAGCAGTTGGGAGAGCCTGCAATTCATGGTGTGGAGGCAGAAGATGAATATATCGATTGGTTTTATCGACATTCCCATCCACGCATGATTCTTCCAAACATGCCGGTACCGGTGCCGAGGCCACCGGAGCGTGAGATCCTTGATGTGCGAGCTGCTCATGAGGATGGAGACCTTGCCTACTTACATCTTAGCGGAAGGATGAGCCGCATTAGAGACCACATCTATGCTATGATGAGTAGTGGTCTGGTGCCGAAAGAGACTGAAGAATGACAACATTTGGAGGACGCGTTGAAAGAGGTGCATGATGGGAAAGTTTACCGTCGTCGGGGAGCTACTGATGGTGGCAGGGGTGGTGGCAGTGGTGGCAGAGGTGTTGGGGGTGTAGTTATTAGGGATTGATTGTATTTTATTTACTTTTAATGTTTGAATATTTTGGATCATAATGTTATGTAACATTTGGATAATTATGTTTTATTAATGTTTGAAAATTATAACAGATGTCTTCTGCCTTTGTAGTGATGCATTCTGGATTATATAATCCGGACATGTTTATTACTTTCCGGATTATATAATCCGGAACCGTCGTTCACCACCCACTTTTGTTGACTTTCAACGGGGTGATTTACACTATTCGAATTATATAATTCGAAAATGATATAAAATGTTTGGATTATATAATTCAGATTCATCTATTCATCACCGACATCTTCATCCATCAGGATGATGAAGTGCCAAAATCCACGAATAAATCCGGAATTAATATTCTGAAAGTAGTTCGGATTATATTTTCCGAACAAAGGGTATTTTGGGAAGAAAAAAAAAGGCGCGCGAGGAAGGGTATATGGTGAAAAAAGTAATAGTCAAAGCACAATTACACCACCAAGTGCCCTAACGGCCCAACACAGTAGAAATTGCATCACATTTTGTAGCTTTTAAAAACCACGGTAAAAATTGCCCCGTAACGTGATATTTGAAGACTGGACGCTTATAGAAACATATGTTTAATCACATAGCATCGCATGATAGTTTAGTGAGATCTATTAGCAAGTAGAATTCACTTAATCATTATTTTATCTTTTGCGTCCACCTCTCTCGTAAATGGACCATAAATAAAACAAAGTAAATGAAACAAAATTGAACTCGTTTAATTGACCTCACGAGCTCACACTTATTTTTACAACTTTTTCTTTATATATATCTTTTTTAAGAAAAGCTACATTGACAATGAGCATGCGTATTTGATTTAACGTCAAATAATATCTTCGGCATAAATTTGAGGAAAAAAATAGAGGAGGGGCAACTAAATTGCAAAGGAGGAAATTAAAGAGTGAAAATAGAGTGGTTAAAAAGTGTACTTAAATCCCCCAAGTAGGTTAACAAAAAAAAGAAAAGAAAAAAAGTGAATTTAATTAAGTCAAAACAAAACCATGCATGTTTCTCTTTTCTCTACATTCACTGTACTCCCAAGATCTGATAATCAATTTTAGTAAACTTCAGGATCTTTAGTTTATGCTTCAAAATAATTAAATTAAACAAACACATACACATTCCTCTTGCAAGTTGCAAGTACATAACCCAGTAAAAGGCAAAGATCGTTAAAGTGTATAGTAAACTGAATCCAGTACTCCGTACACCTTGAGGTTTGAGCCATCACAAATCTGTTGCACATGATTTATCAATTCATGTGGTACAATCATATACGTGTGTGGGGATCATTTCTTGTCAGATTGGTGAGAGAAAAATTCTAGGGCAAAATTATTATACTAATGCAAATTGTTGATAGGTCCCTGCAATCACGATGGTTGGATTTGGAATTGAGTATTAATCATGTTTAATAATTTAAAATTCTGCAATATAAATTATATATAAATAAAACAAAGAAAAACAGCGAGGAATCAAATTTAAATGCAAATTGGAGAATATTGATCATGAAGGCATAGCAGCTTTGACAAACACTGTATTTGATATCAAATTTAGAAGTCGAAATGTCATTTCTCTTATTATAATAAGTGAGCTTCGTTTTACCACAATTCTTAAAATAATAGCATGAATGCATGTCCCTTAAAATAAATATTGATTGAGTGGTAATTAGGCTTCAAGTCTGTCTAAATGAATTAAATTCAAAATTTGATTGATTTGGGTTGCTTTCATCGACAAGAAAAGATGTTACATACTTGCATTTCTCATCCAAATATTAGCTATCAGTGGCACCATGATAATCCAAATTGAGAGAAGGGTAGATAGGAGAAAGAGCTTTCACCGTAAGATGTGATAGTAAAATCAGGGAGTAAATTATCATATGAGTTATGTCGTCTAGAAGTAAAAGCATACTTCAATAAACAAACGTAGTATTAGAAATTTGACGGGTTTAAAAAGCACTTCCCTTTATTGACCCCATCTTTCTTGATATGTTCTACCAAAGATGGGCTAGGTCCATCTCAAAGTAATTCTGATCCTTTAATCCTTTTCAAATAGAATATTACTTTATAGACCACTCACATTGCTTAAAAACCCTCGAATTTATCAGACTAGACCTTTTGATCGTACAAAGTATACAAAGGGATCCAACTATTATTTTTTTGGATCAGAGTGTAACTCTTAATCAAATTATTTAAGATGGTGGACAACTTGAGGGACATATAGAAATGATATTTGTATAATTATTTTTTGGACAAAAATAATAGACAGAAAAATAGAGTAAGAATACAATAAGAAAATGAGAAAGAGAATTGTTCTAAAAGTTTTTTCAAAATAGTTTTAGTTATAATTATATTTTATTTGTAAAGAGCACAGAAGTTCTATTTTATTAATTGACTTTATGTAAAAATTGAAATTCTATTTACAATAGCGATGATGTTTAGACTTAACATGGTGATAAGTAGACCATACTCACTCCGTCGTAAAATATAAACAAAAGTAAGTTAAAAAAAGTTGATATATTTGAACTAAATTTTGAATCAAATACATCAAAATTATTTGACTCACTTTTACTTGTAAACTTCCATTTTGTCACATAAATAAGACAAAGTGGGTATAAAATGCTAAAGTAGCACATTTATGCTACAAGACTGCACTATAGAATCGAGACTTCGGTTGAAAGCTTATATCTCTAGTGCCTTTATTTATTGAGAAATTATATATTTTTGTTGAGTTTTATTAACGAATGTCCTCAAGTTACTCTTTTCATCCTTCAAAAAAAAAAATTACTCTTTTCATTTTTTTTTCTCTTTATTATTTTTGTTTTAGAAAAAGAGAGAAAAAATGTCATCCCAAAATTTGTCCAAAAACGAGTTGTATAGATATCCTTTTTCTTAATTTTATTAACCTTTTCAAATTAATAAGGTACTGTAGATGTATGACTAAACTTCTAATGATTTAATTATATACTACTTCATTGGATTAAATAAACAACTCATTTTTATTAACCTTTTCAAATTAATAAGGTACTGTAGATGTTGACTAAACTTCTAATGATTTAATTACGGGAAATATACTTCATTGGATTAAATAAACAACTCAGTGAGAGAAACTTCTTATCACCCAAATCTACTCGCATGTTGCAATGATTTCATAATAAATATGTTCAATATTTTTGACTAAATTTTCTTTGAATTAAATAAGAATGTAGAATTAAAATCACAAAAAAAATGTAGAATGAATTTAATACTAGTAGTACTAAGAAAGCAGTTGTCAAAAACTAAATACTAACTGCATTTAAAAAAAAAAAATTAAGAGGATTTCTTCCCGTCTAAATTTTACTCCCTCCAACTAAGTTGTTTGGGCTCCAGTGGCAAGTACGTACTCGGGGAATATCGGGTTCGATTCTCAGGGGAACAACACTTGGCCAGTGCGCATGCCTCTACGCACGAGTCGGATTAGTAACCCACCTTTGATGGGTTAGAAATCGGTGCGAAAGCAAAAAAAAATAAAAAATTTACTCCCTCCGTTTTAAAATGAATGTCGTTTTAGTAAAAAAAAATTGTTTTAAAATGAATATCACTTTTATTTCCAATGCAATAATAACTTTTTCTTTTAAATTGTACTCTTCAATTAATATTATATACACTACTTTCAAAGTATTATTTTTTTATTAATGAAAAACGAACAAATAGTTGATTAGGATAATTTGGTAAAATAACATATCTCTTTATTTTAATTAATGCATTTATTAATATATGTGTAAAAACCTTAAACAACAATCATTTTAAAACTCAATATGAGTTATACCGAAAATACACTCATGCACTTACATCAACCATTTTGTCTTGACTTTCATTAAATGTCCATTTGAGTTAGAAATTAACTTTTAAGATAATATTTCTATTTAAATTCTTCGACATGTGTGTTTTTGGAGGACGGTAGCATTTTCTATATTTGAAAATTGATTTGAGAGTAAATTTTCAAATTCATTTCAAAAGCTCTCAATTCACTTTGAATTTATATATGGAAAATGTTAACAAGTGTCTTTGAGGATATTTATTAAAAAAATATACATCATTCGATCACTATTATAAACAAATCTTTGCATTTTAGATTCGTTCATTAAATGATGTATGTAGTCTATAATAAAGATCATATACATCATTAATTAAATAAATATAAAATACAAAGTTTTACTTACAATAGTGACCGGAGGGTGTAAAGAAGAAATTTTGTCTTGAAAATGATGCATTGAATGCATTTAAGTTTTTAAAAGTAAATTTTTCTACGTAAAATTTATCAATTATTTCTATTCTTAAGTCCTTAATTTGTTTTTTAGTAAGACCCTATTTATATTAATTTTGGGATTTTTCCTCAAAAAAAAAAAAAAAATTTTGGGATTTGAATTGTTTTGTCAAAGAGTAAGGATTCTGTCATCGTGAACTTAACTCAATTAATATAAACAATGCATAAAATATGTAAGGTCCGGAGTTCGATCCCCAACTAAAAAAAAAAAAAAAAGTAAGGATTATGTTTCAAATGCCCATCTATTGCACAAGGAGTAGGGATTTTCTCCATTTTAATATTTTTTCTGGAAGAAAAGCCCTAAATTTTATTTTTATACTAAACGAATGGCTCATGTTTAACAATTTTCATTACCCTTTCTTTCATGGACTGTGTCATTGTGGACTTTCATGTATATTTCGGTCAACGACAGATACTAATTAATTAACTAAAAATGTGAGTTATACATGTCAAAAATAGACAGAACATCCAAGACAACTACTGATTGGTTTTTTAAAGAAGATGACTAATCCTCTAAAATTGGATATTTTAAATAAGGATCTTGTTGACGAGTGTCTCCAGAGCACTCTTTAAGGATCTTAAATTTAAAAAACATTTACTATTAATGATTCTTAAAAAGTGTTCCGAAAACACTCGTTAAAATTTTCCTCTAAATAAAGATATATAAACGAGGTACACAATTTTGAATTAGATTTATTTCTTTCATTTTTATCCTTATTAATCTCTATCTTTTCAATAATAATATTATTTAAATTATCAATAAAAAATAGTTAAGTCACATTCAAACACTAACAATTTACAAGCGCAAAAGTAAGAAAAGCTTACGTAACTAATGACGTTGGTATAGTTTAAAATTTATGAAGTGCTATTATAGAGTTGTAAAAGAAAAAGGTTAGTATAGTTTAAAATTTACTAATAGTTTTTTTTTTTTGACAAAAAAACTTATTAATAGTTGAAAATTGTTGTACTTACTTCAGTTTTTGCTTGAAAAAAACATTAAAATTTCACATTTAACTCTAACGGTAACTAATTATCCATTGGCTTCTTGCGTTTTCTTTGTTCTCAAACCGTACTTAACTACCGTTGAAGTTAAATGTACTATCTCCGTCCCTAATTATATGACCCTTTTGAAAAAATAATGGAAATTAAGATTGTGGGTATTTGTATTAAATATGTTTGTAATTAATATTATTTTTACAATTTTATTCTTTAATAGAGAGATGGTTTATGTTTTCAACATGTTATTTATTGCTGATTCAAGAAAAAGATGTATAATAAATAGGGGCATGTATGTAAAGAAATAATTAATGTAGTTGGAAATAACAAAAAGGATCTTATAAAAAGGGACAATTTTTTTTCTTTCAAAAGGGTCTTATAATTAGAGACGGATGTAGTATAATTTTCATATATTTTAAAGCAAAAACTGAAGTGTAAACATGATGCTATAGTAGTTTGATAAACATCCTTATATTGAGGCCCATCGAATATAAATTTTGAGCATTACTTTTTCCACCCTATGACTTTCCTCGCGCGTCCTATTTTCTCCCAAAACTATCCTCGGAGCATTCCAGATTATATAATCCGAAATTGTGTTTTCTTTAGTCTTTCTTTTGTTAAAGGGTGAAAAAATGAGTAACGGATTTTTCTGGATTTTGTAATCCGGAAACTTAAAAAAATAGGGCGGGTTACATGATGTTTCCGGATTACATAATTCGGAAACCCCTTAAATACCCTTTTTCAAGGTAAAACAGTTCAGATTATATAATCCGAACTGTATTAGCACAAATTCTAAACATGTTTGTTACATGGATAGTCATTTTAGGGACAATATTAATCTTCCTAACTCTCATAATTCGTCATTGTTACATGTTCTTAGTTAAAAATTGGGTTTTCGGGCTACTTGATCGGATCGCTCCGAAACTTCCCCAGAAGATCAGAAAAAATTCAAGGACCATGACTTCCTTAGAAGAGACTTCTTACGGGACTCCACCCCTCAAAATCCAAAATTCCATCGCCTAGACCCTTTTTTTTTTTTTAATTTTTTTTTCATATTCTCAAAAAAATCCAAAATTTTTTGCATTAGTTTTAGTTGATTTTTAGAATTTTTTGGTACTATATTTATATTTTTATGATTTTATTTTCCAGGTTTTTAGCATTTTTTACTTAGTTTTTTGTTGTTTTTAAAAGCAAAATTCAAAACTGTTGAAATGTGAGAGAGTCTGATGGCTGATTATACGTAAGAATTATCCGGATTATAAAATCTGAAATAGTAAATATGAATCCGGATTTTAAAATCCGGAATGCACAAGGACATTTTTAGAAATTTTATAGGATGCGGGAGAAGATCATAGAGTGAAAAAAAGTAATAGTTATAAAATTTTCCATGATAATAATAACTGTGCTTTCAGAGTGAGATATTTAAAAAAATAAAATTGTCTTTCTTGTTTTCCACGTCTCACCGTTGATAATTTATACGGAAGAGGTTCTCATGTTCTTGTACATGTACATGTATATGATGGGTCAAAAACTCAACCATAAATTAAAAGATGGTAGGGATGTAGGATCCACAAGAAATTAAGCCTTATTTTTGGGAGCCTTAACTCATTTTTCTATCTTTGAAAGTCAAACACTAACATCGTGATAGACGTTTCCTTAAATAGACATTTTAGTCTTTAAATTATAAAATCGGTTAGTTTTATATTTCAAATTTACGACATGACAATTCAGTCTCATAAAGTTACAACATATCAATAAATTTAGTCATTTTCTCAAATTTTACACTTGATTTTAAATATTCCATGATGATTTTTGTACACTAAAAGACTATTTAAATCAATATTTACGTCTTTAATTAATTTTAATGGATATCTACGGATAAAAATCCATGCGTTACAAAAGAGTAAATGTTGAAGAACATCGAAAAATTAATCTCTTCAACAAAAACTAACATGTTGTAATACAATATTAGTATATATGGTCAGAAGTTCGAGCCAATATACGTGAACAAATATATGTTACATCAATTTTTAAATGAATCTCAATTACTTAAACGACTTGTCTCTTATATCCGTTACGAAGTCAAGCAAATCAAAAAAAGAACACTGCGTGTGATTATATTTGTTTCAACAAGTGGCAACTTCCATTCCTTGACTACGCTGTTTCCTTATCAAATCACCAATTAATTTCTTCTTCACTTCTCTATCTATGATGTGATCATAGCGTGGACTTTGTCTTATTTCCTCACACAAAACAACAAACACATATTATAATTTAAAGACTTTTTCATAACCCTTCGATTCACACCATTTTCTTCATTCTGTGTTTTCCTTAGATGAGTGTTGTGTACTTTTCTGAGGATAACAAAGAGAGAACAAAAGAATAACACTTTCATCATGGGAAACACTTGCAGAAAACCAGTTTGTCATGATTCCTCACCAAGTTTATTTGGTCAGTTTATAGTTATTCTTATCATCTTTTTTTTACATCCCTTGTTTCCTCTTTGGTGACACTAAGTGTGTGTATGTGTTTTTTTTTCTTTCCCTTTTGTTTGTATTTTTGCTCTTTAACTTTACTTTTAGTGTCATTAAGGTTGATGTTACCACAGCCTTAAATTTTAATTATTGTTTTGTGATTTTAGTGAATGCTTTCATATTTTTCTCTTTTTTCTGTTCTTTATTTGTTTATTGTTCCAAAATCCTTGGTTTTCTATGATCAAAATCATGTTTGTTTAAATTTTGTTGATAAAAATTTCAGGTTCTTGATAGTTCTGAATAATGAAAAAGGGGCAAGTTCGTTCATAACTGATATTTGTTCAGCAAGAAACATCCAGTCTATGCTTTAAGTTTCAAATTTTAATACTCTATGGTTATTTGTTTATTATTGTTTTCATCTTTTTTTTTTTTTTTTTTTTTTTTTTGTGAGCAGTGTTCCTCCAATTCAAACTCTAAGCTTTCTAATTTATCCTTAACCAATTTATATTTTTGTTTAAGCTTCCTTTTGTTTGTACCAAACTTAGATATTAAGCTGGTTCAATTAGTAGGCTTGTTTGGCATGTTCAAAATATTATGGTGTATGACAGTGTTGTCAGAACCAGACAAGTCAGTTCAATCAGTTGAGCCGGGAATAGGATTGTGGAACGGTTGGTTCTAGCCCCTTAGAACCTGTTTGAACCGCGGTTCAACTATCGTTGATTCAACGCGCTTTCTTTTTTCTTTTCGCATTTTTCTAGTGGCTGTTTGTGTTTGGACTTATATTTCATCTACTCACAGGAAGTACAAATACTCAAAGTAACATAAAGCAGACTTCGGATTCTCCTGACCAGAAAACCGATTCGAAAACTTCATCATCAAATGATGACAAATCGATCTCTAAAGATGTTAAGTCCTTCAGCTTCAATGATCTAAAGGAGGCAACTAGGAACTTTCGGCAAGAAAATTTAATAGGGGAAGGAGGGTTTGGATTCGTCTACAAAGGATGGATAGATGAAAACACTGGTGCTCCAACAAAACCAGGAAATGGAATTGTAGTAGCCATTAAGAAGCTTAAGCCAGAAAGTTTTCAAGGCCACAAGGAATGGCTTGTATGTGCAACATAAACACTTGCATCAAACTTTTTTCTAATTGGTATTGGTCTTTCTATGTATTAGCTGATTTTCTACTGTTTTTTGTTTGCAGGCAGAAGTCAATTATCTAGGCCAACTTCACCATGAAAATTTGGTGAAGCTTATTGGTTACTGTTCAGAAGGTAAAAACAGGCTTCTGGTTTATGAGTTTATGCAGAAAGGAAGTTTGGAAAATCACCTGTTCAGAAGTAAGTAATAAATTCACTTGCAGGGTCCTTTTGATTTGCAAAAGAATAAGTACTTGACAGAACAACATAAATTTTCAAGTTTTTGTGCCGAGATGAGACGTAGTTTATTCTCATATTCATTATTATTTTTTCCTGTTTCTGCAGAAGGTGTTCAACCAATTTCCTGGATGACACGGATCAGTATTGCAATCGGTGTGGCAAGAGGACTAGCATTCTTACATTCCCTTGATGCAAATGTTATTTATCGTGATTTAAAGGCTTCCAACATCCTACTTGATTCGGTATGTTACACAGAAAACTTAACTTGTGTATTCGGGGTGACTACATCTGGTTTTTTACATATAAGTCTCAATTCTTACAGAGTAGCGCCGAAAAATTTATGTAGGATTTCAATGCGAATCTTTCCGATTTTGGCTTGGCAAGAGATGGTCCTACCGGAGATAACACTCATGTTTCAACTCGAATTATTGGAACTCATGGTTATGCTGCTCCAGAGTATGTAGCTACAGGTACATTTTTCATTTTCATTAACGATTTTTATTCTGTCTTATGCATACGTATGTTCATGGTTTCTAAACGTGTTGACACTAAACAGGTCATTTAACACTAAGGAGTGATGTATACAGCTTCGGCGTCGTCTTGTTAGAGTTACTAACAGGAAGGCGTGTAGTCGAAGATGATAGACAGGTATACACTGAAGAAACGTTGGTCGATTGGGCAATGCCTTTCCTGAGTGACAGCAGAAGAATATTGAGAATCATGGATACAAAGTTAGGCGGTCAATACTCAAAGAAAGGAGCTCAAGCTGCAGCTGCGCTTGTTCTAAAGTGTCTTAATACTGATCCTAAACATAGACCAACCATGGTAAATGTTCTAGCTGCATTGGAAGCATTACACTCCTCAAATTCATTTCCAAAGAAACCAAAATCTGGAACTGATAATCATAACTCAGTCCCAAGGACACCGAAATCTGGAACTGAAAATCATCATCCAACCAAGCATTCTAGTCATCATCATTTACATAAGTCAATTGCCAATACTACTAGAAAACATTGAGATGCTTTTCTACTAGTGTGGACTAATGCTTATGCATTCCAATTAGTGGTTTGTTCTTTTCATTATGTAGCCAAGTGAACAATTTCATGTTCTTATTGAGAAGCATCATTGTTAGCTGTCTTAGACAGCTATGGATGGAAAAACTTAGACCTGTAATTTTTAGACCATTATATTCATTTAATTTATAGATATAGATTTGTGTCATTCTTTTTTCATTGCAACATTGAAGTAAATATGTTTATATTGGGAAAAACCCAAGTCCCACATCGGATAGATAAGACTCTTGAGAAGAGTTTATAAAGAGGAGACAATCCTCACCTTACAAGCCGGTTTTGTAAGGATGAGTTAGGCCCCAAATTACAACATGGTATCAGAGCTTGTCGAAGTCAAGGGCCGCCTAAACCTATTCATGCACTAAGCCCAAAGAGTGTTGGGCGTGAGGGGATTTTGAAGCATGCTACTATAAATTCAATCATATTGCACTGGTGCAATCAATCAACAAAAAATCATAAAGAAGTCTGATTTATAAGATCAAAACCTATCTGCCAGCTTAGAAGTAACTGCTCTCAATTTGGAACAGACCTTTCCTGCAGGTGATCCCTTAATTAGGTCACAAAGAAAAGCCCTAGCAATCTTAATGTTTAAAAAAGATCCCAATATGTGAATTTTGGCATCAGCAATCACAATCCTTGTCTTAGAAGCATTCTCAATTGCAAACTTGGTCTTACCAAGTTTTCTAGACAATCTTCCAATTGCACGAGACAAGTGATCGCCACGAAGTGTCTTAACATCCTTGATCTCAAAGGACTCAACATAGAGTTCATCTAAACGCAGAAGAGCAATAGCATCTATAACATCAAAACCAAGCATGGACAAAATCAGCACACTTTTGCAGGTTACTAATATCAGGTGTATCGTCCCTTGTCTTCAGCTCAATTTTCCGAGGCTTCAAATTCATTCGGATGTCAATCATCATCTGCTCATATATAGGAGTATAGATGTCCATCCAAGCTTTCCTAAGAGGGGTATAACGATGCGGTGGAACTGAACCTGACCGGTAGAAATATCACGAGGCTCAAACTTCGGCTTTGGTGGCAAAACTTTTGATTCAGATGGGACAGTGTCAACTTCCATTGAAGATGTTTTGTTAGACTGCATTATGCAACTGTACAACAGCTCGAAAATTTGATTTAAAATATAAACAAAACATGTCATTTGTTTTAGGTTCTTAAAGGTGGTGGTCAGTTACTTTATTTGGGTATTGATTGACACCTGTTTATGAATTTGTACAGTGACAGCTTGTATTTTTTTTTTTTTTGGGCGACCTCTTGAGCACACCTTATACCTTATATTAAAGGTGAACTGCTGTTAATATAATTCATTTTTGATTCTTCAAAAAAATAATTTAACTCTATGAAAAAATCTAATAATCCCCGCTTCTTAGTTACTCCTAACCACTCTCCAATAGCAAATATTTGATTTAAACTTATTTTAGTTTCACTATTTTCACTAATTTATGATTTTAACTCCTCTATTTTTTAATACAAAAATATAGTTTTTGGTTTTAAATTTTTTCTATATCATTTCGTCACAAAAAAAATAAAATTCTATATCATTTAATTTGAAACATATTTTTGTTGATGTGAGTGACAAATCTTGCCCAAAATATTAAACAAGAAGAAAAAAGAAAAGATAATACGAACATATTTTTGAGACATGCTTTTGATTTATTCTTGATTATTAGAATATAAAATATTCATTGTATAAATTATTAGTATATTTATATTAGTTAAAGGTAATTGAGGCCCAAGTTAGAGATATTTGATGCCCAAAATACTTGATGTTCAAGTTAGAGATACTTGATATCTACATCAGGATATTATGTCTACCTTAAAAATAATTTGATCTCTTGGTCTGCAAAACAACAATCAAATTTATCTCGCTCTAGTGCTGAAGTTGAGTATGTACAGTGTTGCTAATGTTGTTGTTGAATCTTGTTGGCTTCAAAGCCTACTGTCGGAACTCCAGTGCTTGATCATCAAAGCCACCCTTGTCTATTGTGACAATGTTAGTATTGTTTACATGTCAAGTAATCCTATCCAACATAAACGCACAAAACACGTTGAAATGGATATCCATTTTGTGCGTGAAAAGGTTGCTAATGGTCAAGTACATGTTTTACATGTTCCATCTCGCAATCAAATAGATGAAATTTTCACCAATGGTCTTCCGCTGCAATTATTTGACGATTTCAGAGAGATAGTCTCAACACTTATCAACCTCCCGTTTTGACTACGGGGATGTATTAGAATATAAAGTATTCATTGTATAGATTATTAGTATATTTATATTAGTTAGAGATAATTGAGGTTCAATTTAGAGATACTTGATGCCCAAAATACTTGATGTCCAAGTTAGAGATAACTTTAGACCCAAGACAATATCATTATATAAATACACATTACAAAATAATGAAACAGGAAGAACAATTTTTTCAATGATATTTCTTAAACATAATATGAACATGCAAGAATTTGACATAATAGACGAGCATGGCTTTATTTTTTTTAAAAAAAATGAACATAACATTAAAAACATAAAATGTTCAAAATATTGACATTAATATCAACGTAAATTGGCCATTAGATTAGAAATCAAAAGCAAAATAAAATAATTTTGTAGCATGGAAACATCTTGTTTTATTGTTTTGGAACTATAATCAAAATTCATTATACTTTTATGGATGAAACACTTATTAACCTTAAATTTTATTTTAATCTAGGTTAATTTTT
Source organism: Medicago truncatula (assembly GCF_003473485.1). NCBI lineage: Eukaryota > Viridiplantae > Streptophyta > Magnoliopsida > Fabales > Fabaceae > Medicago > Medicago truncatula. Next base: position 39,562,641 of record NC_053046.1, read on the forward strand.
TGGTAACTTACTTATTTTAATCTCAGTTAATTATGACTTTTGAATTTGGTTTCTACGAAATTTTTAATTAATTTTTGTTCTTAGCATTATTAATTTTTACCAAAAAAAAAAACCTTAATCCCTGTTTTAGTCTTGATAAAAGCAATCGATATTGTCCTCGTGAGTTTAGCTCATTCGGGATAATACATAGTATATGCAAGGTTCAGGGTTCGAACCCCAACCACCACAAAAAAAAAAAAAGCAATTAAGATTAAGGGGTTAATGAGCTCCACTAAAAGACAATTATTCAAGACAACTTAAACTCTTATGTGGAACAATTCAAGACAACTTGAATTCTCTTGTTCAGAAAAAGACAACTTCAATTCGATTTTAAGTACAACAATTTTTCGTCAGACGTTATTTACCAAAACCCTCTTCCTTTAAAAACTTAAAGATTAACAACAAAAAAAGTCTTTGCTAAAAGTCATAATTTTGTAGGGACTAAGAAAGTTTTAACCCTATATAAATATTCTAAATGAGTCCTCGCCTCTCAATTGCTCCTCACCATTCTCCAATAGCAAATAGTTGAATAAAATGCAATTTTAGTCTCACTTTTTATTTAATCCGTAATTTTGATACCTCTAGTTTTAAATACAATAATAAAAGCTCTTGATTTACAAAAGTTAAAAAATATGGTTTTAATACCTCTAGTTTAAGTTTTTCATGGCATTATGTTAGTGGTTTTAAAAATAAACATAATATTAAGAAAAAAAATATGTATATTAAAAGAACATAGGTATTAGTACAGCTACTACTTCTTCTCTTGTTAATAGTAGCCCAAAGGGATACCCTTTCTCCTTTTCTCTTTAGTGGCAGGAGACTTCAATGTTATGATGCAAAGTTTGTGATTTTAATGGTGTTCTGATATCACACCTTCAATTTTTTGACAACACACTATTGATTGGTGAGAAAAGTTGGGTAAAAATACAAGGTCTCTTAGGGAATCTCTAATCTTAAAGTGAATTTTCATAAGAGTAAGTTAATTGCGGTTCATGTTCTTACTTCTTGTATTTGTACTCTTTTATATATGTTTCTTTGTTCCATGCAACTGAATTCTTTCATTTATTTTCACACACATTACTTTAAAAAACATGCAAACTCCATTAAAATCTTTAAAATTGTGTTTTCACCAACTCATGAAATAATCTGAAACAAGGACATGAAATTGAAGAGTACATAATACAACCGAAACAAACTCATCCGCCGACATAGATATTTACATGTGATTGAACCTTCCACTTGCATTCAAAAGTCCATAATTCCTCTTTAGCAGACCATACATCAATTTCATTGCAAAAATCTGTAGTTTGTTTTTTCAGACCGTGCATGGAGTGTTCCTCTATCTATTATGTATTGACAACTACAAAATCCACCCTTTAAGGTCATTCGTGCGTGAGAGTTGTTGTTGCACAACCAAAACAGATGCACTACTATTAAGATCAGGTGAAGCAAGAAAATCACCAATAGCACCAAGTTCTGGAAATTCACTCCATTCTGCTAATCCATCAGTTTGAGGAGATTGAGTTTCATGTCTTCTCCCAACTATAAAGAAATCATGTTCGTTCACAATCTCACGTAGAAAAGATGCTGTTTGTGATCCATTCTTAGTGAAAACTTCTTGATACCTCACATTTTCAGCATGTTTAAATTCTTCCAACATTTCATCACCAATTACCATGAACTCCTCCAATTCTTCTATGTTTTCCTTAGCAATAAGACGGTAAACAACTAGGTTGATCTTAGGATTATTCATCGCTCGTTTTGCTAAACATAAGACCTCTTCATCATCGTCATTTCCACCTAAATATATGATGGCTAATCGAGTAGTGGAATATTCTGATTTAATAGATGTTGGTTTCTGCATTGAATTAGCACGAGTTACAAGGATTCCAACGGAACATGGAGCAATTTCAAGTACTCTCCGGTTCAATGCTCTTAGTACTTTCTTGTCATCAGATTCAACTTCACCATCACTTGACCATCTTATATGAAATGGAAGAATGATGATGGTTGCAACTTTGTCCAATGCAAGATTACAAACATCTTCAAACATGAGATTTGGTGGAGATATTGCTGTGTAAGTGTTTATTGATACTGCATTTTGGTTATCATGCTCATAGATATCGAAAGCGAGGATAACATTGTCCGAGTATGATTTAGATGAAGTAGATCCTGATGCTTGTCTTTGAAGGCGATGATGAATGAAAAGAGGTAAGGCTCTTCCAACAAGCTCAATTACATGAAGAACATCAACTGTGATTGGTTTTTCTTGTGTTGGACAACATAAGTCTAGGAAATTTGTTGCTGCTGAAATATGGTTCTGTTTTTGAAGTGTTACTAGTATTCTTAGCTCTGAGTTTCTTTTTAAGCCCATCATGTTCCTTTTTTGGTATCCAGCATATTTTCTCGATGGATCATATAATAACTTCACCGACCAATGCACAATGGTTGCTATAATCATTATACTTATCATCATCATTCCAAATGTTTTCCTATTAATAATCTGCATACATACATAAAATTTGAATAACAATAGTACTCCATATACAATTAAAGTATGTTTTCAAATTGTTCTAAATTGTAACTCTCTCTCTTTCTCTCTCCCCCCTCTTTGGTCCCTACTAAACTATAGAAATATAATAATCCATCCTTACACTGTTATTAATCCATCAAGTTAGTCTCCCAGTTACTTTAAAATTAAGAGGCATAATGATAGTTCAAGGACTAACTCAATGGATTGAAAGTCGATTGGAGACTACTTGTTATATTTCTATAATTTAGTGACCAAATAGAATAGAGAATGGTAGTTTACGTACTACTTATATAATCAGACACATAAAAATATTGTGTCTCCTTTTGATCCTTCATTTATAAATTATGGCTCTTATAGCTATAAAATTTGGAAGTATTTTAAATAGCTATGAGAACTAAAGATAAGATAGAAATGAGGAACTGAAATCAAAAGAAATTTTTTCGAGGAGGCCAAAGTAAAAATATCATATAATAAAGGACGAAAAACACTTGAACCGAAAAAAAGTTAAATGCAATACTTGATCGTCAAATGCAGAACTGTAGATGCCAACTTCGATCACACCTTTAGTGTTCAAAATGAGGGAAATACACAAAGCATCAGTGACAGGCATCTTGCAACAAAGGGCAGTTATAAAGCATGCTGTCATTTTGACCAAGTGAGTTACAAGGACCGCTAAACCAGTATACACCATAACAGATGATGAAACATCCATTGAAAAATCTGCTTTCAACACACAAGTGGTTACAAAGATTGGCAAAAAGAATGTTGTACAAAAAAACTGAAGCTTCTTAACCAATGCAGATCCTAAAGGAGGTCCTTCAGGAACAGACAGTCCCAAAATGAAAGCTCCTATGGCAAATTCTTGATTAATCTTAACTGACAAAATGCCAAAAACAAAAACCATTGAAATGATAACATAAAGGTAACTATCCTTCACAGGTCTTCCTTCTGGTGTACGTTTGATGATCCAAAACATTATTGGTCTACATACCAATGGAATTAATACAATTAATATATAAAGTAAGAATAAGTTTCTCAAAAGTGTTGTGGAATCAGGACTAGTCACAAGAACAACAATATTGCTTTGAATAATCGCGGTTAGTATGTCACAGACCAAAGCCGAGGACAAAGACAATCTACCAAGCTCTGAGTTTTGGATTTGAAGTTCACTTAGGAGTGAAGCGATTGTTCCAAATGTACTTAGACTGTGAGTTAACATTGCCACCAAGATTCCATTGCCGCCATCTATTTTTTGAATGGCTTCAACTTTTCCAGGCAATGTTAGTAATGGTATAAACAAAACACATAATGGTACAGAAAATCCAATTATTGAAATTATCCATGCTTTCTTTCCTGTCCTTGTTATCAAGCTGAAATCCATTTGTACACCGTTTATGAAAACGAAGAACATCATACCTAATGATGAAATTGATGAAATTACGTCATGAGTTCCATATGGAAATAACTTGTCCATGTATGTGTCCATTGGTTTTAGCTCAAACGAGACACCTAGAATCAACCCAGCCTACAAATGAAATGAGTATTGTGTTTAATTTCAGCTATCTAAAATACTCTTCACAAAACATTTGCTATGTCCTCTTAATTAACTTCTTGATTTATGTGAAGAAGTTACCTATGGAAGAAATGAAATTAGAAACAAAATATATTCTTTGAATGCAATTTAACTTTTTCTTATAACTACGATTTATCCACATGAATATTTAGAATCATGATGGTTAACATCGATTATGATAAACTCTTTGTTAATCAAAACATGCACTAAAGAAAAGATTTTTTAAAAAAAATATGTCAATTGGATTTACTTACAATCATTTGTGGAAGGAATTGAGGGAGTCTCAAAGGTTTGAGAAGGAAACTACATATTTGAGTGAGTGCAAAAATGATAATCAACTGTAACTCAAACAATGTTAAGAAGGATTTCATTGGTCTCCTTCCATTATCGTGGCCACCCCATAAACCATCTGAAACAATATGGGGTGGAGCCTCAAAACAAACTTTGTATATTGGTCCATTCAATCTTTTAATTTCGTTGAACAAAGTATAATTTGAATTTATGCTCATTTTGTATGACTTAATCCACAAGAATTGAAATTAGAACAAAACAATTCAATGGAGAGAAAAGAAAGAAAGAAAGAAAATAACAAGCTAGAGATTAATGACTATTTGCTTTATGTTCTGGTTCATTTTATATTGTCTATGAGGATGAATAATTTTCATTATAGTCATGAAGGAGTGCTTTGGTGTAACCGACAAGGTAAATAGCTAAGCACCTAAATTTTAAACATGATTGTTTAAGTAATTAAGTTGGCATGATTGTTGACATTTTTGTAACACCTGTGAAACAAAACATGTTTATTACTAGTTTAGACCGTACAATGCTATATTTACATGTGCACGCGATTGAGATCTCTATTTAACTGTTATAGTTATAATTAGACAATGAGAGAGGGAGGGGAGGGGGGAATGGGATAGAAGAATGAGTTGTTCTTTGACCAGTTCGATTAAAATAAACTAGCATATAGCGTCCTTCCACAAAAAAAAACTAGCATAAAAATATTGAATGGATGTTTTAGCCGAAATTTGTTAGATTTTAGTCCAATTAATATTTATATTTAAATGTTTATTTTGTATAGGTCCAATTTAAACCTTCTTTATTGTCGAAAGAAGATCATGATAAAAATTGAAAATTTCTTCTCACTCAAGTGATGTACATATAACCAAGATATGTTAGATAGTATGAGGGAATTTTTGTTTCATGGAAGTATGAAACAAATGGGGTATACTCAGTTATTTCAAGGTACACAATTCCATTGGTTGCTTTCAACATGGAGAGAGCGCGACAGGAGGAGGTCTAACCTCCTCATGCTATGTTTTAGGTGCTAATACATTCCCTTAACGTAACTAACCCCTGAACTTTTATTCTCTTAAAATTTAGGGTTTATTCCATCTTTTTCCCTTTTCCTTGAAAAAAATTAAAGCTCAGTGATGGACTTAAAATTTAGGCTTAAATGCGTTTTTGATCCCTTAACTATTTATTTGGTATCGCTTTGGTCCCTTAATTAAAAAAAAGATTGTTTGAGTACTTTATCTTTATCTCCGCTACCTGTTTTGGTCCCTTCCGTTAAAAAAATTCAAAAAACCGTTAGGGTTTATATTATTCATCTTCTTCCTTATCTTTCCATCATCTTCTTCATAATCTTCATCATCAACAACACACCAACCCAGAAAAAAAAAATCTTTTTCATCATCATCTTCATCAAATCTATAAACATAATCAATTTCATAACTCAATCAACAACCAATTTGTTCACTAAAAAAATCACTTTAATTTACCAAACAACAATTTTTTTTTTTAAAAATCAACCATCTCCATGCCTGCAAAACCCGCAAAAACAGACGAAGGAAAGCTAAATCCAACAAATAAAGCAAGAAATAAACACTGCCTTGTTCTTTGTTAGATGAAGAGGACAATGATTTTGTTTCAGAGTTTAAAGATCTACCATTAAATTCCAACAAACACTAATTTTAGATCTTGAATGGAACTGAACAGAGAGAGAAAATATGGGTTCATAGATTTTCGATGAAGAGGACAATGGTTGCAGATTTAGTTTGGTTCATTGAGAATTCGATTTGGAAGGGATGTTTATGAAATTCGATTTGCAGATTTGGTTTGCAGATTCGATTTGGACAGTGGAATTGATTATGTTTATGTTATGAAATTGATTATGTTTATAGATTTGATGAAGATGATGATGATTTTTTTTTTCTTCTGGGTTGGTATGTTGTTGATGATGAAGATCATGAAGAAGATGATGGAAGGAGAAGGAAGAAGATGAATAATATAAACCCTAACGGATTTTTGAATTTTTTTAACATAAAGGACCAAAATAGGTAACGGAGATAAAGATAAAGTACTCAAACAATCTTTATTTTAGTTAAGGGACCAAAGCGATATCAAATAAATAGTTAAGGGACCAAAAGCGCATTTAAGCCTAAAATTTACGAATCAACGCTAATCAATAGCTTGATATCGAAAAATCACCACGACATTTCTATATCCCATTTTCTCTATTTCAGTCTAATCTCTATAATAAACAATGTTTGATGATTGGCAATACCTTTTTTAAAAAGAAAATACTCAGTCATTTATTTTCTGTTACAATTAAGTTTTTCCATCAAATTTCTTATATTTAGTGCTCTAAAGTTTTCATTTTCAATTGAAAATTTTACAGAATATAAGTTCTGCCTACCCACTCTCTTAACATATAATTTCCAAACACTATTTTGTCAAGAATTCAAGCTACTTTTGCTAAAAAAAATAATAATTCAAGCTACTAGCATTATTCTTTAAAAATGTTTAAGCTACTAGCATTTTATTCTATTTTAAGTTTTTTCATTTAAACATCAAATTTCTATTTGAACACAATTCAAAATATTTTTCCACTTCTAAGTCCAACCCTGATCTATATACATATATATATATATATCTTAGCAAATTCTTGAATATTATTAAATTTTCACTATTGTTGTAAGCTACCAAATTGCTCCTGGAATAGCTAGGGGATTGACATATCTTCATGAAAAGTGTAGAGTCTGTACCATTCCTACGTGAGGCCAGAAAACATTCTCATAGATTCTGATTTTTGTCCAAAGGTTGCAGACTTCAGCCTAGCTCAATTTTCCTGCGGATTTTGCCAAGGATTGAGGTTCCCAGGTAATACCTTCGAAGGTAATTGTTTCCTTAGAATTTTAAGTTCCGCAGGAAAATGTACTGCGGATATTCTCGCAGTAAAATTCGCAGTAAATCATCGGGTCAGTTTTTAAGGAATTTGCCTGCCCGTGAATTTGATACCCGGATCATATCCGCAGCAAAAGACGTAACAAAATCCCAAGGAAAATCCGCAGGAAATGTTTACATAAAAACAAAAAAAATTACAGGAAAACCCTCACCTAACATTTCAGTTTTTTATCGCCAATTGGCATATAAAAAATTCATTTTGAGAATTGGAATCAAATACATCTAAATGTCTACTATATAATGATAAAACTAATCCAAAATATTTATTATTTTGGTGTATTCTATTTGAGCAAGGAGTTGAGTTGCTAATAACACAGTCAGTCAAGTCTTCAATAATCACGTCCCTTTTACAATATTTCCTGCAAGATACCGATTTGAGAAGATCCAGTTTCCAGAATATTAAGCATACATCTCCCCAAACATACAATTACTTGGATCTAAGGTTGTTAAAATTCAGTTGAGATGCCTTGTACCAACATAAAAAAAAAAAACAGTTGAGATGCCTATAATTGAAGAAAATATAAGTTTCACCATAGTGATTCATGATAAGAATGTCCAACATGCATGATATATCAACGTGGAACATTAAGCATGCATTAATTTATTGGAGATGGCTGATCTTGCCAACAGTAGGGGTAAAATATATGAAATTACACCGTAGAAATTTGAAGTTCCTAATCATAGTATATGATAAGAGATCAAGATCAAATAATACTGCTAAAATAAAATATAAGAAATGTTTATCTAACGACCATTTTTAAGAAATAAAATTATGAGTAAAACATGGAAGTTCTTACAGGTTGGTAACTCGGCATGTATAAAGCTTGCCTAGGATGACCAAGAAGCTGTCCATACTGCAATTAGACAGTAAGCAATTACAGTTAAAGCATCAATATTCTTGAGTTGGCATTTGGGATACCTGTGGATTATATATGATAGGTTGTTGAGAAATGATATTTGTACAACCATTTTTGTACAACTTTCTCTCTTGGATTCACATTATACCTGTAACTATTCAATATCCTTATGAAAAATTAATCACATCGGAACGTTTCCGCGGTCGAATCCATTTTGAATTTGATAAATGCATTGCTTGTGAAGTATGTGTTCGTGTATGTCCTATTCTCTCTCTTCCTTTTTCTCTCTCCAATATTTTTGATCAATAAGAAGAGAGAAAAAAAAATTGTCATAAAGGTTGTACCAAATGGTTGTTCAAATATCATTGCTCTATGTAATATACAAAGCACTATATAGTTCTACAGTGTCAGTTATCAGGTAATCATTGAACTCCTACAAAGCACAAAATGGTTGAGAAAATGATTGAGAATTACTAATTGCCAGCCCTTTTGATAATTAGTTTATATATTAACTAATTGCCGATCGGAAGGGACTTCTGCCGGGTCCCCTCACTCCCATGAGAGGAACAAGAGGCTATCTAGCTCCAGATGAGTGGATTTCGGGAGTTTCTATAACCGCTAAAGCCGATGTTTACAACTACAGAATGATGCTTTTCGAGCTCGTGTCAGGAAGAAGAAACTCTGATCCTTCCGAATTAAGATGGCCATGTTAGATTCTTTCCTACTTTGGCTGCAAACTCAGTACACCTAGGTGGGAATGTGATTAGCCTTAATAATGTCAAATGAAAACATCAATGTTAGGAGAATTTGTTAATATATAAACTCGTTTTGCTGTTGATCTCGACAATAGTTGGTTGTTAATATAGCATTATATAATTGTTAACATCTACCAATGAGTAGTTGGTACCCTAAAACAACAAACAACCAATTTTAGAGTTTACGCGATCAGCGGTGGAGCTTGAAAGAAATATTTTAGGGGGCCAAATACATTAGCAAATAAGTTTTAGTGGCAAAGTGGTTAACAATTTCAGTTTTTAACTGTGTATTCAGTTCAACCAAATTGAAGTGGGTCGAATAAAGGAAGGTTTCAACTAATTAGGAAAATGGTAAAGGGTGAAAATTCATGCTATGATTTATGGGTTAATGGGTTTAATTTTGAGATGTGGAGGGAAAAACAAAGGATATTAAAGAATATTATCTCCAAAGCTTTAAAAATAGAAGGTGGGTTGTGACTTAAAATAAGGTTTCTTCTCTTAGATACTTACTACCCACACTTTATTAAAAGTCGTTTTAACATTTTCACACATATTAAAAAATATAGTTAATTTTATATTTAAAAAGAATTTATGAGTAATTTTACAAAATGTTTAAATATAATTTTGGTCTTTATAAATATTTCAATTTTTCGTTTTAGTTCACCTAAAATATTTCAATTACGGTGGAGCTGTTTTGCTATCCTCTGTTCATAAAATTTCAATGTGGACTGATTTCAACCACGTTTCTTGCTAGATAATTTTCTTGTTTGTCATTCTCTTCAAGTGAGAATGAATTTGTTATTCTTGCTAGACGTTTTTTGAGGAACAAAATTTTGTTTTCATTTTATCAATGAGTAGAATGAATTTGAATTTTGTAACCAAAAAGAAAACGAGAATGAATTTGTATTTGTTCTCTTTTAAATACATTTTGATGTTCCATGCTTTCCAATAGCCAGCCTTTCATTTTAATCATCATTTATTCTCATACATATTACTTTATAAAACATGAAAACTCAATTAAAATCTTTAAAATTGTGTTTTCACCAACTCAAGAAATAATTTTTAACATGGACATTAAATTAAAGAATATGTAATACAACCAAAAAAAACTCATATGGCCTGGTTGGACCTTCTACTTGCGTGACCATACAAAAATTTCATTGCAAAAATCTGTAGTTTATTTTTCTGACTATGCATGAAGTGTGCCTCTATCTAATGTCGTTTTTTTTTTTCGATAGACTCTATCTATCATGTCTTGACAACTACAAAATCCACCTTTTAAGGTCATTTGCGCGTGAGAGTTGTTGCTGCACAACCAAAACAGATGCATTACTATTAAGATCAGGTGAAGCAAGAAAATCACCAATAGCACCAAGTTCTGGAAATTCACTCCATTCTGCTAATCCATCGGTTTGAGGATATTGAGTTTCATGTCTTCTCCCAACTATAAAGAAATCATGTTCGTTCACAATCTCACGTAGAAAAGATGCTGTTTGTGATCCATTCTCAGTAAAAACTTCTTGATACCTCACATTTTCAGCATGTTTCAATTCTTCCAACATTTCATCACCAATTACCATTAACTCCTCCACTTCTGCTATGTTTTTCCTAGAAACAAGACAGTAAACAACTAGGTTGATCCTAGGATTATTCATCATTCGTTTTGCTAAACATAAGACCTCTTCATCATCGTCATTTCCACCTAAATATATGATGGCTAATCGAGTAGTGGAATATTCTAATGTTATTGATGTTGTTAGTGTTGGTTTCGGCATTGAATTAGCACGAGTTACAAGGATTCCAACGGAACATGGAGCAATTTCGAGTACTCTGCGGTTCAATGCTCTTAGTACTTTCTTGTCATCAGATTCAACTCCACCATCTCTTGACCATCTTATATGAAATGGAAGAATGATGATGGCTGCATCTTTGTCCAATGCAAGATTGCAAACATCTTCATACATGAGATTAGGTGGAGATATCGCTGTGTAAGTGTTTGTTGATACTGCATTTTGATTATCATGCTCGTATATATCGAAAGCGAGGATAACATCGTCTGAGTATGATTTAGATGAAGTAGATCCTAATGCTTGTCTTTGAAGGCGATGATGAATGAAAAGAGGTAAGGCTCTTCCAACAAGCTCAATTACATGAAGAACATCAACTGTGATTGGTTTTTCTTGTGTTGGACAACATAAGTCTAGGAAATCTGTTGCTGCTGAAATATGGTTCTGTTTTTGAAGTGTTACTAGTATTCTTAGCTCTGAGTTTCTTTTTAAGCGCATCATGTTCCTTTTTTGGTATCCAGCATATTTTCTTGATGGATCATATAATAACTTCACTGACCAATGCACAATGGTTGCTATAATCATTATACTTATCATCATCACTCCAAATATTTTCCTATTAATAACCTGCATACATGCATCATATTTGAATAAGAATAATAGACCATATACATATAAATTAAATTTTCAATTTAGTCTAAACTGTAACTCTCTCTCTTCTTTGGTCCCTAAACTATAAAAATATAATAAGCCATCTTTACACTGTTATTAATCCATCAAGTTAGTCTCTCGATTAGTTTAAAAATAAGAGATATAATGATAGTTCGAGGGCTATCTCGATGGATTGAAAATCATTTAGAAACTACTTATTATATTTCTATAATTTAAGGATCAACTAGAATATAGAATGGTAGTTTGTGTACTACATGTATATTCAAATACATAAAAATATTGTGTCCCTTCTTGATCCCTCGTTTCAAAATTGTGGCTCTTATAACTATAATATTTGCAACTATTTTGAAATAGCTATGAGAACCAAAGTTTAGACAGAAACGAGGAACCAAAATCAATTTTTTTTCCAGGAGGCCAAAATCAAAATAATCATATAATAAAGGACAAAACATATTTAAACTGAAAAAAAAAGTTAAATGCAGTACTTGATCGTCAAATGCGGAATTGTAGATGCCAACTTCCATCACGCCCTTAGTGTTCAAAATAAGGGAAATACACAAAGCATCAATGACAGGTATTTTGCAACAAAGGACAGTTATAAATAATGCTGCCATTTTGACCAAGTGAGTTACAAGGACCGCTAAACCAGTATACACCATCATAGATGATGAAAAATCCATTGAAAAATCTGCTTTCAACACACAAGTTGTTACAAAGATTGGCAAAAAGAATGTTGTACTAAAAAACTGAAGCTTCTTAACCAATGCAGATCCTAAAGGAGGTCCTTCAGGAACAGACAGTCCCAAAACGAAAACTCCCAAGACAAATTCTTGATTAATCTTAACTGACAAAATACCAAGAACAAAAACCATTGAAATGATAACATAAATGTAACTATCCTTCACAGGTCTTCCTTCTGGTGTATGTTTGATGATCCAAAACATTATTGGTCTACATACCAATGGTATTAATACAAACAATATATAAAGTAAGAATATGTTTCTCAAAAGTGTCGTCAAATCAGGACTAGTCATAAGAGCAACAAAATTGGTTGAAATAACTGTTGTTAGTATGTCACAGACCAAAGCCGAGGACAAAGTTAATCTACCAAGCTCTGAGTTTTGGATTTGAAGTTCACTTAGGAGTGAAGAGATTGTTGAAAATTGACTTAGACTGTGAGATAACATTGCCACCATGACTCCATTGCCGCCATGTAATTTTTGAATGGCTTGAACTATCCCAGGCAATGTTAGTAGTGGTATAAAACCAACACATAATGGTACAGATAATCCAATTATTGAAATTATCCATGCTCTCTTTCCTGTCCTTGTTATCAAGCTGAAATCCATTTGTACACTGTTAATGAAAACGAAGATCACCATACCTAATGATGAAATTGTTGAAATTACGTCATGAGTTCCATATGGAAATATCTTGCCCATGTATGTGTCTAATGGTTTTAGCTCAAATGAGACACCTAGAATCAACCCAGCCTGCAAATGGAATGAGTATTGTGTTTAATTTTCTTCATTTGTGTGAAATGATCAAATAGATTGGTTATTGTGGGACAAATAGAGTAATGAATTTCAAATGAAAATTACAGATGGAAGAAATGAAATTAGAAACAAAATCTATTTTTTATATGCAATTTAACTTTTTCTAATAACTTTGATTTATCCACATGAATGTTTAGAATCATGATGGTTCACAACGATTCTGATAAAATCACCGTTAATCTAAACTTGCACTAAAGAAATAATTCTTCTAAAAATTATGTCAATTGGATTTACTTACAATCATTTCTGGAAGGAATTGAGGGAGTCTCAATGGTTTGAGAAGAAAACTACATATTTGAGTGAGTGCAAAAATGATAACCAATTGTAACTCAAACAAGATCAAGAAGGATTTCATTGGTCTCCTTCCATTTTCGTAGCCACCCCATAAACCATCTGAAACAATATGGGGTGGAGCCTCAGAACAAACATTGTATATTGGTCCATTCAATCTTTTAATTTCGTTGAACAAAGTATAATTTGAATTTATGCTCATTTTTGTATGACTTAATCCACAAGAACTGAAATTAGAACAAAACAATTCAATGGAGAGAAAAGAAAGAAAATAACAAGTTAGAGGATGCATGAAGGAGTGGTTGAATTTATATTGTCTATGAGCATGAATAATTTTCATTTTAGTCATGAAGGAGTGCTTCGGTGTAACCGACAAGGTAAATAGCTAAGCAACTTAATTTTAAACATGATCATATAAGTAATAAAGTTGGCAAGGTTGTTGATATTTTTGTAACACCTGTAAAACATAACATGTTTATTACAAATTTAGACCATACAATGCTATAATTGGACAATGAGAGAGAGGGGAATAAATGAATGAGTTGTCCTTTGACCAGTTCGACTAACTTGAAAAACTTCTTGTATGATTAATAAACTATCGTATAGGATCCTTAAAAAAAAAAACTAGCATAAAACGTATATATTACTACTATATTACTGTAATGACTTGTGATAAGCACGTGATTGTTTGTAGTAACTCAAATAGTGACATATATATATATATATATATATATACACACTCCTGAGTGTACCAAAGATGAAAGCTTGGATTCTTACTAGAATTTCGTTTTTAATAATATTGAAGAAAATGAAGAGACTGATTTAGCTTTTAATGGAGATGAATAGTTTGAATACATGTTGAAGCTTCAAAAGGAAGCAGGGTTTGAAAGCACGAAGAAGAAAGAACTGAAGCGTTAACACGCTTGTGCATAGAAGTGAGAATTGATACATGACTCACTTAAGTCATGTTTTAATCTCAACCCTTTCTTTTAATATGAGAGCTACAATATTTTCTTATTATTCTCGCATAAAGATAACATTCTTAATTACTGGCCATATGTAGAATGTATAACTTGACTAATTAAAAAAAAAAAAGAAAAAAAAAAAGTGGATGCTTGGAAAGAGAATGACACTTGTGAATTGTTGCAATAAGAATAACTTTACTTTAATACTTCCTCCGATCTTATTTATAAAAAAAAAATTAATTTTTAAAATACATTGAATAATTTATGTATATAGTCAAGAATCTAAATCAAATTCATAAATTATTCAATATATTTAAAAAGTCAATTGTTTCTTGTAAATAGAACCGGAGGAAGTATATATATATATATATATATATATATAATTCGTCAACCTATAAAATTGTATGATGGATAAAAAATTGATTAATTTTTTATATGTAGAACGTAATTAGACAATGAGAGAGATAAGGGAATAAATGAAATTATCTTTTGACCGCTTTGACTAACTTGGAAAACTTATTGTAAGACCAATAAACTAGCATATAGCATCCTTAAAAACCTAGTAGGCAGTAGCATACTCCCTCCGTCCCAAATTGTATGATGTTTTGGCCATTTCACACGTATTAAGAAATGTAATTAATATTGTGTGGGGAAGAGAAATTATGAGTTGTTTTACAAAATTATCCTTAATAAATGGTATGGAAAAGATAAATGAAATAATTAAAAGAAGGGAGAGTAATTAATAGTTAAGGATATAATAGGAAAAATAACATTAATATTTCATTGGTATTGTAAAGCGACATATAATTTGGGACAAATTTTTTTTCCAAAACGACATACAATTTGGGACGGAGGGAGTATAATGTATTTATTACTACTACTCCCTCCGATCCTATTTATAAGAAAAAATTGACTTTTTAGATTCATTGAATAATTAATGTACTTGGTATAGAATGTAGACCAAATACATCATTTATGCAATGAATCAAAAAAGTAAAATGTTTCTTATAAATAGGATCGAAGGGAGTATATTAGAGTAGTGACTCGTGCTAAGCGCATATATATATATATATATATATATATATATATATATAAACCAAAGATGAAAGCTTGGATTCTTACACGGACAAAGTTAACGTTTTTTGAAAAATACTAACAGAAAGGATCACTTGGGTAAACGGAGGTATACTTAGGAAACTAAATTGAGACAGTTTAAAGTTAGGGGACCAAATTAAAATTCAAAAATAAGTTAAGGGACCAAAACATATATTAAGCCTTTTTTTTACTTGAGGAACAAAACTTTGTTTTACATTCCTTAAAACAAAAACTTTGTTTTACATTTTTTCATGAGTAGAATGAATTTGTATTTTATAAAAAATAAAAAAAATAATGAATTTGTATTTGTACACTTTTATATACATTTCCCTTTGCACAGTGGCGGAGCCAGACAAAAAGGTTTGGGGTGGCCGCAATTAAAATAAACTAAAATATATAAATCATATTGCATATAACACATTTAAGTATAAACTAAAAAACGATCATTCAAAATTTAAACTACATAATATATAAAGTCGATCATTAGATACTTAAAATGACATTTTACGCTTTCCGAGTAACTTGAAATCATCGATAATTGACTCAGAACTAATACATGCACTAATTTCCCTTTTAATATAAACTAACATGTTATCTGCTATCAGTAACCGAAGTCTCATCTTGTTTCTCAACTTTGACTTGATAATTTTCATTGCTGAAAAAGATCTTTCAATTATGACGGTAGAAATTAGAAGGGTCATAATAAGACGCAACAACCTATCAAAAAAAATATTTTTGAGTAAATAGTCAATTTCCCCCTTGAAATTGTAAGTTTCATCAATTACCCCCCTGAAATTAACAAAACTTCAATTACCCCCCTGAAATTTCACAACGTTAGTCAATTTACCCCCTCCGTCAAATTTTTCTGTTAGTGAACATGACGTTTTGCAAATACCCCCTGAAGTTTTGCACTTATGTGCAAAATGCCCCCCAAACTTAAAAATTTATATTATTTTTTTCTTAAAAACAAACAATTAATAGTTAAATATTAAAGCTAACTATTAATTTTGGAGTTTGGAAAAACTACATACATATATACATCAAAATAGGGAAAAATGTGTATTTTTAAAGTGACAATAATGGTTATTTCTAATAGACAAATTGTTATTTTTAGAGGTTTATAAACAAATTAATAATCAGATTTAAATTTTCTCCTTCACCATCTTAGTCTTTTAACTCCTCCAACTCCTTCAACAATTTGCTCAAACCATTTAAACTACACAACCCCCAATATTAATCCACAAATCATCCCATTATTGTCACTTTAAAAAATACATATTTTTCCCCATTTTGGAGCCTATTTTGATGTATATATGCATGTAGTTTTCCCAAATTCCAAAATTAATAGTTAGTTTTAATATTTAACTATTAATTGTTTGTTTTTAAGAAAAAGATAATATAAATTTTTAAGTTTGGAGGGCATTTTTCACATAAGTGCAAAACTTCAGGGGGGGTATTTGCAAAACGTCATGTTCACTAACAGAAAAATTTGACGGAGGGGTAAATTGACTAACGTTGTGAAATTTCAGGGGGGTAATTGAAGTTTTGTTAATTTCAGGGGGGTAATCGATGAAACTTACAATTTCAGGGGGGAAATTGACTATTTACTCAAATATTTTTTTGGTCAAGATAAACAGGAAGTCTCTAAATATGCTATTTTTTAAGGGAATTTTATTGCGTTTGTGTATATGAATGTTTTAAATCACATGATTAGATATTAATTATTGAAAGAAAAAAAAAAACAAGTTGTAAAAGGAGTAAAGAAACATGTAACAAAAAAAACTTGCCATTTAACACAAACCCGGCGTGTATGTCTCCTGCCATCTCTCCGCTCCATTTTATGCCGACAGATTAATCAAGCGATTGAGAGGAAAGAGAAAAAAGTGGCCACTAAAAGAGATAGTTTCCCGTTTCCAACCCTTTTTTCTTTACTTCACCGTTGCCACAAACGCCGCGGCTGCTGCTACATGATTTCTTTCTCACTTTCTGCTCTAAAACTTACCGTATCTCATAGTTTTTCCTTATATTATATTATACTGTATTTGTGAAAAAATATTCTTTCTTTTCTGAAGGAGGGTGACATTTAAAAAGAACAATCAGGGAACCAAATCTTAAAATCAAAAAAAGGGATTCCAGGGTAAAAAAAAAAAAAAATTGAAGATGGGGTGGCGGTGGCTCCTCCTTACCACCCCCTGGCTCCGCCACTGCCTTTCCATGCAACTGAATTTTTTCCAATAGCTAACCTTTCATTTCAATCATCATTTATTTTCGAACACATTATTTTTAAAAACATGCAAACTCCATTAAAATCTTTAGAGTAAATTAAACTCCCTCTATTAAAAGATAGAGATATTACACTCCCCTCCCCTCTTATTTTAAAACCAACACTTCCCTCCCTTAACCGTTAGAATACACTACATTTTAATCCTTTTGTTGATTTTCCATCAAATTCAAAATAGGTTATATAATATTTTTATTACCAAAATAACCTTTGTCAAACAAACTTTACTCCATCTCTTTTATCCATGTCTTTCTCTAATCTTATATTTTTTTCACTATTAATCAAGGTTTCAATATTTAATCTTTTATCCTAAAATTGTAGAAATCGGTTCTATTATATCTAAAAAAGAACTGAACCCCGTTGCTTTTATCTAAAACAAATTAGGGTTTGATACGATGGCAAAAAACGTTGAAATCGGTCCTATTTTCTTAATCAAATGTTACGAACTTTTGTATGAGTAAGATGCTATGAATTTGTTAAGGTAGTTTTGTTAAATATCCCATTACTGGTAATGAAACTAGGAAATGGGGAAAAGTGAGAGAGTTGCTTGTTGCTATATATGATTAGAGGAGCAGCTCTAGACATCTTCTAGAGCAAGAGAGTGCAGGACACCTTTAGACATTAACAGTGGCGGAGCCAGGAATATTATAAAGCCTGGGCAAAAAACAAATTGCAACACATTTATAGGACGTACATAAGAAATTGCAAGCAAATAATAAAAAATGTAAAGAAATTGCCCAATTTATAGGGGTTTATATAAGAAATTCATAGGGATTTACACAAGAAATTGCAAAAAATTTGGCCCGGAGCCCGGGCGAGTGCCCGGGGTCGCCGGGCCTTAGAACCGCCTCTGGACATTAAGACTGATTGCTTGTTGGTGCTTTTTGTGATGGGGTTGTGGTGATTTTTTCTCTTGTTGTTCTATGGTCAAGAACTGGGAGTGATGGTCCTTTCGAGAGCTCAATTCATGTGTGGCCAATTAGCGACGCCGAAGAGTTTGTGCAGGCAAAGAGTTGGTCGTAGATGATGAAAAAAATAATACAAAAAGGAAGATGACAGTCACGAGAGACGATCGGAGGTTATTTTCGTAATAATACAATTTTTAACGGAGACTATTTGGTCTTTAATGGAAAGTTAATAAAAATAACTAATGTGTATTTTATTTAAAAGTTAAGGTAGGGGAGTGTGTGTTTTAAAACAATGAGGGAGGGGAGTGTAATATCTTTATCTTTTAGGGATGGGGAGTGTAATTTACTCAAATCTTTAAAATCGTGTTTTCACCAACTCATGAAATAATCTATAACATGGACATACATGAAATTAAAGAATAAATAAAACTACCGAAACAAACTCATCTGCCGACATAGATATTTACAACTAAAAAATTCACTTTTTAACGTCATTCACACGTGAAAGTTGTTGTTGCACAACCAAAACAGATGCACTACTATTAAGATCAGGTGAAACAAGAAAATCACCAATAGCACCGAGTTCTGGAAATTCACTCCATTCTGCTAATCCATCAGTTTGAGGAGATTGAGTTTCATGTCTTCTCCCAACTATAAAGAAATCATGTTCGTTCACAATCTCACGTAGAAAAGATGCTGTTTGTGATCCATTCTCAGTAAAAACTTCTTGATACCTCACATTTTCAGCATTTTTCAATTCTTCCAACATTTCATCGCCAATTACCGTTAATTCCTCCAATTCTACTATGTTTTCCTTAGCAACAAGACGGTAAACAACTAGGTTGATCTTAGGATTATTCATCGCTCGTTTTGCTAAACATAAGACCTCTTCATCATCGTCATTTCCACCTAAATATATGATGGCTAATTGAGTCATGGAACATTCTGATGTTATTGATGTTGGTTTCTGCATTGAATTAGCACGAGCTACAAGGATTCCAACAGAACATGGAGCAATTTCAAGTACTCTGCGGTTCAATGCTCTTAGTATTTTCTTGTCATCAGATTCAACTACACCATCACTTGACCATCTTATATGAAATGGAAGAATGATGATGGTTGCAACTTTGTCCAATGCAAGATTACAAACATCTTCAAACATGAGATTTGGTGGAGATATTGCTGTGTAAGTGTTTATTGATACTGCATTTTGATTATCATTCTCGTATATATCGAAAGCGAGGATAACATCGTCTGAGTATGATTTATATGAAGTAGATCCTAATGCTTGTCTTTGAAGGTGATGATGAATGAAAAGAGGTAAGGCTCTTCCAACAAGCTCAATTACATGAAGAACATCAACTGTGATTGGTTTTTCTTGTGTTGGACAACATAAGTCTAGGAAATCTGTTGCTGCTGAAATATGGTTCTGTTTTTGAAGTGTTACTAGTATTCTTAGCTCTGAGTTTCTTTTTAAGCTCATCATATTCCTTTTTTGGTATCCAGCATATTTTCTTGATGGATCATATAATAACTTCACTGACCAATGCACAATGGTTGCTATAATCATTATACTTATCATCATCACTCCAAATATTTTTCTATCAATAACCTGCATACATACATACATCATAAATAACAATAATAGTCCATATACATTTAAAGTAAATTTTCAATTTATTCTAAACTGTATCTCTCTCTCTCCTCTTTTCCCTAAACTATAGAAATATAATAAGTTGTTTAGAGAGTACTTATTATATTTCTATAATTCAGGGACCAAATAGAATAGAGAAGGGTAGTTTATGTACTACATATATATTTAGACAATTAAAAGTATTGCGTTTCATTTTGATCCCTCATTTCTAAATTGTGGAACTGAAATCAAATTATTTTTTTTCGAGGATGCCAAAACCAAAATAATCATATAGTAAGGGACATAATACATAATTAAACCTAAAAAAAAGTTAAATGTAGTACTTGATCGTCAAATGCGGAATTGTATATGCCAACTTCCATCACGCCTTTAGTGTTCAAAATAAGGGAAATACACAAAGCATCAATGACAGGTATTTTGCAACAAAGGGCAGTTATAAATAATGCTGCCATTTTGACCAAGTGAGTTGCAAGGACCAGTAAACCAGCAGATACCATAACATATGATGACATATCCATTGAAAAATCCGCTTTAAACACACAAGTAGTTACAAAGATAGGCAAAAATAATGTTGTACCAAAGAACTGAAGCTTCTTAACCAATGCAGATCCTAGAGGAGGTCCTTCAGGAACAGACAGTCCCAAAATGAAAGCTCCTAAGCCAAATAATTGATTAATCTTAACTGACAAAATACCAAGAACAAAAACCATTGAAATGATAACATAAATGTAACTATCCTTCACAGGTCTTCCTTCTGGTGTACGTTTGATGATCCAAAACATTATTGGTCTACATACCAATGGAATTAATGCAATTAATGTATAAAGTAAGATCATGTTTCTTAAAATCGGTGTCGAATTAGAACTAGTCTGAACAGCAATAATATTGGCTGAAATAATTGTGGTTAGTATGTCACAGACCAAAGCCGAGGACAAAGACAATCTACCAAGCTCTGAGTTTTGGATTTGAAGTTCACTTAGAAGTGAAGCGATTGTTGAAAATTGACTTAGACTGTGAGATAACGTTGCCACTATGATTCCACCGCCGCCGTGTACTTTTTGAATGGCTTCGATTCTTCCAGGCAATGTTAGAAGTGGTAAAAACAAAACACATAATGGTACACATAATCCAATTATTGAAATTATCCATGCTTTCTTTCCTGTCCTCGTTATCAAGCTGAAATCCATTTGTACACCGTTTATGAAAACGAAGATCACCATACCTAATGATGAAATTGATGAAATTACGTCATGAGTTCCATATGGAAACAACTTGCCCATGTATGCTTCCAATGATTTTAGCTCAAATGAAACACCTAGAATCAACCCAACCTGCAAATGGAATGAGTATTGTGTTTAATAATGGAAATTTACCAAAATTACTATTTGTATGCAATTTAACTTCATCATTTGTGTGAAGAAGTTACAGATGTAAGAAATGAAATTAGAAACAAAATCTATTCTTCGTATGCAATTTAACTTTTTCTAACAACTACAATTTATCCATATAAATGTTTAGAATCGTGATGTTTCACAACGATTCTGATAAAATCACTGTTAATCTAAACATGCACTAAAGAAATAATTCTTCTAAAAATTATGTCAATTGGATTTACTTACAATCATTTGTGGAAGGAATTGAGGGAGTCTCAAAGGTTTGAGAAGAAAACTACATATTTGAGTGAGTGCAAAAATGATAACCAATTGTAACTCAAACATGGGAAAGAAGAATTTCATTGGTGTCTTTCCATTTTCGTGGCCAGCCCATAAACCATCTGAAACAATAGGAGGTGGAGCCTCAATACAAACATTGTATATTGTTTCATTCAATCTTTTAATTTGGTAGAACAAAGTATCATTTGAATTTATGCTCATTTTCGTATGACTTAATTCACAAGAATTGAAATTAGAACAAAACAATTCAATGGAGTGAAAAGAAAGAAAGAAAGAAAGAAAATAACAAGCTAAAGATTAATGGCTATTTGCTTTATGTTGTGGTTGAATTTATATTGTCTATGAGGATGAATAATTTTCATTATAGTCATGAAGGTGTGCTTCGGTGTAACTGACAAGGTAAATAGTTAAGAAACTAAATTTTAAACATGACCGTTTAAGCAATTAAGTTGGCAAGGTTCATTTTTGTAACACATGTGACACAAAACATGTTTATTACTAGTTTAGACCGTACAATGCTATATTTACATGTGAACACGATTGAGATCTATATTTAACTATATATTATAATTATAATTAGACAATGAGAGAGAGATGTAGGGGGTAAAGGAATGAGTTGTCCTTTGACCGGTTCGACTAACTTGAAAAACTTATTGTAAGATCAATAAATTAACTAGTAATAACGTCCTTAAAAAAAACTAGCATATAGCATATTTATTACTACTATACTAGTGTAGTGACTTGTTATAAGCATGTGATGGTTCATCGTGACTCAGATTATAACTTTCATATTTTAATATATATATATATATATATATATATATATATATATATATATATATATAAAACATGTAGTTTGATGAATAATAATAGTTTATATGAATAGGGAGATTTGTAACTATTTTTAAGTTGATTTTTCTAAAGTACAAACAACCTATAAAATAATAATAATAATACAATGTGCCAAGATATTTTTACCATTTTTTATAAATAAAATAAATATTGAATGGATGTTTTAGCCGAAATTTGTTAGATTTTAGTCCAATTAATATTTATATTTAATTGTTTATTTTGTATAGGTCCAATTTAAACCTTCTTTATTGTTGAAGGAAAATAGTGATAAAAAATTATTCTCACCATATCAAGTGATATATATATATATATATATATATATATATATATATATATATATATATATATATAGTACATATAAGCAGGAGATGTTGGACAGTTTGAGTTTGATGCTTGATGAGTGTAGTGTCTCTATGCGGGGATTTTTGTTTTATGGAAGTATGACACAAATGGGGTCTACTCCGTTAGTTCGAAATACACAATTCTATTGGTTGCTTTCGACATGGAGAGAGTGCGGCATGAGGAGGTATAACCTCTTGCTAAGTTTTGGAAAAGTTGGATCCCCTCCAAAGTAATTATCTTCTCCTAGCAGATGCTTCAAGATAGTGTTCCTACCTCTCAAAATCTTTTAAGTAGTAGAACAATCATTGATCTTAGTGGTACACTGTGTGTATTTTGTGGGGATATGGTCAAATTTAATAGTCATATATTTGTCACCTGTGTCTTTGCTTACCATATGTGGTATAATGTTTGTAGGTTGTTAGGTTGAGAATTGGTTAGCAGGAAAATGGAGACGGTGATGGTGAGCATGTTAGTTGACTGGGAAAGGGAGAAGAAACTACTTCTCACTCCCGCCTCGTTCCGTTGACATCTCAATGTGGGAGTTGAGATGAACATGAGCATGCCATTTGAAAATTGTCTTTTGAATTGTGTGTGTGTGTAATACGGGGCATATCAAGTGGGATTGATATCTTTATGTGAGAACAATATAAATAAATGGTGATATTAAAACATGACTTAATGGAGTCATGTGCCAATTCTCACTACATCTCTTATGCACCAATGCCTTAACGCTTCTTTTCCTTTAGCATCTCTTTCATCCTTTATTAATAATTACAAATAAAGTATCAAAATTCATTCTTAACCTTATTTATGTATTTATCCATACTCCAACTTTAAATTTGTTTTGTAGAGTTATTCGGTATTATCTTCTCTAAATAAAGATGTTGCTCTTGAGAATACGAGAGATGAAAACTTGGATTCTTAATTGAATTTCATTTTTAATCATGTTGGTAAAAATAAAGAGATTGATTTAACTTTTTAATTGAGATGAATAATTTGAGGGGCAGAAGACATGTTAAAGCGGAGAAAGAAGTAGGGTTTGAACGGGCGAAGAAGAAGGAACTGGAGTGTTAGCGCGCTTGTTGATAGAAGTGATAATTGATACATGACTCACTTAAATCATGTTTTAATCTCGCTGATTCCTTTTAATATGAGGGCTACCATTTATTCCTATTGTTCTCTCATAAAGATAACATTGTTACTTGTTATTTGTAGAACGTATAAATTGACTAATTAAACAAAAAAAAATGTAAAAGTGGATGCTTGGAAAATTGGTATCATTAAAAACAGCGTTGTTATTCATCCCGATAACAGTTATAGCCAATTAAATTGCTCCAAGCCCGGAAAACAGGGAAATCATGATGTGTAATTAAAGAGGATATTTAGCAATACAAGGTCGTGAATTGTTCGGGATTAGTTTGTTTGCTACAACAAGCATTTTCTTATTAAAAAAAAAATATTAAAATCATAGAAAATAAAGAATAAATTGGAGTGAAATTGAATGCATAAGAAAATGACACTTGTGAATTTTTGTGATAAAAAATAACTTTACTTATATATATAGTGGATAAAATAAAAGTAATATATGTTTTTGATGACAAAAAGTAAAGGTAATATATGTTGATTGTTCAGACTCTTTTATGCGTAACAAAATCAAATATAATTTGTTGAAATAACAATACTTAAGTTAAACAAAGAAGAGGGAAATACGAGTGAGTTTGGAAGAATAAGGATTAAGGAGATGCCATGAGTGAATTGCATTAAATAGAATAATCTTACTTTAATACTCCCTCCGTCTTTAAATATAAGTAAAATTGATTTTTTAGGTTCATTTATTTAATGATGTATGCGGTTTATAATATGGACCACATACATCATTAAATGAATGAACCTAAAAAGTCAATTTTGCTTATATTTTAAAACAAATGAAGCATATACTAGTGTAGTGACAATTGCTAAGCACAGGATTGCTTGTAATGACTCAATAATGACTTTCATATTTTGACATATACAGCACTAACATGTAGTTGACCGAATAACAATTAATATGAATTGTGAGATTTGTAACATTTTTAAGCTGATTTTTTAGAGTATAAAACCAACTATAAAAAAATAAACAAACACATACAATGTATTAAGATATATGTAACGCTTTTTATATAAAAAGAAAAATTAAACATCAAACATATGTTTTAGTCAAAATTTATTAGGTTGTAGTCCGATCAATACTTATATCTAAATATTTATTTTGTATAGGTTCAATTTAAACATTCTTTTGATTAGCAACATGATCATTATACACTCATTTTTTTAAATACTTCCAAAAATTGAACCGATTCATCAAAGTCATTCGTGTTGATTGTATCGCTCCGTCCAAAAAATATGTTGAGTGTGTCGGTGTTAGTGATTCTGTTTACACCGTCGTCGTTCTTGAATATCTTGCCACTGAGATAATTTTCTTCATAGAGTGAAATCTCTGTATTGAATTGGAAGTTCCACTGAAACCCAAAAGAACAATTTAAGAATATAAAATCCACTAAACACAAAGAACAATTTATCTCAGCAAATACTATTTGCTACCAAAGTATAGTTACTTTATAAAACCTCAAAAGCACAAAATTTAGAGTTTGTTGTCAAAAAACACTTAAGAAGATGATGGCGGAATTTAACATGACTGTTGTCAAAATTTAACATTACTTGCCAAATTCTTCACCAAAAAAAAAAAAAATTACTTGCCAAATACCATGTTAGGCCTTTAAGTTTGACATAATTACCAAGTTAATTTTTAAGTTTCAAATATGTCATTTTAGTTGATAAACTGTTTTACCGTTACCCCTATTGTCAGTTAATAATTAACTGATGTTGATGTAGTCTTTAAGTTATTGACTTGGATCAAAACGCTGCATTTTAAAAAGCTTCAAGGTGTCAAAATATTACGTGTAATGGTCACAAATGATCATCCCAGCACTATAAATATCGTTTAATAATGCTAGAAAGACATTTGTTGCTATAAATGGCTATCTTTCTAGCATTATAAATGATCATTTGTGCCCATTAAACGTAACGTTTTAACACATGGAGCTTTTAAAATACAACATTTTGATCCAAGTTAACAACTTAACGGTTACATCAGCATTAGTTAAACGGAGACTGACAGCACGGTGAAATAGTTTATCAACTAAAAGGACATATTTAAAACTTAAAGGACTTTGAGAATTCTGCCAAACTAAAATGACATAATTGAAACTTTCGAAACTTAAATGATTAACTTGGGAATTCTGTGAAACTAAAAGGATCAAAAATGGTATTTGACCATAACATAATCCATAACTATATATAAGAAAGGCTCACAATAAAAGGTTATAAACTTGCATCAACATGATACAAGAGTAGAGCACATGTAGACTCAAAACACTAAAAATCTAAACTTTTTAGAATGAAGGCTTGAATACTCAATTAAGTCTTGAAGTCTTCCTTATATACTGAAGCATCTTGGGTCAAATATTCTAGTTTGGCTTCAGAACAAAACAGATCGTCCAGATGATCTGCAAAACAAGAATCAGAGACAAATATGGAAAGTCCTAAAATGTCGGATCATTTTTAGGATCGTCCAAAACAATAAAAAATATTTCCTAAAATATAAACATTACTTTAGGAATATTCCACAACTGATTCTGTAAAGATATACGCGTTGCTTGGTCAATAAGATAAGGAAATATTGTTTCCTTAAACAATAAAGGGCACGCGTACAAACAAGCAAGATACAGGGCACACTGAACCGTGCTAGGATGCTGGAACATCGTATCCAACATCTTATAGACATGCCTGAATCATGTTGGAACATTGGTTCCAACAACACAAACAAGAATATTTGTTTTAGCAATAATAAATCCAATACAAATACCCAACAATTTTGAAACGGAGGGAGTATATATTTAGATGCGGAAAACAAGTATGTCAACATTAATAATAATATCCCAACCCAATGCCACTTATCAAAACCGAAAATCTCAAATATAAAGTTAACAATTACGTCAATAGGTGGATTTTAGGATGAGAGTCCAATTAAGCCCCTCACTGATGGACCACGAAAAAAGCATCGTTAACAGGTGGATTCTAGGATGAGAGTCCAATTAAATCTCTGACCGATGGACCACGAAAAAAGCATCGCTAAATGAAATAAATGGTTCATATTTATTCAAACTAAAAGTTTTAACATTTTCAACTACTCATATTCAATCTTATCCTCCTATATTTTTCTTACTCTGTCGTACTCCTTCATCAAACTCACCACGACAGCACATCAATCATCTCCCACTTTCAAAAAAAAAAAAAAACGAAAATCATCTTCCATGCAATTCTCCAACCATTGCACCAAATCATCCTCTAATTTCTCAAATCTTTGATTTCTATTTCATCGTCTGATTAGGAATGAAAAGGGGAATTGGTGTTTGAAGAAGATTTGGACTGAAAAAGAGGAATTGATGTTTGAAGAAGAATACTTTTTTTTTTTAATTTAGGGTTCATAATTTGATCTCAGATTTTATGGTTTATGATTATCGGAGGTAAAAAGAGTATCTCATTTTGAACAAAGAATTAGAGTACGAATTGTAAAGATAAGTGGAAACTATTTGAGAATGATATTGAATGTGAAAAGTTAGACATATTCTCAAATTTGTTTATGCTTAATTTGTTTTAATACAAAATTGTTCTATGTTGGAATATCACGATAATCTTATCATTGCTGATAACCCAAAGAGATAACATCTTTAAGAGAATTGTTGTTCCCACATTTGATAAGGTTGTGGCACACGAGTAATTTACGTTTTTGTCGAAGAAAACATCGGTAGTTAACTGCCGAAGAAAACAAATTATGTAGACAGTGAGCTCTGCATGATTCTAAAACATTTCCAAGCCATTTTCGGCCAGTTTTTACCTGTAATTAAAGCAGAACATTTCGAAAGGCAAAATAATTCATACAACATTGAAACTCAGACATAAACAAGAAAAATACAATATCTTTTAGAATTGTCCATAATTAAATCAAACCGGCATTTGGTTCAAATTACACAAACGTTTGAAATTCATCATAACGGTTCAAATCACAAAAAAATATTGGCGCAAATGCACAACTTAATTAAACCAACATTTTTATACATTAAACAAAGTAAAAAATCCCATGAAATTAAAAGTAATGTCATCAAATTACAAATATACAAATCAATGTCATGAAAACACCAAAACAAAAAACAAGTCCCAAAAACCAAAATATTACTACTGGTCATGGTCCTGGTCCTACTGATGGTGCCTCCTCCTCGGCCTATGGCCTCGCCTCCTGGTCAAAATCGGCGCGATCTGCTCCCTCATATGGCTCATGGCCTGAAACCACTGCTGAGGGGTCATGCTCATGACCTCCTCTTGGCCTAACTGCGCATCAGCGTAGGCAACAACGCCACAAACCATGTCATAGGTGTCAGGCGAGCTTCTCGCCTCATACCGCTCCCACTGCTGTGCAATGACCTGCTCTTCATTTGCTGGCCTAGGAAGATCTCCTGGAAGAGGTGGCAAGATCTAAGGGTGAGACACCCTAGTGTACCATAGCACATAGCCATCCGCCATGTCTGCTCTCCTGCCTGCTCACCCCAATCGGCCGCCTTAAGCGTGTGAGTGCGGAAGTCGACGAACGCCTGCACAATGTGAGGCGGTGGCAGCTCTACAACATCCGTTAGATGTATGGGGACGGTCTGGACGTATCCGTACTGCCTCAAAACCCTCTCGGGCAAGTGACGGTACACCCTACGAACACCGCACATAATCCAGCCAGAATACCAGAAAACCTCCTCAAAATCATGGATCTCCCTGTGCTCTTCGTACGGCCTCCAGCATACGTCATCAAACTGTATACGATCAAGCAGTGACCGATACGTGACCCCCTCTCCGTGACCCTTCTGAAGCTTCCACCTCGCTGCAACCGGATAGTTTTCCATGTAGTCAGCGTTGGGATCAACACTGTAAAAGCCAGGAAAACGCGCCAAAAACCATGCCTGCACAAACCCAACAAATCACATTTATAAATTATTACGCACGAAAAAATATAACAAAAATCTTCGGCAGTTAACTGCCGAGGAAATCCTCGGGAGTTAACTGCCGTCGGTTTTCTAAAACTTCGGCAGTTAATTGCCGAAGGGCATTTAGGTAAATTACTCGTGTGTCTCAGCCAAACCAAATGTGTCAACAACAATTCTCCATCTTTAAAAGGGTAAAAAGTAGGCTAAACTCCACTTTTCGTCCCCTAAGTTTCAAAATATTGCGATTTTGGCCCCCTATTAAAAAAAATGGCAAAAGTGACCCCCTATGTTTAGAGAAATATGCTCTTTTGACCACTAACATAAGGGAAATATGTTTTTTGACCCCTTATCTTTACAAAAAGTTGCTATTATGACCCATTTTCTGGGACACGTGGCATCTTCTGAGCAATTTTGGGATGAAAGGGCCAAAATTGCTAATTTTTTTAATAGGGGACCAAAATCGCAACATTATAAAACATAGAGGACGAAAAATGCAGTTTAGCCTAAAAAGTAATCTTAAGCTACATGTTCATGTTCTTATGATCCAAAAAGAATCTTAGTACTACATGTTTTTGAAGAGTTCGAAACATCGATGAAGAACACTATGTTGTGAAAATGCTACAATTGAAACATGTTATATCCAAAGTCAAACTCAAAACCCTTTTTCCTTACACAAGCATTTTCACAAACACTTGGAACGCATCTTCATATTCATCATCTTCTTCATCTCTTTCTCCATTACCCAAATCTTCATTCCCCATTACCCAAAACGACGTCGCTTCCACCTTCAAAACCTGGTTCCAAAACCATCACCTTTACCACGATCCTCTCCTTCTCCGAATCTACCAAATCCTCTCTTCCAACGACAATTTCTCCGCTTCTCTCACCTCCCTCAACCTCCCCATCACCACATCCTTCGTCCTCCGTGTCCTTCATTACGGCGCCGACAACAACTACATTCTTCCATGTCTCAGATTCTTCGATTGGGTTGGTCATCAGCCTGGTTTTTACCATACACAAGCTACATTCACTGCGATTTTTCGTATCCTTGCACGTGCGAAGCTAATGCCGATCGTTATTGAGTTTCTTGAAACGTTTGGGAAGCGTGTTTTTGATCATAAAGTTTGTTTTATTGATTTGCTTGTTGTTGGTTATGCAATTGCTGGTAAACCTGAAATTGCACTCAATGTGTTTGGTAAAATGCGTTTTCAAGGTCTTGATTTGGATATAGTTGGTTATCATATTTTACTTGGTGCTCTTGCTAAGGATAATTATTTTAATTCTTTTGATGTGATTCTTAATCAGATTCGGAGTAAAGGGTATGCAACACGTGCTACTGATACTATTGTTGTTAAGTTTCTGTGTAACCAGGGTAGATTGGATGAGGCGGAAAATTATCTTATCGGTTTGTTGGATAGTGGGAAAAAGTTGCATGGTTCTGAGGTAGGTTTTCTTGTTGTTTCGTTGTGTGAGAGGAAAAAGGTTGAGCATGCTGTTGAGTTGGTTAAGGAGTTTAGGAACTCGGGGTTGAATCTGTTTGAACATGCTTATGGTGATTGTATAAAGGGTCTTGTGAAGGGTGGTAGGTTTGATGAGGCTTTGGAGTTTTTTAGGCAGAAGAGAGAATCTGAAGGGTATGTTCCTCGTTGGTATAGGTATAACATGTTGATTTGTAGGCTTTTGAGGGAGAGTAGGCTTCAGGAGGTATATGATTTGTTGATGGATATGAAGGAGTCTTGTATTCCACCTGATATGGTTACTATGAGTGTTGTCTTGTGCTTCCTTTGCAAAGCTGGGATGGTGAATGCCGCGCTCCAATTGTACGAATCCAGGTCTCAGTTTGGACTGAATCCGAATAACTTGGCTTACAAGTATTTGATACTTAATCTGTGTTGGGATGGGAGTGTTAAGGAGGCGTACAGTGTTTTGAAAACTTTTATCGGAAATGGTCTTTTTCCTGATACACAAACCTTTACCACACTTGCCAATGCTTTGTGCAGAGAGTGCAAGGTTGATGAGATGAAGGAGCTGATGCATCTTGCCTGGGAGCGAAACTTTACACCAAGCCATATCACATATGACAAGTTTATATCGGCTTTGTGCCAAGCTGGAAGACTAGAAGATAGTTATTTGGTGCACGGGGATCACAACAATGCAACTGCTAGACTGTCCTATGGTAGGATGGTTAAGAGTTTTATTAAGTTTAAGAGGGGAGACATTGCTGCTCGCCTTCTGGTTAAAATGAAAGAGAAGAATTTTGAATTGACGCGGATCTGGTGCACGGCTGTTATTGGAAGTTTACTTGATATGGAAAATCCAAAATCACGTGTTTTCAATTTATTGGACATGCTGACTCATGGTAAACCTGATGCTAAGATTTTCAACTTTTTCATTGATGGAGCTGTGCATGCCAATAATACAGAGTTGTCCAGGGAAGTATATGAGTTGATGCTAAGGAATAACATTGTGCCCAGTAGTTCATCTCAACGTCTTGTGTTGATTGGTTATTTGAAAAGTGGAAAGATATCTGATGCTTTGAATTTCTTTCACAGTCTTCGGCGCCAGGGCACAGTGAGCAAAAAAGTATATCAATCCATTATTTTTGCTCTCTGCAAATCCTGTAAGGCTGACATTGCACATGATTTCTTGTTTCAAATGTTTAAAGCTGGATTAAATCCAAGCATTGAATGCTTTGAGATTCTTGTGCAGACGCTTTGCTCATTGGAAAGATACCATGAAGCGATAAATCTTGTTCATGTGTATATAAAAATGGGACGTCGATTAACTAATTTTCTTGGCAACATACTTCTTTCTCATTCATTGATATCGCCGGATATCTATCATGCATGTGTTCGTTTAAGAGGAGCCAAAGAGGAAGAATGTTCTCCTATGTCTACACTGAGCTTTATCATTGGTGCATTTTCTCGTTGTCTTAGAGTAAATCCTTCTGTTGAGGAATTGGAGAAACTAATATCAACGTGCTTTCCGCTTGACTTTTACACCTACAATCAGCTGCTGAGAAGAGTAACCCAATATGATATGAACCAAGCTTGTGAGTTGTTTAATAGGATACGTCAAAGGGGTTATGAGCCTAATGATTGGACTTATAATATCATGGTAAGTGGTTTCTCAAATCATGGGAGAAATGATGAGGCTAAGCAGTGGGTTGAAGAAATGCACCAAAAAGGATTTTATCCAAGAGAGAATACTAAAAGAAATGTACAAAAAGGAATTTTATCCAACAGAGAATACTAGCATATTCATTTAAAGAGAATCAATTGACGTGTTAAAGATGCAGAAGGGTTCATACAATTTTGGTAAGGATCTTGTGATTCTTGTCTGATTATTGAAAAATATGGTTACATTTGATACATTGTTTTTTTTTTTCTCTCTTTCTTTTTTTCGATCTAATTGTTATTTTAGAGCAATCCTTGTATCTCTTATTATCCTTCTTTTTTTTCTCTTCGTGGAAGCATTATGAATAAAATATGTGTCCACCTTGTATTATTTATCAAACTAGACTGACATTAGCGATGAAATTGGGTATATCATTTATACATCATTTTATCTGTCATACTGTATTTTTAAAGTTTGAAGCATTGCTTCTTATCCTCTTTTCAAGCTAGTTGCCATTGCACAGAATGAAAAATAATATCAGATGATTCACATGTCAGTGTCATGAAACAAATTTGATAGATTTGAAATTTCAATACAGAAGTCGCTCTTAGTGTCAGTCACTACTCAGTTGTTGTGTTTGATTTATCTATTGATTGTCTATTTGAGTAGGATTGCAGAATAAGAGACCACAACTATGGGACTATTGTTCTCAGTTATTATTTTTTTTCGGTACAATTGTTCTCGCTTATTTTATATATGTTTCATATGACACTGAATTTTGCTATTTCACCATAAATACTTTGAACCTGCTCACTTGGTGGGTTATTCGCAAAGAAATTAATAGAAACCCTTTGTCTCAGTGTTATCGATTGAAGATGGTGGAAAGCTGAAAATCCGCCATAAAATGCTATGGCACCACCATCCTTCACAAATTTGCCACAATGGTTGTCAAAAAATCTGTCGCCACAATCCTCCATGGTGTCGCCATGGCCGATATTTGACAACACCGCCATGTTTCTATCTTTCTAATCATCTGCTGCTTGCTATGTTTCTATCTTTCTAATCATCTGCCGTGGTAGAATATTTCATTTTGGATACACTTTATCTTGGTAAGTTGAGAATGTGCTCTCATTTCGTAAAGGGTTGGGAGTTTGATGCAAGTGCCATATTGGCCATTGGTATCTTTCATTGCAACTAAAATATTAACCTTGCAGTTTGCCTCTGAGCTATATTCCTTGCATCCTTCTTGAAAGCATAATCTACAATGCCTTGTTATCATTCGGTGATAGAACCTGGAAAATTCAGGTGAACAACTGTGTATCATTCACTGCAAATGGATGAGCTAAAGCTCTTACCATGGTGGAAACAGAGAAACTGATAAACTAGAGTTACGAGAACTCCTGACCAGAGCTAAGCTCATAACGAGAGAATACTTTCTCCTAACTGAACGCTAACAACTTTTCTGAATTCTTTATTCACTCCCCTATCCTCTCTTTTATAACAGAATATGCCTTCCTAACAGAATATTGCCATCCCACCACTATCCCCATTCACCACATCAATTGAGCTGGAGTCCAAATCCAGTATCCTATCATTTTGCAATAATTATTTGTTGTACTGTTCGAAGATTTAAGAAATATCTTGTAAATGTAATACTTTGGTATTATCTTGAGTATCTTAGATTATCTCATAGGATTAATTTCTTGTATTAGAATATTTTAGACTACCACATAGCATAAGTGTAATTTTTGTATTACTTTGTTATTATCATATTTGTTTCCCTATTAAATTAGGATTTGGAGTCTTGTATTCGTATAAATAGGAATCATTGTTTAGTCTTTTTATATGAGATCATAATCATCAATCATATAAAAAATCATACTATATTGACACAGTTCAAAGTATTTATTCTTTCTTTTGGGTTTGTAAAATAATCAGTTGGTGTTTTCGCTTTTGTTTCTTTATTGAGTAATGTGATTGACTCTTTCCTTGTTTTAGAACTTGCCCCGAAATTGTTATTTTGTATTACTTCCAATTGACATTTGATGATTTGATCAATGTCAATCTCAGTCTCATCGATTTATGTCCAAATCTTGAACCAAATCTATTGATCTTGGGCTTTTTGTATTGTTATTATTAGTATCCTTTCTAGTTTCCTCATGATGATAATTAGGAGTGCTCGGGAAACTATTTTTCAGGATATTATTATATACAAACGAACATAATAGTATTCCTTTTCACTCTACCTAGTCAGATGCTTTCTGATATCTGAGAAGAGTTCTTAGAGAAATCAGGCTGAGTAAATATCTTGTGAGAAGTCTCAAATTGGATAGAACAAAACTCAATAAAGGAGCCCAGGCTCTACACATAGTGGAACCTGTTAATATTCAAATTGTACCATTGAGAATTAAAGAGTTGCATATATTCTGACGCTGGTGTTAAGTGTCCTAGCATGGAAACTTCTCCTGGTTTGGAGTGTCCATAGATGGGCAACATCTAATTGAAGTACAGTTGAGGTCATTAACTTGTTTGGATGATGTAAAAATGAAGGATTGGAAAAGAAATAGTATAGGTTACTAGGTATTTTATTAGAGGAAATATCTAATCGGGTTAAACCACAATTACAGATATCCGAATCTCAGGCTCAACACACTCAAATTCACAACGATGGAAGCCAGAAAATTATTCTAGAAATATAGATATGTATCGTCAAACTCTGAGAATACTTCCTTCGCAAAACAAAACACTGAGAATACTTGAAAGGGGGGATCGTGGAAATGCAATCTACACCCTATTGTTTGGTAAAGTTGAGCATTAGAGCCTTTGTCATCTGTTTTGATCTGTGTTTTGTAGGAAGTAACCTATCTCTCTATATAGAACTATTATTTTTTATTTAATATTCTAGACAGTTGTTGATTTTCAAGTGCAGACAATGATTTTGGTAATGAAACCTTACAAAACATATCCTTACTGGTTAACCTAATTTATCATAACTGCTGTCTTTTAAGTTGTTGTCTTGTATTGATTTGGAATAACAATGTCAGCTGGGAAAATGCACATCTGATCTGTGCATTATTTTTTGAACCATCTCTTTTTTGTTGTGGTATGCTTGAATCTTTGAAAGCTTGAATACAATGAAAGGACCAGTGTTGTCGAGGATAGACGGCTGAGAGCCAAAACCCCATCATACTGGCTGACATGTGGTGTCGGCGCCATATCCGAATATGGCTCCGTGGTGCCGCTGCTCTTCAGAAATTGGCCATGGTAGAAAGCCAAAAACCCGTCACCAATATTTGCCATGCCGATATTTGACGACACTGGAAAGGACCTTAAAGGTGGTAATTTGTTGCAAAGAGTATGAGAGGAAAATGTAATAAGTTGTCACCATTATATCTGTTGCATCAATATTGGTTATTCCAGTTCCTCAACAGAAGTGCTTACATGTATTAATAATTCAGGGTCAGCTTCAACCATGACTTAATCTGTAAGAAAGGCACAAGACAAGACAGTACTTCAAGCATGATCTATAAGAGAAGATCACTGCTACATTTTTGTGATTATTTCCACTATCTTCATTGATTTAATAGAACATGTCAATGCATCACGGTCATCCACCAGTGACTGGAAAATGTAAAATAGTCACATGTCTCATGAGATCTTATTAATTGTTGACTGGAAAATGTAAAATAGTCACAATAACAAATATTCCGTCTAACTAAAATTGTGTTTACATTTGTCTACAAGTCTTAGCTCAACTAGTAAAAATATCAAAATTGTTAGATCAGACAATGTGGTGATTGAGTTTTGAACTCTGTCTACTTTACTTGTGTGTGTAAGCTTCCAATAACTACCATAATTTTGTCT
Source organism: Medicago truncatula (assembly GCF_003473485.1). Taxonomy (NCBI): domain Eukaryota; kingdom Viridiplantae; phylum Streptophyta; class Magnoliopsida; order Fabales; family Fabaceae; genus Medicago; species Medicago truncatula. The sequence continues at coordinate 39,598,769 of NC_053046.1, forward strand.
ATCTAAAAAAATTGTGTTATCTTTAAAATATGACTTTAATCCTTGTAAAATATGAATGTTAGATAAATATCATGTCTAACTTATTTAAATATCTAATTATAGTTGTCCGCAAGTTCTACCTCAATTGAGAATAAAAACTATTTTTCATACCAACTATAAATTTGTTCAACTGATAAGGGATTTAAGCCCCTTTAAACAAGTTGTCATGAGTTCGTCTCAAACTCTTGCGTATGAAAAAAATTCGGTTAGGAGAGAGAACCCACCTCATGTGCCCCACATATATTCTCTATCATTGATAAACTAAGGTGAACCTTTATACCTATATATAAAGGAGATATATGATTTAGGGATGATTTTTTCACTCACAACTTTATCCTTCATTTTAACTATTATATTTACAATGTTATCCCTTTTACTTTATTATTTAAATTGTTAATTAAAAAATATATTAAATATTTTAAAAATATTTGTCGAGACGAATCCATCAATATCTTACAATTTGTCTTTTTTTATTAGTAGAAAAATATGGTCAAAGTATGTTATGTGAACTGTACAAATGGTTTAACAATGTCATTTATTTTAAGACGGATGAAGTAAATTTTAATTATTAATTTTAAAAAACAGCTAAATGAGTAATAGTTTTGGTTTTTGAATGTGTAACGGGTGATCACAATAGTACTTCACAATGTATCAAAATTTTAAAATAGTATCTGATAATGCAATATGTTAGTTTTAGGCTAAATTGCATTTTTAATCTCTTAATTATTTAGGTAGTATCGCTTTGGTCCCTTAATTAAAATTCAATTTATTTTGTTTTCTTAACTTCTCTCGGTTACACATTTTGATCATTTCCGTTAGTTTTAATTCAAAAATATTGGGTTTTCTTCTGGAATTTTTCTGGGATTCTTGTTCTTGAAGGTTGATGGAGATGATATGAAGATGAAAAAGAGGAGAACAAGATGAAGAAAACCTAACGTTTTTGAATTAAAACTAACGGAAAGGATCAAAATGTGTAACGGAAAGAAGTTAAGGAACCAAAATAAATCGAATTTTAATTAAGTGAGCAAAGCGATACTACCTAAATAGTTAAGAGACCAAAAATACAATTTAGCCTTAGTTTTATAAAAAAATAAAATAATAATACTGCAATATGTTAGTCATAATAGTCATTCACGTCAAAATATTTCGTTAATATTATAATATTAATCATTCAATAAATATATTTACAAATATTTATTTATTGTCATATTAATTTCTATATAAAAATTATCCTTACGACTCTTTGTAAGTCACCGAAAACCAAAATTGACTATTAAAAAAATAAAAGCCAATTTCCATAAGTCGGCCCTACCGAAACACACACTCCTCATTAGCTCCGTTTCTCCGTTCGTTCTTGCGCGCGCATCATCGTCATACATGTGTTTCATAGATTTCGATCTCAAATTCGATTATTATTTAGTACCTATGTTCTTTTTCTGAATCAGATAGGGTCAATGCACCAAAACATACTCGAAGAAGACTATGTTTACTGAAACCGTGACAAAACAAAAACAATTTTACAAACACTCTGATTTCAGTTCAGTTCAGCATGCTACCACTGAAACATGTAGTAACCAAACACAAAGCCAAACCAAAACTCAAACACAAATCCCTCTCTTCAACTTATTCTTCTTCTATTTCTCTCTCAAGCATTTTCACAAACACCTTACACTCATCAAAACCAAAACCAAAACCAAAACCCAAACCTTCATTCCCCATACCTGATAAACAAATCACCGCCACCACCTTCAAAACCTGGTTTCAAACCAGTTACCTTTCAAACGACCCTCTTCTTCTCCGAATCCACCAATTCCTCTCTTCCAAGAACGATTTCTCGGCTTTATTCACTTCTCTTAATATTCCCCTCACCACACCCTTAGTCCTCCGTGTACTCCATCATGTTTCATACAATAACGACATTCAATCATGTCTTAAATTCTTCGATTGGGCTGGTCGTCAGCCGCGATATACTCACACACGCGCTACTTTCACAGCCATTTTTCGTATGCTAACAACACGTGCTCATCTTATGCCGATGCTTTTTGAGATTCTTGAAAGATTTGAGAAACATGAATTATTTTATCATAATGCTCGTTTTTATGATACTCTTGTTGTTGGTTATGCAATTGCTGGTAAACCTGAAATTGCACTCCATGTGTTTGGTAGGATGCGTTTTCAAGGTCTTGATTTGGATGCTTTTGCTTATCATGTTTTACTCAATTCACTTGCTGAGAATGAGTATTTTAATAGTTTTGATGTGATTCTTAACCAGATTCGGATTAGGGGGTATGCGACGCGTGTTACTGATACCATTGTTGTTAAGAGGTTGTGTGAGCAGGGTAGGTTTGATGAGGCGGAGGAATATGTTAACGGAATGTTGGGTAGTGGGAAAAAGTTGCGTGATTTTGAGGTGAGTATGCTTGTGGGTTTGTTATGTGAGAGGAAAAAGTTTGAGCGTGCTGTTAAGTTGGTTAAGGAGTTTGGGAACACGGGGTTGGTTCCTTTGGAACATGCTTATGGGGTTTGTATAAAGGGTCTTGTGAAGGGTGGTAGGTTGGACGACGCTTTGGAGTTTTTTAGACAGACGAGAGATACTGAAGGGTCTGTTCCTCATTTATATAGATATAACATGTTGATTTGTAGGCTTTTGAGGGAGAACCGGCTTCGCGAGGTCTATGATTTGTTGATGGATATGTACGAGTCTTCTATTCCACCTGATCAGATTACTATGAATGTTGTCTTGTGTTTCTTTTGCAAAATTGGGATGGTGAATGTCGCGCTCCAATTGTACGAATCCAGGTCTCAGTTTGGACTGAATCCTAATACCATTGCTTACAAGTATTTGATACTTAATCTGTGTTGGGATGGGAGTGTTAAGGAGGCGTACAGTGTTTTCAAAAGGTTTATCGGTAATGATAAACTTTTTCCTGATAGAGAGACCTTTACCACACTTGCCAATGCTTTGTGCAGAGAGTGCAAGGTTGATGAGATGAAGGAGCTGATGGATCTTGCGAAGGAGCGGGAATTTACACTTAGCCCTGTCACAAATGCCAAGTTTATATCGGCTTTGTGCCAAGCTGGAAGATTAGAAGATGGTTATGACGAGCATGGGAAGCTCGAAAATGCAACTGCTAAGCTGTACTACGATAAAATGATTGAGGGTTTTATTAAATCAAATAAGGGAGAGATTGCTGCTCGCCTTCTTGTTGAAATGAAAGAGAAGAATCTTAGATTGACGCGGTTCTCATGCCGAGCTGTTATTTGCAGATTACTTGATATGGATAATCCAATAACACGTGTTACCAAGTTATTGGACTCGCTGACTCAAGGTAAACCTGATACTAAGATTTTCAACTTTTTCATCGTTGGAGCTGGGCATGCCAATAACACAGACTTGGCCAGGGAAGTATATGAGTTGATGCCAAGGAATAACATTGTGCCCACTCTTTTATCTCAACGTCTTGTGTTAAATAGTTATTTGAGAAATGGAAAGATTATTGATGCTTTGAATTTCTTTAATAGTCTCCGGCGCCTGGGTGTGGTGAGTAAAAAATTATATTGTTCCATGGTTATTGGTCTCTGCAAGTCCAATAAGGTTGACATTGCACATGATTTCTTGTTTGAAATGTTAAACGCTGGTGTAAATCCAGACATTGAATGCTTTGAGAGTCTTGTGTGGAAGCTTTGCTCATTGCGAAGATATCATAAAGCGATAAATCTTGTTCAAGTGTATATGAAAGGGGGACGTCGATTAACTTCTTTTCTTGGCAACACGCTTCTTTGGCATTCTTCATTATCGCCGGATGTCTATGGTATATTGGTTCATTTAAGAGGAGCTGAAGAGGGAGAAAATTCTCCTATTTCTACATTGAGCTTTGTCATTGGTGCATTTTCTGGTTGTCTCAGTGTAAACCGTTCTATTGAGGAATTGGAAAAATTAATAGCGATGTGCTTTCCGCTTGACACTCACACCTACAATCAGCTGCTGAGAAGAGTAGCCAGTTATGACATGAACCAAGCTTGTGAGCTGTTTAATAGGATGTGTCAAAGGGGTTGTAAGCCTAATGGTTGGACATATGATTTCATGGTACGTGGTTTTTTAAATCATGGGAGAAATGATGAGGCTAAACAGTGGGTTGAAGAAATGCACCAAAAAGGATTTGATCTAACAGATAGTACCAGAATAAATGTAAGAAAAATGATTTTATCAAATGAAGAATAATAGGTTATTCATTTAAAGGGAATCAATTGATGTGTTAAGGATGCAGCAGGGTTCATTCAATTTTTGTAAGGATCTTGTTATTCTTGTCTAATTATTGAAAAATATGGTTAGATTCGATACATTGTTTTTTTTTTATTCCATCTAATTGTTATTATAGAGCAATCCTTGTATCGCTTACGTTACTTTTTTTTTTCTTTCTTCGTGGAAACATCATGAATAAGATACGTTTCCACCCTGTATTATTTATCACACTAGACCGTCATTAACGATGAAATTGGGCATAGCTTTTATACATCATTTTGTTTGTCATATTGTATTTTTAAAGTTTGAAGCATTACTTTTTATCCTCTTTTCGAGCTAGTGGCCATCACAGAGAAAGAAAAATAATACCAGTTGATTCATGTGTCATGAAACAAATCTGATAGATTTGAAATTTCAATACAGAAGTCGCTCTTAGTGTCAGTCACTACTCATTTGTTGTGTATGATTTATCTTTTGATTGTCTATTTGAGTAGGATTGCAGAACAAGAGACAACAACTATGGGATTATTGTTTTCACTAGTTTTATATATGTTTCGTATGACACAAGAGTTTGCTATTTACCATAAATATTTTGAACCTGGCCACAAGATGGGGCTTATTCACAAAGAAATTAGTATAAAGCCTCTGTATCAGTGCTATCGATTGCAGATCGCAGACCATGGCGGAAAGCCGGAAATCCGCCTTTTTATGCTGCCATAAAATGTTGTGGGTGTGGTGCCACCATCCTTCACAAATTGGCCACAACGGTTGTCAAAAAATCTGTCACCACAATCCGCCATGGTGTCGCAACACTGCTCTCTATCTTTCTTATCATCTGCCATGATAGAATATCCCATGTTTGATGCACTTTATCTCAGCAAGTTGAAAATGTGCTCAAATTCCTTTAGAAATTGACTTCTCATTTCATAAAGGGTGCGAGTTTCATGCAAGTGCTGTATTGGCCGTTGGCATCTGTCATTGCAACCAAAATATTATAGTTAACTGATTTATAAGAGTTTTACTCCATACATCAACCTTGCGATTTGTCTCTGAGCTATATTCCTTGGATCCTTCTCAAAAGCAATCTATGATGCTTTGTTATCCATCAGTGATAGAACCCGGAAAAATCGGGTCTGTGTATTATTCACTGCAAATGGATGAGCTAAAGCTCTTACAAATTACAATGGTGGAAACAGAAAGAAACTTATAAACCAGAGTTACGAGAACTCCCAAGTCCTAACCAAAGAAAAGCTTGTAACCAGAGAATACTTTCTCTTAACTGAATGCTGACAAGGTTTCGGAATTCTTTACTCACTCCCCTATCCTCTCTTTCATAACAGAAAATCCCTCCTAACAGAATATTGCCACGTCACTACTATCCCCCATTCACCACATCAATTGAGCTAAAGCCCAAATCCAGTATGCTATCATTCTGCAATAAATATTTGTTTTCTACTTGTTATAAGATATGAAAATATCTTGTAAGACCTTGGTATTATCTTGAGTACCTTAGATTATCTCATAGTCATATAGGATTAAAATATTTTAGACTACCACATAACATAAGATTACTTTTCATATTACATTGTTATTATCAATAAGAATTGGTGTCTTGTATTACTATAAATAAGAATTATTGTTTAGTTTTTATACAAATAAAAGCATAATCATCAATCAAATCAAAATCAGACTATAATGGCACAACTCAAAGTCTTCATTCTTTCTCAGCCCTCTTTGTTAAAACCCTATAAACTTCAACTGCACCAACTCTTTGTTTTTTGGGTCTGCAAAATAATCAATCGGTGTTTTATCCTTTGATTTACTCCTTCATTGTTTAAAACTTGCCCTGAAATTGTTATTTTGTATTACTTCCGATTGACATTTGATGATTTAATCGATGTCAACCTCAGTCTCATTGATTTATGTAAAAACTTGGCACCAAACCAAATCTATTGACCTCAGGCTTTTTGTATTGTTACTATTAATATACTTTCTAGTTTCCTCGTGATAATAATAATGTCAACTGGGAAAATGCACATATGATCTGTGCATTCATTTTTGTACCATTTCTATTTTCTTGTGGCATGCTTTAATCTTTGAAAGCTGTATACAATGAAAGGACCAGTGTTGTCGATGGTGGACTGCAAAGAGCCAAAAACCCGCGATAATGGCCAACACGTTGCACCACCATATCCGAGTATGGATGGTACCGTGGCGCCACTATTCTTCACAAAATTGGCCATGACGGAAAGACAGAATCCCACAACCAATATCTGTCATGGCCGATATTCGACAACACTGGAAATGACCTTCTTAAAGGTGGTAATTTGCTGCTAAGAATATGAGAGGAAAATGTAATAAGATGTCACCATTATATCTGTTGCATCAATATAGGTTATTCCAGTTTTTCAACAGAAGTGCTTACATGTATTAATAATTGGGCGGCTTCAACTATGACTTAATCTATAAGAAAGGGAGAAACAAGACAGTACTTCAAGCATGATCTAGAGGAGAAGATCATTGCTACTTTTTAGTGGTTATTTATACCATCTTCATTGATTTAATACAACATGTCAATGCATCATATGTCATCCACTAGTAAGATTATAATATATTTAAATGATAAGATCTGATCGGACATCTGTGCAAAGTCATCGTAGATTGTCAATGTATCGAAAGTAAACTCATGGTATATTTCAAAATTTAATTATTAATTTTTTTATCGATAATTGATATTACTCACGTTACTCTTTAAAGTGAGTTGTTCACATTAGAGTGAGTCAAATCCATCTTTTATAGTGGAGTTGTGATGGAATTACTTACTAACAACCAAGCTATTTTTATTCTCCTAATATCGTTCTAGCTAAGTGTGTAGCCATCGAGGAAGAGGAGCAACAATAGGGATCTTGGACACGTAAAATATCCTCTGGTTCATTGGAAGATCAAATTTGCTTGAGAAATAATATATTTATACAATCATTTTATGATAATTTTTTGACAATTTTCTCTTTCATAATCATATATGCGTAGTTTTTCCGTTGTGTACAATACTAAAACAAAAACAGGGAAAGGAAAAGAGAAAACGAGACACTTTCATAATCATATATGCGTAGTTTTTCTATTTTGTGTACAATGCTAAAACAAAAATAGGGAAAGGAAAAGAGAAAACGAGACAAAAACAACAAGAGAGTTACTCTCAAATAAAAAATTTCTACCGCATCACTTTAGATGAGATTCACAATGTTTTTGAGGAGTTTAAACACACATATAATTTCTATTGGTAATCTATAAAAAAAAATAGCTTACAATTACTTGGACAATTTTTATTATTAAACTATTGTTAACGTGAATAAAATTATTCATATCACCTATACTTTCTTCACATATTTATTTATTCACTACAAACATGAGAACAAGTAAATTGTGCTACTTCCTTAAAAAAAAAAAGTAAATTGTGCTACTTAGTAAAAAAAAAAAAAAAAAAAAGTGTTACGTATTTGTGCTTAAAATAAGGTGGCAGATGAGTCCACGTATGTTAATGATTATTCTCGGAATGTAATATTTATTATGCTTTGTCAGGACCATTTATTTTCTTTGATCTCACGATCATTCAAACGTGTGACAATATGCATCACAAGTTCAAAATAAACAGCATTTTAAATTATATAAGTTATGTTCAACATTTTTTTTTTGAAGGATAAGTTATGTTCAACATGTGACTCTAGTAATAAATATTTGAATCAAGGCTTTACAATGATCGGTATATAAGAAAAAAAATATAGTAAAAAATTATAAATCTTTTTAATAAATTTCAATTACCTCGAATGATTACTATTTGCAATTAGACGTATACATTGATTTTAAAAAGAAGATATAGCTAATGTGTATTTATAGGCATAAGCATATTCAGTTGATCAATCCAAGTAAAGTCAGAATCAAATATAATTATAGATTGTACGGGTAACAGTCACCATCACTTATGCATATCAACAATGCAATTTTTTGAGTAAATATCCAATTATTCACCTTAAAATTGTAAGTTTCGTCAATTACCCTTTTGAAATTGCACAAAGTTAATCAATTTACCTCCTACGTCAAATTCTTCTGTTAGTCAACATAACGTTTTGCAAATAACCCCTGAAATTTTGCGAAATTTTTTTTTTCTAACCCTTTTTGCCAAAAAAAATCCAGATATGACCCCCTTTGAAAAAAAAATACCGAAATGACCCACTTTTGAATTTTTTTTTTTTTTTTGTCTTCTAGCGCGTTCCCGCCATCTGAAATGGCGGGACTGGCCGCCGGATCTGACAGCCGTCGCGTCAGGCTGGCACTGCTTTTTTTTTTATTTTTTTTCCGTTCCCGCCGTTTCATCTGGCGGGACTGATTATTTTATTATTTTTTTCGTTTTTTCTATTTTACAATTAAATAATAATGATAAATAATAATAATAATAATGATAAATAATAATAATAATAATGATAAATAATAATAATAATGATAAACATTTAATAAAAAAACTACTTTCTCCGCGGAAACCAATTACGCCAATGTAAACTATGACCTCCCGTAGCACATAATTTATCTTTTTTGTCGTACGGAACAAAAAAGATAAATTATGTGCTACGGGAGGTCATAGTTTACATTGGCGTAATTGGTTTCCGCGGAGAAAGTAGTTTTTTTATTAAATATTTATCATTATTATTATTTATCATTATTATTATTATTATTTATCATTATTATTTAATTGTAAAATAGAAAAAACGAAAAAAATAATAAAATAATCAGTCCCGCCAGATGAAACGGCGGGAACGAAAAAAAAATTAAAAAAAAAAGCAGCGACGGCTGTCAGATCCGGCGGCCAGTCCCGCCATTTCAGGTGGCGGGAACGCCACTAAAAGACAAAAAAAAAAAAAACCAAAAGTGGGTCATTTTGGGAATTTTTTTCAAAAGGGGGTCAGACTTGAATTTTTTTTCGAAAAGTGGGTCAGAAAAAAAAAAAATTCAAGTTTTGCACTTATGTGCAAAATATCCCTCGAACTTAAAAATTTATATTTTTTTTTCTTATACTTGACTCAAAAGATATCAAAGGCAAACAAAGAAGCTTGAGAAATGCATTTAGGATTCAAGGAATAGCTTAAAGAGTTACTTGGTGAAGGGTACTATGGTAAAGGAGGATTATCAAAAGTGTTTTTTGAAAAGAAATACATTGGTGGAGTTAAGGAAATTCAGAAACTTCATGTTGACAAGAAGCTTGAGAAATCGCTTTTTTGTTGTGAAAGGATTGATGACATTGAAGGAGGTGATGGTGGATGTGAGGCTTGTGGTGATATAAAGTTTGTTCCTTGTGAAACATGTTATGGAAATTGTAAAATCTACTATGAAGGTGATTATGAAGAAGATAATTGTGAGGTTGGTGGGTGAGTGTTGATTCCAAAGGTTCTCATTGCAATGAAAAGGGCCTACTAAGATGTTCCATATGTTGTTTCTAGTTCCATATTTCATTTTGACATTTAACAATGAAAATGGCCTAAGTTAATTGTTAATTGTTTGCCTTTAATATCTTTTGAGTCAATGATAAGAAAAAATATATATATATAAATTTTCAAGTTCATGGGGCATTTTGCACATAAGTGCAAAACTTCAGGGGAGTATTTGCAAAACATCATGTTGACTAACAGAAGAATTTGACGGAGGGAGTAAATTGATTAACATTGTGCAATTTCAGGGTGATATTTGAAGTTTTGTTAATTTCAAGGGGGTAATTGACGAAACTTACAATTTCAGGGGGGTAATTGTTTATTTACTCGCAATTTTTTTTTTCTTATAAAAAAGGTTAAATATGTTTTTGGTCTCTATAAATATACCAAATTTTTCGTTTTAATCATTCTAAAATATTCCTTCAACTTTTAGTTCGTATAAAATTTTCAATCATACTTTTGATCCCTATTTATAAGTAAATTTTTATATTTTTTAATGAAATTGTGCATAAAAGTATTTAATATAGTAAAAATCACTTCCAATAAAAATTAATTTTTTTAACAAAACATAAATTAAATATGAATTTTTTACCGTGAAAAATATAAAAATTAATATTTAATTTATGTTTGGGTAAAAAATTCTATTTTTTTTTTGGGAGAGATCCTTATAATATTATAAATGTTTTTACAAAATTTTATTCAAAAATATGGATTCTATATACGACTTTACTTTAAAGAATATACCAAAAGTGAAGATGAAAATTTTTTGAAGAACTAAAAGTTGAAGAAATTTTTTAGAGGGACTAAAACAAAAAATTAACATATTTATAAGGACCAAAAACATATTTAATCCTAAAAAAAAATGCTATTTTTTAGATCCAAAACAACAATGATACTTTTGCACTAAAACACTTAGTTATTACTCTAAATCTCACTATTTTTCAATCTATCTCCTTTACTAAAAAATCAATTATAAAGTGTTTAAAGAGTGTTAAACTTGTGTTATACTATTTAATAACATATATAAAATTGTACCATGATATAAATAGATAGATGTGTTAATTTTTTTAGGATTATAGAATTGATGGTGTACTATGGTAAATATTTAGAAAATACTATCTCAGTATTAAAATATAAATAAAAATAGATCATTAAAATTTATTGTATCTGATTTTGTATTAAATTATGTTAACCTATTTTTACATATATTTTAAGACGGAAGGAGCTTTTCACTACCAATACTATTACTCTTGTTAATCAATTCAAAATGCACGTGACCAAATTCTAATGAAGACAAAGAAAGACAAGCTAAAAGCCATAATAGTTGACTATGTTCCATTGTTTCCCACTTAATGTTGACATAAAAACTGACCAATCATTTTCCTCGTTTCTTTCTCATTTAATACCTTTATCTTCGATCCAAATGCTGAAACAATCATAGCAAGTATTGATGATAAAGATAAGCACAGAAAATGGAAACGTGGAAATTCTACTACTACCATGTTTAAGAAAGGAGGAGTGATATATGGACAACCAAAATCAAACAATACTGTTGACAACCTTTTTTCTTCTTTTTTTATTGGACAATAACAATAGAGAGAAAAAGAAAGAGAGAGAATAAAAGTATAATGTGAATATAAGAGGAAAGTTGTCGCAAAAATCGTTTAAAAATAATTGTTCAAATATCATTTCTCTTAACAAAGATACACAAGCCAAGTATATTGGCAATTTTTTTTTTTTTGAAACAGTTTTGTTAGGTATTCGACATTCAATCATTTCATGCTACGTCGATTTTTATATTTAATTTAATATTATTTTAGTACATTCAATATTTTGATTAATTAATTTAAATGATACTCTGATATCCACCAACAAGAGTTGAGTCTAAAGAAGAGATTAAAGGTTACAACGTGATAAATCAAAATTTAAACCTTAACTAAGATGATTATATATTCACACTTTTAATGTGTGATACATCTCAAATAGGATTTTATTTTTCTGGTCTGATAGCCTAGTGGTTAGAATTCATTTATAAAGTGAATAAGTAAGGTGTCTGGGGTTCAAACCTCAGCCCTACATATAATAATGCATTATCCTACCAACTGAAGTATGCTTAAGAGACAAATATGATTTTATTTATTTATTTATGGACATGACTTGTAAATTCTTTTTCCTTCAAAATAAACTTGTAAATTCTTTTATTTAAAATTCTACCGGTCCTAATTTTCCCCCCACATATGGGTACATAAGATTTCTTCAATTTAATTTGCACACATCCTTCCAACGTGGAGAGGGTAAAGCCAATAAAACCAACTACAGCTAAAGCTTATACTGTTGAGTGTATTGGTCAAATGTAAACTCACATAAGTCTTGCAAGATTCGCAACTAACTTAAACTCATTACATAGAAAGTGGGTGACGAAATACATCTTGAAATCATGATGCATTTTGTTCGAAAATAATAAATTATCAATTTAGTTCAGGCTACTAATTTGATGGACTTTTATATACAGTAAGAATTATATTGACAAATTTCATATAATTTAGCAACTATTTATCATATTTATATAAGATTTTGGGTAAGAGTGTGGCGTCTCTCTTGCTTGTGCGGTTGTTCTAACCTCGATGTTGGCGGTCCCCCGAGCTCCCTTCGATGATCCAACAGTGGTATTAGAGCCCCGGTTCGACGAAGGGTGTGACCAAGACAGCCAGTCTGTTTGCGCAGAAACCAGCAACGACGATACAAGCAAGTAAGAGCTTCCTCTTGAAAGGGGTGCATCATGAATAGATGGACTCACACTTGAGGGGGAGTGTTGTGTGAGTTATATGTCCCACATTGGATAGAAAAGTAAAGGTTGAACATCTTATAAGTAGAGGACCCATTAATCCATTGTCTTAAGGTTTTGTGTAAGAGTGTGACGTCTCTCTCACTTGTGCGGTTGTTCTAACCTCGATGTGGATGATCTTCCGAGCTCCCCTCGTGACCTACTATATGAACTAAATTGGAGAAAAAATGATTGTTTGTCGACTAAATTATCGATATTGATTTATTTGGTTGGAAAACGTAGAAGGCCTTTGGATTAAGTGTTTTATTTTTTTGGTAGTGAGATTAAGTGTATTTTGTTTATGCACATAGATACATACATTCAGAAATCAAATTAAAAACTAAAGATAATATAGATGCCGACTCATAGATGGAACTATTAATATGGGGAGCCCATAGCAAATACATTGTTGCTATAAAAGTACAATATTATAGCACTATGGAAATAAATATGCATATACTTAGAGCTTAAGAATTCGAGATAGTGGAGATATACATGAGTAGGTAATGCCTTGTGTCAATTTTTATGCAATTTGTTTATAAAAACTCCCTTGATAAATAATCATTAAAATTTATACAGCTGAGTGAAGGGATTGGGTTTCCGGATCATAACATTCAACCTTGTAATTTAGATATTTTAGTTATGACTTGTAGAATTTCTCCAATCTTTTTTATAAGAAAAAAAAGATTAATAAAACAGATATATTTGATCTATATTATTAACTAAATACATCAACTTTCTTAACCTATTTATCTCATATAAGAAAAGTTCACAAGAGTATATTGCATTATATATATATGTTTTGCCTCTCACGCGGTTTGTTAATCAATAACACTTCTCACATCAGTCACAATAATATAAAGTTATGCAAGTGCGCTTAGAAAAGTGTAATTTAATTTTTGAACAATGAAAAAGTGTCATTAACAAGATAAATTGTGTTTACCCCTTATTTGGGAAAATAAAGGGTAACTTTGTATTATTGTGAAAGAGATAACTTTATATTACACTTCTCCAAGAGGTAAACAAGGGGTTGTACGAAAAAAAAAAAAAAAGGGGGGGAAAATATAGAAGCTAAATTGATATTTTTTTTTTGTCTGTGAAAGAAAATGCTAAATTGATAATGAGTGTAATTATAGAGCCTATATATTTTCCCCTTCATCTTCTCGGAAGTAAGAGGAAAGATAAATCTAAATTGATAATCAAAGCTATATTTTGGTGCAAAATGGATGTTTGTCATTTATATGCTAAACTTCGAGTTTTAGACGAAGTGATCTTGATATTTTGAAGTTTGTGAAAGGATAAAAAGTTTGATCGATGATTGTTACAATTAAAATTTAATCTCGAATTATCTTAAATTATTTGTTTTTATTTAAATTTATTAACCACTAAAATTCAATAATTTGACTAGGAATTTTTTTTAAACTTTATATAGTGCGTACATATTTCTTTTGTAGAAAAATCACTAGTTAAAATTTCCCATAACTCTAGATTTCTCCACAAGCTTTGGTCACTTGGACCCTCCTCCCTATGAGACTAATATTTGCTCAAATACTTAGGTCACAACTTGAAGCTTTGGTCATTTGGACCGTCCCTATTTTTTATATAAATCATCGGAAGTAGGAAAATGGTGTCTACCCCTTATTAGGGAAAATAGTGAGATTCAATAGAAGGTGGCATGTCTTTAGTAAAAAATAGAAGGTACCATGTTAGAAAATTATGTGAATATTAACTATTATAATCAAATCAAAGCAAAATCATAGAAGTACATGACAACAAAAGAGCATCTTTTCACGTTGCTTATATCCCCAATTAACATAGTGACCCTAGCTAATTAAAGTGAAAATAAGTTAAAATATACCTACCCATTTCCTATTTTAGTCATTTTCTTATATGCCTCATTCTACGAGGCTTTCTCTCAACTTGACACAAGTTGGATCATTGTGCCACACAGCACAAACAAATACCTTTAACCTATACTTCTTTATCAACAAAACTTTGATATTAAAACAAATTAAATCCTAAAAGCTTAGCCAAATTATGAGTAAAATAATATCATAAAATGCACTTTTGAAAAGACTTGAAGTTTTAAAGTGTAATTAAGCACCCTAAAAAAGTGTAATAGTAGCTCTAAACAAAGGATTAGTCTCATTATAATTGCCCAAAATAGAGAAGAACAAAAGGAGGATTTCATTAATATTCACATCTCCATTGACATAATAATCCACTCAATCACCTAAAATAAATACAAACAAAGAAGAAGAAAAATGATGATGAAAAAAGAAAAACCTAACAACAATTGGTATACTTACACATTTTTTTTTCTACATCAAAATTGCATATCTCATGCTATCATTTACCATGAGATGATTCATTTCAGAAATTTGTGAAAATTCACCACCACTCACCCAAGCACCATCAGAACCATTAACTTGAGGATGAGAAACACATGATAGTATTGATATAGGAGCTTGAAGAATACTAAACACAATATTCCCCCAACCATGTTGTGATCTTCTTCTCCTTTCATGACCAAATATTTGTACCTCAACAATATTGTTTCCTTGTTGGAACATGTTTTCATCAGCCACCTTTGAACTCTTTCTTGTGTTGTTAAGGTTTCTCAAGAGATGCCACATAGCTAGAATTTTTTTGAGTTTAATGGAGAATAAGATTTTGATTTCTTAAGAGAAAACAAAGGGTTTTTGAAGTTGGAACTTGTAAGTAGAAATTCTTTATCCAAGGCTTTTAATAAGGGTATTTTGGTGGCGGTGTTACCTTGGTAGCTAGTGCTTGTATTTATCACATAAAGTTTGTTAGTGCATTTTTTTTTTGTTAATATTAAAAAAAAAAAAAAAAAGAGATTGCAACATTTTCTCTTCCCATTAATCAAATGTGGGGTCCACTGAGCCCAACTTGATGGAAAAGGGGCCTAATTGCATTAAAAGTCTCTTTAAGTCTTTTATCTTTGGAAATTTTGTTTACTTACTTTATAGCTTGAGTTTTATTTTCTTCCTCTTTTGTACATCAATTTGATAACTTAGTTTTGTCAAAAGAGAAGATGGAAATTTTAAGGTATTGTAGCTTTACTCTTTACAGTTCATTTGGCTACAAGTTGAAGAGTTCTTTGTACGTCCTCTAAAACTTTGGATAAAAAAGTTTAGCTATTCATCTTATCAGAAAGGGAAATGTCCCATAATAATTTGAAGTTCGATCTTGAGATAAATATAATTTGATAAAAAAAATGTTTCATTCAGAAATCAAATTCGGGTTTTCTCAAACAATTCGTCATTTGATGGATAATTTTTAGAGATTTCACTATTACCACAATTTAGTTTTTTTTTACTCATTTACAAACAAACTAAAATTGACAAAACTCATTTACAAAATTTTGTTTAGCGCACACACACCAAACAACTCAAATATAAAATAATTAACATCTCCATTTCTCTTTTTTTCATTTACTTCAAAACAAGGAGAGGTGAGTTTTCAAATAATATTGCAATTTGTTAAGTGCATTAGGAGTTAGGACCACTAATTTGAATAACTCCACTAACTCTTCTTCTCTTACTTCATTTCATTTAAATTTTTCAATTGATATTCTGAACGTAATCGTGGATCATGCAAGTCCACATTTATTTTCAATTGGTAATTTGAAAGATTATGGTTTGACTTCCATTGCATAAGTAATGATGATTTAGACTTATGAGACTTCTGGTGGCATCTTGAACATGAACTTATCTTTTGTGGTCTTAAATGAATCCAATGTTGGCCCAACATATATGGAGGTCAAAGGCAAATTTTAAGATATTTTAAAATAGAAATTATTTATTAAGTTAATATAATCATTGTGCAGAAAATATTAATTTAAAATATTAATTTTGAAATTTTTATTAATTTTAATTTTTAAAATAGAAATTATTTATTAAATTAATATAATCATTGTGAAGACAATATTAATTTTGAAATTTTTTATTAATTTTAATTTTAAAAAAGTAGAATATGAGGTCTTTTTAATGACTAAAGAATTTATATTTTAAAAATAGTAGAATATGAATTTATATTTTTTGGACAATAGTTT
Source organism: Medicago truncatula (assembly GCF_003473485.1). Classification (NCBI taxonomy): domain Eukaryota; kingdom Viridiplantae; phylum Streptophyta; class Magnoliopsida; order Fabales; family Fabaceae; genus Medicago; species Medicago truncatula. Next base: position 39,615,430 of record NC_053046.1, read on the forward strand.
TTTATGGCCTTACCTTACCCCTTATGTTGGCCTTCATTGAATTATACAACTCATAGCATTAGTTGTTTGTTACAAACAATTCATAAGCTTCTCCATGGGTCAAAACAAGTTGACTTTTTTTTTGACAGCTCAAAACTAGTTGACTTAGAACTAGAAGACATTGCATACTAATTATTTGGCTTAAATTATAATTAAGCTTAAAGTACACATTATGCACATTAATTAATTAAACGTGCAATTTTATCTACATGTTGGTTTTCCACTAGTTGATAAGACTTTATTTAGTGGAGCAACAGTACTTTCATTGACATATGACCACAACTTGTGTATTACATTTTTGGAATGGTGTATTGACTCTAGATTTGTGTGACAACCCAATTTTTTTTGCAGTATTTTAATTAATGAATTTATCTTCTCATAAATGGCTAATGTCTATCTATGGAAAAGGGGGAGGATTTGGCAACACTACTCTCTTTGAAACATTCTATTTATTATTAGAAAATTTATAGGTAAATTTTAGGGTAGGGGTTAGTTTTTAAGTGGAAGAGATTTTTTTAATGAAGAAAAAAGAAGTTTATATTAGGTTAAAATTCATTCTCTAGTACAAAATATGATAGGTTGATGCCGAATACAGGATAAGATCAAAGTTTATAAAGGAGAAAATATTATGAGAGCACATCAAACATCAAAATAAAGAAACATGTAAACTCTTAAAGAATAAAGGATTCTAGTGTATCATTACCAATTTAATGCATCTTAGACAAACCACGACCAAAGCTCCAGCAACAAAGACAAAGAACTCATAAAGAAGAATAACAAAACATCCACCAAAGGACGAACTTCAGATGAGATAACCAATTAAATTGATCAAGAATTGAATAAAAAATTAACACCTTAAGATCCCACTCCATGTCACTAACGAGCTGCCGAACAAGCGAAGACAATGTGAAGAATGAGTCGTCTGATTTTGAACAACTTAGATTAAGATTCTTTGCATTCACACCATTGACATCTTCACATAGTTCGATCTTTAGTCAAAAAAACTTAGATTTTGAACACAATAAATCAAGTTTTAAAAGTCTTAATAAGTTTGCTTGAAGTATGAGTCGTCTGATTTTGATTGGTTAATGCTGATTGTGCAAATGCAGGACATTCCTAATCGTTGCAAGTTTGTTTTTCTTATCTACTATATGAATATCAGTCATGGACGGTTATGATTCACTTGTGAAATTCTAATTCAAATCCAAATCCAACCTAATGATTAATCACGCCACCCAACTCTAATAAGATGAGTAGCTAAACCTTTTTGTCCAAAGCTTTAGAGGACGTACAAAGGACCCTTCAACTTGTCCAAACCTTTTTGTCCCTTGAGAATAGGAGGGTTAGCCAAAAAAACCTTACAAATTGATGCACCCATAACCAACTAAGTCCCAAGTAAAATTTCACTTGAAGAATTATGGTTTACAATTTTGATCACACTCATCGGAAAACTTGTACATATTGGAAATATATTTTGTGGGGTTGAACTCAAATGAAAAAAAAGGGATAAAATAGGAATTATTTATGCTTTGTAGGGGTGAAGGCATGAATGTAGGTGTATAGGGTAAAATTTCCCCAAATACGACTGGGTCAGAGGAGACACTATAGAACAGGCCTATCAGCCATGACCGAAGAATTTCAGTCGGGCCTTTTTACATTATTCAATCAGATTACAACTTTTTAAGAAAATTGCTCTTCTCCATTCCAAATTGCTCATTCTCTGAAAAATGTCCAACATAAGTTAATTTACGCTCGACTTTTTACGTTAGACATTTTTCAGCATCACAGAGGCACTTTTAAGATCGATGAATGAGAAAAGAAAAAAAAGGGAGAAGAGCAATTTTCACTTTCTAATTATCTTTTACCAGTAGTTTGTTTTCTTTACTAAGTTAAGAGAAGAACTTTCTTTATATGGTAGGACTAATCTTTTCAAGCAATGAAATTCGAATGAATTTTGACTAGGGGTGTTCACGGTGCAGTTTAGTTCGGTTTTGAGCATAAAAGTCATTCAAACCGCGAGATAAAAAATCATGCGGTTTAGTTTGGTTCGGTTGATTTTTAAAAAGTCCTCCAAACCAAACCAAACCAATGCGGCTTGGATTGGTTCGGTTTGTGCGGTTTATCGCGAGATAAAAAAAATATTACATTAACTCTAATATTGCCAACTTGTTACAAAATAAACATAGGAGTTCTAGCCAGATTAAAACCAAACAAAACTTATAACAAAATAGGTAAAATTAAGAAGAAACATAAGCGTGAAACAAATTATTGGGAAGAAAAGAAAATAAATTCATCATTGGAAATGAATTAAAGGAGATGAAAAAGAATTAGAATCGAACGTGATGGTGCAACAATGGAAAAATCGAATTAAAAGAGATTATTCTTAGGCTATGTAATTGGGCTAGTACAAGTTTAAGTAATATTTCTTATTCTTGCGGTTTGGTTTGGTTTGGTTCGGTTGCTGAGATACAAACCGCAAATCAAACCGAACCTCACGGTTCAGTGCAAAAGTCATCCAAATTCATCTAAACCAAGTGCGATTTTTTGCGGTTTCGATTTGGATTAGTTTGGTTTACGATTTTTCTGTTGAGTTGATTTGGTTTTGAACACCCCTAATTTTGACCAATAAAAATTTGTTGTGATTATACACCGACTATAACAGTTAAATATCACGTCAATAAATTATATCATCTCAAAGTAAATTTTAGACAAAATTGAGAGGCTTCAAAATCGGGAGATGGACTACCAAATTCAAAAAGAAAAACATAAAGTGCGACAATTGCTAAAAACAACGTGAAAGGCAAAAATCACAAAATCATGATATTTGGTGAGTTTAAAGTGCAATTAAGCCTCAATTTAAGTAGACCTTTAGCTTTTGACTGTGTTTCATTGAAATTAATAATCACATAAGGAAGCTATTGTTTCTTCAAGAAGTCCTTGGAACATTGTTTTATACTTGTCCATCATGTGTTTTTGGATGGTAGTGTGAGGACGTTTCAATTGCAGTAGTGAGTTAGCAATCAATTTCTTGAGGTTTCATCACTTTTCCTTGACAAAGTTTTCACACCAGATTTCCTCATATGTGTGTAAAAGCATAGCAAAATATGTGTTAGTCATGCCAATACTACTAAAGAAAATGTTAAAGCATAGAAAAATATCTCATTTTGGCATGATCACAAGCACAACAGACACTCATAAATGCATATATGTCATCGTTGCAACCTAATGTCGATTGCTTCCACCACCTTGCATAACGCTTGGTAACATCTGCCTCAAATAATCTTGGTGGAAAATACAAATTTTTATCAAATATGAGACTGCGGTAGTTTTTCTAAGCAATTGATTTAGTCTCATTTAACCTAAGCACATAACTTGGAACATCTTGATCAATTCTAAATTACATAGCATCTCTATGTGGTAGATATTGTTCAATAGAGTCAAATCCAATTAGCTAGGAAACTCTCAAGCATGTAACAAATAACATCATTATGAAACAAAGAATTTTTCACCAAGTAGCAAGAAAAAACAAAAATGGACAACCAAGTAACAAGGAACGTTTCATGCTGAATTTCACTTTCAGTATTAAAGAAAATATCCAAGGTTCTTGTCTTGCAAGTATCAATTTCTTTTCCACCTCTCTCATTTCTTGGTCTTCAACTGTGGTGAAAACAGGATCATCAAGTATAGGATAAGTGGATAACCCCCAAAACCATGATATCTTCAAAAGTGATTGTTGCTACACCAAGTGGAAACACAAATGTATTGGTCTTACAACACCATTTCTCAACAACCCTAAATAACAAGTTATGATTTTTATGTATGTAGCATTTAGTACTCATTATATTAATGTTCAAACTCATTGAGTTAAGTTTTAAACTCTTTGAGGGTAGTAAGTTCATGAATTGAGTTTGCACTATCCTTCAAAAAGCTCAATTTTTTACTAAGAAACTGTGAGGGGGTTAAAGCTTGAAACGACACTACCAAGGTTGAGACATTTATTTTTTCTTAAAAAAATTGTTGGTTTCACAACTTAAGCAAATGTTCAGGAGGCGAAATTGTTTATAATAGTAGTAACTAGTAAGCATGTTTTGGGAAATTTCATTTCGCAAAAGCGTTAGTCTTGCACATGAAGGTGAAATGCGTGCAGAAAAGTGAGTATCTCTGAGTTATCTATTTTTGTCTTTGTAACATATATCTAAAGTGCATGTAGATAGATAAAGGGCGTACAAGTCCCTTTGAGCTTAACTCACTTGATAAGGGATAATGTATATTTATGGAGGTGTGACTGAGGTTCGAACCACAGACACCCTACTTATTCACCTTTAAGGTGAATTTCTTTAACCATTGAACTACTTGACAAAAAAAATGATAAAGGGCATACAAAAATAATTTTTCCTCTTTTTAAGTAAACATGAAAGGAGAAAAAATTATTTTTTGTACACTCTTTATCTATTATTCTACTCCAAGAAAGAAATAGAAATGAAGAAAGTGAAGTGATAGAAAGAGAAAGATAATCCTTAAAAAATGGAAGAGAAAGATAAAGAAAAAAAAATTGAGCCCATGAATAGATGTAGGAAAAGCTAAGGTGTTACACATATAAGAGTTGATAAAAGGAGACCCAACCATTCTTTAAAAAAAAAAACGGGAGAGCCAAACATATAATGTGTTACTCGAGGGGTGTATATGCATTGGTCTACCCAAAAAATGGTAAACCCATCTTAAAAAACCTAAAATTAATGTATTTCGAGTAAAATCAACTCAAATACCCTACTTAGCTAACAATGTTAACATTTTTATTTTAACATGAAAGACAAAGAATACTAAAGATTTTTTTTTAACACGCCAAAATGAGATATATAAATAAATAGAAGTTTTGCTCCCTAGCACAAGATATGTCCAAAGAAGCAAAACAAGGTTACATCAAAGAGTCTAAGAATCAAAAAATAAATAAGAAAAGTACAACAGACAATCCCCAAACACACAAGGGGTTGCTGCCACCACATATATGAAAGCCAAAAGGAAAGCAAACATTTTTAACTTTCAACCACCGAAGAGATGTGATCTTAACCTTTTCCAGAAGCTGCACAGTCGTGTTGGTCTTGTTAGCAAAGAGTCTATGGTTCCTTTCATTCCAAAGAACCCAAATGCAACAAAGCCAAATCAAATGTAAGAAGGACCGGCGCGGAACATAACCACGTGAAGATAAAACAAATTGAGCAAAATGATCTGTAGATTGTTGAGGATCCACTGAATACACACCCAACCAAGACTTAACAAGCTGCCATAGGTTGCCGAAAAAAGGACAATGGATTATAATATGTTCTAAAGTTTCACTTTGGCCACTACCTGATACACACAATAGGTTGTTATTTGATAATGCCTCGTCGCACCAAGTTGTCTTTTGTCGGCCATCTATTGCGGAAGAGACGCCACACACAAATAGAAACTTTCAAAGGAACATTTTTATGTCAGGGGGCCTCCAAGGTAACGGTATGAGTAGGTATCTCCTGCCTCATGAGCATTTGATACGCACCACGGACTGTAAAGCTATCACATGAATTTCTTTGCCAAAGCCATACATCGAAAGTTGATTCCTGCAAGGTAACGTTAGAAAGCAAGTACCTAATCTCCACCACTAAATCCTCGTCCCAAGCTAACAAACGACGTCTCCACCTCCACGCCTCCCCATCTTCACCCCAACCTAAGGCGTGCATTGCGTCCACCGTCAGATTTTGATGAATCGATAAATCAAACAACCGCCTATACCTCTCCACAAGAGTACCAAAGATTTTGATCATAAATTAAGTCTCATTTCCAAAATTGACACAAAACATCTTATATATTGAAAATCAAAACATGCTAAAGTTATATATTAAGATGTTACACTTTTTTGTTATTATGATGGTATTGCAATTTTATTTGATGCAATAGTTTGTCGCAAATATTTTATGATGAAGCTTTATATTTGATATTATCATTTATTATTTTGTGACACTAAAATATAGTGAAAATAGATTACACGATTTTTTAAGAAAATAAAAAACTTATGTAATTTTTATGGAAAAAAAAAATACAATGACTTATCATTTAGTCATTTAATATTAACAACAAAAAAAGAAAACTAATTTGGATAATTCACTACACAACCCAAACAAAAAATTAATGGGTTTGCCAAATCTAGTTCATCAGTTTTTTTTTGTGTTAGACGGGGTTTGAATCCAGACCTTGCATATTTTATGCATTGTTTTTACCAATCGAATTAAGCTCACGAGGACTAGTTCACAGTTTAATTGATGATTATTTACCTCATCAAAATAAAAGTACCATATATGTTCGGGTATTGAGTTTGGCCAAATCAAACCAAACAGACCATGTACACTCTAAGTTATTCCGATCTTAAATATAAACAAAAATAATAAAAAAAAAAATCCGATCTTAAATATAAAAAAAATAGAGGTATCTCTAGTTAAAAAATTGAATGAGATATCGTTTATATTAGAGCCGGGGAAGATGATTTATTTGAAAAAAACGAAAACACAAATCCGTGTTCGGAGACGAAAATTGAACAACAGCAGCTGCAGCTGCAGCACAAACTTCTTCAGCTCCACCTTGTAATAATCTTCTCTTACCCTTCTTATACTTCTCAAATTATTTTCTCTATATTTCTTTATATATTTATCTTCTTCTGGGTTGTTTTGTTTTGTTTTGTACTCTTCTTTAATTTCATTGTCTTTCATTCTATTAATTAACTTCAGAATAAAAATAAATACTTTTCAGCTCCACGTTACTTTTAATTTGATTAAAGATTATCAATTTTAAAGACTATGTTGAAGTATATAAATTATTTGCTACCTGGAATTTTGTTGGATATCCTGAATATATAAGAAATGACATGTCATTAAATGATTAGATGTCGGGTACCGTAGAACAAACTTTAGAGTACAGTAGTGGCGGCGGCGGCGGTTTTAACCATGTCACGAATCATAATTCTTAATATTATGGAAAATAAGGTCAAATGTGATTGATGCGGCCTCAATTATGGTTTCGACAACTTAAAACCCTAATATTGTGGCCCCGATTGCAGTTGCAGACCTTTATTTAAAACCCTGCGTGACGTCTTTAGCGGTAAAAATTGGTGATTTACTCACTAAAAATATTTTGTCACAGTACCCTCAAGCCTATGTTCATGAAATGTTTGTTGAAAGTCCAAAGTAAGTAAGTAGGTACCTTTGTTTGTTTCAGATTCCATTTGTGTAGACACTTACTTGAATTCTGCTGGCATAGATGGGTTTCGTTGTGACTCTGAGTTTATCAACAACAGTGCGAAATGAGGCCACAAGTTTTAATGGTTTGTCACCATATCAACCCCGTGGTACACTGCCTCATCTCTCAATCAGAAAGCCATCTTGGGTTGTGAGGACTGAGTCGAATGTTCGGAAGAAAGTAAAAAAGAAGCCGGATCCACCTTGTGTTGTATGTGAGGGGAGTGGAAGAGTGGATTGCCATCGTTGTCAGGGACGAGGAAGGACGAATATGGTACATTTGGAAATGCTTCCAAAAGGTGAATGGCCAAACTGGTGTAGAACTTGTGGCGGAAGTGGTCTTACGTACTGCTCCCGCTGCCTTGGAACCGGAGAATATAGGGGCGTTATGGGCTTCCATTTTATGAAAAAGGACAATAAGGAATCCCAATAACACAAGTCTTAATTTTTGTTTTTTGGGTGATGATGTTATTAGGTTTGAGGTCATAGAGAATGTCATGGTACAGCTGCTTGACTTGTAATTGCAGAATAATTAATCACAATTACATCATGGAAAATTTCCTTTACTTATATGTTCTAATTTCCTACTTTACAGTGCTTTTTGATTTTCACATGCATTTTGATGTGTTGTAACTTTTTTTTTTTACTGAATGTTGTTAATTGAGTAGTGACTATATAGCTTAAAAATATTTGTTAGATGGTGATTCTGAGTGGACTGAAATATATATAGTTTCTTGAAAGAGAAAGAGCCAGATGAAAGATAAAGAGAAAAGAAAGATTATTCTTTTAAGAGATGTAAATTTGATATAGTTTCAGGCAACTTGCACATCAGACTATGTTAAATGCTCCTACTCCTTCAAGAACAATTCAATTTTCCACTTGTTCACTGGACATGGAAAATTGAACAGGCTTCATAAGTTTATATCTTACATATGCAATACTTTTCACCCAAAACAAATCTTGCATATGCAATACATTTTCAAATGGTCTATTGTAACATTTTAGATTGTTTACAAATTTGAATGCATAAATCTCGTTTATAGGTACTTTTAGTAATCTGACATTCCCGGTCAACTTTGGAAGGAATATCATATCATTGATAATGCAAACAAATGAAGAGCGCGAAAAACCTGTCTTTGAAAACTCATTTTTACAGTGGAGTCAATGGCAGCTGTTGGATTCTATTCTACCTACCGGTGGATTCGCTCATTCTTTTGGTCTTGAAGCAGCAGTTCAGTCCCGCTTAGTGTCTGATTCAAATGAGCTCAAGACATTTCTTATTCATGTATTGGAGAATACAGGGAGCTTGTTCCTTCCTTTTGTGTACTTGTCTTGCATGTCGCCGAATATGGAAACCTGGCATAAACTTGACAGGATATTGGATGCTACCCTTACTAATGAAGTGGGTCGAAAGGCATCAATCTCACAAGGATCTGCATTAATGAGGGTAGCTTCAGCTGTGTTTGCGGAGATTCCTTCTCTCAAAACAATGAGAGATTCTTCTATGAAGTTAGGGACTGTATCTTTTCATCACGCTCCTATATTTGGACTAACATGTGGTGCGTTGGGGTTCGATAGTACAAGTTCTCAGAGAGCTTTCATGTTCATAACAATGAGAGATGTGGTATCTGCTGCTACAAGGTTGAACTTGATAGGACCCCTTGGTGCAGCATTGTTGCAACATCAAGTTGCTCCTATTGCTGAAGTTATATTAGAAAAATGGATGAATCGTGATGTTGAGGAAGCATGTCAAACTATGCCTCTTCTAGATACTGTGCAAGGTTGTCATGGTTACTTGTTTTCAAGATTGTTTTCATCTTAGAAGACCACATATATTGTTTTTAACATTGAAGTACTGTTTTCGGAATTTGGAATGGTTTTAACTTTTCATTTTGCATTTTATTGTTTGATGTTTCACACCAAATGGTTCTGAACATTCACTTTGTTGATAATTCATTTTGGGGCGCAGTTATGGATGATAAGAAAGTGGGGTAGAAAATAAAGAATTTGACAAAGGAGGATAAAGGGTCGCCAAACAAATAACTTAAAAAATGATATAATTTTGTTAATGGAGCTAGGGGTGTAAAAATTTTGTCGGTTCGATTTTCAATTGAAAAAATATTCAAACCGACAAAATCTACATCAGTTCGGTTTGCTTTTGTTTTCATCATTTTTTAAAAGTAGAACCAAACTAAACTGAACCAATGATATCTGGTTTGATTTGGTTCGGTTGATTGATTCACATGATGCAATAAAAAATGTAATTTTCATAACTAGAAAATAGAAACTCTCATTTTCAATTTATTGAACACTTTCTTTAGTACCATATCTTTCTTCTTAACATGACATCTTGCTTTACTACCTCAACCTTCCAACCCATCCCTTGCCGTTGAGTGGGAGAAACCACCAGTGTTGTTTTGTCGAGTGTGAGATGACAACTGCTTCGCTTCCTCAACTCTCCAACCCATTCCTCCTCCACTGTTGTTTTGTTGAGTGTGTGAAACGACGTGCTTACTTAAGTTGTTTGAGTAATGATGTTAGTAAAATCTTAGGTCTGGCGTAAGTCAAATTGAGATTTGCAAGTTTAGTAAATCTAGCGGATTGGTACATCGATTTCTTAGATATCAAAATTAAGTTCCGTTTCCTTTGGTTTGGTTAATAAAAAGTTTGGATATGAAAGATGGTTTCACTTGTAAGATAGGATATGGAGATACTAATTTCTGGTTCCAAATGTGGCGCTCAGAGCATCCTCTTTGTGATATAATCCAAGATATCCCGCCTCAGTTTATGAGCTTAAAGATCAAGAATATCTATGAGTTGATGATAGAAATATCATTACAAATCTAAATCTTCCACTAGCCCAAGGAACTTACTATATCAATACACAGATTGATATAACTTTCTTCAAACTAAGTCTACTGTCTATAGCATCAAGGTTTTTTAATGTTTCTCCTACATGCCTTTTTTGGTTAGAAACGATGAAACTATTTCTCACCACTTTGTTCATGAGTGTTGTCTGCTTTAATTTAAAAGTCTATTACTCTCTTTAGTTTTGGTTTCATCGTCTTTCTTAATTTGAATTTTTATGCCGTGATGTCCGTCTTCCCATTATTATTAATAGGCTGCGTAAATATATGTATTTCATCGTTGCAATTAGGGGTTATTTAAAAATTGGTCATTGTAATCGCTAATCCTGACAATTTACTCTTGCATTGTTTAATCATTTAAAATTTCGTCCCTCTCCCCACTTAATCACTGCCACATAACTAATTTGATGACGTGGCAATCACTGTCATACATGAAATTCCAATTTTACCCATGAGTTTCAATTCTTTCTTCAATATTTTGTCCTCTTCTTAAGGGCAAAGTTGGAATTTCACGTGTGGCAGTGATTGTCACATCATCAAATTAGTGATGTGACAGTGATTAAGTTGGTCAAAGGACGAAATTTTAAATGGTTAATGATTGCAAGGCTAGTTTGCAAGGATTAACGAATACAAGAACCCATTTTTAAACGACCCCTAATTGCAAGGATGAAATACATATTTAAGCTTTATTAATATAGTCGTGATAGCGATTTTATTCAATTTAAAATAATTTTTATTAGTCAAAATTATAAAGAAATTTTTTTATTTCAGAAAAATATTAATTTAAATGTAATAGTAATGGAAATCAACACTTTAAATTAAAAATTAAATAATATTCAAATATGTTTTTTCCCTAAAATAATTCATATAATTTTCGAATTTAAAAGATATTATTGTAACAAACAAATCTAAAAAAAAATCATATAATTTTCAAATTTAAAAGATATTATTGTAACAAACAAAAAGATAAAGTATCAAAGGGTTTGCAGGTAGGTTTGTGCAATATACTTGACAATATAATTGTGATAAGTTATATGCCTTATATAAATGGGATGGGATAAGTTAAATGGCTTATCAAAAAAAATTCACGTGAAAAGTTAACAAACAACATGATAAGAATTTTCACATTCCCATAGTATTTGGAAAATTCGGTAAGTCCAACTATATTGCCATAGTTTATTTATTTAAAACTCTCTTTCATTCCCCCCTAATATTTTGGAAATTCAGTTAATGAAATACATATAAATTTGAATATCTCACAATTCACATAGTTAAAAAAAGAGAAGGTCCCAACAGTTTCATCCGTCTTTTCTCGAACCCTCTTTTCATTCTCAATACCCTCTCAAAACACTTTCAAACGATGGAGAGAGTCAAGCTCATGATTACTTATGGTGGAGAAATCCAACCTAGGCTTACTGCTCTTCATGATCATCGTCGTTATTCCTACATCGGTGGAGACAATAAAATCATCACCGTCGATCGTAATATCAACTTCTCCGACCTCATGGCAAAGCTTTCCTCATTCATGGTTTCCAATGTTTGCTTCAAGTATCAACTCCTTGGTGAAGATTTTGATGCTTTGATCCCAGTTTATAACGAAGAAGATCTCAATCATATGATGTTCGAGTATGATCGTATGTGTCACTTTTCACGAAAGCCTGCATGGTTGAGGGTCTTCCTCTTCCCTGTCCCTGTTAACAACAACAAGGCATCTTTTGATTCTTTGGCTTCTGCTATCAAGCTCAAACAATTTTCCGTCAACTCGCTCAATTCCGTTCATGTTCCTCCTGTAGAAGATTTATCTCCTCTTACTACACCTCCACCTCCGCAATCGACGAGGAGTCAGATTGAATTCCCAAAGACTTCTCTGGATTTTGCGCCTAAGGATACGGTCACAAAAACTAAGATGAAGCAATTTCATGGACTGCATATCGTGAATGATGAATTTGAAGATATTCTAAAACTGTTTTTGAAGCGTAATTTTTCAAAGAAGAAGGAATTTCATGGACTACACATCGTGAACGATGAATTCGAAGATATTCTACAACTGTTTTGAAATTGTAATTTTTTGATGTCCGGTGTAGTTCACTAATGTTTCTGAGTACAGTCAATTGTATGGATTCAAATTTATTAATATATTGGTTTTTTATCATGGATCTGTCTCATATATTTCTTCCACTTAATTATCTCTCCTATATGTTGTTAAATTTTTTGTCTGATATTGATACGCAGTACGTAGCCATTAGCAATTTGAATTTGGTTGATAAATTTTGTGTTTATATTTTAAATTAACACATAACAAATGAAATCAATGCATGTTATGGAAGTGAAATTTCTTTAACAAATGAAACCTAAAGTTGATTAAAAAACCTAAAACCTTTAATAACTTATTATTGGAGAAAATGTCATGTGGTGTGATACTGTCAGCATATGTTTCAGAATTTCTATATGATATTGTTTGCGGTTGGGGGAGTAATGTCTATTGGTCCTCTTATACGCATAATTCTATTAGAACTCCTTATTCTTGTGACCAATTAAGGTACAATTTTCATTGATATGAGGTTGTAGTTAATTAATTTGATGATTCATTGTAAATGTAATTTCATTGATCAGTTTGATTTCATCTTACCTGTCTAGTATCAACCAAGTAGTCTTAGGTGTAGATCGTATAGCTATTTCTATATATTAAATCCAACCTGAAAATATGATGCACAATATTGTTCATTAGCTATAGTAATAATTAACATGTGACATTTTCTTCAAATATTACCTTCATTGATTTATACAGTATATAAATGCATATCTAAATTTTATGGCATGGTATGAGAGGTAGACTATAACTTGATTATCATTGCAGTATGTTTAAGGTTATATAATTAGGGCCGGTCTTGTGCAAGTGCAAGAAGCTCTTGGCATAGGTCTCAAACTTAGAGGGGCTTCAATTAGAAAGAAAGAAAAAAACAACTAAAATTCTTGTACCTAGGACTAAAATCAACTACTAAATGTCCTATATCCGTAGGTAAAAGACTAATAGACATTGATTTTGCTGTCAATTATGTATTATTCATAGGTAAATGTCTATATTTTCCTGTAGGGAAAACTCATGTTTAAATAGGCTATTTGATAAAAAAATAAAAAAAAGTTTCTTTCAACAAAATAAATGTGATTGTATGACAATTAATACTACGGCCATTTTAAGGGTTGAATAACTAAACTAATTTGAACAAAGGGATAAAAAAATTGAAGGTTCTCGGTTGTTCAAATCCGGATTAAGAAAAAATTACTAACATTTATCATAAAAAAACTACAACTCCTAAATAAATTTTTGCTTATCTACGTATAATCCTCTATTATCTATAATTACAACGTATAAATACACCATTTTAGGTTGGATTTTTCATTATTCAAAACTTACCTTTCATTAATTGCTATTTTAAAAAAATAAAAATAAAAATAAAACTAGAAACACATATTATATATAGATAAATTGGATAAGTTTCCGAACTGCCAATCCAAAATAAAATGTGTGTGATATACTTGGAAACAAAATTTATATAAACTAGCGAAAAGAAGGGCACTCACGTGCCCATTTTTCCGCTCTTTTTATTGCACAATTGTTTGAAAATTATGAACGGTGTTTCTTTTTATGAAATTTTGATTTTGATTAAAACTAAAAATATTAAAACTAACCATGATTATCTATTTCAATGACACCAACAATATAACAAAAAAAAATATTCTATATTCTTTTTTTTAATGATACCAACAATAATTTTTATTATAGAAAAAATTGTTTAAGGATATAATTGGGATAGTAAAAGAGTAAATATAAATATACTCATCTAATTTGTTGCATTTTTTAAATAAGTTTTTCGTCCCTATAAATGTATCAAATTTTGATTTTAGTCTCTAAAATATAAAATGAGCTGTTTTCATCGTCACAAAATTTTTTGTTTTGTTTTTTTTTTTTTTTTATCCCTAATGAATATAAATTTTGACATGTTTTTGACATTTTTTTTAACATAATATGAATATATAAAGGTGATACATAATAAACAAACATGAAATATATACAATTTGAACATAAAAGATTTATAATCTTGACATTCACATGAACATAAAGTGGCCATTAAGGACCAAAAGCAAAATAAATTATTTTGTGAGGTTGAAAACATTCAGTTTAATTTTTTAGGGACTAAAATCAAAATTCGCTGTATTTATAGGGATGAAAAACTTATTTAACCCCAAAAAAATTTATCAAAGAAAATAAAGACCTCCGTCTTAAAGTTTGGAATCTGAATTTTTCTCTCTTTCACACGTATCCGACTCCTTATCTCTCGTCTTACTTTTGGCGAAACCGTTAAAATAGTTACATTTGTGCTCCCACTATTGGTCTCAGACCAACTCTCAAATGTCGAGCGTACATACCACCAAACCCAACCCAACATCATTTCAACACTTTGCTTGACGCAGCTTTTTTAGGGATGCATGTCATACCGTAAAAGCCCCAACTCCTAAACCCACAAGTGGTGAAACCTCAGTCAAGTCCACACATGCATGTTTTACTCCAACCCATCCGTACACCATAACATTTGCATGCCTAAGTGTCGATATTCTATCTAGAGGGTCAGTCAGAAAATTCACATGCGCCTCCTTCTTCACTGATACTCCCGCCCGCCTGAATATATCAAAAAGTACATCCCTAACAAAGTCATGCATGTACTTAAAGTTGGGAAGCTCCTTACAATGAACGGCACGCTCCCTAAAAGTATCTAGATACGCCTTACGACAAACCGGGCACACCTCATCAATGGAAAATAATGGAATCATAATTTGAAATTAATATTATTAAAATTTGAATTTTAAAATAATAATAGAAATCAAAATTTTAAATAAAACATAAATTATATTATAAAAAAAACTAATTAATATTCAAACAATTCTTAAATAAAAGTTTGCATATCAAACGTGCATATTATGTAAAAGAAAGAGAACGAAACCCGTTAATCCAACTATATTGTCTTACGTCATTCACAGACAGTTAATCGTTAGTTTGATGACTATGAGATAATTTTGTACTCCCCTGGTACTTAGGAAAATCAGTTTACTCAATACTTATAAATTTGATTTTCTCACATAGAAGGGTTGAAAATCAGTTTACTCAATACCTAGTATCATCATCATGTCTTCATCATCATCGGTCGATACTAAAAAAGGAAAATGGTCAAAAGAAGAGGATGAAATATTAAAAGCATATGTGGAAAAACATGGAACCAGAAATTGGGACGAGGTATCAAAGAACACAGGACTTGCACACTTCGGAAGAAGTTGCCGTTTTAGATGGTATAATAACCTAAGACCTGGTGTAAAAAAGGGTCCATTTAGTAAAGAAGAAGAAAATAAAGTCTTTCAGTTACGTAAGAAGTTTGGTGGATTCAAATGGTCTAAAATCGCTCGCGAGGTATTTTTGTTCATGTTTTACTTTCTTTTTTTTTCAATTGAACCTATAACAACATAGTCACATACATAGGAGGTTATTTGGATTTTTTACATACACTCTAGTCTGAAAAATCTAGCTTTACATAATTTGGTATTTTTTTGATCATGTCATTAATTTGCATTCGTTATTTTTGTGACAGTTGCCTGGAAGAACCGATAATGACATCAAGAACTTTTGGAATGCGAGAAAGAGAAAACATAAAAAGTGTGGCTTGTCACCCTTCCCTGACAACATGGAACTGGATGATGAGTTGAATGGTGGTTCCAGTGGCCAACAAGTTGAGGATTCTCAAGAAAATAACTTTGATGTCTCAAATAAGCAGTTTTCAAAGTTGGTTGATGATTCAAATATGTTCTACAATAATGTGGGAAGTACTTCTACAAGCAATCATACTACCTCGAGATTGATTGATAGGTGAGTAGATTATGCATTGCTATACATCTATTAGTGTTGCCAATATTAATAATAGTTTTCTGTAAAAAAATTATACGTTAAATTTACAATTACTTTCGTCAATTTCAGGGGTGGCGCTGGAATTTCACCTATACTTTTGACTATGCAATCTGATCTGCCTCCACTCCCTCAGAATCCACCACCTATGGAGACTCAATATCAGATGTCAGGATCAATTTCTCCATATACAGAAGAGAATTGGGAAGGTTTGGATGCTAGTCGCGTGAATTCCTCTAAGATAAATTTTGTTGATGAAGAAGGGAAGAAGCCAGTTTCTTCGGAGAACGATTTTGAAGGAAACCATAACGACTTAATTGCTACAGATATTTGGTTTAACTATGACTTATATGAAAAAGACATTAACAACTTACATGACAAGCTTCAGCATGATGTAAATGATTCCTTGGACACAACTATGTATGGAAAAGGGGAGGAGCCAGTTTCTTCGGAGCATGATTTTGAAGTAAACCATGATGACTTAATGAATCCGAAACTTTGGTTTGACATCAACGAATTACTCAATGACGATGACAATAACTTTGATCATGACAAGCTTCCACAACTATATATGGAGAAGGCATAGATCCAGATCTTTTGTTCAACACAACGATGTCATTAGAAACCTACATGGCATTCTACCACGAGATGTATACATACTAAGTGATTTCTGAAGGATTGTAGACGAGAGCAAGTTAGCTTATAGTGTTTGAAATGAAAGTTTTCTTGGTTTTGTTATTTTGTTTTCCTGAGAATTGAGTTGTAGTATGAATGTTTCTTTCTATTTAATGTATACTACTTTATGCACTATGCATGTCAGTATTCTTTTTCCTTCACCTTATTGCTTATTAAATGTGAATTATTATGCTTTATGGTCATACTATTGTGGCTGCTGAGAAGGAAAAATCATGGCTACACTATTTTGTATAACTGTAACAAATATTTGAGGCACTATATTTTACTAAACATGTCAATTGGTATTATACGCACAATTCTATTGGAACTCATTATTATTGATTCCTAATCATCCTTTATTTCCATGTCATCAAAATGGTTTCTATTAGCGTAAATTCCAAAGTCATTTCCAAGCTTCTGATTTAAGAATGTTACTATATTTGGAGAAATTGTTACGTTCAGCATATGTTTCAGAACTTCTCTCAAAACAATGAGAGATTCTTCTCTGAAGTTAGGGACAGTATCTGCTACTAAAAGGTTGAACTTGATAGGACCTTTGGTGCAGCATTGTTGCAATATCAAGTTGCTCCTATTGCTGAAGTTATATTAGAAAAATGGATGAATCGAGATGTTGAGGAAGCATGTCAAACTATGCCTCTTCTAGACACTGTGCAAGTTGCCATGGTTACTTGTTTTCAAGACTGTTTTCATCTTAGAAGACCACATTTAATGTTTTTAACGTTGAATTACTGAAAATTGTTTTGTATTGTATTCTTATTAATTATTTGCAGTTATGGATTGTAATTTATAAGAAAGTCGGGTAGAAAATAAAAACATTTAATTTTGTTAATAGGGGTGTACAAATTCGCTCGGTTCAATTCTCAGTCAAAAAAATATTCAAACCGACAAAATCATTTTTTGAAGTTAAGTTAGCCCATCTAAATTGGCATTGGAAAGAATATAGACATGAGACCTCAAAGAGTAGCATAATCTAAGACCCAAGCCAATTTCACCGCGTCAACCCAAGTGTCCAAACCGACAAAATCTCCATCAGTTCAGTCTGCTTTTGTTTTCGTTGTTTTTCAAAAGTAGAACCAAACTAAACTAAACCAATGATATATGGTTTGATTTGGTCTGATTGGTTGATTCACATGATGCAATAAAAAAAATGTAATTTTCATAGTTAGAAAGTAGAAACTCTCATTTTCAATTCATTCAACACTCTTATAGTACCCTATCTGCCTTCTTAACATGGCCACTTCATGTAAAAACACTTATGTAATATCTAGATTCAATGTGGTAGATTGAGTACAAAAACTCCTATAGATAATCCACTTTTTTCTAATCTATTTCAATTAGTAACATGTTTTGGTAGATTCACAATCTTTTAGCCTGGACAATTTTGCGACACTTTTTACAACTTCTCAAAAATTATAAATGAAACATTTTTTTAGATACAAAAAGTGTTACAAAAATGATACATTTTGTGACAACTTTTTAATGTTACATATAATACCATAAAATGTAACTAATTAAAGCTGTTTAGTAACATGAGCTTTACCTAACAATTATACAAATGTTACTGATTTTAACATTTTTCTTGATTTGGTAACAATTTTCATGTGTTACTAGATGTCAATTATGTTGTAGTGTGGCATCCTGCTTCACTTCCTCAACCCTCCAACCCATCCCCTATCGTTGAGTGGGAGAAACCACCAGTGTTGCTTTGTTGAGTGTGAGATGGCAACTGCTTCACTTCCTCAACTCTCCAACCCATTCCTCCTCCAGTGTTGTTTTGTCTAGTGTGAGAAACGAACTTGATAACTCATGTTGTTAATTTGAGTGATGATGTTAGTAAAATCTTGGGTCTGGCCTAAGTCAAATTGAGATTTTCAAATTTTATAAACCTATCTGTTTGGTACATCAGTTTCTTAGATATCAAAATTAAAAACTAATAATTGAATCCAATCCAGTTCAATTTCCTTTAGTTTGGTTGAGTTTTTGTTCTAACCAAAAAAGAGTGGATAATTTTTGGTTTGGTTTTTTTGAGTTTATCAATCGTGTCTGATCTGCTTACACAATTAAATGGAGCATGAAGGGCAAATCAATTTTGTTCTAAACTTGCAAGATTCTCAAGAACTAGATTAGATAAGAGTAGTTTAAACTAAAAGAATGAGAATAAAAAATTCTATGTTGTTGGGGAGAAAAATTGGAGGAAACTAGATAAAATAGATGAGAGATAATCGATTATTTTTAAAACAAAATTATAGAAAAATCCATATAGTTTTTTTTTATTGACTCTGTTGTTGTATAAAAAATTTAACACTAAAAAAATCTCTCATTGAATATCAAAATTAGGCTTAAATATAATTTATATCCTTTATCTATTAAAAATTCATTTTGGTCTTTTTTTAAAATCATTTTAGTTTTTTTTAAATCATTTTAATCCTTGGTCTTTTTAAGAATGTGATATTGAGCTTGTTTGAAACACTTCCCAAAAACTCTTTTTTCAGTTTTTAAAAACTTGAAAATTAAAATTTTTTTTGCTAAACTAATTTTTAAAATTACAGTTTTGGAAACTGTTTTGAATTTTTTAATTTTGGGGACTAAAACTAAAACATGTAAAAGGATAACTATTGTGAGAAGGGGACTTAAACTGAAAACAAAAACTATTTCAAACAGGCTCTATGTCTTTATTTTCATTTGTATGGTGTGTTGAAAGGACTAAAATGCCACCCTTTTAAAAAAGATAAATAACTAAAATGATTTAGAAAAAAGATAGAGAATTAAAACAATTTAGAAATTAGATAGAGGACCAAATGAATTTCTAGTAAAAGATAAAAGTTGAAAAATATATTTAAACCTTAACCAGAAAAGATTGAAATTTTTTTTGTTTGGTTTGCTTTTCATGTTCATCAATTTTATCTGAACCACTTACACTCTTAGATAGATTATGAAGGGGTAAATTAACTTTTTTTTCAAAGTTGCAAGATCTTCTTGAACTAGTCGAGAGAAGATAAGTTTGAGAGAGAAGATAAGTTTGAGCCAAAAGATTGAAAATAAAAAAAAAAATAAAAAATAGCGTTTATAATTTACATGAGTTATAGCAATAAAAAGAATTAAATTATGAGAAAGTGGATTTCATAAAAAAAAATGATAAAGTACACTTTATCCATTCGAATTAAATTATGAGAAAATGTGGTTTAATTTTATTTTAAGTTTTATTTTGTTTGTATTGCATAAAATAGCTTTACCTTAATCTTTTTTATAGGTTATTTTAATCTTTACTTAGTATTATATTGAACTAAAATCTCACCTCCTTGCTTAAAACTCTATTTCTAACCTCTTTATCTTAACTTTCACAATATTTTTTTATTATATTTTGATTAAAATTATAGGTAAATATATTTTACACTTTAACAAACTATACTTTCATCTTTTTTTCTCAAAACAAACTATACTAATATTTTGTAAAAAAAAAAAAACTATAGTTATCTTTTTAAACTATACTCTAACTTCCTTACTTTGTGGTATTTCGGCATTTCAGTTATAACAACTATTCATATATTTCTACTACTACTTTAAAAATCTATTATAAATATGAATCATTAGTTCGTTCAACATTAGTTTAACATCATTTAAAACTATATTGCCTTACGTAAATCAGTTAAAGTTCTCTCTCATTCCCGTAGTACGATGAACATGAAGAGCAGTAAGTCTAGGTTGGATTTTCGAAAATATTTTAATATCTCATCCCATCACATCAAAATATTACTACTTCTTAAAAACAATGTAATAAAGAAGAAGAATGATCAGCACATACAGAAAACAAATTACCACGAGAAACTAAAGGTAAACAAAAACAAGACATATTTGTATGGATCAGAAACAACAAAAATATTTTACAGAGATTAAAATCAAAACGAGACATATTTGCAGGGACCAAAACCATATTTTAGGCTTTGAAGAATTATGTGAATTTAAAATATTTTATCAACCAAATTAAAATTGTTAATGGCCATTGTATAACAATATTAGACAAGACAATAACTACTTCAAAAAGTTGAACCCATAAACAGAGAAAAGCAAGTAAAATATAACAAATATAGATACGTAATAGAGATAAGTGCAAGAAATATAGGAGACAAATCCATGATAAAAAAGAACCAATATATTAATCAATTTGAATCCGTACAATTTAACTACACTTCAAAAAAAAAATTAGAGAACTACATTAGGCTTCAAAAAGCAACGCTTCCAAAACGATTTTAGAATATCTTCGAATTCATCATTCACGACATGTAGTCCGTGAAAATCCTTCACCTTGGAAAAATTGCACGTCAAATACAATTTTAGAATATCTTCAAATTCATCATTCATAACATGTAGTCCGCGAAATTTCTTCATCTCAGCTTTTGTAACCGTGTCCTTAGTCGCCATGAACGGAGGTGGAGGCGTAGTAGGAGGAGATGAATATTCTTCAAAAGGAGAAACTTGAACGGAATTGAGCGAGTCGACGGAAGTTAAAGAATCAAAAGATGCCTTGTTGTTGTTAACAAGGACAGGGAAGAGGAAGACCCTCAACCATGCAGGCTTTCGTGAAAAGTGACACATATGATCATACTCTAACATCATATGATTGAGATCTTCTTCGTTATAAACCGGGATCAAAGCATCGAAATCTTCACCAAGGAGTTGATACTTGAAGCAAACATCGGAAAACATGAATATGGAAAGCTTTGCCATGAGGTCGGAGAAGTTGATATTACGATCGACGGTGATGATTTTATTGTCTCCGCCGATGTAGGAATAACGACGATGATCATGAAGAGAAGTAAGCCTTGGTTGGATTTTTCCACCATAGGTAATCATGAACTTGACTCTCTCCATCGTTTGAAAGTTTTGAGAGGGTACCGACCAAGATTGAAAAGAGGATTCGAGAAAAAGACTTATGAAACTTTTGGGATTGGGACGTTCTGTTTTTTTTTTAACTATGTGATGTGAATATGGGAATTGTGAGCAGTTCAGTATTTATAAGTATTTGATTAACTGAATTTCCTAAGTACTAGAATTAATACCAGACATATCCTATAAGTATTTGATTAACTATGATTCACGTTAGGCAATATAGTTGGATTAACTGAATTTCCCAAAAACTAGGGGAATCAGAGAGAATATATATGTATTGGATTAACTTATATAAGCCATATAACTTATCAAATTTACGTGAATTCTAAGTATAAGCCATATAACTTATATCCCATTTTGTTTTGGAAAACTTATCCCATTTATATTGTCATGTATATCGCATACCTTTTGATTTTTTTTATTTTTTTTTGAAAAATCTGCAATTAATGAAGGGTAGGTTTGGAATAATAAAAAAATCCAAAAGCAAAAAGAGTGTAGTATCTATCAAAGGAACCTGCCTAAGCCAAATATCATCTATCGCACCCTGATCTGGAGGTTCATCCGCAACCATGAACAACTGGGACACACCGCTAACGGAATAACCTTTAATGAGATCAAGTAACCACTTCCAACCATCAGAAACATTTGCCTGCAAAACAATGTTACGTAGCAAAAAAACAAGACTCCCAAAGAATAGTCCCCTACCACACACACAACATCCTCCTCCACTTCCAAGACTTCCTTCTCATTCCATCCTAACATATCAACCACCAAACACCAAGGATTCTCGATCAAGTCAAATAATCCACTTAACCTAACACATAACAGAGCTCCTCCCACCCAATTATCCATCCTAATTAGTTTTTTATAATATAACTTATTTTTAATTTCTATTATTATTTTTAATCTCAAAATTTTATTTAATATTTATCTTTTATTTTTAATAAACTATGCACCAATAGTTTGTTCTTGTTTTTTGCTAAGCATTTATTCCAAACTCATTAGTGTTAAACGGTATAAAATGCCCGCAAATTGATCATAAATTATTCTCTTTGAAGCACTTTTGTCTTATTCTTTGCACTGAATAACATTGACAAACTCTTGAGTAGAATCAAGATTATCACCAATGTTTTTTGGTTAGGACAAACACTCAACCAAACCAAAGGAAACTGAACTGGATCGATTCAATTATTAATTTTTAATTTAGATATTTAAGAAAACGATGTACCGAACCGATAGGTTTACACTAAACTTACAAATCTCAATTTGACTTAGGTCAGACCCAAGATATTGCTAACATCATCACTCAAACAACATGAGTCAGCATGAATCTAAATCATTTTAATCCTTTATCTTTTTAAATCATTCGCTTTGGTGTGTTGAAAGAACTAAAACGCCACCCTTTAAAAAAGATAAATAATTAAAATGATTTAGAAAAAAGATAAAGAATTAAAACAATTTAGAAAAAAGATATTTAAACCTTAACAAGAAAAGATTGGAATTTTTTTTGTTTGGTTTGCTTTTCATCAATTTTATCTGAATCACTTATACTCTTAGATAGAGTATGAAGGGGTAAAAAAAAAAAAATTTCAAACTTGCAAGATTTTCTTAAATTAGTCGAGAGAAGATAAGTTTGAAAATAAAAAAATAGCGTTTATAATTTACATGTGTCATAGCAATAAAAAGAACACTTTCCTCCAATAAAATGATAAAGTGGATTTCATAAAAAACGATGTTTAATTTTAATTTAAGTTTTATTTTGTTTGTATTGTATAAAAGAGCTTTAACTTAACCTCTTTTTACGGGTTATTTTAATCTTTACTTAGTATTATATTGAACTAAAATTCTCACCTCCTTGCTTAAAATTCTATTTCTAACCTCTTTATCTCAACTTTCACAATATTTTGATTAAAATTATAGATAAACTAGGGAAAAGACGGACACGTAAGTGTCCATCTTTCCGCTCTTTTTATTGCACTAACATTTGAAAATTATGAACGGTGTTTTTTTTTATGAAAATTTGATTTTGATTAAAACTAAAAAAAATATAAATGTTTGTTGCTTTCAAATTATAAAAAATCAAACTAACTATGATTATCTATTTCATCGACACCGACAATAATACAATATAACAAAAAAAATCTAAATTCTTTTTAAATGACACCAACAACAATTTTATTATAGAAAAAAATTGTTTAAGGGTATAATCGCATTGATGAAAAAGTAGGTATAAATATACTCATCTAGTTTGTTACACTTTTTAAATGATAAAGGAAAAAAAAATATATTCATATTGTGTTTACACTTTCATATCATAACAAACTATACTTATCTCTTTAAATGACATATATCAATTATATAATATAAATTGTTTGTTGAAGAAATTCTTTATCTTTTAAAATGAGAACAATTGAGTTATAACAACTATTGATATATTTCTACTTATAAATATGAATGATTAGTTAGTTTAACATCACACACCTGGTTAAAGTTCTCTCTCATTGAATTCCCCTAGTACGTATTATCATCGATCATGTCTTCTTCATCATCATCATCATCGACCGATACTAAAAAAGGAACATGGTCAAAAGAAGAAGATGAAATATTAAAAGCATATGTGGAAAAACATGGAACCAGAAATTGGAACGAGGTATCAAAAAATGCGGGGCTTATACGTTGCGGTAAAAGTTGTCGTCTAAGATGGTATAATCACCTACAACCAGATGTGAAAAAGGGTCCATTTAGTGAAGAAGAAAAATCTAAAGTTTTTGAGTTCTATATAAAGTATGGTGAATTCAAATGGTCTAAGCTGGCTCATGAGGTAATTTCTTCTTATTCATGCTTTACTTCTTTTACTTTCTTCTTTAATTTCAAATATTCATCTATCACTTGTGTTATATTTTGTTGATCATGTCATTAATTTGTATTCAGTTACCGGGAAGAAGCGATAATGACATCAAGAACTTTTGGAATGCGAGAAAAAGAAAACTTGAAAAGCTCGGCTTGTCACCCTTCCCCGACAACATGGAACCGGATCATAAGTTGAATAGTAGCCAACAAGTTGAGGATTCACAAGAAGATGAATTTAATATACCACAATTGAAATTTAGAAAATATCCATCAATTTTTGATGAGATAAATGAAAAACTTTTAGATGTTCCAAACATGTTCTACAATAATGTGGGAAGTACTTCAACATTGATTGATAGGTGAGTAGATTATGTAATTCCATTTTCTTTTATATGTTAAAATTGTTTATATGAGTGTGTTAAATTTACAGTTACTTTCATCAATTTCAGGGGTAGCAGCATTATTGGAACTTCTCATATTCATATACCTATAGCTCTACCCTCACCATGTTCATACCTTCCACTTCCTTCACCTATGATGCTTGATGAAAATGGGAAGAAGCCAATTTCATTGGAGGACGATTTTGAAGCAAACCTTGATGATTTCATGGATTTGATTGACTTCAGTAATTTGGAGGACGATGTTGAAGCCGGCAGTCGTTTATTTGACAATGATGATATATATAACAGTAACTTGCATGACAAGATATAAAAAGCTTATATTGTTTGCAACACAACTTTTCTGTATTTTTCTTCTGAGAATTGAGTTTTTTGTTTAAACGATGTTATTTGACAGATATATTAAATTAATTCTACTTTATGCAATATGTCTCTATTACTCTTTTTGATTGAATATCAGAATGGAAGGTTATAAATTAAACGTACGTACAAGGAGTGATAACTTGGTGAAGAACTACATTCTTGAGAAAAGGTCTAAATGTGATTTGTATACTGTCAGAACTTCTACATTATAGTTAAAGACATTTCCAAGCTTCTGATATTTAAGAATGTTGCCCCACATGTATGAATTTATACATAAGTGAGTTCAACAAATGTATAATTTTCAAGTTACACTAACAACCCTTGATATGTACCGTTAATTTAAAAATGAGTAAGGCACTTTCAAATTTCAAATAAGTCTATGAGATTATGAATATGATGTGGATTTTACCTCATCCAGATTAATATGAGGTGTTATTGTGTTGATGCCTCATAAACTTCAATCGCCCTTAGGGTCTTTTTGGTTCATAGGGGAGGGGGAGAATTTTAATTAAACATATAATTGATTCAAAACAGGAGATGGGAGAAGAGATATTTTCATTAAATACAATTTTTATTCACAAAGAGGATGGGAGGGATTTTTTAAATAAAAAAAAAAAAACATTTTTACCCTTAAAATCTCATGCCACTAATTTTTTTCGTCCCCAAAAATATATCACATTTTTTTTCGTCCTTGAAAAAAAACTTCTTTATAGCCAACTAATTTTGTAGTAAATAGTATATCGTGGGACAATAGTGGTTTGTCCAAATTTCACATATAGTGGTATAGTGTTACTTATCTAAGTGGAAACATGTAGTAGCTGTTATTTAACAACATTGACTTCTTTTATGTGTTTTAGAGTAACCTTGGATAAATTTTTCAAATAAGTATTTGTAGAATAAGAAATTTTGTATGAGAGATTTCCAAATTCTTACATTTAGTTGAAATCAAGATCTGCTTCCTTTCAACCTTTTCAATATGTTACTTGTCTAACTTTATGGTTCCTATAAACATTTAATTAAGCTTCTCAACTTAAATGAAAATAAGCATGAATTTAATGGAAACTTGGCTATTATTTTCAAAAGAATATAACTTGATATCTTGATTTTGAAACAATATTAATATGTTTATGCATATGGTGAACAAATTCCTGAGAGATAATACTGATTATTATAACAATGTTGAAGACTCTGCAATCATTCTAGTTCTAGAATTATAGAATATAAATCATGACTTAAAGTTTATCCAGTTATTAAGTTACCGTGAATTGCAAGTCATGGTGGAATCGTGAATACAACTTTATTTTTATGGATCAGCAATATTAGTAAAATCATCTTAGGGTTTTTTATGAAGTTTCTTGTCACACTAAGATTCAAACAAGCTTAGATCGTTCCACTTAAAAATATGGACAAGGCCAAAATGGTCAAGTTTTTCTCAACTGCATGTGTAGTTTTTTCAAGGCTAAAACATAGTCCCATCAAACAAACCCAACAAGCTTTAGTCAAAAATCAAAATTGATAGCTATATAGTATACTTAAAATAACCAAACAAGACAGACAAATAATATGAGTGACAACAATCATTAGACTAAATTAAAACATAGTTATTTAATTTATTTAATTGTAATAAATTGGTTTTTTAAGTTTTTTCGTATCACTTAGGTCTCTTTTGTTAATTAATCGCAATAAGTTGATCCTTTAATTAAGTTTTTTCCGTATCAATTAAATTTTAAGTTATTTAACCGTAACAATTTGAGGTATTTTAGATCTTAAAAATGTAAGTTATCCGGGTCTTAAAAGTTACAAAAAATGACTAAGATAACTTAAAGGACCCAAGTGTTATGAAAAATACTTAAATGACTAACTTATTACAATAAAATAACTTAAAAGATATAAGTGGTACGAAAAAAACTTAAAACTAATTTATTACAATTAAATAACTTAAAATGTGTAATTTAATCCAATCTTTATCATATAGTCTTAGTTGTGTATTACTTTTTTTGACGAAGTTATCATGCATGCATATTTAATTTCTTTTTACAAAAACTTATTTAATCTATCAAAATATAGATCATTGAAATACATTTTTGGTTTCTTTAGTCCCCTTATTTCTAAACCGGTGTTTTGGTTCTTCTAGTAAGTAAGTTTTGTGTTTCTTTGGTTCCGTTAATGATAGGAAACTTAGTTGACATGTTTGAGTTCGATCAAAGGTTTGCTATCAAAGGTTCGATCAAAGGAAACTAAAATAAAATAAGAAAATTCAGAAATTAAAAATCAAATTACAAAAATAAATCCGGGTTTAATTATTATATTAGGGTTTATGAGTTTACTATCTTGTCAATTGCATATGGCGGAAAATAGTGGATTGTTAAAATTTTGCTATGCAATAGTGTTATAGAATATAAGCATTGCTCATCTAACTTTTAAAATTGCTCGTGAGATGAGCAATTTTCATAGAATATAGCACCACTGTAACAGCTATTTGGTAATATTTTGTACTAAATAGTGTATCGCAGCACAAAAGAAGTTTTTCCAAATTCAGCTATGCTATAGCAGTATAGCGGCGCTGTAGCAGCTATTTAATAACACTGGATTCTTTTATTATGTGTTTTAGAGTAACCTAAAATAATTTTTTCAAATAAGTATGTGTGAAATCAGAAGTTTTTGTATGATCTTACAATGACCAAGATTTTCGAATAAAAACTTCTGACATAAGTTGAAATCAACATCTGCTGCTTCCTAACTTTTTCAATTTATCACTTGTCTAACTTCATGGTCCCTATAAACATTTAAGCATATCATCTTAAATGAAAATAAGCATGAAGTTAATACAAACTAGGCA
Source organism: Medicago truncatula (assembly GCF_003473485.1). Taxonomy (NCBI): domain Eukaryota; kingdom Viridiplantae; phylum Streptophyta; class Magnoliopsida; order Fabales; family Fabaceae; genus Medicago; species Medicago truncatula. The sequence goes on from NC_053046.1 coordinate 39,643,581, forward strand.
GTTATTTTCAAAAGAATAGAACTTGGTATCTTGATTTTGAAACAATATTGATATATTTATGTATATGGTGTACAATTAATTGAAAAATTGCTATTGATTAGTGTAACAAGGTTGAAGGTTTTGCAATCATTCTAGAATTGTAGAATAAATTCTTTGAATTTATAGTTTATCGAGTTATTAAGTTACTGTGAATGGTGAATATGCAACTTTTTTTTAACGGATCAGGAATATTAGTATAATCACATTAGGATTTTTGTTTAGAATGAAAGAAAAATATTATTACTGTGTCTGTAGTAGGATTTGAATCTTGCTAGAAAAGAAACCATAATTACAAGTGATTAGAAGAGCCCTCACACAATTCAACCAACCCCTCACTACTTTTTTTGACAATTTGTTTTTGGAGAGGACTTTTTTTGACAGATTAATCATGCATACTTAATATATAAACACATTATTTCTGCTGTGTCCTATTTCTTCAGAGGTCCTTAAATTATTGTAAAAGAAATTAAATAGGTTTATTTTATTTTTTTTACTGAAAACAGGTCTCTAAACTTATAATTTTTAAAATTATTAAGACCGCGACTTAAACAACAACTTATAATTAGATCTGAAGTATTTTGTAATCAATTCCTTGACTTTATACAAATTCAATGTTACCAAAATTTAAATTTAACAAACCCTAACTAAAATGAAACGATAATTATGATCAATAATATCTCAATTTCAACAAGTTGCATCACCACATTTTGATTCAGCTGTGCCTAAATAACACATACACAAATGTAAAATGTACGAAAGAGAAAAGAATTAAATGATATGTACTTTTGAAATAATTAAGTGTTGTGTAGTTTATGTGCGAGTGTGTAAATGATTTTGATTTGAGATTATGAACTATACAAGTATTTCTCGTTGTTTGTATCACATAGTTGAGAAGAGTCAGCTAGTTTTTGTACTAGAAAAAGTTAATGTAAAGAAATGTGGTAATGGAAACTTGCTAACTTACTACTATTGTTGGGATACATTACATATTATGTGTAAATGACTTTGGCAGGATTCCCTTTTTTTTTTCCTGCTGTTTAAAATATCTTATTGTAAAGAATGAAAAATCATGATAAATGTAACATGATTGGTTTCATACTCTTTCTTTTTCTTGTATTTTAATTTTCCAGTAAATTTGTTATGTAGAAACATGTTAATATTGTAACTTAGTATTGATCTTCTCTGTTTCATAGTCTTTCTTTTTTTGAAGGAATTTAATAGTCTTTCTTTCTTTTGCGACTTCATATTCACGTATAAAATTGGTTTGACTTTGGAAGTTTTCAGTAGAAGAATGAAAATTTCAAACACCAATCTATGCCATTGTGCTTTGGTGACTTCTTGTTCGTCTATGGCCCCGTTTGGATTGAGCTTATTTTAAGCTTATGAAAAATAGCTTATGTAAATAAATAAGTTTTTATTTTAATTTATAAGTTCTCTCACTAACAAAAATTATATCTTCATAAACTGTTTTTTCATAAAATACATTTACAAACTTATAAATAATACATAAAGGCTTATTTATTTTTATAAGCTCTAAAATAAGTTAATCCAAATGGGGTCTATATGTTATTGCTTTTGGTCTTTTTTAATAATATTTTCCCTTATTTTGTATAAGGACTAGAATATTTTACACTCAAATTTTCAAGTCCAAATAAATATTAAAAGTGGAAAAAAAAAGTCAATATATTTGTATGAACTTGGAATTGGTATTCAAAAGATGAATATGAAACTTAATGATATTTCTCACATTTATGCATGTTATATATCTGATGACTATGTATCATTGATGAAATGATACATGGTCTTGCTCTGCAACATGAAAGCACACAAGTTTGTTATTCCCCTACATAGATTTTGTTGTTGTCTGCCATACTTTTTTCATACTTTTTGTGTGTTTTCATCTACGAACACCTGATACGACACTAACACGACGACATTGGGTAATAATTTAAGGAAATAAATTAATTGAAAATATTATCTCATGTGTCAGTGTTGGACACCGACACGTGTTGAACACTAGACACATCTTCGATCATAAGTGTCGGTGCTATATAGAGGTCGTCATGTTCTTTCATTGGTACTCATTTTGTTGAGATTGTTGTAGATTGACGCCCATAATTTCTTCTATTTCAGATTGGAAAAGAATCTAATGCAACTTTTCCCTTCTCAATTGTCCAAAGTATTTAAAGGAATGTGAAGGAAGATCATACCATCAGTTTGAGTTAGAGCTTCATCATATGTTTTTGTTCATCTTGACCTTACAAAGTAACTATCCTCCTAAGTAGCATAAAATTGGGGAACTAAGCTTAAACCCAAATAAAACCAAAAAAGATTAAAGAAAAGCACTATCCTCCTAAGTAGTCTAAAACCACTTCTAAGGACAGACTAGCTACTAAAAACTATCTACTGATACGAAAAACAAAGCAAACCCTGCTCCTAAGACAAGGTTCAGATTACATTAAAAATCAGAAATGAACACAACAGACCAAAAAGCTAGCAAACACAGAATCTGCTGAAACTACAAACCAGGACAGCAGATATCAAAAGTAAAGGCCAGACTTCTACTGAGACTGACATCCAGCAGCTGCTAAAAGAATTAGACCAGATCATACAATGCCACATCAGAACAAAATCTTCGTTTTGGTAAATCTTTGTGGTTACCCCTTTCTGAATGAGTTCGGATGCAACCAGTGTTACCTTCTCTAGTTTGTTGGTTCAAATTGTCTTTCTTTTTTGGTCTATAGGGGTTGAAACCTCTATCATAGATGATTGTTGAAGTCTTTAACCAAACCCATCGAGTCAAGTCTTGGAGTAGAAGACTGAAGAGTAGACTTGTTAGCCAGATTTTTATGGATAGTTCCTTTGTTGTAATTGATAGACAAGTCAAAACATTATTTCATATCAAGAGAACTAATCCCTCTGTAACAAAATATAAGCAAAAGCGAGTCAAAGAAAGTTGAGGTATTTAGTACAAAATTTGGACGAAATACATCAACTTTCTTTGACTCACTTTTGAGTATAGTTTGTTACCGAGGGAGTGCTAGTTATGATGTTGTCAGGAGAAGAAGTCTGAAGACTCTGACCCATAACAGGATTGCAATGCTCACCAAATAACACATGAGACTTATTAATGCCCCGAACATTGATACTATTAGCTAAAGCAGTCAAAGCTGGCTCGGAGAGACAGGACTGGAGAGCTAAGTTGTCCCCCAAAGCAAATTTATCTATATCTATATCATGAACCTTCTCACAAATTTCAGAAATGCTTTTGCCTCTAGCCACCTCAACTGTTCTAGCTATGTTCAAAACAAGGTCAGGGTTCTCCTTTGAGAGAGTTTGTGAAGTGCCTTTATTAGCTAAATTGTCTTTCTCCACAGTTGCAGCTTCTAGGCTAACCCCGTTAGGTCTAATATCCTCTTTCGAAACATGTTTAACTAGCCTAGACTGATTTTCCTTAGAATCCACCCTAGATTTTTCCACTAGCTTCTTACAGCGCTTAACATTGTGCTTGTGCCCAATTTGCTTGCACATATTGCAGTATTGTGGAAGTTTTTCATATATCACTTCTAAAGGAAATTCGAAACCCTCTCTTTGAACAGTTATAGAGTAATACAACTTTTTAGATAGGTCCACATCAACTAGCAACCTAGCATAATGCCCAAATGTTCTTTTCTCTCTGTTTCCAGTGTTTTCATCCATGTCTAGCGGTGTACCTAGGGCAGAGGCTATTTCAAACAAAGTTCTAGGCATCCAATACTCCTGAGGGAGATAGCGAAATCGAACCCAAACCTGAGCATAAGACTGCTTGTGATTGTTTGGATTGAAGTCTTTGGACCAGGGAAAAAATCTCAGAAGTCCAGGTTTAAGATAAACAACACCTAATGCTGAAATTCGACGCATTTCTTCAACCGATGAGAACTGAAATTCAAAGTAGCCTTTGCCTAAGGAGACAAGTTTCCAAGAAGTTACAACTTCTTTCCAAAGAGGAGAAAGCTTATCATGAAGATCTTTGGCTGTTAGAGACGAGTCTCCTTTTTGGAAAGAAACACTTCCATGGAGACTTCTTTCGCTATCTTCAATTCCTTGATTCTCAGGTGAATCCTTCTCCGAAGCCATCGAGGAGGAAATCGAGCAAAAATCAACACCTGAGAAGATGACCGGAAGCATAAACAAGTGTTACCAGAAGGATCAAGTGTTATCAATGTTTAGGTCATATTTGATTTGTTTGGTTTAGACCCAAAAATTCATAAATCCTTGCAGAATTTAAAAATAAAAAAAAGGACGTCGTTAGTATCTAAATTGAACCACATGGTATTGAAAAAATCCAAAATTTAACAACCAAACACGAAGCTCAAATCAAAATATCCAAAAGAAAAAGGTACCAACATGTTCGTGAACCTCATTTAGGAGTCTACTTATGCTTTCTACCTTGAATTTGTCAAAAATGGAACAACAAACAAAGGCAACAAAGGAGACAACCTATGAAGCACAGACACTCCTCGGATTAGGTGTGTCCCGGTGTCGGACATGTGCCACTGACACTTATAATTTCAATGAATAATGTGATTTTCTCAAATTATTAGTTGTGTCGGCATGTCGGTGTAGTGTTCCGTGTTAGTATGGGTGCATCATAGGAGACAACAATAAACAAATGGGGCATCTTCAAACAAAGATAAACATGCAATGGTTATGGGAATTGAATAAGAATAAACACATGAACAGACAAAGATTAAGAAAAGAAAGTGATCAAACAAAAGAAACTATGATCAAAAATTCATTCATGATCTCTTAAAAACATAACCTTTCATTTCATAACAACACAAAAACATGAAAGGGGAACAAACTCAGAGATAATCACAAAAATCGCAAGAAACGAAACGGAAATTACGAATTGAAAAAAATCAAAAGGGATAAAAAAATCGCACCTTCGGGGATGTCGTAACTCAGCTTGAAGGGTTCACCAGTGAAAGTAAAGGTGACACAAAAAATGACCTAATTTTATTATTAAAAGCAAAATAGCTCTTTTGATTTTTAATTTCACGAAGATATCGCATTATTTCCTTAAAGTTATTTTAAGTTTCACATAGACTATTATTACTACGCTACTTAAACATAAAACTTACAAAAACTTCGGAGGGTGGAACAAGTTATTTTAAGTTTCACATAGACTATAAGGATGGAACAAGAGTAAATAGTCAATTTTCTCCCTGAAATTGTAAGTTTTATTAATTACCTTTCTGAAATTAACAAAACTTCAATTACCCCTCTGAAATTTCACAACGTTAGTCAATTTATCCTCTCCGTCAAATTTTTCTGTTAGTGAACATGACGTTTTGCAAATACCCACTGAAATTTCACAACGTTAGTCAATTTACCCCCTCCGTCAAATTTTTCTGTTAGTGAACATGACGTTTTGCAAATACCCACTGAAGTTTTGCACTTATGTGCAAAATGCCCCCTAAACTTAAAAATTTATATTATTTTTTTCTTAAAAACAAACAATTAATAGTTAAATATTAAAACTAACTATTAATTTTGGAATTTTGGAAAACTACATGCATATATACATCAAAATAGGCTCCAAAATGGGAAAAACATATGTATTTTTTAAAGTGACAATAATGAGATGATTTGTGCATTAATATTGGGGGTTGTGTAGTTTAAATGATTTGAGCAAATTGTTGAAGGAGTTGGAGGAGTTAAAAGACTAAGATGGTGAAGGAGAAAATATAAATTTAAATCTGATTATTAATTTGTTTATAAACCTCTAAAAATAATTTAAAAATACACATTTTTCCCTATTTTGATGTATATATGTATGTAGTTTTTCCAAACTCCAAAATTAATAGTTAGCTTTAATCTTTAACTATTAATTGTTTGTTTTTAAGAAAAAAATAATATAAATTTTTAAGTTTGGAGGGCATTTTGCACATAAGTGCAAAACTTCAGGGGGGTATTTGCAAAACGTCATGTTCACTAACAGAAAAATTTGACGGAGGGGATAAATTGACTAACGTTGTGAAATTTCAGGGGGGGTAATTGAAGTTTTGTTAATTTCAGGGGGGTAATTGATGAAACTTACAATTTCAGGGGGAAAATTAACTATTTACTCGATGGAACATACTACAAAGATAGGTTTAATTGCATTTTTGGACCCCTATCTTTCTAAAAGTTGCGGTTACGGCTTCCTAATTAATTTAAATACAAAACAGCCCTCTATGTTTTGATTTTTTGACAGTTTTGAACCCTCAATCCATTAGTGAGGTGCTATGTTGATAGTTTTTTTTTTATTATTATTATGCATCATAATTCATAAACCTCCTCTCACACGATGACCCTCACCCTCCCTTGAGAAAGTAAAATGTCACAAATAATTCAATAAACATGTAAAAAAATAAATAAAAAATAAAATCGAATCAAATAAGAATATACTAATACTAATAATATTTTTGAGAAAAAAATAATACTAATATTGAAGAGTGGGGTGTGTATGATTTAGGGTTTGAGATTATGCATCATATAAATACCAATTATTGAAGCCCAAAACTCTCTCTCAACTCTCAACACTCAACACTCGACACACTCTATTTTCGTCTTCACTCTCCGCCACCGATTCATCGCAAACCCTAATGGCTGTTACCTTCTCAGATCTTCACACAGAAGAGGGTCTCAAATCCCTCAATGAATTCCTCTCTGGAAAAAAATATATTTCTGGGTAACCCTAAAATCCTCTCAATTTCTACTTTTTTATTCCTTCAAATTATAAAAATCGTTTTTTCAATGTTTCTGAGATATGGGTTTTTCAAATTATATGCTGGGTTGTTCAAATTCCTTCTATTTTATTGATTTAAATTCACAATATTGTTTTTTTTACTGTTCTGAGATTTGGGTTTTTCAATTTCTATATGGATTCTGTTAAATTCTTTCTATTTTATTGTTAAGATTATTTTTTTACTGTTCCTGAGATTTGGGTGATGGAAATTCAGGGATCAATTGACAAAGGATGATATCAAAGTGTACGGATATGTTTCTGAGAAACCAAGTGATGCTTTTGCCAATGTTGCTGGTTGGTACGATGTGGTCTCTTCACATCTTGCTGCAAGGTATGTTATGTTCTCTTCAATTTTATTCCTTAATTATTGATTTCTATATTGAAATATGAATTTGGTTTTGTTTGATTTGATTATTATTTTGCTAATTTTTGGACTTTTTAATTGATTTTAATTTTTTATGATTAGTTTCCCTGGAAAAGCTCAAGGTGTGAAATTCAGTGGAAAAGTTGCTCCAGCTGCAGAAGCACCTGCTAAAGCTGTATGTATCTCCCTCAGTTTTAATTTTTCGTGTTACTTCATATGTTTATTATTTCTGTTATGTGCTGTATAGTTGTATGGTTTATCTATTTGATGTATTTCTTAGAGTAAAACCGGGTACATTTTTTTAGTAATATACAGTGGAATCATAAAATCTGAATTATCTTACACAATGATTTTGAGATTTTTATAACTTTTAACATATTTTGAAATCGGGATCTGTTGAGACTCCACATTTGAATTTGTCTTATGTCTAACTTCATGATCCCTTTAAACCTGTACTCTTTTCATCTTAAGTGAAAATAAGCAAGAAGCTAATACAGACCTAGACAGCTAGTAATTTATTTTGAGAATGTAGAACTTGATATCTTGATTTTGTAACAATATCTATATGTCTGTGTATGTAATGTACAGTTACTGAAAGATTACTATTAATTAGGAGATTGATGTTGAAGAATCTGCAAACATTCTAGAATTGGACTACATAAAATCTTTGACTTTATATAGTTATTAAGTTATTGTCAATTGTAAATATGGTTAAAAAATGTTAAGCAGTTATGCCAGCCATGCCCAAAAGTGAAAAACAATAATTATGATTGCCAACTCTCTAGTGTTTTGTATTCTCCTTTGTCATATTTTGAATCTTTGATTTTATTTATTGGTCTAAGAATTTGTTTCGAATATAGTATGCCTAGAAGACATTTTGTAATTTTCATTATCAATACTACAAAGAAATAAATAATCCACAAGAAAAAGGACAGTACTTCTCGTCTTTCATATTACTGTATTTGAAACATTATTGCCAAAGTACTCTATTTTTATTTGAGAAGTTAAGTCAGTTTGTTTCAAACATTTCCAACAATTTTATTATTGAAATTGCTTTTAGCCAAGATAGCAACATGGATGGTTTTTTAGAGTAGTATTAAGGACAACCAGTACTGTAGAGCTCCTTTCTTAATGAGATCATTGCATGTTTATTATAGGCAATTAGGCATCGTTTTATCTTGTTTTTTGTATTTTTTGAGGCTTAAGTTGTATAATACTATAGTTTACTTTTGACATGACATACTATAAGGATGGAACATAACTCATCCTGTGTTTGTTGAACCTGATAGTGATGTTTACTAAGTGACATAGTTGTTAGCTAAGTTAGTTACTATGAAAGGATAGTGCTTTTTTCTTGTAGAAAAAATACTTCTAAAACTTTGACTTTATATTATACACATGCCCAAGTTGTTGTGAAGTTTAGGTTATTGTTGTTACAGTTGTATTGAAGTCACTGAAGGATCTACTAACTAATTTGATCATTGGAATTTATTTTTGTCAGGCTGCACCTGCTGCTGAAGATGATGATGATCTTGACCTCTTTGGTGATGAAACAGAGGAGGATAAGAAGGCAGCAGAGGAAAGGGAGGCATCTAAAAAGCCCGCAAAGAAGAAAGAGAGTAAGCTCTCTTTCTAGTGGCTATAAATTTTTATTATTTTACATTAAGCATAAGCATAGTTTTGAGAAAAGTGATCATTGAGTTGGTTTGATCCTCTTAATTTTTCATGTTATTTTGGTGAGGTTGGAATATTGTTAAATGGTTGAAAGTTATCGAGACTTGTGACAAACTCATAAAGTCTATGTTAAATCTATTATATTGCTTGCACTGTTTGAAACTCATTGAGTGATATTTTTCCAGGTGGCAAGTCTTCCATTCTGCTTGATGTTAAGCCATGGGATGATGAGACAGACATGAAGAAGCTGGAAGAGGCTGTTCGCACCGTTGAAATTCCCGGTTTAACCTGGGGAGCATGTATGTTAAAAACTTGAAATTTTAATCTTTCTCACGCATATATGTAAATCTACCTTTTATAAAAATAAAAAAAATAAAAAAAAAAAAGTCAATTCCTATGTGACTGAAGTGGTTTTTTGCATTTGTTACAGCCAAGCTGGTTGCTGTTGGATACGGAATCAAGAAGCTGCAGATCATGTTGACCATTATTGATGATCTTGTATCTGTGGACGACCTCATTGAAGAAAGACTCACAGTTGAGCCAATTAACGAGTATGTCCAGAGCTGTGACATTGTCGCATTCAACAAAATTTAAGTTTGAGTTTTTGGCCATTTTCAAGCGGCTGATTAGACTGTTATTTGCGGATAGTTTCCTCCCTTCTCCTCCACTCTGTCGTTTCTTCTTTCATGTTTGGTGTGTTTCAGTGGTGGTTTTGTTACAAGAATTGTATGCAGTGAGTGAGAGAGATGGAAAATATTTTATGGTCTAACTTTTAATGTTATTCATGTCAAACACCATGCACATTTGTGGGATTAGCATCACTGAACCATATGCTTCTATTTAATTTTTGATAAGTTTCACTAGAACCGTTTATTGAATCGATACACAATATGAAGTCTGTTAGTTTGCATTGAGTTGTCGAAATAATCAATAACCTTTTGCATATGCCATGCCAATTTTTTGTTGTTTAAGTTCATGGTAATAATGTTACCTGTGATTTTCATAAATATCCCGTGGCACAATCGTTATATTGGCGTTCTTGGATTTCTGTGTCACCAGGCTCTAGTTAATGAATGGCATGGTTTTCCCTTAAATTATGAGCCCTTTCGGTGCTAGTATGTAAAGTTAGTCTTCTATTTTGAAATTGAATAGTTTTGTCCTATTTTACAATTTTCATCTCACTTAGTTTGTCATGTCATTAAAGACGAAACCAAATCAAAAGGAAATTTTCAAAATTTAGTGGGAACTGAAAAAGTTATAAAATAGGAGGATGAAAAACTCAATTTTTGAAATGCAGTGGTGGTGGAGTGACTAAAACGTTCATCTCAACATAATATGAAGATCAAAAGTGCTATTAATTCTTTGTTTTTAGTTTAGTATTAATTCAAAATAATCTAACACACACACAATAGATATGTGTGTATGATATTAGATCAAATTGTAATTTTTGTACCCCTATTTTTATTCACTCACAGAATTGATGCCTCATTTTAAAGTTACCTAGTTTTGGTCTCTCTTTTAGAATTTTAAATTTTAAAATGGTGATATATCATATTTAAGTTGATGTTTTTAGGAGTTTTACGGTAATTTCATGGTTGTTGTTCATTCTACATCATTAAGTTGTATGACACGTCATTTAAAATATTTCACAACACCATTTTTAAGTAAAAATAAATGAGATAAAGTACAAAAATGAGGTGATTTTAAAATGGAGGGACCAATTTCGTGAGTGAAATTCGAGGTTTCAAAATTGTAATTAAGCCAAAATATTATTAAGGTAAAATGTCTTAAGAAATTTTTAATAATATATTTTAAATTTGTTAGGAAGTGTCATCTTCTCTCTTGAAAACAAATTTGCAAACCCAAGAAAGAGAGGTACTCATCCGCCCACAACCATACTCGACACGCATGATATGGACCTATAATTTGTTTAAGGAAAATGTTACATAAACACCCTTTATTCATACATTCCATTGTACACCCCATGTATTAAGGATATTTTGGTAAATTCATTTCACAATCACACTTTATCTTCTATTTATGTGGGGTCCAGATTACCACGTATCAGAATTTTATGTGGGTGTAAAGGGTGTATTGCCATATGAGGTGGTACATGTATCAGCCACCGCTCTTTGTTCAATTGTTCTTGTCCGCCACCAACTACCATTCTAATTTATACATACACGCAAAGTAGTGAATGAATGATTCACTAACATGAAGAAACGAGGTTTAATAGAAGACTGTGTTTCAATCTTTACCCTTCGATTACAATTTGATCCTCTTTCACTTGATGTTTGAGAGAGTAAGAGGCACGTAATTAGAGTTAGAGAAGAAAATAGGTTTTTGTAAAATGTATATAAACAAGGATATTTTTAGTATTATGATTATATTTTAAAGAGAATTTTAGTGTAACTTATTTTGAAATTTAAAAATTTAAATTTTAATTAAATTATCAACTATTTACACTAAGTTTTTAATTTAGAAAATTATTGTTTTTTTTTTTTGTATAATTGTTTGTTTGGTTTAATTGATTTGATTAAACTGTCAAAGAATAATACTAATGATTTTTGATAAAAGTATCATCTATTAGATGATTGTATTAACCAATTTTTTAATGGGTTAATTGTTAAAATTATTAAGGCATAATACATGCTTTGATCCTTTAACTTATTTTTGAATTTCATTTTGGTCCCTTAACTTTAAATTGTTTCAATTTGGTTCCATAAATCTTCTTCCGTTTACTATTTTGGTTCTCTCTGTTAATTTTTAACCTTAAATGTTTAAGGTGAACCAACTTTATAGGTGGTCTACCATAGACTTTATTATTTATTTTTTATTTTAACCGTTTGATCTTTTTTTAAAATGAAGATTGTTGGATCATAGAGGGATCTATTGTAGCTTATAATGAACCACAACCACCTAATTTTTTTCTTCATCTTCTTACCTAGTGGACTGATATGGGTCGATCGAAAAAAGAACAAACGTCTACGCCTTAACAGGCTCGACACTTGGTGGACTGCGAACTGGTATGGGTCGACCAGATAAAGAAAAAACGTCTACACCTTAACAGGCTTGACGCTTGGTGGACTGTGGACTGACATGGATAGACCATTTTCATTTGATTGTTCAAGTCAAGTCAGCTAGCTCAGCTCAACATGTCTTTAGTTAACACTGATTTGATTATTCAAGTAAAGCCAGCCAGCTCAGCACATCCTCAGTCAACACTAGATTGATTATTCAAGTCAAGCTAGCCAGCTTAGCACCTCTGCAATCAACGCTGGTTTGATTGTTCAAGTCAAGCCAGCCAGCTCGTCTTATCTTAACTTAATATCATGTGTCTTGTACGGACGATCATCGCGTCTCAACTCCACGCGCCCAGTACAGGTGAGTTGCTTCCTATTCCACGTGTGGCCATACTCAAAGCAGACAACCAATAGGAGGCTCTGGATCACAACTTAATGGGCCTTGGATGATCAGATAAAGGCCCATTAAACCAACACTTCGAGGACTATAAAAGGGGGACACTTAGACGATTGGGGACAATATATTATTCATTTACTTCTTAAGAGTGCTCTTAGGCGGAGTCTCAAGAGCACTCTTAAGAAGTTTCACTGAGCAGCTCATCTGTTGTAATTAACTTGTGTTTACATACGTGAACACCTAGTAATCTTCTACATTTGATCTTTATTCATCTTCATCTTAAACAAAAACCCAAAAAGATCCATTTCCACTATATCAACTAACCATCTCTCTCTATGGACATCTTTCTCTCGATCATAACCAGCCCCATCTCCCCTCTCTCTAAAACTATCCCTTCATCTTGCATACACGAGATTCAATTGACACAACTATCTCTCTCTCTCTCTCTCTCTCTCTCTCTCTCTCTCTCTCTCCACCTTCTTCTTCTTCTCCAGGTTCAGAGAGAGAGACAAATCTTGAACTGATTTTGACTCAATTGTTGACTCCACCAATGACTTCTTTCAATTTCGATTTAGTCAGTACAATCTGCCCCTTTTATCTGATCTCTTGAAACAACGCAATTCATCTCATGTTTCATTTGAATTCAAAAATACACATTTCAGTTGTTGGGTTTGATTCAAATATGGTCCCTTTCATCTTAGCAATAATCAATTATTCTTGTTGGGTTGTTTATAAGTAAATTACTTTGGACCTGGAGATTTTATATTTGCTTTTTTTGGGGTTTGTGATTTCTTTGAGTTTTGCTTTATCCGGATTATGTGTTGCTACCAAATATTCCTTTTGAAAAGATGGTTCAGTGCGTGAAGAGTGAAAGGGCATGCAGGAGAGTAAAAGGGCCATGAAGAACAAGGCTGAAATTTTGTTCATATTTATAATATTTTAGAGAAGGCAACAAGAAAGTGAAATATAAGAGATAGACAGAGAAATTAAAAAAAAAAAAAAAAGAAGAATATGTGTGTTGGGTTGTTGTAGGAATTGAAGCTATGAATTTATAGAGGAAAAGGAGGTATGAACCGTAAGTGTGGATCTTTAAAGATTTTGAAAGATTTATTTATTGCAGCCAATAATCAAATTCTAAGAAGAAAAAGGCATTGTTGTTGATGATTTCTGGATTTAAAAAATTGGAGGTGTAGTGATAATATGAGATGATGATGATTTTGTTGATGATTATTATTGATAAATTTCTATGGATTTTTTATTTTTTTTTTTATGAGGGTTAAAGAAGGTGTTATTGTCTATTGATGTGTTTTAAGATTTTAGGATTTGATGTATTTTTTGGTTATGCATATTTGAAGTTCTGCATAGTATGATGAAGAGAGAAGATGAAGAAAATTGTAAAAAATCAAGTGTTGATGGTTCACTCTTAGATACTATAGACCTGCAATCAAGTGGTTAAAATGATATCAAGATTAATATACATTAAAAAATTAACGGAAATGACCAAAATAGTAAACGACAGAAGATTTATGGGACCAAATTAAGACACTTTACAGTTAGATGACCAAAATGAAATCTAAAAAGTAAATTAAAGGACCAAATAATATATTAAACCAATTATTAAACTCAATTAGTGTCATCCAACACAACAACATGATCACCGTTCTTATGAATGTGTAGATGTGACAACCCAAAATCTAATATTTACATTAACATCTGCATATCAATAAGGAACGGAGCCATGTCATTGAGACAGTGATAGACACATCTCCATGTATATACTTGGAAGAACATCGTGATGTTATATATATAGAATAACACCACCTATGTTATATATCTTGACTAGTGATTTGGGACTAAAACACCATATTTCTACTATCTACGATCTACACCTCACTTGCCACTTGTACTCAATGCTAAAAAACTTGCGCAACAATTTCTCATCGCTTTTCATAGCTAGTAAACTTTCTTTTGTTTTTGTGTGAGAAGTACAAGAGAAATTAAAAGAAGGCTCCAACAAGTTCCATATATGGAAAGCTTTTTGTGCTGCTAAATTAATGGTATTTTGTTTGTGAGTTCATAGTGTTCTGTTTAAATTTTATTAACATTGTAACAAGAGCCAGGTTGAATCAAGATAACATTAACTTCAAATTCATCAAGTGCAATCAACATTTTACATGACTGATGGAAGAACAAACTTTGCTATATGTAGAAAAGGTTGATGGAACTATGCTTAAACTTTGCTATGGATAAGTTTTAGATATAGATTTTGTTGAGCCAACAGAAAAAGGAAAATCAAAAGTTGATAAAAAAAAGATAAGTGAAAATACGATCGTCTATTCAATGAAAAAGCTTTGTTTTTAATATATCAACTTATGTAGCTTCATATTCTTAAAAAAAATTCCATGCTAAGACAGTAAAAGAAGCTTGGAAAATTCAGCTCAAAATGTATAATCATTTCTATTGCTGCTCAAAATTCTGCTATTGACAACTTATCAATAAACATAGATATAATAATCCTTACCAAGCGGCCGATGAATGGAAGGGAAAGTGGTGTCTGTCATTTAACATTTATCTCTAATCATGATCAAAATCTTCATTAATACAACAATTTTGCATTAGCAGTTCTACTTTTGCTTCTTTATTTATCAATTATTTTTTCGCCCAACCTCTTCATATAGTTGTTTTCCCGTAATTAACAACGTACAAGACTTGACATCTCACATATATTATGATTAAACTGTACTAATTAAAGCCTCTACATTGAACTTTATGTCTAAGCAAAATATATTGTTTATTGGGTTATGACTAATCTCAATGATCGTTAAAGTGTACTCAACATTCTTTTTGATGATAGAGTTGCATCATCAAAGTCAGTTGTCACATGTATTTAAAGTATTGAAGATTGCTGAACCTGAATTTTTAGGGTATTGTTGCATTTACAACCAAGGGCAGAGCTACGTAGTAGGGGGCTTAAATATGTATTTCATCATAGCAATTAAAGGTCATTTAAAAATTGGTCCATGTATTCGCTAATCCTTGCAAACTAACCTTGCAATCATTAATCATTTAAAATTTCGTCATTTGACCAACTTAATCACTGCCACGTCACTAATTTGATGACGTGGCAATCACTGCCACACATGAAATTCCAATTTTACCCTTAAGAAGAGGACAAAATATTGAAGAAAGAATTGGAAACCCAGGGGTAAAATTGGAATTTCATGTGTGGCAGTGATTAAGTGGGGAGAGGGACGAAATTTTAAATGATTAAACAATGCAAGGGTAAATTGTCAGGATTAACGATTACATGGACCAATTTTTAAACGACCCCTAATTGCAAGGATGAAATGCATATTTAAGCCTAGTAGGGGGTTCATTTCCTGAACTTAATAAAATTACACATATACCCCCATATTATTTGTACTTTGAACCCGAATTAAATTTTTGCACCTTGACCCAAGACAGTCTAACACTCACCTCAGACTCATTTTCTTAAAATTTCCTCTCTCTAACCTTCTCTCTAAACTCTCTCCTCTCCTTCCTTCATTCCTTGAGATCTTAAAATTTCTTTTCTTCAACCTCATTGGTATTCCTTGATAGTCAACTTGAGACTTACATCTCTGATATGCGTAAGAGTGTAGAATTTGCATCTTTAAAAGGAATAAGTGATCTATCAAAAAAATTGGTTGCAACTAAAATGCATATTACTTATTCGTTAGTCTATCAACTTTTGAAGTTAGCAATGATTTTGCTTGTTGCCACAACAACCGTTGAACGAGCATTTTCTGCTATGAAGATTGTGAAGAACAAATTGCTTAATCAAATGGGGAATGAATTTATGAACGATGTCTTGTGACTTACATTGAGAGAGATGTGTTCAAAAAGGTTGATAATGAGTTGATTATTCAACGATTTCATAACATAGCACCTCGTAGGGAGCAATTGTAGAGTATGCATATGAAGTATTTTGAGTACAATGTACATTGTATGCAATGTAATTTTTTGAATATATATTATTATAATTATTATTAATTAAAGTTCACAAATATGAACCCCCTCGTTCAAGTTCCTCGTAACGCCACTATTTACGAAATATCGGTTTAATTTAGTGGTCTTATGATTATTTCTTTGTTGCGGGACCTACTCTACAAAAAAGTAGCAGGCATAAACCAAACAATTAGGTTTAAGTGGTTAATGAGTTTTATCAAGGACGAAGTGTTCAGGAGAACCTAAGTTCGATTTATTAGTGGAACAAATTTTAATTAGACTTTACACACCTCAAATTTGAACTCCCACTAGAGTCTTTTCCCCTTAAGAACTGGAGTGATAACAAAACAAAAAATCACAGGCATAATCAACAACAATAAAAGGAATAAAACCTATAAATAGGACAACGATAAAAAAGGCTAAAATGCACTTTTCGACCCCTAAGTTACAAAAAGTTGCGATTTTAGCCCCCTATTTAATAAAATGACAATTTTGGCCCATTTCGTCCCAAAATTGCTGAGAAGACGCCACGTGTCCCAAAAAAGGGTCATAATCGCAACTTTTTGAGAAGATAAGGGGTCAAAAGATCATATTTCCCTTATGTTATGGGGTCAAAAGAGCATATTTCCCTAAATATAGGGGGTCACTTTTTGTCTTTTTTTTTTTTTTTCATAGGGGGTCAAAATCACAACTTTTTAAAACTTAAGGGGTGAAAAGTGCACTTTAGCCTAAAAAAATTACCCAACAGGCACAACCAACACAAACAATAACAACAATATCCAACGACTTCAAAAGGTGTGACGTGAACGTATCCTTTGTTTTGATATCTCAACTCAATTATCAAAAGTGTGACCACTTTCCATTAATCATTGTTTAGGAATTGGATTAGGCGCACTCAAGATTGGATGCAATCATGTTCGGTCAATACCTTGGATCTGTCCAATCAAGATCGGGTGATTCGGATCTAAAATTTAGAGGTTGAAATCTAAACTGTCTAATCTTGATTGATTGGCCTCAAACTCAACATGACCGATTTTTTTATAGTCTATTTTTCAATATACCTATATTAACTTCAAATCTAGGCTTAATACATGCTTTGGTAAACGGAGGTAAAGTTATTGGACCAAATTGAGACGGTTTAAAGTTAAGGGATCAAAATGAAATTCAAACATAAGTTAAGGGACCAAAGCAAAACATGTATTAAGCCTCAAATCTATTAATTATTATTTGGTTATTAAAAATATAGCTTATAGAAGAAAAAAAATAGAAGTAGAAAGAGAACCAAACTTGAAATTAGAAAAACAAAACCTAAACCAAGGTTAAGAAAGGTATAAAGGAATATTTAAGACTAAATTTATACCGTCACAAACAATGTCATTACTGAACGAACAATGCAAACAACACAAATTCTACGTTGCATGCAGTAGGGGTGGCAAATGGATGGATTGGATGGATATGGATTTGGATCCTAATGGATGGATCAAAAAAGGTCCATTAGTCCATTACAATCCACTATTTTTTTTCTTAAAAAAAAACCATCTAGTCCATCCAATTAGAATAAAGTCCATCCAATCCATCCATTATTAGATTTTAATGGATGGATAATCCATCCGATCCATAAATCAAAGTGTATAATTTTTTTTAAAGTGTATTATTTTTTTTATAGGTGAATTATTTTTTTTTGAAGTGTATTATTTTTTTTGATAGGTGTATTATCAAAAAAACTTATTACGATCTCTTTTAAAAAAAAAAACAGTTTATTTATGCAAAACAACTTATTATGATCTCTTTTGAAAAACAGCTTATTTATGCAAAACAACTTATTATGATCTCATTTTCAAAAACAGCTTATTCATGCAAAACAACTTATTCCGATCTCATGTTCAAAAACAGCTTATTCAAAACAGCTTATTTATTAAAAATTGCTTATTATGATCTCATTTTCAAAAACAGCTTATTCATGCAAAACAACTTATTTATGCAAAATAGCTTATTTCGATCTCAGTTTTAGTAACAGCTTATTCAAAACAGCTTAATTATGCAAAATAGCTTATTATGATCTCATTTTCAAAAACAGCTTATTCAAAACAGCTTATTTATGCAAAACAACTTATTTCGATTTCATTTTCAGAAACAGCTTATTTGAAACAGCTTATTTATGCAAAATAGCTTATTAGGATCTCTTTTAAAAAAAACAGCTTATTCAAAACAACTTATTTATATAATCAAATTTTAAACCGTGCCAATAATTCATTTAAAATAAAACTATAACGATTAAAAAAGAGTGTGTAATAATTATGTTTAGTATTTTATACCAACAAACTCTTGCAAGAAAAACTCTCTGCAACAAATGAGTTAATTTTTTTGCTTTCCAAAACACAAATAGTCATTGATAGGTTATTTCATGAAGAATGCAACAGTTGATTATATACGCGCTAAACAAAGCTACGTGCCAAAGACTGAAAATTCTTGGCATCTACAAACTCAAATGAATTAGACACTGAATTCAATATCATATGGTCGTGACATGAGTGAAACATAAGACATCTTTATTTGTCTGTTCAACAATGCCTAAGAATGCCTGCTTCAAAATCAGTGATAATGAGAAATAGCCCAGCTGAGTGGGCATGGACTCCTCACATTGAGCTACAACAGCTTCCTCTGCTATGATCCAGCCTTCGCTATTGGACTTCACTTGTTTAATCTCTTCACAGCAACTCTGAGAAAATGAAGACATAAGAACATAACAAGCACAAATATAACCACTATTTGACAACACTGAATTAACCTCTAAAAACAAAACACACTAAATTAAGGCTAACACAGAGGGATAACAAGGATGGAGAATCAATTATGTTCAGGACAGATGAGTAACTAGCACAACCATTGAAGCATACAAACCCAAAAAGTCTGCTTTCTAATCCCACTAAATAAAGAATATGCTTAATATATCTACCAGGAAAACACTATTGCCATTGCCATCTAACAATTTTTCACCACTAAGCCTTATATTCTCAAAATTGTGAAAGAGCAGGGAAAAATTATGTAGATAAATTTAAAATTTCAGACATACTAAACACAACTAGACCTACTGACCTGCTTCATGTTAAATTCATAGAAGAGAAGCTTGACAGTTCCTCAACAAATTGAGGACCATCATGAGATATTCCAGCTACAAAAAAGAATTCACTGAATTAAAAAAGGCACATGTTAAATGAAAAAATTATAAATAACGAGTTGATAGATACTAACCAGGAGTTCCACAAAGCCAATCATGTGAGCACAATAATGCTTCAACATTTTCTGGCAAAAGAACACTTCTATATTTATCTAGTATCCGTCCACCTATACTGAATGAGGACTCTGATGCCACTGTTGTAATAGGAATGCTCAAGATATCACGTGCCATCTTAGAAACTTCAGGGTATTTACCTTCATTCACTTTCCAATATTCAAGAACATCTAAGTTGGCATATTGATTATGATCAAGTCTCTCTTCATCCAAATAAGTTTGTAAATCAGTCTCTTTTCTGGAAGGTCCGCACAATTTACTTTGATAATTACTAAAATCTTCTAATTCACTTGAAGGAATGATTGGACTACCTCTAACAGACCTTTGTGAAGATGAAACACTTAGCTCATTAGAGGACAAGAGATATTCTTGAAAAAAAAGTTTCATCTTATTAAGAATCTCATTAGCAATTTTCACTCCTCCATCATTACCAAACAGCTTCACATAGCAGTATTCAACAAACTGTAACTTATATCTAGGATCTAAGATGACCGCAAAAGAAAGAATAACACTGTAACAGCTCCAGTATTTGTCAAATTTGGTCTTCATGCTTTTGGCCATGCAACATATTTGATCTTGATTAACAGATACATCATGATAAACACATGCAACTTCTTTGAGTTTCATTTGAATTCTCCATACAGCACTAAAATAAAGGTTTGCAGTTGGATAATTGCTACCTGAGAATAAAGTTGTGATATCATAAAATGGCTTCAAAAACTCATCAATTGTGATATCTAATTAATGTGGGACTAAATGTTAATAATCATAATTCAAGACGTCTATGTAGTTATGAAATAATTCATCGTATAATTATCGGACATGATTAGCTCAGCTGTACTAAATAAATAGCTTTGCGTGTCAAAAAGGAAAACTTTGTGCTATCATACACATCAGCAAACGATGAAATAATTTGGAAAAAGTTGCTATGTGATGAGAAATAATTTGGAAATAATAATTACAAAGCTAAGTGATGTTGATAGTTTGGATAATTGCTACCTGATAATTGCTACCTGAGAATAATTTGGAAATAATAATTACAGAGTTTAACACGAGTTAAATATTGATTTCAAAGATACATCTTTTAATGTAGAGACATTGCAATGATAATTCAAAGAGAGAACCATGAGGAATAGTCTCATAGCCTGTTACCTCACTAAATCACTATCCATTTTAAAAATGATAAGCAAATTTTAACTATAAAACACTACAGATATTTAACAACTTGTATCATAAAACACATCAATTAACCAAAAAGAATATATATTAGGGCATACATGATACACTACATGATACCAAAAGAATATGTAAATTCACACTACATGATACACAATTGAGATTAAACTATCCTAATTATAGTGCAAAGATTTTCCCTCATCAATGCAATTATAAACTAAACAGCCATAGATTGATGATTTATCGAAGTTAATCACTTTTACATGGTTAAGTAAAAAATAAATGGCAAAAGGTCTAACCAAACATGCTATTAACTTGGAGAAATCCTAACTTGGTTCATAGTTAATTCTCTCAAAACTTATGCAACTTCACCAAGCTATTAACATGTACAATGGCAAAAAAAAGTGAGTGAATACCCAACAAAAAAATATCATCAGAAAATCTAGGACAAAAACGTTGTCTACAGAGGTTGTAGCAAAAACTATGACAACAATCATCAGAAAATCTTCAAACGTTGTCAAACAAACAACTATGAAAACACTACAAAATCAACTAAGAAAACACAAACAACAACAATCTCAGATAACCCAATTCAGAAAACGCAACAAAATCACATTACAATATAATAGAGACTCACAAAGGCATAGAAGAATCGATTTCAGATTTGAAGAGGAAGAATCGAATCGTCGTCAGAATTTGAATCAATAGGAAGTAGGAACAGAATAATCGATTTCAGATTTGAAGAGGAAGAATCGAATCGCTGACAATTGCTACATATGTTCACAACGAATTTCAGATTTCAAGAGAAATTTGGAGAAGAAATTAGGGTTCAGTTTTTAATTTGGGGAAGAAACTAGGGTTGAGTTTTATTTGGGGAAGAAATAAGCTATTGTTTTTTTTTGGTTACAAATAAGCTATTCACTATCTAGCTTTTAATTTTTTTAATTGTTTCTTTTTTTTGTTTTAATTTGTTATTTTTTTATTCAAATGATCCATTGGATAAAAAATAAACAATAAAAAGTGATCCATTGGATCTTTAAAATCAATTGGATGGACTAGATCCATCCATATTGTTTAATGGATGGATTGGATACAATCCATTAAAAATAAAAAATGTTTTATGGATGGATTGGATGGATTTTGTAGTGGATGGATCAGATGGATATGGATTTCATGGATCTAATTACCACCCCTAGCATGCAGTGCCATTGAGTAATGTCATTGCGAAAGTAATAGATACTCCTCACACAAATCCATCCAAGTATGCACGTTGTATAATATCATATACTTTCAATTTATAACCACTTCCCCTCACGGTTTCACCAATTCTCCCCGATGTGGGATGAATAGTTGTCACTTGATTGCTCATATCAACAATTCCATTCCTTCCTCATACCATCGATAACTCATCCACAATACAATCAATCCTTCAAGTGAATTGGAAGAAAACAAGTCACGCACAAACTCCAACTATAATCCTTTCCAATTCCCACACTTTTGCATGGCTTCAAAGAGTACAAAAAGATGCCCTTCAACTATGAAAAATACACCTAAGACAGACTCAAAGAAAGAGAATCTGTTTGAAACTCATGAACTGATATTTTTTTAGGTGGCAAGTCTTCCATTCTGCTTGATGTTAAGCCATGGGATGATGAGACAGATATGAAGAAGCTGGAAGAAGCTGTTCGCAGCGTTGAAATTCCTGGTTTAACCTGGGGAGCATGTATGTTAAAAACTTGAAATTGCTTCAATCTTTCTCACACATATATGTATTCTACCTTCTATTAAAATAATCAAGGGTTAATAGGTCTTTACCCCCTGTAATATAGGTCAATTCTGGTTTTCCTCCCTGTAAAAATTTTATTTTGATTCATCCCCTGTAAAATATTTTTATTTTGATTTTCGTTTTTGGGGCTTCAAAAAATATCAAGCGAAACTATCTCTCGTTCTGATATTTCAGCTCCGTTGTCAAGGGTGTTGGTTCCATCTATCATTGTTTGGGAATTAGATTAGGCTTCGTCGGCATTGGATGCAGTTAGTTGCAGTTAACACCTCGGATCCATCCAATCAAGATCAGACAGTTTAGATCTAAAATTCTGAAATTAAAATCTAGATCGTGTGATCTTCATTTGGCGGCCTAAACTCATTGATTACATGATTGTATCAATTTTTGACTGCATCAAACATGATCCTATTGTTTGTGTTTACTCTCTGTGTCGCATGCTACTAATAACTCTTGTGTGCAATTTTCATGTGTAAACTGCACTAAGGTGTTGTTGGGAATTCCAATGAAAAATATACTAGTAATTCCTGAGTCTCGGTTTTTATTCTTTTCGGTGTCTTTTTTGATGAGTTAGTTTCACTTCTTAAAAAAGAAAAAGAATTATACTATTAGTAAATGAGATAACTTTTTTGGTATAGTCTATTTTCAATATATAAATAGTCAATTTCCCCCCTGAAATTGTAAGTTTCATCAATTACCCCCCTGAAATTAACAAAACTTCAATTACCCCCCTGAAATTTCACAACGTTAGTCAATTTACCCCCTCCGTCAAATTTTTCTGTTAGTGAACATGACGTTTTGCAAATACCCCCCAAACTTAAAAATTTATATTATTTTTTCTTAAAAACAAACAATTAATAGTTAAATATTAAAGCTAACTATTAATTTTGGAGTTTGGGAAAACTACATACATATATACATCAAAATAGGGAAAAATGTTATTTTTAAAGTGACAATAATGGTTATTTCTAATAGACAAATTATTATTTTTAGAGGTTTATAAATAAATTAATAATCAGATTTAAATTTATATTTTCTCCTTCACCATCTTAGTCTTTTAACTCCTCCAACTCCTTCAACCATTTGCTCAAACCATTTAAACTACACAACCCCCAATATTAATCCACAAATCATCCCATTATTGTCACTTTAAAAAATACATATTTTTCCCCATTTTGGAGCCTATTTTGATCTATATATGCATGTAGTTTTCCCAAATTCCAAAATTAATAGTTAGTTTTAATATTTAACTATTAATTGTTTGTTTTTAAGAAAAAAATAATATAAATTTTTAAGTTTGGGGGGCATTTTGCACATAAGTGCAAAACTTCAGGGGGGTATTTGCAAAACGTCATGTTCACTAACAGAAAAATTTGACGGAGGGGTAAATTGACTAACCTTGTGAAATTTCAGGGGGAATAATTGAAGTTTTGTTAATTTCAGGGGATAATTGATGAAACTTACAATTTCAGAGGAAAAATTAACTATTTACTCATCTAAATTATCTTCAAATCCTTAAATGGAATTTTAAACTCAACTTTTTCCATCACAAATAATGTCATTGGTCCATAATTTCTACAAACAACACAAGTTCTAAGTTGTCAGGAGAGTTAGTAACAATGTCATTGGGACAGTATAGTTGAAGATCTTCCATTATACTTGATGTTAAGCTTTGGGATGATGAGATCGATCTGAAGAAACTAGATGAGGCGGTTTAGCGTTGAGATTCCCGGTTTAATCTAGGAAGAATGTATGTTAAGCTTTAAAGTTTATACCGTAGGTCGAATTGAGACTAAGATATGTTTTTGAGAGAAAAACTACTACTCTCTAATTTAAGGCTATGAAATGAAACATTTTGGACCTTTGCGAAAGTAAATTTGTTATATTAATGAATTTTGAATGCTTTCACTAAAGATTTGTCATATTGTTATACAATACTTTGTTTTAACTTTTTTTCCTCTTAAAACAAACTTTTTTTCTTTTATAATGTTTCAACTTTTATTATTGTACATATAAAAAAATATTATGCTGATTTTGTAATTAAATACCATATGGCTCAGTTTACAGAATAAATAAATTAATATGCGCCATTAATAATAACAAATCCGTAGTAGCACAATGGAAATGTAAAACCAGCTGAAAAGTTGAACTAGATATCCGGGTTCGACTCGCGGCTACGGAAATTAATTTTTAATTTTTATATAATTGGTCTTTTCATTTGTCTTATGTGGGACATTAATTTTCTGTCGCCAAATATATATATAATTGTGAAGTTATTCATTTAATTTTAAGTATTTTTGAGTTTTTGGTAAAAAAAAAAAAGCAATTTCATCTGATATAATTTAATTTTGGTTTAGATGAACATCTTTTTTGTTAACTAATTTAGTGCATAAAATTTACTTTTTAAAGTGAATAAATTGGATGTCCAAGTTTTAAACCTCGTCCTGCATGTTACAATTGTCCTTACCAACTAAGTGATGTTCACGGGGCCGGGACAAAAGAATATGAGTGGGATGCCCGAGTTTCGAATATCCCCTTCATATATTATACAATGTTCCTACCAACCGAATTAAGTCCACTGCAACCAAACGAATTCTTTCTTTTACTAAGGATCAACTATACTTTTTGTTCTCGTACTGTGTTTAAACTGATCTTTGAATTTTTTTCTAAAATAAAAGACTAAATCGTTAATGTTTTTAGGCTTCTACTTTTAAAAATTGAATTTTTTGTTGGAGATGCCCAAGATCCAATCAATTATGTAACAAATTTTAGACTTAACAAATATTCATTATCTTATTTACTGTTTAGTGAAATAGTTAATTTGATAAAGTCCTTGATTAAAACTATGGACTTGTTATCATGATAGAGATTACGATAATGAGAAACAAGTATTTTATTATTTTTTAATCTAAATTGTTCTTGATCGTATGATTATTGTGAGTAGGACATCAATAATTCGGGTAGATCAATATATATGTGATAGTCTTTATTGGATAAAGATTAATATATCTCATTTATTAAATTACATATATAGATGATGCATATAGTGATATGATCATTGAACTGACTCAACTGAGAATTTCTAATGGTCGATATTACCACAAAAATGTCAATAGAAAAGTTCTCAAGAAAGAATATAATAATTTTCTTTGACCTGAGATTGTCATAGTAATTAACATATTATTTATTGTATTTTGATTCTGAACACCTAATACCTTAGGGTGCTAGTTGAAAGGATATTGGATACGATTAAATGCTTGTATAATTAATGACTAATCAAGATGGGATCCGTCAACTCTTGGTAATGAGTTTGAACTCTATGATAAAATCAAAACCCTGGCCAGGGAAACTAAATGAAAGAAGAAATGAGTTTCTTAAGTCATATATGTTAACTTATTAGAGTTTGACAATTGTACCATGCTCTAGAGTTAACAAGAGTTGTAACGACGGAAGAAAAATATTATGTCATTCTATTTGGTTCTTGAAAGTAAAATAATACTTCATACTACCTGGACGTTAAGGAGTGTTACTAGACGCCTACCTTGATTAATATATTAATTTGATTAATCTATTACCAGTTTAGTATTGAACCTACAGGATCACACACAAACGAGTGTTCTAATTCTTACTAAAGAATAACTTTATTATTTGATGATTGAATTGAAGAATTTAATTAATCAAAATATAAATTTTCTAAGTGGAATATTATTGTATTTTTTTGCTAGTACAAAGAATACAAATAATACAAATAATATATGTGAGCATATTATAATTATTTATTTTTGAAATAAATGAAAAAAAATTAAATTGTATGTCGGAGATTCTTAATTTATTCATATGGTCAATTGTGTACACATATGGAAATGATCTTTATGCGTATTAAACACAATTATATGAAGTTAAATATGGTCAATGTCTTCATATTAGTCAAACACGTTTTTCTTTTTTTTTTTAAGTAAATTAGCATTAACATATGTTAATTGCATTTACAATGATTGACCATATGAATTTAAAAGAATCACTAAGATGAGTCAACACATTCTATTTGATAGTAATGTGTGTGACCTATAAATAGATCTCAAGTGATTTGATCAAAACAACACAACAACAAGAAATATGCTCTAGTTTTTCAGTTCCACTACTCAAAGGTTGAGGGTAAGAATTGGTCTCGGTGTGGATACACGTAGAGTCTTCATATCATTGAAGAATTTTTCATGCTTCAAGAATTGATACAAAGGTACACTTTTAGTATCTAATTTACAATTTTATAATTTAAGCGCAAAATAGATCCAAACTTTATTCCGTTGCATGTGTTATGAACACTAGTTTTACTTCATTTTTATCCTCTTATTTTAAAATTTTAATAATTTTCCGCCTCATTCAAATTGACACATCATTAAAGATGATGCAACAACAATAGAATTTCAAATTTAGTGAAAACTTTGAAAGGTTTAAAATAGGAGGGATCAAAAACTCAATTTTTAACATAAGGTTGTGATGGGATGACATTAATCTTTTTTGGTGTATCTAAACATAATATAAACATAATAGGAAGATCAAAAGTGCACTTAATTCTTTGTTTTTAGTTTAGTGATGATTAAAAATAAGTTGATATATTTTAGTCTCTTAAAAAAAAGTTGATATATATATATATATATATATATATAGGGGATGTATCAAGTGAGAGCACTATTTATAATGAGAGGGTGAGAGGAATAAAAGAAGATCATTGGATTAAAATGTACGGTGTAGATTAAAAAGTACACGAATTTAGAAAGAGCAGGTGATTTTTTTCTAAACCTTTCTCCTTCCTCACTCGTTCTCTACTGTGTCGTAATACTTTCTCCATGATTCTTCTTTGAACTTTCCCACAACAAGCTATATCAATTCAAATATCTTGTTCCAGCAAATATATAATATATTTTAAAATTCTTGTTATAGTTTTTGTTATCTCTGTTCAATCTATATCTCTCAATTAAAACCCTTTTTCAACTTAGGAACTAGATTCTTGTTTTCTCAATTAAAACCCCTTTTTCAATCTACATCTCAATTCTTAAATTTCGTTCCACGAGAAAACAATTGATGGAGATGAGCTGTATGAAAAGAGGGTGAATCTTTCAAATTGGAAAAAAAATATTGATGCGTGGGATATTTGCCCTAGATCTATAAATATTTGTGTATAATTTGGCCAATTTTCCAGTTGATTAGGACATAAAGAAGAAAACAAAATAGTTGGGGAAGAAGAGAAAGGCGATGTTGGGAGAAGAGAGAGCGGTAGTGAGAAGCCAAACACACATGCGAGGATAAATTTTGTGGACAAGGTGCAGTATAACGAGTAAGATCTAATCCGTTAGATTTAATCTAACGGTTATAATTTAGCACTCTCACTCTCATTATAAGATGTCCTTTCACTTGATATGTCCTCTATATATATATATATATAAGAAATTCTTGATAATATTTTTAAAAAATGCATAATATACAACCGTTTAAGAAAAACGTATTACATTTTGGAGTTTTTTTTACAACGATACTTTTAGATCATTCTCAAAAAGAGTGCAAAGAAATATAGTTAAAATTCAGAGAACAAGACCGACATTGAACACAAAAAACGAATGAGAATGACTAAATGAGTTCAAATTAAAAAATAAGAAGATGAAAAATACGAATGAAGAAAAAAAATAGAGGATGCGTGTGTGTGAGAGAGAGAAGAAAAATCACACAGAAAACTAAAATAAAGTGCACTTAATTTATCACACTTATTATAAGAAGAAAAGAAAAATCACACAGAAAACTAAAATAAAGTGCACTTAATTCTTTGTTTTTAGTTTAGTGATGATTAAAAATAAGTTGATATATTTTAGTCTCTTAAAAAAAAAAGTTGATATATATATATAAGAAATTCTTGATAATATTTTTAAAAAATGCATAATATATAACCGTTTAAGAAAAACGTATTACATTCCTTCAAAAGAAAAAGAAAAACGTATTACATCTTGGAGTTTTTTTACAGCTAGCGATACTTCTAGATAATTTTCAAAAAGAGTGCAAAGAAATATAGTTAAAATTCAGAGAACAAGACCGACATTGAACACAAAAAACGAATGAAAATGATTAAATGAGTTCAAATTACAAAACAAGAAGATGAAAAAGATGAATGAAGAAAAAAAAATAGAGGATGTGTGTGTGAAAGAGAGAGAGAGATTTATTGATGAAGAAAAGGACAAATTCTTCAAAAAAAAATTCAGAATTCAAGTGTATTTTAGTAAAATTAAGGTGTAACTGATTGTTAATAGGGAGTAAGTGTAACTACAGTATATAAATTAAAATGTCTTCATATATCAATTTATAAAAGAAAATATTTGTCATTTCAGTAAGCTTAACTCTGGTAATAATATAACAGCATGAACGTTTAAGGTTTGAACTTAAATTTCTTAACTATTCACCTTAAAATGTGGATTTGGAAATATTATCCACATGAAGGACATTCGGTAAAAGAAGTTTACCATATTCCGAGACAAAATGAGCAGTTGGAATGTGTTTGTTGGAATATGATTTCTTTAGAAGCATTTTGACTCATGTTTTATATTTGTTGGTGATTTCTTCTGTTCTGTTTTTCTGGGAGATGTCTCCACGCATATAATGTAATTTGGTGGCTCTCATTTGTTCATGAGCGATATTAGTCATTGTTTTCAGGTGATCTGATTGTCTTGTCCTTGGGTCATTTGGAAGGAAAGGAACTCTCGTATCTTCTCAAAAAAAAAATTTGTCTTTTTGATCACTTTCTTGATAAGATTAAGCTTCATTTTTTATGGTTGTTAAAGGCACACACACGCACTAAATGTTGAGAAGTGGACAATTGTGAGTACGAGTTCACCCTAAGAAATTAAATATATATGTTTGTCCTATTTTACCATTTCAATTGTATTTACATGACAATTTTTTTATATTGTTAATGCATATTAAATAGACTCTAAAATAGTATAGTCCAAAATACTGTTTAAATACTTTTATGAAAAAATACAACGAATAGACATAAACTATGAAGCATAAATAGACACGATTATAAAAGATAACAGTGGTCGCTATGCATAGAACGGCAAGTCTTCCGCATTAACTCATCTTGGATAATTAGATAAAAGTTGTCACAGATAATCGTTCATATATCACTACTCTTTTCAAAATTTCTATTAAATTAATTGTTGAAATAAGCCATGTAATATACTATTTCAATCTTTCCACTATAATATTAAACACAATTTTTACCATCATAAACAATGACATGATTCTTCATCCCTTTGAAAAAAATGTAGATCTACATCTACATTGTCATTAACATGTAAATCTACATCTACATTGTCAACAAGGAGACAAAGTGATCATTGTCATTGGTATCAATAAACAAGTATATAGACTTGGAAAAACAAGTGATGTTATATGTATATATATAGAATAACTCTATGTATGTTATGTATCTTTACTAGCGGTGTGGGACTAAAACACCATATTTCTACTCTCTACTTCCACACCTCACTCACTTGCCACTTCGTAATATTAACATCATTAATTCACTATACTACTTAGTACTTACTTCCACTTCTATGATCGAACTGTATTGCGGGCTCTATGCAAAAATTAAAATTTTGTTTTGAGAGTTCATAGTGTTCTGTTTAAATTGCCAACGTGGTAAAAAGAGCAAGTGCAATCAACATTTTACATGTCTGATGGAAGAACAAACTTTGCTATGTAGAAAAGGTTGATGGAACTATATATGCTTAAAGGTTAGATATAGATTTTGTTGAGCCAACAGCAGAAGAAAAACCAAAAGTTGATAAATAAATAAAAAACTTTGTTTTTAATATGTCAACTTATGGAGCTTCATGTTCTTGAAAAAAAAGTTCCATGCTAAAACAATAAAAGAAGCTTGTAAAATTCTGCTCAAAATGTATAATCATTTCTATTGCTGCTCAAAACAAGAAGGAAAATGGATGTAAGTCTGCTTCCTTAAATGTCATATTTGATGATGGAGTTTACTTTGAGCAACCAATATGGATTGAAACAGGCACCCAAAGGATTGTATACACTCACTATACATGCACTAACAATGATTTTGGAGGAGCATCATAATCAACAATGTGTTAAACGTCCAAGCCCCTTAGAGACTTAGATACCGCGTCTCTATTTAAAACCTAAATGCGTTGAGTATGCGAGTCACCTCACTTATATATTAAACAGTTAGTTCATTGATGGTCAATGTGAGACTTAGTAGAAACCGATGCTTATAGTTATATGGAAAGATAGTTGGTGCCTTTATACGTATGACTTAATCTTCATTAGCAAGTAGCAACAACTCCAAATTATTTGGCTGAATTCAAGGAGAATATGACAAGGCAATTCGCAGGGCCGGCCCTAGGCATAGGCCACGAGTGCGACGGCCTAGGGCCCATGCCGGTAGGGGGCCCTAAATTTTTTTTTATTGGTGGGGGTGTATATAGTAAGAATTGGTTTTATGGGGGTTTATATAGTAAAATATTGGCAGGCCCGAAAATTGACATGAAAAGCTGGGCTGCAATCTGTTATTGTTTAGGCCTTTTTGATGCAATTTGCTATATATACCCCATAAGAAACAAAGCTTTCTATATACACCCTCCCAAAAAAATTGGCCCTTTGTTTCTAATAATGTGCCAAGAATTTTTTTATATTTTTTGGGGCCCTTTGTTCCTAATAATGTGTCTTACTAATATTAAAAATATATGTGATATTTATTATCCAGAAAATTAGGAGAATTTTCATAACAAAACAAATTATATTTTAGTTGAAAATGGGCCTACTAGATAAATTAATCTTAATCTTTCCTTGAAAGTATTCAAAATAAATTAATTATATCAATATAGTAATATAAACTTGGTACTTATAGCCTATAAAAAGATGAATGATTTATTTGTAGTATAACAAATGAGTTATTGTATCTTAGATTACTCTAAAACATTTAACACTAATTTTGTTTATCAAGTATTATTGTTGTTGTGTGTTTAGCATTGGAGAATTTTGTATCCAAATGTCTAAAATTTAATTAATTACGTGTTGATATACTTTTATTTTTTTGATTTTATTATCATTAGATGTCAAAAATTCAGTGTCTACTATTTAGGTGCTAAAATTTCAGTCTACTTCGAAGAAGCTATTGTTCTCTAATCCTATAGTATTTTGTTTAGTTTTGGTTTCTATGAAGTATTTGATTTATTTGAAGATGTTACCTAAAAAAGCTTTTATCTTATAGTGAAAAGCGAAGAAAAGAAAAATGTAGCGTTAGTAAAATCATAACAAGAAACTAAAAAAATTTATGATTTATTATGTAAGGGCCCATTTTTTTCAAACTATGCCTAAGGCCCCTTAAACGCTAGGAACGGCCCCGGCAATTCGAATATATTTATTTCACAAAACAAATATTCGTTTGGCTGTTCTGAAGACATTCATGAATTCACCTCAACAATCTAATCGGCAAACAACAAAATGAATTTTAAGATATACAAAATGTACAATTAGGATGCATCCAAAGTTAGCACCAGCTGATCCGCACTCGAATGATGTGAAATACATGAATACAAAGTTCTAAATTCTTGTTGATATTAACTTTGCTCAAGCACAAACAAATTAATGATCAGCTTCACAAAAAGATTGATAACCAAGAAACCAATCCTGCATTATTAATAATGTAATCAAATCACCTTAATAGTCTTATTGAAGCAAGACTTCATATTTAGCAAAGAGTTTGATGTAAACAAGCCTTGGCAAGAAACAAGTTACTAATTATAAACATTGAACTTAATCACCTTAATTGGTTCTTTGACAGTCTGACAAATTATAAACATTGAACTTATTTATTAGTAATAAGTGAAAATCACAACAAAGATAGAGTTTTGTGAACTCTACCACAATTACCCAATATAAGAAATTGATTGAAACTAGTTGAATAGTCATTAGCCTTAGGATGTTATCTTGCATATTTTGCTGATTAGACAAGACACATAAGATAGTTCAGATTATTAAATAAGCTTAGATCTCATCTCAAAAGTTATCTTAAAAGATGAGATGGTCAAAAATATTGATACACTCAATATTAAAGTTTTTCCACTATACTTCTCTTATGTAAGTTTTACACCTTCGGTGTATACAAAATAAATCCAATAATTTATTAATAAGAGCTTATATGATAAGCGTTTAATTAAGTTGTTTATCCTCTATAAAAAAAAATTAAGTTGTTTATCCAAACAATTTAAGGCTTTTCAAAAGCTTATGAGTCCGTTTGTTAGATATATTATAAAAATAAGGATTATGGAGACAATTTACCCACCAATCAATGAAAATGAGCAATTTATTTGTGGGGTCAAGATAGTTCATGAATATGTGCTTATGTGACTAATGTGTATTGGTTGGGGTAAATTACCCATCATTCTTTCATGGTAGCCTAGTTGCCACCATAATCTATTCAACCCTTCTTATTCTTTGTCTCCATAATCCTTATTTTTATTCTTTGTCTCTATGTTCTTTTCTGTTATTCAACCCTTCTTTTCTTTAGTATAAAATGTATTATATGATTATTTTTATCCACAACTCACTTAAGATATAATCAAAAAATTCATATCTCAATCCAAAATAAGAGAGTTTATTTCTTCCCCTCTTAAAAAGCTCATTAAATAATACCTTTGCTAAGATGTACTCCATATATCCTTTATTATAAGTTTTTTTTTTTTTTACTAATTTCGCGCATATAAAGAAAAGTTTGTATTATAGTTTTTTTTTAAGGAAGTTTGTATTATAGTTAATATATGTTTATTTTGTATATGAATATCAGTAGATTATCATTTGTTTGTATATGTATTTAATTTGTCTATTTTGTATATATTTCAAGATAAGTTAGTATATAATCCAAATTTGATTAATTTGTTAAGGGTTTATATCTAGAGACAAGACTTCTTTTAAAAGGGTGTTTATAATTAGTGATGGAG
This sequence comes from Medicago truncatula, assembly GCF_003473485.1. Lineage (NCBI taxonomy): Eukaryota > Viridiplantae > Streptophyta > Magnoliopsida > Fabales > Fabaceae > Medicago > Medicago truncatula. The sequence continues at coordinate 39,677,097 of NC_053046.1, forward strand.
GGAGTAGTATATAAATGAGTTACATAATTTTTTTGTTATAGCTTATTTTGAATATATATCTAAACATATTATGATTTAGTTGCTAAAAAATAAATCTTCAATGATACCGTTTTACAAAAATATTGGTTATTGGAGGTTAATCAAATTCTATGTTTGAAGGAATTTTAAACTCAATTTTTGATATCACAAACAATGTCATTCTTCCTTCCCTGTTGGGTAACAAAACTTCTATGTTGTCACCCAAGTATGCAGGCAGAATGTCATTGGGACAAAAATAGGCACGTCTCCTGCAATTTGCAAATACACTTGAAAGAGAAATGATATTTGTACAATAATTTCTAATAACTTTTGTGATAACTTTCTCTCTCATACTCACATTATAATTTTACTTTATCTCTCTATTGCTTTGATTTTTTGTGCCAACACATACTTTTCTTTGTTAAAATATGGGTGTCAATGTGGTTGTCAACCAAATTGATGTTCAAATAACATTGCTCCATTTGAAATAAGTCACATCGAGATATATAGCATAACTCCACATATGTTGGACTTGGATTTCATACTGTTATAGCAGGACGCTGTAACAGATCAGGGCCGTTCGATTTGACTTAATGGTCAGGATCATAAAACTGCTTTGTAATCTAAACTGTTCGATGTGATACAAATGGCTGTGATTGAGTACAGCGTAAAACTGCGTGCTTTATTACAACACCAAATCTAGGTCCACATATGTTCTGTATCTTTACTAGCAATGTGGGATTAAAACACCATATTTCTACTCTCTTCTACTAAAACGAGTTCCATATACAAAGCTTTTGTGATGCTAAATTAAAATTTTGTTTGTGTGTTCATAGTGTTCTGTTTAAATGCCCGACATAGAATCATGATCCAAGTTGAATCAAGATGACATCAAGTTTATATTGTCATTGAATTTGTTTGATCTTCTTAGTTTTCCATGTTTTTTTTTTTTTTTTTTGCGTGGTAGGGACATTTTGTTATATGGTTGAAAAAGTTAGGGACTATGTGTAGACATGTGATGGATTTATTAAGGGTCCGTTTGTTATGGATTAGAATAAAAGTGATTTTGACATTAAAAAATTTAAAGATTATTTTTTAGAGATTTTTATAAAAAATCAAAATCTATTTTGTGTTTGTTTATTGCAGTAAAAAACATTTTTTTTTTTAATAAATAATTTAGTTTGTTTGGATACATCTATATAAAAGGGATTTTTTTGTTACAAAACTAGTTTAATCTTTTGACATTTAATTTTCTCTTTTCTCTAAAAAAAAAATAATCAGAATCACTTTTAGAAGCTGCTCTCAACAACTTCTCATTTGAAGTTGATTTTAGATTTTGATTTTTTTAAAAAGCTATAACAAACGTATGTAATACTCTTAAAAGTAATTATTTTACTTTAAAAAGTGATTTTTTTTTCTTAAAAAAACTATAACAAACGAGCTCTAAAATTATTCTTTTAAAATTTAATTTGCTTATAGTGTTTTAAACTCATCAAGTAAAATTTAAATAGTTGGAAAATCTTCCATTATGCTTGATTTTAAGTCTTGGGACGATGAGACCGATCCGAAGAAAGTGAAAAAGGTTGTTTAACTTTGAGATTCTTGGTTTAATTTTGTCTCAATTCGACCTACCGTTGTAATTTAGACCGTAGGTTGAATTGAGACAAAAATGTGTGCCTTCGAGAGAAAAACTACTACTCTCTAGTTTAAGGCTATAAAGTGAAAAGTAAATAATGTGGATCAGTTCGTGAATCAAATCGTGGATGTTGGAGGGTTCCTTGAGTGAGAGATGGTATTATTTTATTGTCCTTGTGAACTTAACTCAGTTGGTATGGATAATGCATAAAATATGCAAGGTTCGGGGTTCAAACCCCGACTAAAAAAAAAAAAAAAAAAGATGGTATCACTTAGCAAATTCAGATTTGCTATATTAATGAATTTTGATTGTTTTCACTAAAGATTTGTCATATTATTATGAGGATTGATAAATAGACACACAATTTTAGACACATATACAACACCATGGGCAAAACAGTAATTTTGGTGTGAACTAGAGGGGTAATTTGGTAACACCACTCCCTTATTCTCATTTTCTATTTCTCCTTCTTCTCTTCCCGTGAGTCAATCTCTTCTTCTCTCCAGTATCTGCAATCACACTGCTTTTCACCATCACCGTCATCACCACCACCATCACCGTCCTCGTCAGTCACAACCGCCGCCGTCCTCACTGCACCCTCCATCCTAACCATTCCTTCTCATCTTTTGTGTCGTCTTCCTCACCACCGCAACCACCATCAATCTATTCAGATCTGCTCTCGCCTTCGCCGGTGACATCCTCTTCTCCCTCACACCGCCGACGACCGTCATATCACTAAAACCACACCGGTGACAACTTTTCCAAAAACAACACCTTCCGATAATCTTCTCTACGAACCTGTCAGTGACGATGTCGGTGGGATAACGGACGACTGGATCGGAGACGACCGGAGTGAGAGACCGGAAATCCAGTACCTCATCGCCGGAACATTTCAATTGAGACCGGAGTGTTGCTGCAGAGAGCTTTGGATAAAGAAAACATGGTTTTGTACTGCACTTGGTAAAGGAAGGAGACGGTGGTTAAAGGCAAGGAAGAGAAGAAAAATAAATAAAAAAATAAATTAAAAAAAAGTATTAAGCAACAGTGAATATACGGATGGTGTCGTATATGTGTCTCAACTTTTGTGTTCAGTTATCATTATTGTATTATTATTACAGTACTTTTGGTTAGTTTTAGCTTTTTTTTTTCCCTAAAAAAACAAACTTCTTTTCTTTTATAATGTTTCAACTTTCATTAGTGTACTTATCAAAACAAAATATTAAACTCTTGTAATTAAATTCCATACGGCGTGATTTCAGTTCTTAGAATAAATATAATGATTTGCACCATTGATTACAACAATTCCGTAGTAGCACAATAGATGTTGTTCTCAACTTTAACGTAAGTTTGAACGTCTTAAGATACATTGTCCCTATAAATCAGGTAATACACACATGAACAAAATAATATAAGTGAGGTGTCCGAGCTTTGAACACCAATCTCTGCATCTTTAGGCTAAAATATAGTTTTAGTCCTTGTAAATATGTCTATTTTGGTTTTAGTCCTTGGTAAAAAAAAAAATTGTTTTTGGTCCCTGCAAAATTTTTTGTTTTTGAAAATAGTCTCTGACCCCACTTTTGTGATGATTTGCATACGTGACACATTATAACTGAACCAATTTTATAGTTTTTGGTCCCTGCAAAATATTTTGTTTTTAAAAAAGGTCCCTGCAAAATTTTTTGTTTTTGAAAATAGTCCATGGAGGGACTATTTTCAAAAACAAAAAATTTTACAGGGACCAAAAACAAATTTTTTTTTACCAGGGACTAAAACCAAAACGAAACATATTTGCAGGGACTAAAACCATATTTTAGCCTTATACTTTATTTTAAAAATGGGCTTTTGGTTTGAGTTTTTGGTAAAAGAAATAAAGCAATTTCATCTTATATAATTTAATTTTGATTTAGATGGACATTTTTTTTTTCAAGTAATCTAGTCTAGTATATAGAATCACTTTTATAGTGAATAAATGAGGTGTTCAGGTTTCGAAACTCATTTCTGCATATTACAATGTATTATCCCTATCAATCGAGTTGACCAAATAAACATTTTTTTCCTAAGGTTCAAATAAACTTTTTGTCCTCATATTATGTTTAATCTAATATTTCAATCTTAAAATTGTGATGTCATTCATTTAATTTTTTAAGTATTTTGTTTTTGGTAAAAAAATAAATAAATAAAGCAATTTCATCTTATATAATTTAATTTTGGTTTAGATGAACACTTCTTTTGTTAAGAATCTAGTGCATAGAATTCACTTTTTAAAGTGAATAAATCAGATGTCCAGGTCTCGAAGCACATTCCTGCATATTACAATGTATTGTTCCTACTAATCAAGTTAACCAATTTTTTTTTTAAGTAAATTACACTCCCCTCCTCTAAGAGAAGCTTGAATTACACTCTTCTCCCCTCTTATGTTAAAATATACATTCCCTCCCTTGAATATTAAAATTTATACTCTCCTATCTTATAAGATGCCTAAATTACTTGCTCAGAAAAAAAAAGATGCCTAAATTACAACTCTCTCTCTTAATAATTAAATATACACTACACTTTAATCTATTTTAAAATAAATAAATATTTTTATGATATATACTAATTTTGAACCGCCGTTTAAGAAAAATAAATTAATTTCTTTATAATTTAATTGTCAATTATAATTAAATTAAAATATTTTGCTATTGATTTTGTAATTTAGAGTATAAAATTAAATTTTAAATAAACATTCTTTATTGTCTTTAGTAATTTTTCACATATTTTAATTTTATTTTGGGTTGTTTCATATTTTATAATAGGATTTAAAACTACATGTTAATGAAATTGTGAATAAAAAATAGAGTAAAATATGTATTCAAATTTTGATTATATTAAAATTAACCCGCAATACTATTTTTTTTTCGAAACGTGTTAGATTATTATTTTTTTGCTAAATTATTAGAAATAAAAAAATATTGAGGGAGTAAAGTGTATATTTTAATATAAGATGGGAGAATGATGTAATTCAAGCATCTCTTAAGGGAGGAGAGTGAAAATTTTCTAATATGTTTTGAATAAGAGGGGAAGGGGGTTTATATATTTTTAACATAAGAGGGGAGGAGAGTGTAATTCAAGCATCTTCGAGGGGAGGAGAATGTAATTTCCTCTCTTTTTTAGGCTTAATAGCAGTTTTGACCACCTAAGTATCAGGAAGTTGCAATTTTCGCCCCCTAAAAAAATAAAATACAATTCAGCCCCCTAAGTACTACCCATTTTGCAGGTTTGGCCCCCACCCATCTCAATTTTGACCAACGTGGACTTAGGGGGCCAAAATCGCAACTTCCTGATATTTAGGGGGCCAAAATTGAAACTATAAAAAATTCAGCCCAAAATCTATATTCCCTTCGTATATAATATTGATAATATTGTTTCTATTGTAGTGGGATATTTCCTATTTTAATGTGATTTAATTTTTTAATTAAAATTTAAAATAATATTATTAAAAGATAAAATAGTAAATAAGATAATTTAAATGAAGGGTAAAATAGGTAATAAAAAGTCAGTCAAACTCGTGTATTTTAAGTCTATTTTCTTTATATATATATATATATGGCTTGTTTGGATTAGCTTATTTTAGAGCTTATATAAAACAACTTATGCAGATAAATAAGTTTTTAAGGTAGTTTATGAAAACAATTTATAAAGATATAATTTTTGTTAGTGAAAACTTATAAATTAAAATAAAAGCTTATTTATTACGTAAGTTAATTTTTATAAGTTCAAAATAAGCTCAATCGAAACGGGACCATAGTAAGAATAGATGATAACTAACAGCTAACAGTGTTAAATGGTAATTCAAAGGAGGTAATTGCTTTGTTAAAACTAGAGGGGGTCTCTATCTTATTTAGGGAAACCAGATGAGTCCAATTTCCCCTACTATTAATAAATGGGATACATAATTCGTTTTGGTATAATCTATTTTCAATAGACCTAAATTATCTTCAAATATACTATTTTTTGAGGGATCTTCAAATCTATTATTATTATTCGGTTATTAAAAATACATATTATGGAGGAAAAAAAATAAACAATAGAAGTAGAGAGAGAACCGAAATTGAAATTAGAAACAAAACCAATCAAAGTTAAGGTTTGAAGTAATTTTAAACTCAATTTTTACCATCACAAACAATGTTGCTAATCAATCGCAACTACATACAACACAAATTCTATTTGGACAGTATGTTGTGGGACTGACTAATAACAATGGGACGGCAGTAGACACTCCCTCTTGCAACCACATAATATAAAGCATGGTGATGTTATATATATATATATATAATAACTCCACTTATGTTATGTTTCTTTGCCTGCCGGTGATGTGGGACTAAAACACCGTATTTCTACTCTCTACTTCCACACCTGACTTACACTTCGTTTTTTTTAGCCCACTTATTCTTGATTGAATACGAGAAGTCAAATGATTCAGATGACAACCGATCCTTTTATATAAGGGAGAAATTAAAAGGAGGCTCCAATGAGTTCCATATGCAAAGCTTTTGTGCTGCTAAATTTTGTTTGTGAGTTCATTATAGTGTTCAGTTTAAATTTTGGCTATGAATAAATTTTATATAATTAACAACCTGGCAATTGTGAAGTTAAGTCAGATTGGCTCATCAAATTGACTCTGAACAATAATTTTTTGTGAGATTATTATTACTAGTTAACAACTGGATGATGTTTAAGAGAACAACGGATACTATAGATCTCCTGTCGTAATCACATTTTGGGATCTTAGAGTTAACCTCGTAGGTCGAAGAGACAAAAATGTGTGCCTTTGAGTGAAAAACTACTACTCTCTAGTTTAAGGCTATGAAGTTGAAATGAAATAATGTGGATCGTTGGATGAATCAAATTGTGGCAGTTGGAGGGTACCTAGAATTTGTGAATGTAGAATTATATATATATATATATATATATATATATATATATATATATATATATATATAAGAAGGAATGAAGAATTATCTAGATAATTTGTAGTAAAGATCATCCCTAATAGGAATCAAATTGTGGCAGTTGGAGGGTACTAGATAATTTGTGGTAAAGATCACCCCTAATAGTAATGTATTTCTTGTGACTAGTTAAATCAACAGAGTCTTGGTTGTTTTAATAACCTTGTGGTTTTCACGTTCCTAAGCAATATTCTCATCACATTTATAAATGATCATAGATGGAAATAGGTAGGGTATAGGGTTATATAGTACATTTCCACATACCCGTAGTTTGAAAAGTATGCGTACGAAAGTTGATCTGAGACTAACCACTCACATTTGAATCCAACACTTATATGTCAAAAACAACAAGCATGGAAATGTGGCTGGTGTATGATTCTCCCTAAATTCTAATTGTGTTATTTAATGTTTATTGTTTATGTTATTTGTTTTACAGGTGCAGAGTTTACTTATTTGATATGTGATTCTTTCATGTGTTTTAGAGTAATCTCAGATAAGTTTTTCGATAAATTTTGTAAAATCAGGTATTTTTATATGATCTTACAATCACTTTAAGATTTTTATAACTTTTAACATAATTCGAAAGCACTTTATGGATCTTTTTAAAAAATTTGTATTATTCTCCCTAAACACACATATTAGATGATTCCTAAACCCTTTTTATACCAAGGATTACAACACAAAACACAAATGAAGAGTGTACCCAAATATTTCTCCATGACCCTTTTCTTGGTCAAATCTATGGAGGTTTTTTTCCTATAAAAAAACTTCTTTTTTATAGAAAGTTTCAAAATTTATTAATGCACTTGTCAAAAAAAAAAAAGTAAACGTTTTGCTGTTTAAACTTCAAAAAAATAAAAAATTGATATTGTAATTAAATTCCATATGATGTGATTTCAGTTCACAGAATAAGTACTTGGCAAAAAATATATGGTTATAAAAATCAAAGAGAAATGATATTTGTACAACCATTTTGTGACAATTTTTTGACAACTTTCTCTTTCATACTCATATTATACTCTTATTCTTTCTCTTCCCTTTTCTCTCTCTATTTATTTTAAGAGTAATGATACATAGACACCCTTTGCACTCAAGATTGGATGCAATCATGTTCGGTCAACACATTGGATCTGTCCAATCAAGATCGGGTGATCTAAAATTTAGAGGTTGAAATCTAAACTGTCTGATCTTAATTTTGATTTTTAACAAAAATTTATTAATTTAAAAAAACAATAAATTTATTTATCATGGATTGATAGTTTAATTAATTTTTTTAACAATGATATCTATCTTTCAGGATGTAAATATTTGTGTAAATGATTAAACATGTATTTGGTCGTTGGAAATTCATGGATATTTTTTCCTTTTATTCTCTATAAAAATATATTTTTTATTTCAGTACTTGCAAATTTATCTTGTTTTGCCGTCAACAACCAAGTCTTATCCCACTAAGTGGGATCGGCTACATCGATCATATTACACTATAGTTTTCTATCATAAATCATATTTGGATCCAACTTATTGACCTCTAAATACTTTCTAATAGTTTCTTTTATAGTTCTCCTAGGTCTTCATCCATCTCTTTTGATCCGACTCTCCTCCATCTAATCTACTCTTCTTACGACGGCATCTACAAGTCTTCTCTTTACATGTCCAAACCATCTAAACCTATTTGATGTGTTAGTTTAGTGGTAAAAGCTTAGTCTTGTAATTTTAAGGAATGAAATTCAAATCCCTCAAAAACGGTTAAAAAATGATCATTAGTGTCAATTTAATCAATAATAATTTCTTAATTTTCCAATACAAAATATCCTATTTTACTTTTGGTCCCTATCGTTTTATTTTAGTGTCTACAATATTTTTTCATATAAAATCGATCCTTGTTATATTTTGTAATATTTATTTTAATCCTTTATCTCTGTAACATCTGAGGAACTAAAATCAAATATTTATATATTACAGAGATCAATTCTAATATAATTAAATTTTGCATACGAAAAAGAAAAATATACTTTTATGCAGACAAAAAACAAAAAATGATATATTTGTTTGGGAAGAGGAGAAGGTTATGAAGTCTTGTTCTTTATTGGATTCTTTTTTATTGCATGATAATACGGCGGATAAATGTATTTGGAAATATTATCCACATGAAGGACATTGAGTTAAAGAAGTTTACCATATTTTGAGACAAAATGAGCAGCTGGATTGTACCCCGTTTACAGAGTTAGTTTGGAACAAAACAGTGCTCTTAAATCATCTCTTCTTTTGTGGAGAACTTTGCATAAGAGGATCCCGATCAAAGACAATTAACCTCGTCGTGGGGTTGTTCATTCGAGCTCTTTTTTGTTTTCTGGTGGGCAGAAAAGAGGAATATATAAATCATTTGTTATCGAAATATGATTTCTTTAGAAGCATATGGACTCATATTTTACATTGGTTGGTGATTTCTTCTTTTCTTCGGGGATATGTCTCCACGCACACAATGCAATTTGGTGGTTCTCATTTATTCATGTGGGATATTAATCACTGTTTTCAGGTGATCTGGTTGCCTTGTCTTTGGGTCATTTGGAAGGAGAGAAACTCTCAGAATCTTCTCCAAAAAAAAAAGAATTGTCTTCTTGTTCACTTTCTTGATAGGACTGAGCTTCAATTTTTTGTAGTTCTTAAAGACACACGAACACTAAATATTGAGAAGGGGACAATTGTGAATACGAGTCCACCCTAATTGACAATTTTTTATATTGTTAATGCATATTAAATAGGCTCTGAGATAGTATAGTCCAAAATACTACTACCTCTGTTTCTTTTTAATTGTTACATTTTAACATTTTACACAAACCAAAATAGTCAATGATTGTTACTACTTTTGATGTAATAAGTTGTACTTTTACTATAATGACCTCATTTAATATCTCATTTCATATATTTCTCTCTCCGCAATAAATAGTTAAGGATAATATTGGTAAAATAATATTTAATGTTGCATTGAATTTTGAAAGTGACAGTTAAATATGAACAAAAAATTTCTTCAAAAGAGACACTTAAAAAGGAACGGAGGGAGTATATTTTTATAAAAAAATACCATGAATAGACACAGAATAAAAGATAACAAATGGTCTCTATGTATATTATAGTTTAGTTTGCGTGGAATGACAAATCTTCTACAGTAGCTCATCTTGGTTAATTTTGATTAAGAATTCCGGGTTCGATTCCCGACTGCGGATTGTCTTTTTTTTTGGTCAAGTAGTCTATTGGCTAGAGAAATTCACCTTAAAGATGAATAAGTGGGGTGTCCGGGGTTCGAACCCCGGCCCCTGCACATATTGTGCATTATCCCTTACCAAATGAGCTAAGCTCATGGGGACAAATTTCGTTGTCTTTATTATTGCTTAAAGCAGAAACTTAATTGTTTGATCATATGTCCAATTTTGGGAGTTTATTACTAGTATCATTTTGTCCAAAAAAATAATAACGTCATACATTTGGTTCTTAAACTATCAAACATTTCACAAATTTAGGGTGTGTTTGGTTTGGAAGAGAAGTTGAGAAGAGAGAAGTAGGTAAGAGAGAGTATGAGAAGAGAGAAAAAGTTGAGAAATAGAGTAGATTTGATATATTGTTTGGTATAAAAAGAAAGAGAGAAGAGAGAAGTATAATTGTATTTTAAATTGACAATAGTATCCTTTAACTTGTAAAACAAAACAATTTTATATTATTTAATTTTTGTCTTATACGAGGCTTAAAATGGAAAACCATATGCTGGAGCTCTTTCTCCATGCTTTCTCTCCATCAATGGAGAGATTGATTTTTCTGTGGGACCCATCAACTTTTAGTATTTCTCTCTTGTATCTCTCTTCTTCCAAACACAATGGCTTTACTCTCTCTCCCCTATTTCTCTCTCGCATTGCTCTCTCTCTTATATCTCTCTTGTTCCAAACACAGTGTTAGTCTCTAAACTATTAAAATCAATTTCTTAAAAAAACTATTAAAATTAATTAAAAGATTCATAAGTTATTCTCTCATCTAACTATTTATAGTCCTTTATTAATAAAATAACTATTTAGTCCTCATTCATGATACTTTAAAGACTAAATTGATATATTGTTCATTTCTCAATTAAGGATATTTTAGTTGATTTTAATAGTTTAGGGATTAACTTGATAAAAGAATGATAGTTTAGGGATCAAATTGACCGTTTATTTATTTTTGTATATGTTATTTTATGTGAACTTTGTATCTTCTGCGTGCAAATTTAGACACTAATCTTTGAACAAAACTCTCATCAAATAGATTTAACATTGTTGCACTCTCCTGATTATATTCGAACTAAAGATATATATGATCAAGGTAGAAGAGATTTTTTACCATCTCATTAAAGCATCTTTTAGTTATTTATATTCATACTAAAAACATATAAAATAAATTTATCAACACATTTCATACAATATACGACATAAAATGTTAAAATAGCATATTGAAAAACAGTGATTAAAATTAAAATGCAAAAGTTTCAAGTCAAACAAATGTCCAAATCAGTATTCATGACTTACTTGTATAAAAAGGGTAGTGGCATAAGTTGGTAGGCCTAAATACATTAAAGGACAAAATCAATTATACTAGGACATATATATCATCACCCTGTCGTGGTTTTTAAAGTCTATTTCATATTGTTTCCGGTATAGGCAAGACTATCTATCTACCTCAATGATCAATGGTCCTGCCTAATTTTGGTGGATCCATACAAATTTTACAATAATGACGACATCTATTATCTGTCCCTCATGCATGACCAGAATTTTTCTAAATATAAGCTTGAATATTTTAATGACCCACCATATTTAAGTTTAAGATAGTAAGGTCGTTTTCTGTTAATAAACTAACAAGTCCATCGTTAATGAAATTGAGTCTAATAAAAATGACTAAACTCTCACAGCGTAACAAACCTAAGTTTGAATCGTGACTGACTATAAGAGATATCGACGTAGTAATATATATGTCTCAAATATGATTGCATATGATGGGCCATTTTTCTTAATTTTTGTGTAAAATTAGTTTTTCTTTCCTTTTAAGTCACTACTTTGTGTTTTAAATGTTAGGCCGACATCATTTTCCATCCATTTCTGGTATATATTTTCAATTTTTCATGCATGGCCATTCAGTGATCACCTACAAAGAATGTCACACCACTCAACATCAATATTATATATGCTCAAGGTGATTTGTAATTTGGTGAATATTATGCACAATGTTATTTTGGTGGATATATATATCCTTGTAACTATTTTTATTTAAATATAAATCACTTATTTGACAAGAAAATAAATTATTTATTAATTTGGCACAAAAGCTAAAATTAAATAAAATACCCTCATGTGACTTTTTTTTTCTTTTTTAAATCGAACCTGATGTAAAGAGGAATCGGTGCATAAAGATCAATTTCTAGGAAATATCTATCAATCAGTAAGGGCCCCAAAGCATGGCTCTATCTCTATTCTCTTACCTTTAACGTGAGCTAGGGTTCCCACTATGCTGCAGCACTATGAAAATCACCAAGACTATTTCTACGCAATGATTATAACTTTTTTTACTCAATATAATGTTAAGAGTGCCTAATATGAATAAGCTAAAGATTATGGTCTCTACGAATTTCATTGAAAGTTAGGAATTTTATGTGGCAACTAGGTTGTAATGTTTACTCAATAGACCAAAGCTAAAGAGAGGGGGAAAAATCTAGTAATAAAAAACAAAATTGTATCTACACTCTTACATTGTACACAAATACGATGTTGGACAACAAAATAACGTTTCTACTTGAAAAGATTGTGCACCAATAGCCACAAATACAACTAAACAAACAGCGACATACATGGGTCACTCCCCCCCCCCCCCCCCCCATGTTACATTAAATGCAGTGTTGATGCTGACATTTTTCTACTCAATAGTTTGGGAATCAAAAGTAACTTCATTGTGACTCGAATGAGTTAGTGTAAAGTGTAGAAGACAACATTAGAAGACGAAGCTTGTGAGTTGTTATAAACTCTCAAACAGATTATTACATCAAGTATCCATAATGAATTTTAAGCATGTTGAATTTTTTAAGTGATAAGCTACTTGTAGAGTTCACGCTCTTACAAGAGCATCTAATTCTTATGCTTCTTGTCCCGACTTTCTTTATATTCTTAATTGTACTATTGCCATTATTTGCAATGAAATGCCTCGATTCTATTTGAGTAGGAAAAAAAAAGGATTATATGAGTGATATAGTTTTTTTTTTTTTTAATGCGATAGAGTTATACCTCATTTTTTTGGTAAATTTATGATTATCATAAAAGTTGTCATTTAAATTATTGTTTAAATAACACAATTCTAAATTTATATACATAGGTTAAATAGAAGGAAAAATAAAATTGTGGGTTCAACTCCATCACTATTTTTTTTTTTTACAAACCATCACTATTTTTTCTAATGATTTACTTGCTTAACAATAACCATTAAAACATAAAACAAAACCTACTAAATTGGTTTATAATAAGAAACACTATAGGGGCAATTAACGAGAATTGAGTTTAGAGAAATAAGATAGACTTTCACAATGTATCGAAATAAAGTTTGATCACCGATCCAAAAAGATATATACATTAAGTGTCTTTCTTTTATTATATGGAAAAAACATATGTATAATTAGTGTCTTACACATTTCAAATGAAATTATCTATAGTGAAAATAACTTCGAAAAGAAATAGAAAAAACACTATAAGGGCTGTTATATTATTAAAATTGTTATCTCTTGATAAAATGATGTATGAAATACTTAAATCTATTTTGCTGACATAATTTAATTTTGTTTACAAAATAACGACTCAACTAAAAACAATCTAGGTTACAAATCATCTATATCATCAACGCACAACTTTAAATATTAAGTATTGAGTCGGGTGCTAGCAAAGAATAAGGGTTTGAATAATGTTATCTTCGAGTTAGATTCATATATATTGAAGGGAATTCACCAATGTATATGAATCTAACTCGAAGATAACATTATCTCATAGGTGTGTCGAATTTTATACTATTATTTCATGTATTATTGTTGGGTTAGCTTTACATTTTAACTTAGATGATAACTCCTTAAAAAAAAAACTTAGATGTGAAGTTTATTAGGCGATCAACATGGTTGTTATATATTACTCTTATTAGGACGATATGTATTTGATCCTGTTACAATTGTTTTGAGATTTCTTCTCTTTATGTTGAACACCTATTGATTAATGATGTCAATTAATTCATGTTTTGATTAGCAAAAAAAGTATTGAGCCGGATAAAACCTTCATAAAAAACTCTTCTTTAAATAAATAAAAAATCCTCTCAGAGATTTTAACGTTATATGCCATTGAATTTCCAAGACTTGATTCAAATTTCCAAGGTATCACAACAACAATTTCTCCTTTTTTGAGAGGATGAATATCACAAGTCACAACAATTTCATCCACTCTTTTGAGCAAAATACATGAAATTACATGTAACAGACTAATAACTTTATATTTTTCTTTGACCGAATAATTTTATTGGTCAACAGAAAAACTTTGTATATTTCACTTTTAATACATGAAAATTACCCTACAGCTTCCGTTGGAATTTCCAACCATATTTTCTTCCCTTCTAATGTGTAGGTACCATCATATTAAAAAAAAAAAAAAAATTGTAGGTACCGTCGGATAGTATGTGAGAAAGTTGATGTATAGTATAAGAGAAAGTTGACTAAATAAATTAATGTATCTACATTAACTTTTATTAATTCAACATTATCTTATAAATAGAATCAGAGAGAGTAATTTAAAAAGTTATGTTAACAAGTGTTATTAAACATTTGTTAAGGAAACTAAAAAGCACTTTCTTCGTTTTTAAATATAAATAAAATTGATTTTTTAGGTTCATTTATCTAACCACATACATCATTAGATAAATGAACTTAAAAAGTCAATTTTGCTTATATTTAAAGACAGAGGGAGTAATATGTTTGTATTGAATTCAATAATATTTTACTAACTTTTAAAATGTTAAATTCATTATTTTGCACTATTTTCCAATGCAATATTTATATTTTTATCTTCTTATTCAATGCGCTAAGGACATTCTTTAGCATTTTCCTACTCCATCCGTCTCAAAATAATAGTCGTTTAAGATTTGTGCTCGATTTTTAAGAAAATGATTAATTGTGTTAATTTCAATGGTAAAATTAGTATCACTCATTAAAATACTCTTATTAATTGTAGTTAGCGGAATAACTTAAAGAGACAATTATTTTGAGACGAAAGTAATTTAAAAAGTTTTAAATAAGTTGAACTATGAGTAGAGGTGGGACATGTCAGACCGCCCGACAAGGGCATACCGCCTAGTTCATTTAAAACCTAACTCTGTCCAGCTCGTTTAATAAATAGGTCGAGCTCAAGTTTGTTATAAAGCTTATTTAATTAAATAGGTCAGACCAAGGTTTACAAAAAAAAAAAAAGTCTATTAAGCTCGTCAGACCGACATATTAAGCTTTTTACATATCTTTTCATTATTGAAGTTTTTTTTTCATAAACTTAAACCTTTTTATGATTATGTGATTTAGTAGCATACTTACTCATGTGCTTTAGGCCTTCATAAATTTTGATCTTTTTTTAAAGATGTTTTGGTCTATTTAGTAGTAGACTTATAGGTGTTCCTAGATCTTAGTGTAAAATAGGCTTCATCAGATCTTTAAAAAAGATCATGCTCAGACCTATGAAGGTTAATAGGTCATGCTCAGGCTTATAATTTTTAAGTAGTCCAGACTTAAGTCATACAAAGCCCGACCCGACCTAACCCATTTCCACCACCAACTATGAGGATTTCGCAGAGTTAGAAGAGATCTTTAAGGTTCAACGAACACTTATAATAATATGAGTAGAATTCACAATATTACATAGTTTTTTTTTTAAATAGACAAAATGATAAAATTATAGTAAACTCACACACACAATAAAGATACATGAGTTCAAACATCAATCAAAATATCCAACCTAATAACTTCCGGCGTTTTATGCGTAGTTAAACTTCACATACTTGCATATGAATTAATTTCATACAAACATATATTCATTTTTTTTTTAAAGACCATACCTATATTTTGTTTAGTAGACTATTTTATCTATTTATTTATTACTAGAACATAAAATGAATCATTGATTATTCTGAAATGTAAATAGGTGAAAAACCAAACCAAATGTCATTTTCCTCAGCACGACAACATCAGTAGTAGCAAGCAACAAACAAACTCTCTCTCTCTCTCTCTCTCTCTCTCTCTCCCCGACACTCAGAATCTCAGGTTACTAACCTCTCACTTCTTCCTATTTCCTCCTGTAAGTTCACTCTCGCCATTCTTCAACCTTTCATCTTTCTTCTGCAAAAAATTTCATTCATTCTGTATCAATTTCACCCTAATCTACTCCTAAAACTAAATGGGTATTTATTATTTCAAACCCCATTTCGAAAAAATTGTGCTTTTCTTAGAATTGTTGTGTTTTCTTCTTAACCCTAATTTTTCAGTTAGGGTTTGTTTATGCTGTTTATTGTCTCTTAGGTTATGAATTTTGAGTTTCAATTGTTTATTTTTGGTAATTTTTTTCATTAATTTAGGGAAAAATTCAGAATGATTTGCATTTGTGATATATTACTATTG
Organism: Medicago truncatula; assembly: GCF_003473485.1. Taxonomy (NCBI): domain Eukaryota; kingdom Viridiplantae; phylum Streptophyta; class Magnoliopsida; order Fabales; family Fabaceae; genus Medicago; species Medicago truncatula. The sequence goes on from NC_053046.1 coordinate 39,693,439, forward strand.
TTAAATCTGTTTTAGGATCTTGTGATTTAATTCTAAGATACAGTTGACTAATTGACTTTGAGCCAGTTTGGATAAACTTCTCCGTTCGTACTTGTGAAAGAAAAGAGAAAAAAAAAAAAAAAAAAACTAAAGACTTATTTTAGTCCCTCTGATTTTCTTGCAGACCATTTCAGTGCCCAACAAATTATAGTAGTACCAAATTAGTCCCTCACATTTTCATGTAGGGTAGTCCCTATGTTAGTTTAAATGAGGGACTAATTTGTCCCTCATGAATGTGAGGAACTGATTTGGTACTACTATTTTTTGTTGGGCACTGAATTGGTTTGCAAGAAAATTTTGAGGGACTAAAATGGGCCATTCTTAAAAAAAGTTATTGAATGAATCTTACAATGACTGAGTTTTTATTAGCTTCTCATATAGAGAAAGATAAATGCATGCCGTATTGTGTATGGTGTATGTATTTTGATGTTCAAATAACTCACTTTGTTATTAAATATATCATTCTTTTACTCTCTTTTATCTAATTCTCACTTTTTCCTTCTATTTATCTTTCTTGGTAGTAAAAATCTTAACGTCTACACATGAATCTCGAACATTTGGATGAGAACATTGAGAATGTTAATTCTAAATAATTAAATCTTTAGGAAAGGTAAGAGCCTAGAAATGGATGGTGCTGTATATAATTTGTGGGTTAGATCCATTGTTCCTTGCCTACAGTTGTTTTGCTGAAGGCAGGAAAAACGGGGCAATGATTAGAATGAGAGAGGCCTCGAGTGGGAAATACCCAATTCCATTGCAAAATCACAACCCAATTTCTATCAAGAGTCATATCCAAACAAAGAAAAAGAAAAACATATACATAAGCCAGAACTTGAAGGTGCCGCCACGCCATTTTCATGAAAAGGTTTGGCTTTGGTATCTCAGATTCTGTCTGCATCTTCTTTCTACTTTTCATCTTTCTCATACTGTCCCTTAAATTGAATTGGGTTTTTTTTCCCACAGTGACAGATCTTTCAAAATTTACACTTGATATGAGCCCCTCAACCTACTGATTTTCTATTATGATTATTTTAAATTATTTGTTTTAAAAATTTGTTTTCTTGAGTTGTTGTTTTTGTTTCGCACTGATTTTGTTTTTGTTGCCAAATTTGTTTGAGGGTCTTTTCACTTATTTCAAAGATATAGTTAACTAATTGACTTTTAGCGTATTTAGATAAACTTCTTGGTAAATACTTGTGAAAAGAAAATGAATCTTGCAATGATTGAGTTTTTTGAACATTAGCTTCTCATATAGATACAGATAAATTTATGCCGTATCACATATAGTGTCTGTATTTTGATAGTAGCAATCTCTTTGTCTAAATATAAATCTCGAACATTTGGATGTGTACATAGAGAATTTTCATCAAAAAAATAATTAAATCATTAGGTAAGGAAAAATCCTAGAAATGGATGGTGTTGTATATAATGTGTGGGTTAGATCCATTGTTCCTTGCCTTCAGTTGTTTTTCTGAAGTCATAAAGAAAGGGGCAATGATTAGAATGAGAGAGGCCTTGAGTGGGAAATGCCCAATTCCATTGCAAAACACAACCCTACTTCCAACAATATCCAAAACCATAAAAAGGGAAAATATATATTTAAGCCAGAACTTGAAGATGCCGCCACGTCCTTTTCATCAATTGGTTTGGCTTTGGTATCTCAGATTCTGTCTGCATCTTCTTTCTCCTTTTTCCTCTTTCTCTTACTGCCTCTTAAATTGAATTGGGCTTTTTTTTCTTCCCACAGTGACAGATCTTTCAAAGTTTACACTTGATATGAGCCCCTCAACCTTCTGATTTTCTATTATGATTATTTTAACTTGGTTGTTTTAAAAAATCTTTTTTGAGTTGTAGTTTTTTTTTTTTGCACTGATTTTGTTTTGGTTGGGGAAACATTTCTGTTGTTTTCTTGTTTGAGATTCACTGCGTACAGGAAAAGCCACAGCTTGATTATAGCTACTGCTTGTTTCAATCTCCCCCAGCCTAACCAAACCATACTGGGTTCGACATCAGTCTATGTGGTTTCTATGCCGGTTAGTTGATGTATTCTAAAATAATACCTCAATTAATCGGGCATAAGCTGTTGTTGAACCCAATTTGGTTAGTTTGTTGGAGATTGAATCCATCCAACCACTGAGCATGTTTTTCAAAAATATGGTTGGTTTTATTGTACTTGGGCAGCGGCTAACACAACTGTAGAGATGGAATCCGCAAATGCTGAGTTTTTTTTTGTCTCACCATTCTATTAATTCCATCTCACATTTTCTTATTTGTTGGTATCTGCTATTTAGATTTAATCGTTTTATGTATTTTTTTATTTTGACTAAAAATTTGGGGTTTCATAATAAGGAAGACGACATAAAGTAGTGTGCATATGGATACCGTGTTTGGAATCAATTTGCTGCATTTGCACTCTTATTCTCTTTTAATAATAGTTTTACGCAATATGGACATAAAGTAGTGTGCATATGGACATAAAGTAGTGCGCAATGGTGAAAGTGGCAGCTTCATAAGTGTTTATACCTAATTTCATGAAGAGTTCAATGGATAAAATAGTTTTACACTGTCATCCAGATATATCTCTGCAAATGTTTGTGAAGATATTTTAGGATTTAAAATAGCGGTGTGGCTCAATGAAGAGATATGATTTGACGACAATGTAAAACTATTTCACACTTTCAAAATCAGTCAATATAACTCATATTTTTCAAAGCTGTCATTTAGTTTGTCCACAAATACCGATTAAGCTTTTAAGGACTTTTTTGCAAGTGAAGAAACATAAACTTATTCTAACTGAGAAACTCCCATAAACTAGAATTTGGTCCAAGCTAGCGCTTTATATAGTAGCAGTTCTTCCATTTGTTGTAGTCTTGACTTGCCGTTTCTAGTAAATGGAGTAGTCTCGACTTGCCGTTTGTAGTCTTGGCTTTTGCATGCAACCCAATCAAAGCCTTTGTTTACTTCATCACAAAAACTAGAAGAAACCCTCTCCACATTTCTTGTTTTGATGTCCATTGTCAAGAATTTGTTTTCTAGTTAGATTAATCCTTTATTCAGCTCTCATATGGTGCCAACTCCAAGACTGCAATTTTTCCCTTCACTGCTTTGAGTTTAACTGGATATAACTTGTTCCAGTTTCACTGTTTTACTTACTCATGGTTAGCATACACATACTGACACTATAATGGCCAATTAGGGCTTTGAATCTTCAGAATTATTTTAGTTATTGATCCAATGCTTTTAATTGTTTCTATTTTTGTATGGATAGATATAGATATGTTGCAGAAGTAAAATTGAATTTTGATGCAGTTTTTTCTATTTCTAATTCTAGTTGAAGAAATAATGTCAAGTGGAGCAACACACTGGTGTTATGAATGCAATCGGCCAATTGTGCTTGAAGGGAGAGACGTCGTTTGCCCTTACTGTGATGAGGGATTTGTACAAGAACTTAACGAGATGCGAGGCACTGCACCTCAAAATACCTTTCCATCACGCTCGGGAGAGTTTAATCAAATGCCTGACTTATTTGATGCTATACATGCTTTTGTGGGACACAGAGGTTCTGACAATAGGTTTGGGCTTATGGATGCTGTTGATAATTTCATGAGGCATAGAATGGCTGGAATGCACCCAAACTTTGATGTTAGAGGGAGGTCTAGTTCTGTCCCAGTTCCTGAACAGGGCTGGGGCGTTTATAGTTCTGGTCCTTTTTTAGTATTTCACGGTCAAGTTCCTGGACTAACCTTGCCTAATGGAAGCCCGAGAGGTGGTCCTAGGCGTGGCGATTTTGGTGACTATTTTATGGGTTCTGGACTGGAAGAACTTATTGAACAACTAACCATGAATGATCGGCGTGGTCCACCCCCAGCTGCACGATCTTCAATTGATGCCATGCCTACTATTAGGATCACACAGGCGCATCTTCGCTCCGATTCACATTGTCCAGTTTGCAAAGAAAAATTTGAACTTGGTTCTGAAGCCAGAGAGATGCCATGTGACCATATTTACCATTCTGAATGCATTGTTCCTTGGTTGGTTCAACATAACTCATGTCCTGTTTGCCGTGTTGAGCTACCACCCCAAGGACAGATGAGTTCTCGTGGTAGTAGTCGAAGCAACAGTGGTGGAAATGGTAGCTCAAGGGGCAGGGAGAGTGACCGTCCAAACAATGGAAGGAGAAATCCGTTTTCGTTTCTGTGGCCGTTCCGTTCTTCTAGTTCAAACAATAATCAATATTCTGAGACTGGAGGTAGCAGCTCTTCAACCAATGCTGACCAGAATAATGGAACACGTTATAATGGATGGCATTATGATAACTAAAAGCTGGGCTTCTTGTCCTAGATAAGTATCAATGCTTGTCTAATAATGCTTGTAATATGAATGAGAAGGTAAGATATATTAATATTAATATTGTAATTTGAACTTTATCTCATGCAAGGGAGATAGTAGATAGAAGTATGTTAAAAATCTTTGTACATGTTATTATTCAGTAAGTTGAATCTCTTTGAAGCTTTCACATGTCATTATATAATTTGATTTGTTCATTTCCCCTTTTGGTGAGTGCTATAGTTTGTGTTTGGAACCACGGTGATACTGCATCTCAAGGCATTTCTACTGTGAAAAGCTATCGAGACGTGTTGAATGGCCATCCACCGTGGTTTCAAACACATTAACAGCAAGGGAATTGGTTTATTAGATAATGCTTTTAACCATTGAAACCTTGCATATTAAGGTAGCTTAGTGAGATGACTATATTTTCTAGCATAGTCTTTGGTTAACTATTATCTACCATAGTCTTAGAAAATGATGTCAAGCTGATTTGCCTCTTTCAGTTTTGTTAGCATGATCTGCAAAATCCAGTAGCTAGTGCTTTTAGGATATACTTTCATTTAGCTTGCTAAAAAGTAAAAAACCTTATATTTTAAGAACTTGTGTTTTCAGTTGGCTAAAACTAAGAAAATTTTGCTATTGGATCTGTTAATGTCAAATTCATGTGTCACCATCTTAACCAATGCCATGATGACTTCAATATTTTTCTTAAAAGTTTGATTATTCTAAGCCACCTACCAAAAGACTAAATAGGAGATTGATAACATAATTGTGACATGTAAAGTCTCAACACATCAATTTGCTACAATAATTCAGCTTAGACATGACATTACTAACTCTTATTTTGCTTTGAATGGAAAAATCACTTGATGGGGTTTGGGTTTGGATGTGTGGTTAGTGCCTACACAATTTTTCCTTTTATATAAGTCTTTACCAAAACACCCCTTATTATTTACAGGTTTTTGTTAGCAATAAATAAACAATAACATTCGTTTGAGTATAAATACATCTGTTGGTTGAAGTATAAGAGTTTGATTTCTTAAAAGTTGGCATCAATTAGAGTTTTGTGAACAATAATGATAGTATAGTACAGCTAAATCCTACATTGATTTTTGTTTCTTTCTTAACTTTGAAGACCTGAGACGAAGCTCTCTTTATTACTATGTCCCAATGAAGATTTAATCCAACCAGCCTCAACCACTGAGATATTTGCATCAAGGACAAAAAGATTCTTATATGTTTTGTCACATTACAATACAGTTGATCATTGCAATCAAATGAAAATTGATCCACTATCTCTGCCAGGCTGGGCAGGTTCCATTGAACCACTACTTTTTATCAAATGGGATTTGTAGTACTTATGGTTATGGAATATATTGAATGCAAAATGGACACTTCATAATCTCTACACAACCTTGAAATACAGTATAGTACTATATATAATAGAGAAACCAATAAAAGAGAAAAGAAAAATTAATTTAAGTATTTGAGTTGAAATTTTATCCAATATTTAAGTAACAAAGTTTGAAGGTCAGCATAAGCAATTTGGAATATTATTTATATGTACATGACCTTTTTCTCCAAAATGCCCCCTTAAATAACTTTACACTGTAAGACTATAAATATGCTATAATAATAATTACAAACAGAAACAAACAAAAAGGTGAAAGAAAATATCCATGTAAAATGATGAATACTTTTTCAAAGGTGCTGCAGGTTCTCAAATAATTCAGAAAGAATAACATATCCTGAACAACCAAGAACCATTAGTAGGGTTATCCTCCCTCCTGGAACTATTTCAGGTAGTTTCACAGATGAAGTTGAATTTGAGTTCCTATCTGACCAAGACATTGCAGCTGGAATAACTCCGAAAAGCAGCAGCACTATCAGGGACATGAAACAATGAGAAAAACTTGCCAAGTTTTCAAGAAACAACTATATTGTACCTAAACTTTAGTTAAGAACGAATCGTTTAGGAAAAACTCGAGTTCAAATTCAGGCTGAAACAATCATTAGCCTAACTTTATTTTATCTCATTGACAAACTCTGGATTCTCAGGGCCTCCTTCCCCAAGAAACTAGAGGGTTAAGAAAAAAATTGCAATTAAAATTGACATGGAAATGAAATAAAAATGAGCATTTAGCTATACCTCCATATGTTCCAGCAAAGTCCAAGGCTTTAAAAAATATTTCAGGGTCCAATAATGAGAGTATAAGTGGTGGAACTAAAGTCAGTATGTATGGAAGAGGCCTGTTTTGGCCTGTTGGGAGATTTAACACTGAAAAAAAAAAACACAATGAAGCAATAAATGAAGTATTTCATGAGTAATATCCTAATCTTTAAAATGTGCAACATACTTGGTTATTAAGCATGCAAGAGGTTTAACTGATAGTACATTAGCCTAATGTTGTCAAATAGCGGCTATACTATAGCAACACGATAGCGTTATACCGTCCGTAGACCACAGTGGTATTTGAGCAAATTGCCATTGTTCCGCAATAAGTTATTTTTTTACAAATTGTTGTCAAATAGAGGCTGTAGCATAGTAAAATTTGAACAAACCGCTATTTTCCACTATCCGCAGTTGACAACACTGCATAAGATGATAAGACACGTGCTGGACTACTAGCAATACACTTTCCGACACTCTTTTATTAGATGAAATTCAAGTGGGTCTCACATGAATTTCATTCAATAATAGTGTGTTAGACTTAGACAGATAGCGTGTTTCTAGCACTTTATCAAATAACTCGATCAGATTTCCGCATTAGCTTTAATCAAAAGATAAGAAAGAAATTGGAAAATATAATACATACAGTCTGCAAGGAAGTCTGTCAAACCCAAAACAAATCCAATGTAAGATGTAGCAATTGCAAGCAGTGAGAAAACCTCAACTATAGGCTGCAGAATCAAATTAAGGGCAACAAAATAAATTTTAATAAATAGTCATGAAACTTTAATGCAGTAGTAGCTTAAAAAAATGGAGGCTATCATAAACTTACTCCAATTGTTCCATTTGAAGATCTCAACTGTTGTAATGGATCTAATCCCATTGGATTGTCACCAACTGTTCCTAGGATAACACCATTCCAAACTAGGAACAGAATAAGTGGTATACCAGTGCCTAGTATTATTGCACTCCTGCAAAAAAAACATTATCTTAATTTTAATGTTAGTGTATAGTTTATAAAATTGAAATGGTGGAAGAAACAAAAACAATTATTCAAACAAAGATGAGATTTGTCACCTTACTTTTAACAAGTCTCCTTCGAGATTTGTACAAAGAACAGGTACCACATTCTGAATAAGCATATAAACATAATCAGAGTTAAAATTTTGTCCATTGTTCAAAAATTGGAGATTAGGGAAGTTACCTGGTAAACAAATGAGAGTGCGATAATCGGTATACTCATTGGAGCTGCTTGGAAGTTGGCTTTTAAAAGAGCATCCAAATGCAGGTTTCCACTTGCAACGGTCTAATAGAGAAAAATTAATCTTAGTTTCAACATGAACAAAATATGCTTTAGAAATAACTGTTCAGTCCTATAAACCATGTAACATTTCCTTATCATATAAAATAAAATAACCGTGTAGCATGAAAGAGAAACGGTTTTATTTCAAACAAGTTATCCGTTGGAAACAGATTCCATGCAGTAACTTCATCGCGCAGTTACCAATCTCAACCGTCTAATCTAAATCAATTTGATTTGGTGAATGTGTGTAATATGAGCCGTTGAACCGCAAAATAATATCCCGAGATTGTTTATTGTGTGTATGTCTGCGCATATGTTACAAAATGTATCTGTTATCCATTTGTGATTTTGCATGTACTAAAATATAGTTTATGAATTCTATTACGCTTAATTTGAAGCATGTTATCTAAACATCATTAATCATTCCATTTATAAGAACAATGTTATCCGAATACGTCTAATTTTTGTTGAGGTGTCCTATATGGCTATATATCTGTGATTTCAGACTAACATATTAATTTGAACACCACAGATCATATGAAGTTTACTAATCAAAATGATTAATCAAATACTACTACCTATTTTAAAATTTGAAATAACTCAAATAAGAGTAAAATAATCTCAGAAAATTTCATAATTTTGACATGAAAAACTTACCACAAGAGCTGCAAAAAAGCCTATGATTCCAACTACTAGAACCCCGTTAATTGCACCAATAAAGCGCTGGCTACAAATCACAATAAAGTACTGTCAGTTAGAGCTGGAAGTAATTATGAATTTCACTCAAACTCTACTCTCTCACACATAACGTCAATCATTTCTATTTTCCTAAATTATTACTGGTGTCTCCGTGTCAGTGTCACTGTGTCAGTTATGTACAAAAGATAAATTTAGATCATGAAAGCAAGAAGAAAGACAAACAAACCTTCCAAAGTAGCATATGCCTCCAAAAATCAATGAAAACAAAGTTGCACTTTCCCATCTGTAACCAAAGTGCTAGTATTAGCCCCAAACAAAGTATATGAAAATTAAGACATGATTTAAGGCCTAGTTAGTGGCTTGTACATGGGAATGCCAAGAAAATTTGTCAAGATATCTGAAGAACGAGCTATATAGGCAATCAGAAGGGCGTAATGGATGAAGATGTATGACCAACTGCAACAAAATCACATTGTTAAAACATGTTTTAGAAAATAAAATATAGCATGACTCATTCACTGATAAGTACAGCAGCCCTCTTGTAACCCTAACTAGTGCATAATCGAAAAGCTACATCAACCACTTTGTTTTAAGAGAAACAGGAACAATTGGCCGAACTCTGATGAAGCCGTGTTATGTTACGCATATTGATTTCCCATAGTTTTCTTGCATTAAATTTTCATAGATGATTAATGAACTTACCATGAAATTTGAACTCCTACTGTCCCTAAAGTTCTTCTGGCCATTGATACCTGGACATAATCTAAATCAAGTTACTAATAATAATCTAAATAGGTAGAATGGAAAGCTAAAATTTTCTCGAGAACAAAATCTCCAAAAGATAGAATATATATCTGTCAAGTTTTCAATCATTCTATGATCATGTATTCTTATCTACATTCCCATTTTTCTACCATATGAAACATATTATAGACGATCAAAAACTTTATTAATTTGACATAAGTTAGGAATTGCGTGCAGTACTCAAACATCAACAAATAACTTTTGGATTTCATATGTATACAATGTCATTTAAAACTTTCTTACACATGCATCTAATCACATCTCACTAAATAGATATTTATTGAGATATTTTAGGAACTAATATGGTAAAGTGGCATCATGGTCTAATTTGATTGAATAAATGTGCAAAAATATTTTACGCTATCGGTGCATAGAAATTAATCTTATAACTTTTTCGCTGGATTTTAGTATCGTTCCTTTAGGGAGTTAAGAAATAATTACCAATGATACACCGCCAGAACCGAGATCACACATGGTGTTGACATTTACTTCTGCAACGAGCAAACCTGTCACAACCTGCAGGATGTCTCATCAGATGTGCTTATTTATGCTAATTTTTCAGCAGAGGAAACAAATTATAGTCTATGTAGCAAAATTGCTGTATTAAATAGTTGACTTTGTAAGAAGCAAAATCATGATAGGCAATGATAATCACCATGAATGCCCAACAAAGGATGCAAGTAACTGTGGATGCTAAAAAGCCTGATTCTTGTGTCACTGCAGGAATTGCAAGTATCCCTGCACCTACCTGCAATATTTCTTAGCATTTAAGAGAAATGATGGCAAGAAATAATGCTTGAATAAATACAAATAAACCGCAATCACAAAAAAGTCGAAAGTTGTCACAAGTTTTGCAGCTATGCATATTGAATGTGTGCAATCTCACTTTAAATTACATTAAAAAGAAAAGGACGTGTCTTAATAATGTGCAGGAAGACTGATACATTGCGATCTATCATCTATGTCGCACTGACACAAACACCGGAGAATATATTGATACCGGATACGGCACTAACATATAGACAGGATAATAATAATTTAAGAAAATAGAAGTCATTGAATGCAACTACACGTGTCAATGTCGAACACCACAAACAACAAATACGCCTTCATCTGAAGTGTGGTCAACGCTGCATAGTCTTTGATAAACACTGCTCAAGTCTAGTAACTAATACTCCCTCCATTATTTCTTTACAACTTATAAGTGTCACATTCAGAATTTTGTTCAATCTCATATGACTTCTAACTTGAGAAATACTAAGACAAATATTCATTAACTTTTTCAACAATATTCGCATTTGATTAATAGATCATCCAACTGGTTTCCATGAACAGCCTTATATAAGCATATCAAATTGCAATTCATAAGAACATGTTACAAAATTGAACTAGTTTGATTTTCACAATGGATTTTACTGTATAGTAATACAAAATTGGTGCAAAGAAAAAGAAAGAGCAAAAGTGGCAAACCGTAGTGCCTGCAACTAGGAAAATTGCACTAGATAAGCTTCCTGTTAATGTTAAACACAGGTAAGAAAAAAAATTAAAAAAACATGCATAAGTTAAATTTACATAATGAAAAATTTTAAACTAAAGAAAGATAAATATAAGAGAAAAAAGAGGTATGCAAATAGCAATGTACTAACCAGGTTCTCTCTTAAAAGTGACTTGATTAAGGTTTGAAAACAAACGCTCAAATTGAAATGAATGTTGTAGTTCTTGTTCTTGTTCATCATCTTGTTCTTCTTGGATAGATTGAGATTGTTCTTGTTGTGAGAAGCATTTGTGAAGGTTTTTTCTATTCATAGAAGAAGGAAGATACAAAGAAGTGGATTGAAGTTTAGTTTGATGAAATGGAGGAACATTACATAGTAGTTGTGTCTTCCTTGGTTTGATCAAAAAATTTGGAATATGAAAGAATGGTGAAAGAGAAGAACAAGACAACAACGTAACCATTTATATGTTTTTGTAGCTCAATTCAACATTGTTTTTGGAGTGTCACAAATTTGAGTAAACAAAAGATACGTATAATTTAACTGTATTTTGAAGCTATGAAAGGCTATTATATACCTCTAGTTCCTTGGAGATAATGTGGACCATATAGTCCATTGAATATTTCACTTTAGTTCATACATGAAGAGATTTTTTGGTTATTACATTGTATAAATAAATAAATAAAAAGAGATTAATTTCTATGATTGAACCTAAAATGAGAGAAGAGAACACATCTTGTTTTTTTAGTAGTGTATTCTGTGAGGAGTGTCTTGATGTTGCATTAGACTATTTAAGTCATTCCTCCTGAGTTTAACTCATTTAGTATGAGGTTTAAATCCCAACTACCGTAAATTTTTTTTTTTTTTTTGTGATAGTCAAGGTTTAAACCCCGGATCTAGCATATATTATGCATTGTCCTTACCATTTAAGTTAAACTCACGAGGATCCAAAAAAGACTATTTAAGTCATTGTTTAAATATGTAATTGATTCTTTAAAAAAAAGTATTTTATTGATGTTGGTATACCGTCTTCTTTCTTTTTTTTTTTTTACATTAGTTGATATTTTGATAGGATGACCGAATTGATATTTTTTTTTAATTGAAGAGACTAATAAATTCGCAATTTTATAAATTTGAGAGACTAAGTGTGTAGGGTATAGATCTTCTTCTTCGCTTTAAGTGAAATTTTATTTGCATGTGGAATTAATAAAGAAATAGAAGGATGAAAATCTCTCAAAAAAAAAAAAAAGATGAAAAAAATGAAAATGGATGATTTGAACCGAATAAGGTAAATAGGCCGAACAACCATTAAATAAATATTGGAGAAATTGGGTGATTTGATCTCTTAATCTCTCATACTTTTTCAAGAAAGAAAATAATGAAAAATTTCGGTTAACTACGTATATGATCTGTGTGACTACATTTTTTAGTTGCGTGACCATTAGTTTTCTAGAATTTATTTAGTTAACTAAGTGTAAAAATAGTGGTCACGCGCATTTTATCGCGTGACCACATTTTTCAGCTTCTAAATAGTGGTCATGCAATTGAAAAAATGTGGTCACATAGACCATATATTTGGTTAATTAAAAAATTTCAAAGGATACAAGGGGTGTACACGTTAAAGATGTCTACTAATCTTTATTCTTTCGATGTCTCTCGAGAATCGGTGGGTTGGTTTTGTTCGTCAATGACTTTATTAGTTTTTTTTTTCTTCATTCTAATAAAAACATCTGCATTATGAAAATGTACTATTTTAATCACCTTTTTATTTCAGATAAAAAAAACACAAAAATTGATGTTTTTGCATTAAAAAACTTTTATACATGAGATTTAAAGTCGTCCAGGCACAAAAATGTAATGAAGTATTTGTTTAGATTTAGAGTAAATTGTGAATGTAGATAAAAGTAGTTTCAAAATTTCAAAAATTGGTAAATACTTCTTCAAAATTATTTTCTAATGTGTTTTAAAATGGTTCCCATACGACATGACATGTCAAATAAACATGTGACATTTTGTATATATCAATGTCAAAAATTGAAGCTCGCGTGTGATTTTAGAGAGAAGTTAGACTCCCTCTCTAAGCCTATCACGCGGTCACCACTAAAACTTTTCTTCTTGATTCAACAAAAGGGAATCCAATCAAACTATCTCAATTTACCGTTATATCCCGTATGGATTACTAAATCCAGTGGATTCCATCGGTTTGGTGGTTTGAGCCCAAACCGGTCCAATCTAATGGCCAACTCTAAATTAGATAATGAAGTTAGTCTCCAATGATGTGGCATCGATATGAACCACATCAAATTTCACACGCTCATATGATATATGTAGGGCTGGCAATGAACCGAACCAACTCGAATATAGTTCGTAATTTGACTCGATAATTGGTCCATTGAACTTGGTTCATGAACCAAATGAGCCAAACTTGAGCTGAAAATTAAGTTCGTTAATTAAATGAGCTGAACTTGAACTATAGATGGTTCGATTCGTTGGGTTCATGAGAGGATGACTCAAATGAGAGGAACATTTATATATATATATATATATATATATATATATATATATTAGTTTTAGAAACTTATATATTTTTTTACATGAATTAAATATATAAAAAAAATCCCTCAAAAAAAAGATATATAAAAAAAAAAAAACATAATTGTTGTCGTTATGTATCTCCTTTTAAAGGAACTCGAACTGAACCTAACGAGCCGAACCAAACTGTTCGTGAACTTTAAACGAGCCGAACTCGAGCTGAAAAAATAGTTCGTGTCGAACTCGAACCGAACCAATTCTTATCGAGTCGAGTCGAGCCGAGCTCAGACAGGTTCGGTTCGACTCGACTCATTTCCAGCCCTAGATATATGTCATGTTATAGTGTTTAACTTCAAATGTTGAGAGATGATATTTAATTATTTTTTTGAAATTTTAATGTTTGGCAAATTAATAAAATTGAGATACTGTTTTAGCCGATATTCATAATCCCAAAAACCGATTTGCATATTTACTCAATTACATACCTTTTTTTTTCTTTTTGAAGTCACCTGTTTAGATTGCCTTAATATTTCTCTAAAATAAAGACATTGCAAAAGCTATTAGAATAAAATAAAAAGTTTTGTATACTGGTGGTGATTTGAACCCAAAATTATTCAAAAGAAAAATTAAATTGAATTCATGAGTATTCAACAAAAAATATTCCGTAGCCGGGAGTCGAACCCGGAAATTCAAACTTAGAGAATTTTGCCAGGTGAGCTACTACGGATCACATGCTGTTTATCTTAACATAAATTATATATTATATAATTATTACTTCTAAACAACTTAAAAGTTGAATGTATATTGCCGGAAAAAATATTAAAGCTGAATGTTATTTTTTTTTTAATATTGAAATTTTATCCAACTGAAGCTGGAAAAACATTACATCAAGTTATATATATTATTTTGAAACTTCAAAAAGAGAAATGCTAGAACCAGCCTACTATGTATAGAGATCTAAAACAAATTTCAATTTTCTTTTTATTAAGTGAAAGCAAAAGCAGAAACAAAAAAAAAAATTACAAACGGAGGAATTCGGTTCCCACAACATCAAATAAACAAAAACCCGAGAGAGAAGAAGGATAGGTGGGGATGATTTTGAGCTCATGAGAAAGTGAAATATCCAATTTGGTGGGTCAATGAACATAAGAGTTTCTTTCATGCAAGGTATGAGCAAAATTTAGAAAACACAGCATTTTAATCTCTTAACATAAAGGAACAAAGGTTATCAATAAGAACGTAATGATGAGTATATAGAACTTCATCTTTGATAAAAGTCAAAACCGTTTAAGAATCTAACTCGCATTTCAAGTGTTTTATACTGTCTCGTCTCAAATTATAAGTCAACTTTATTATTTTTCTTTATCAATACCAATATAATTTTTATCATTATTTTCCATTAATATATCATTGTTCAGTGCATTTCAATCACCTAACTATTGTACTAACTATAATTAATAAAAATGTTTTGGTGAAAGAAACATATTTTACTATAAGAATCTACACAATTATAATTATTTCTTTAATAACCGTTTAAAAACAAAAAGAAATACTTAATTTGAGACGGATGGAGTAATGGATAATCATTACTTCAAAAAAATATAAATTAATCTAATTGATTTTATTTAATATTTTTTTCTCCTTCAAAATAAAAATTTAATATTTTTTTCTTCAACTGATAATAAAAAAGTCAATAGGTTTAACGATTGTAGAGATAATGTTAATTTTTTTATATGATTTTTTTGGTACAAATTTTTAATATGATTTTATTCATTCTTCAAAAAAAAAATATAACACATTTTTATTTAAGTATAAATTTAAACTTTTGAAGGCCTAAACGTATTCAACATTAAATTGTTTGATTCTCTACTCTTCATAAGGCTTAGTTCACTATTAAATTGGTGGTTTAATTATTTTTGTAGTCCTTCTATTTTATCTCATTCACGGAATCCAAACCCTCATTTTAAAATTGAATTTGTTGGTCCTTAATTATTACATTTGTTATAATTTTGGTTCCAACTTAAGTTCTTAACCCCTGCAATGATAGTTTTTGTCTCAAAAATGGTGATTTATTTTGGTTTCAATACTTGATGTAATATCAGTATTACATGTTTTTATATAGCAATTTCTTAACCCAACTCATCTAAAAAAAAAATTCGTTAAAAAAATTACAATTTCTTAACAAAATCAATTATCAAACTAAACCTTTTTTAAATCACTAAGATTAATCTAGTGGTGAGGGATTTGGGTAGTATCGACGAGGTACAAACTTCATTGACCCATTGTCAAGGGGGTTAGAAAGTTCAACTTATTTGAATAAACGATAATATAAATTATAGGTTTTGAATTTAAACTCACACAAAAGAGAAAAATTAATCTATCAATTAACTACTAACATGTCATTAAAAAAATTGACTCAATTGTAAAAAAATAATAATAATACACCTGTTTGAAAGAAAATATTGAATCAATTGCTAGATTAATCTAACAACTAATTTAAAATTACTTAAATCTACACGTCCAAAATTTTTTACTAAAATCAGAACTTGCCAGATGCGCTACTACGGAAGATATACTAATGAACTGCAAATTCCATATTAATAAGAATTTAAATTGGATCAGTAATTTGTTGCTGCAAATATTATTAGTGTTGAATATATAATTTTTTGAAATAATGAAATTTAATAATTCTTTGACAACAAGAGTAAAACTCGTATTCCCTCAAAAAAAAAAAAAAAAGTAAAACTCTTATGAAATGCAAACAATGCGGTGTGTTTTTTTATTTCCCGTCGTTGTGCAGTATTTATTTTTTTTGGTTACTTGAGAAAACTAAGTCCTGGAAAAAGACACACCTAAAGCATCGGTCAGTAAAGCATGTGATAAACACAAAAGAGGCTCATCAAATGTAACAAAATCGTCTTAATTAGGTTCCCAACTTAGTAAGGATATTAACGCAAGAGTTTCCTTCCCGAAGGATATGTTGAATAGAAATAAACCAATTCTTGATAAGATAATTTTGGATGAGTTCCAAGATATTTGCTTAATGATAAAACCTCGACATGTCTTTCATCACCGACTGCGATAATAAAGTAAGTGAACTATTTTTGAAAGTATGATAAAATAGAAGACCAAAATATGATTGATTAAACTAAAAAATTTACCTGTAGAGTCGTAAGTAGGTTCAGAGGTGGAATCAATGGGATGGTGTTAGTTACCTCTAAAGCTGGCCGAAGCTTGTAAACAAAATTAATTACTTTGAAAAAATTGGATTTGACACACCGATGTTAGGCAGTGTTGTAGAATTCTCTTAACTATTTTTTTTTTCTTATTACAATGTTATATTTTATGAATGGGTTTATTACAATCTCTTAACTTATTTACCAAATCTCACAACATTTAAATTTAATTTTAGGTATACAACAATGTTAAAATTTTCGGAGAGAATTTAAAAATAGCAGTTACTTGATGGTTTACAAGCATGCCAGCACCTTCTATTTTGCTAAGACAACCTTTGTTTTCTACTTAATTAATTGGAGTAACTCTCTACCTTATTTCTCTTTAGTCCTTTTATTTTAAGCTTCTCCCATTTGGTCACCAAGAAAGAAGAAAATACAACATTTACTAAAAAAAAAATGCTAATAATATTTACAAAGCATAAGGCTATTCAATATGCTTATAATGATAGAATATATTGATTTCACAACATGTAGTTGGGTTGAGTAATAAAAA
This sequence comes from Medicago truncatula, assembly GCF_003473485.1. Lineage (NCBI taxonomy): Eukaryota > Viridiplantae > Streptophyta > Magnoliopsida > Fabales > Fabaceae > Medicago > Medicago truncatula. Next base: position 39,710,537 of record NC_053046.1, read on the forward strand.
ATTCAAACGATTTAGGCAAGTGGTTAAAAGTTTTTATCTATGAAAAGATATCGTTTGTAGAAAACAATTCAGCTTGAGTGTTTAACGAGTTTCAAAATTTCACCAACATATAGTTGGTTTGAGTAGTAAAATTTTCAGGCACGTTAAACTAGTGGTTAGAAGCTCTTCTATATGAAGAAATATCGTTTGAAGGAAACAATTCAATTTAAATGTTTAACGTGTTTCAAAATTTCACCATCATATACTTGGTTTGAGTAGTAAAAAATCCAAACGGTTTAAGCAAGTGGTTAGAAGCTCTTGTGTATGAAGAGGTATTGTTTGAAGGAAGTGTTACACATTCATTTCACTCACCGCATTTTCTTCTCTGCGCATCTCACACCAAACCTTAACAATGGTGGCCGCAAAGAAGACCAAGAAGACTCATGAGAGCATCAACAACAGGCTCGCTCTTGTCATGAAGACTGGAAAATATACCCTCGGGTATAAAACTGTTCTCAAATCCCTTAGGAGTTCCAAAGGGAAATTGATTATCACTGCTAACAACTGTCCTCCGTTGAGGAAGTCTGAATTTGAGTACTATGCTATGTTGGCTAAGGTTGGAGTCTACCATCACAATGGAAACAATGTTGACTTGGGCACTGCTTGCGGAAAGTACTACAGAGTGTGCTGCCTCGGCATTATTGATCCTGGTGATTCCGACATCATCAAGACAATTCCCGGAGAACAGTAAATGTAGCAAAGATTTTCCCATGATGTTTTCAATTCTAGGTTGTTTAGACATTGTCGTAAGAAATTCTAGTTGTAGACTATGGTGTGCGATGCTTGTTATTTTGGGTATCCCAGCTGATTGAGCATCGAGTAATTTTGACTGCAATTTTTGTTTCATTGTGCTCATTTCTACATAGATAATATTTCTAGTTTGATCTTTAATGTCTGTTACCTTTGTTGGCTTGCAAATGATTTTTGACATTGAGTTTCAATAGCGATGGATCGCTAAACAACTGTAAATATTATATATTCATGATATGATTATAGAAAGAAAAAAAAAAAAAACTTGATACATCAAATTCAATGGACCAGCAAAGTAAAAGACAAAATCTCTACATACAGTTTGGTATGATTAAAAAAAAAATCCACAATATAAGACGAGCTATTTTCCACAAATAAATCTAGAACACCGATAAAAATTAGGGAGCTTCTACGGTGCAGTCAGGAAACTGATTTTTTTGAAAAAGTTAATTTTGATTTTAATGTTTGATTCATTTTTAAATTGTTGATTACTGATTAATGATCAATAGTAATTCATCTAGTAATGCTTGCAACATCTTGGACTTACAAGTACTATTTTATCGTTGATATCTTTAACATGTAAATAGATTTGATGATATTATGTGATAGTCTTAAGTGTTACACTTTGTGGGGTGTTACACTTGAAACAAGGTAAGATAAAATTAGATTAAGTGCAGTCTTGTTAATCTGATGAATTGATGATACTATGAGACTGAACTTTTGATGTCACTGTATAAACAATGGGGTGTTACTCATTACAATTTTGATGTTATAGTGTTAACTTCATCAGAAAAACCATTTTCATGACTTCACCATAGAATTTTCCTTGCAATTCATTTATTATTTTTAAGACTTTTATTTGCTTTTTGATCAATTTGAGGGAAAAAATTGTCATAGTAGACCTTAAGTTGATAAGTCTCTAAACTGGAATTAAAACCTTTTGATTATGTATGCAACTGGTAATCAAGCGCACGTTTTGAACCAAACATGCTCAGAATTTACCTGTGTTTGGCATTATAGATGAATTGAAAGCAATCAGCGGTTTGGATATTGTTAGAAATCTGTCATTAACGTTCAAAGATGAAGCTTTTAATTAAGCTCAAAAAAGAAATCTATCAAAATTAATTTATGTCAACGTCTACTTAATTATCACGTTACATTCCCGTTCTACAGTCATAAAATCAGACAGTGTTTGTTGTTACTGTCGTCGCTGTTGCATTACTTATTTTTACTTAAAAAGTTCAGGCATTATTTAGATTACTCATTGGATGAGTGGCGAGTGTGCATGTGCAAATGTGCACGTGAGCGTAAATTTTCTTGGATGCTTGCCCCTCCCACTGAAACTTACCACCAACAAAACATAAACTGTAAATCAAAAGAGCCAACAACAAATCCACACACATTTTTGGGTTTTTCTTTCATTTTATTCATTCATTCATTCATTTTAGCTCCCTATCATTTTACCGAGATGGAGAAGAAACAAACTGTCTCGGTAAACTAAAAAGATCTTTTCCTTCAAAAGGAGAACTCCACTCCCGGGAACCAGCAGCAGAAGTTTCACCAGAAGCTGCTCCGCCATCTTGCAATCCAGCCATCGGGACAGTACTGCCATTTGAGAGCAATGAACCATTTGAGGGCAATGATCTCATTGTCTGTTGTTGAGCAACACCTCCGGAAGCATTTGAATTTGAATCATACGTTTGAGCCCTACTCTTTGTAAAAGGTGAAAGCCCTAACCATAAAGCATTTGACCCTGGTGAAGACAAACCTCTATCCAAAGACCAGTCTATGCTGGTGTAATCAAATTGCATCGACCCGCCAGTGCTCCAGTCGACTGGAGAAGATGCCCCTGATGTGGCTGCCGACCCTTTCCCTGGAAAGAGACCTAGAGAAGAAGCAGCAGCAAGCGTTGGAGACGCACCCGTCGCTCTATTCCAGTTGCTATTCCCTCGATTGGTTGCTTGAGGATCTACTGAGTTACTACTGCTGCCAGCAACAAATTGTTGTTGAGGTTGATATTGAAGTTGGTGATACATTTGATTAGTACTTAGATAGTTTGGACTAGGATTTCTAGTACTAGGAGCTTGAGGTAAAAACACATTAGACCTCATAGCTTCTACACTGTTAGTTGGATACCAACTGGCAGACATTCCAGGAGGTGATGAACTATTGCTTGAGGCTGGAACCTGCTTTGCATTTAGAGTTTGGGGCCGCTGCATTACAACTATGGGTTCCTTGGCTGCTCCAGGTTGAAGATTTTTATAATCACCCCCAACAGACACATAACGAGCTTCAGTCTTAGCAGGTGGGGGAGCCACTTGCAACGGTGAAGCCAGTGAATAAGAAACAGAAGGATTAGATCCTGCACCAGGCCACCTTTTGTCAGATAATATAGTTGCCTGTTGTGGCTTTACCCATTCAGACTTAGGCAGCATTCTCTTTAGAGGTTGTATATTTTTGCTACTGGATTCTGAAGATACTCCATTTGTAATTGCTGCTTTTGTATAGTTAAAATCTTTTTCATCTATTCTGAGTTGGCTCAGAGAAGGAACAGGTTTTGTTTGTGACCTTGGGTTCAGACCAGAAACTCCTGACTGCTTACCATTGTTGATGATAGGAGGATCGCCAGTTTCCTCTGGCTTTGGTGGAGCAGATGGTGGATCATGTTTCGATTCTCTCAAGATCTCTGCAGCCTTTTCAAGATCACCCTCACAGGAAACGATGACTCTTTCAACCTCCTGTTTTGAACATCCATACCTAATTTCCATGTCTGCAATCCTAGCAAGTTCTTCTGATATGTCAATTTTCAAACTGCCCTTACCTGTGGTTTTATCATTTTGACCATCTGCTTCATCACCACTTTCAAATAGCCATGCAACTGATTCCTCCACCCTACCTTCATTCAATACCAGTGCCATTGTTGCCCGTTCATGAGAAAATCCCATAGCCACGAACTGTTGAGCCAGTGTCTCAAGTTTCCTTGACATAAGATAACTTCTGCACCGCTCACGCAGCTCCTGTGCTCGCCTTTCCTTCTGCCGTTGATGTTTTCTCTCATTCTTTTGGCGGATTTTCTCTCGCTTGTCATTATCAGCTCCAGGAACTACTTCCGGCTTAACAGGAGGATTAGAAGTTTTCTCTTTATGCTCTTCAGACTCCCCAGACCAACTACCATTGTTAGAAACAGAATCATACTCAACACCAGCTACCACCAAGCTGCCAGGATGTTCATCTGTCTCATCTATGTTCCGAAAACGACCATTAGAATGCATTGGTGAGGTAGAGGGTATCGCTGATGTGTCCAAAGTATGGAATGTTCCTAATAATGGATTGTATGCACTCGCTGGAATACCAGCTGTTGCACTGCCAGATCCTGTGGACTTCACAGAAGCCTTTGGAGTTTCCTTGCTAGCCTTTTTATCTTTAGACTTAGATCGGGATGCAGGAGACATCTCTTTGACCCTGTAACATTTCAAGAAAATAAGTTTTTTTGAAGAACATTTAAAGAAAATAAGCTACAGTACAATGTTTTATATGACTACTGAATCAGCAGATAATTACATGCATAAACAAAGTCCAAGACAAAACCTATTGACTGAATGACATTGTAATTCAAAAAATAAAATAAAAATGGTACCGTGATATATGTATGAATCTGTTGGCAAAAGAGAAAGCACTTACAAGTTGGATGAAACTTTCAATACTAAATCCAATGAAATGGAATGAATGGAAACTAATTACCGTTCTCTAGTTTAAAGTATGAAAATCTACTAAGGAGACATCTGCTTGAGCATAAAATTGTATTAACAGTACTGATGTACCTGGGAACATTATTAAGAGGATTATTATTCCCAAGTATAGTTTACTTCCCAGGTATAGTTTACAATGTTCGGTAAATACTAATCTTCCTGGGAGTTACTTCAAAAAAATTAGTACACAGTAAACAGAATTAAAAATATACAAAAATGGTAGTAGAGTACACTGAAAGTGGGAAGTTAGAGTTTGATTGAAGTGTTAAAAAATAATTTCCATTCCCACAGAAGTATAAGGGTTCATTTACTTTTTAATGTTTCCTATTTTCATTATTGACTTCAACTGATAAACATGATAGAATCTAGATTGAATACTTTCCTCACGGTTTTCTTCTACATTTTTTTCAGAACAGATTCAGCATTTCAAGAGAAGGCCAAAACAATGTTTCCATTGTTCCTAAAAATGCATTTTCCCTTGTTATCCGTCTATCTTTTTTTCTAGCAGTCTATAACAATTATTCACTACATGAGTCTTCTATCTCCTTATTTGCAATTTGAAATGAACACAGAGTTAAGAAAATGAAGCCTGGAAATATTACAAGTAAATTGTGCCTAAGATTTCCACTGTTTAACATGTGAATAGAAAGTGGGAAACACATGGGTAAACAAGATTCTAAGGAATCTATAATACCAAGGTGTTATATATAGATTACAACTTATACCAAACATACAAATGTAATATTTCCAATACTACTTTCCCACATTGAATTATATTTAAATATGGCTTGATATGGACTCACTCTTGAGGAAAAACTAACAAACTAGGGAAAGAACGTGAACTAGTGCAAACACTAACTACATCAGAAAATAATTACACCAAACAAATATCTTTCCCGTCAAATTAAGTACATAATTAAGTACATAGTTAAGAGGAAATATGGGACGTGTATCCAGTCATACTCCTACACCTTAATAGATTAAAACAATAAAGAATCACATAGGGCCTCTTTTGCCGATGATGTTGCCACATTTATTTGTACAGCCAGAACAGAAAACTCTGGTCATTTTAACGAGAATTGGGAGCTTATACAATATACATGGCCCATCTGACAGTAAAAAAGTAGGTCCTTATCCCACGACATAATGACATGGGACAGCATCAAAATTGACTTGCATTTCACAAGGATGCACAACACAAGTCAATAATTTTTCACACCATAAATGAAAAGATAAAATTGACAGAAAAAGTATCACTTTCACGCGTGTACAACATTTTGAACAGACAAACAGCAATACAGAAATAAAAAAAGGAGGAGGAATGCAACGAAAAAGTATAACGAGAATAAAACAAAGCCCTATTTTCATGTTCAGATGGGCATGGACGACGGCGACAAGATCATATCCTGCTTCATTGGCTGATATCAGCAATCAAACCCCTCACCCCCAAATTCTAGCTGAAAAACAGCTTCACATCAAACTAATTCTCAAGCTAATCCATTTTCAAGCCAAAGCTTGCAGGGTAACTCAAACAAAAGAGGAACGAGTCTGTTAACATTTTATATTTTCAGTTCCTCTTTTCACTTTTAATTACTAAACTGCAACTTTGTTTCCAGTTTTCACTAAAAAATATCTTCGAAAACAGAGTGAAAACAATGTAACACTAAATGCGAAAACAATAAATGAAAAGGGAAAATGTTTTCTCAAACCAAACCAACTTAATATTCTTCCACAAAGCAACAATAAGCTGTGTAGCACCGACACTTCTTGTTAAAGGTGTGTCCAGTGTCCGACACATCAGTGTCAGACTCCTGCACGACACTGATACACATGATTACATTCAAATATGTCATTTTTTTTCAAATAACTATCGCATCGATGTGTCAGTGTCATGTCTATGCTTCATAGATTATAAGTAGCTTCCGACTTTGTAAAAGTATATCAGTGATCATTCCTAACCACAAATCACCATAATAACACAATATATATATACCCAAACCACAAGCATGCATGAAATACAAAGAACCCTGATAAATGCAAAAACGAATTTCAAAATTGGAAAACCACAATCAAAGGAAAAATGAACCAAAACAACCGTAAATCGCTCTAAAATTCACACTTCAAAATCCAAACATACTCAAACATCCCCAAATCCCTAATCCGCATGAAAAACTAAAATGCGGAATTCGATTAAACAAAACCTAAAACAAATTTCTCACTCCACGATACAATCAACAACTACGCGATAGAAGATCATAGGTATGAAAAATACCCAAAAAAAAACTAAAAAAAAAAAATCGAAAAATTGAGGGGAAAAAAAGGGGAAGAAGAAGAAGTACGAACCTTAGGTTTGAGAGAAAGGAGCGTTGATGAAGGATGATGAAGGTTGATGGATCGTTGTTGAAACGAGAAAATCGTTAGAGAGAGAAAGAAGAGAGAGAAGGGGGAGAGATAGGTTTTTCGAGGCTCAAACTGAATTCGACGGAATTAGGGTTTTGAAGAGAGAGAGATCTGAAAATTTGTAATAAACGAAACGATTCTTTTTTGTTTTTAATGGGATGAGATAAATAAAAAAAAGTTATCAAATCAAGTAACTTTGTGTAACCAAAAAAAAAAAATCAAGTAACTTTGTGATTCTTTTGTTTTTTTTTTTTTTTTTGGTGAAAATATTTTTTGTTTATTATATTTTCTATATTATAATTGAGGGTTAAATATATTTCTTGATCCCTATAAATATACCAAATTTTTATTTTAGTTCCTCAAAAATTTTCCTTCAACTTTTAGTACCTCAAAAATTTTTCATCTTCACTTTTAGTCTCTCTTTTAAAATAAACTCATATGCAGAATTCATATTTTTGAATAACATTTTGCAAAAAAAATCATAATATTATAAGAATTTCTCCCATAAAAAATTAGAATTTTTTAACAAAATATGAATTTTTATATTTTTTACGGTTAAAAATTCATATTAATTTATGTTTTGTTAAAAAATTTTATTTTTTTTTGAAATATTTTTTTTACAATATTCTACACATTTCTTCACAATTTCATTAAAAAGCACAAAAATGAACTTAAAAATAGGGACCAAAAGTAGTGATTGAAAATTTTATATGAACTAAAAGTTGAAGGAAAATTTTATATGAACTAAAACGAAAAAATTGGTATATTCATAGGGACCAAAAACATATTTAACCCTATAATTAATTAAAATAATTTATGAGATTAAATAATTGTCAGTGTAAATTAGTTTTGCAGTAATATCCGGTAAAAGTTAGTTTAATTTTGCAACTTCATATTAGGATAAACGTCGATAGAGTGTCCTCGTGAGCTTAACTCAATTGGTATGGACAATACATAATATACATAAGATCCGTGGTTCAAATCCCGATCGCCAAAAAAAAAACGCCGACAGAGTTGATGATAAGTATGTGTAAGTTAAGCTATAATAGATAGACTCTTAGAATTTTGAGGCTTAAATCCTTCAAAAAAATATTGAATAGAAATGTTTAAGGGCCTAAATTTTAATCAAATCTAAAATTTTAAAATTAATTACATCAATAAACTTTGAATTTTGTGATATACAAAGTGTTTAAGAGTGTATATTCTTGTTTGTATCAATTTTTAAAGGCTTAAGTTCCTGTATATATTATTTCACGTCCAAAATATTTAAGATGGCTCCTCTACACACGTGTAATGTAAAATAGTAAGTATATATATATATCATCATCCAATAGCAATTGTGTATTCAATCAAATCACCTCTCTACATCCTACTTAAATCGTATTACGTAGAGATATTCTGAAATATTATGGCAATTTTAAACATTTTAAATTGTCAATGTAAAAAAAAACTATCTATTTATTACTAGAATATCTTTTTCTCTTATTTTAAGTTCATGGTTTATTTTATTTTGATTGAATCTAACGGTATCATCTTCTACTCTTTTTTTTACAAGAACAGTATCATCTTAATAGATATAATCTTATTTGAGATTGATAAAACACCTCTTAGAGTTATTATTTTTATGAAAGAAAAGTTAGATTAGTTTTTTTTTTTACTAAAATGAAATTAGATCAGTCGACTCTTATGAGTTTTTCAAATTCATAGTAGACCTTAAGTTTAATTCTTAAAGAGCAATCACATAAGTATTTACAAATTTCCTTCAAAGAGATCATCATATTTATTCATGAGTAAAAGTTGAATTCATGAATCAACCTCTTACCAAATAAAATTTGTCTCTTAAAAAATGTATTTTTTATTCTAGGGAACTCTCAAATTATGAATCTCTTCCTAAAAAGTGTCATTATACATTTTTAGTTTTGGAACTGTCTGTACATATTTTATATACACATCTCCAAGAAATTTACTTTAATAGAAATTTACTTTAATTAACAGAAAAACTCTTACATAGGTCAATTAGTAAAGAAAAAATATTTTAGTAAAGAAAAAATTGTATACACGTTAAGAAAAATACTCACTCACAAAGAAAAATAGTTTGTCTAGACTAGTAAACATAGCTTAATTAGTAAGGACATTGCATTGTTATATGTAGAGGTCGAGGTTCGAATCTCAAACATCCCACTATTTCATTTTTAAAAGGTGAATTTTAATCACTAGACTACTTAACAAAAAAATAAAATAGTTCGTCCCATTTAATATTTTTAAAATAAAAAATATTTGTATTCAACTTGATATTTATTAATTATATTTTGTTTATATTTTAGATTTTTTAAAGAATCTAAATTAGCTCACCCAAACTGACGCTGAAGATAATCGGACACGAGACCTTGAGGAAGAACAAACTCCAAGGTCCCAAACCAATACGCCAACCGAAGTGGGTTTGTTTTTATTTTAGATTAATGTTGGATCATAGGAGGAGTTAAAGAGGATCAACCACATTGAATCAAGAGCAATAAGATATTTAGTTTATGGATTTTGTCACTTATATAATGGTCAACCTCCACTTTTCTTCATCCACATACACTTGTTGCTGTGGTAATCAACGGAACACGTCGCTTAAACATTTTGTTATTAAGACTTTTGACACAAGAAATTAGTGTAATACTTCAATGTAAATCCTCGTCATAGTATCTTGATGTAAATCAAACAAGTTGTCGTTGAACACTTTTTTTTTTAAGAAGTTGCTGAACACTTGCTTCAAATTATGGATGAATTTTAATATCCTGGCAGATAGAGTTATATGTCCAAGCACCAACTTTGTATCACTTAAACATTAATTAATTGCTGTTATTCACCCTATATATGGTAAATAAAACCTTTGTTTAAAGTTTGTCTAATGAGACAGTTAAATACCCTGATTTCTCAACAAGGTTGTAGTTTGAGAGTGTTGCGGTAATTGGTGCCTTGATACATGTAAAGGAGAATACTCAAATATTTAGGAGAGGTGGGTAAAGAATACTCAAACAACCTAAAGATACATTTAAGAATACTTAATATGGAGAGGCAAAATATGAATACTCATAGTGTCTAAAGAGACAAGGTCAAGAATACTCATTAGTGGATTAAGTTCTTTTCATGTAGAAGGCAAAATTACTATGTGGGGTGGACTAGACTAGCTATCAATCGTATAGTGAACTTGTATAAATACATCATGTGATTTCCTCTTCCCTTGCTCTCTTCACTTTCTTTGTACAAGTTATTTTTAGTTTAAATTCACGTTATGTTTAATGTGTCAAGTGAAGTTAAAAGATTTGATAAGAAAAAGTATATCTTTGTGAGAAAATGATTTTGAAGGAAGACGGTGGTTAAGATGAACGTATGTGAAATCGAAAAGATTTTAAAATGGTCAACACATTTGAGGCACACACCCTAGACCCCAGATGAGTAGTATATAATTTTTGTAGGTTTCTAATAACTAGAAACTTAACTATGACTATCTCAAACTAATGTCCAACGTGTGCCAATTTATTATCCTGAAAACGTTTGATTTCAACAAATAAACTCGACAAATCAGTATAGAGTTCAAGTTATATCCTTAATATGGTTCTTATCTGATAAAGTTTGAAGTTATAAGCACACAATTATGAAAAAGATACGTACGAACTATAAATGAAAAAGTAAAATAGAAAGAAAAATAAATGCGTGAAGTGTGCAAAATATGAATACTTGCAGTGCCTATCGAGATAGGGTCAAGAATACTCATTACTCAGTTAAGGGTGGATTGGACTAGCTATCACTTAGATACTGAACTAATATAAACATATCATGTGATTCTCTTTTCCCTTTCTCTCTTCTTACTTTGAACAAGTTTTTTTTTAGTTTAACTTCACGGTTTGTTTTTATGTACCAAATGAAGTTATAAAATTTGATAAAGAACTTCTTTTTGTCACCAAATGATTTTGAAGGAAGATTGTGGTTAAAATAAACATATGTAAGACAAAAAAGAAAAAGTCAACATAATTGAAACCCCAATTTTTTGTGTTTTTGAGCACATTCGCACACCAATTTACTAAGAATAATCAATCGTTTTAGACAGATTTGAGGTGGACACCCCTAAACCTAAAAGTGAATAGTATTTTTTTGGGTAGTTTCTGATAACTAGAAATTTGATATTGACCATCTCAAATGAATCTCCCATTGAGCATGTTTGACTTCAAAAAATGAACTTGACTAATCAATCTAGAATTTAAGTTAGATCCATATGAGGGTTTTAAGTTGACAGATTTAAAGTTACCAGCACACAATTATTAATCAAACAAATAGCTGAACTTAAACCAACAAAGTAAAAAGGAAGAAAAGAAAGAATATTAAAGTCACAAAGCGTGCAAAAGGAAAATATACACTAATATAGATAGGTTTGAGTTGGATACATCTTTCTTTCATTGTCACCAGTATAAAGTTATCTTCTGAGGACGAATGTGTTATATGTTTAGGTGTAGTTTTATCAAACAAAAATTTAATCATTTGCATGGAAATTGATTTTACAATTTATAGACAAGAAATAAACTAACTCATATGTTGCATGAATGTCATGTGTTTTCTAACTTCTCATGAGTCTTCTTCTGCAAGTTTCTTTGAACTTGAACCTTTGACACTAAGAAATGTTTAACTTCTTGGATACACTTCAAGTTGCAGATTTTAAAAGTTGGTAGCCTAAGGATATGTCGGTCCACAACCCCTAAACATAAACAATGTAAGGGTGAAATGCTTAAGATAATGAGTCAAGATATACAGTATATAACAGTTCATAGTCTTCGAAGCATGAGGTATGTAGGTGAGAGAAGTCTCATAGGTATGTATGCAAGTCCATCAACCCCCCAAATATAGGCCTTTAAGGGTGATATGATTAAAAGTGTGGACAGGCCAATTAATTATAAGAAATATAATGGTGACATATTGGTGTAAGTTGTCACTATATCAATCTTGGTAAAAGTTGGAATTTTTCGAGATATACTTTGTTGTATCAAATGTTCTTTAAAACATTGCGTTTATGGTTATCATAAGTTTTCACTCTTAAAATGCCACCACTTGATCTTGGAGCCTCTACTTATCTTATCCTTTTCGTTCTCCTCTTGACTCTTGCATCTATAATAGATACTCTATGTTGGATGGTCAAGTTCTCTCCAAGTATGATCTTACACTCCAAAAAAATCTTTCTGTCCAATTTTCTAATGAGAAAAAAATATATTTGAGGATATGTCACCACACTCTTGTATTTGATAAAATGATTATCTTTTTTTTTTAAATACATGTTAGTTATGATAAGATCAAAAGTCAGAAGAAAAAAAAAAACTAGGAGAGATTTTTTGTATTCACCTCTTTGGGGACATGTCACTCTCTATACATGAGGGATAATATTTGAGGACATGTCACCACACTCTTTGTATTCACCTCTTTGGGGGAATATCCCCTGTTTATACACTCTCTGCATGCCTATTTATAAATTTTTTGTTTTAATCTTTCTAAAAGTTTTATTAGATCCTTTAAAAAAAAAGGTTTTATTAGATTTTTAGTTCCTCAACAGTTTTCCATCAATATTTTTGATCAATACTTTTTATTCAACTCATGTCTCACTTTCATAGTTTTTAATAAAATTTCCAAAAATATGTAGAATATTTTGACAATTTTATTATCTCCCCCAAATTTATTTATTTATTTTAACGAAACACGAGTTAAATATGAATTTTTAAGGAAAAAACATAAAAATTCAACAAGAAAGACATTAAACCAAAATCTTTATAAAATCAACAATTTCATTTATAAGGATAAAAAAACACATTTAACTCTATAAATTAAATCTTTGGTTTTGCTCTATAAATTAAATCTAGAGTTAAATATGTTTTTGGTCTCTATAAATATGTCAACATTTCGTTTTAGTCATTATAAAAAATTTCTTCAACTTTTAGTCTTCCAAAAGTTTTTCATCTTCACTTTTGGTACATCCTTTAAAGTAAACTCATATGCAAAATTCATATTTTTAAATTTTTCATAAAAATTTATAATATTGTAAGAATCTCTAAAAAATATTAGAATTTTTAACATAACATAAATTAAATATGATTTTTTATATTTTTTGCGGTTAAAAATTCATATTTAATTACTGTTTTGTTGAAAAATTCTAATTTTTTTGATGATTTTTACAATATTCTACATAATTTCATTAAAAAATATAAAAATTAACTTAAAAATAAGAAAAAAAAATAATGATTTTCAATCTTATAAAGACTAAAAACATATTTCATCTATAAATCTAATGAAAAATTGTGAAAAGAAACAAATATTATTTTAAGATTGGTCAACAAGAAAAGACAAAAAGTGATAGCATAAGAGGGTCCTAGAAATAGAATAAACCGTTCGTGGAAGAAGAAAGAAACAACCAAACTCCTAAACAACAACAACAACAACATTAAAACCAAACCAAAATCCTTACAAAAATCTAAACCTTCCCTCTTCGTCTTCTTCAACGTGTTTCATTCTCCTTTTATAAAACCACAAGGTTTTGTCTTCACCTTCTTCTTCTTCACAACAACCAACATGAGAAAGAAACTAGATACTCGTTTCCCTGCTGTAAGTTCCCACCTTCCCTGTTTACCCTTTCGGTTATTTTCTTGTCCCTCGTTGAAAAGTTTATTTTTATTTATTTTTATTTTTTATTATTATTATTATTATTATTATTATTATCATTAGGTTTATTTTTGTTGGGGTTGGTTATTTTGATTATATGGATGATGGGTTTCTCTTGGTTTTTGAATTTATGTTTTTCATTCATGTTTCAATGTGTATACTTGCTTTATATTGATGCTTGAGATAGAAAACTCTGTTTTGGGGGGTTTTTTGGTTATGAAATCATTGATTTTGTTAATGAACTGGCTGCTATGAGTTATGATATATAGCGTAGCGGAATTTGAACAAATTGTTTTCTTGATATGCTATTTCGTACAAAGTGTTGTCAAACAGATGTGCTATTGCTATGTTGAGGAGGTGCATTTATGCAACTTGGGCTTAAGGGGTAGTTGTTTTTGGCTAATTCCCTTACTATGTACCCTAACGTTATTGTTTTGCTGATGAAATATTGTTTGAAGAACTACATGCTCATAGATATTGTTTTGGGTGAAATAAGATTTGTTTTTGGAAGAGAAATGAATGAGTCCTTTATTAAAATTTGACATGGTGCAACTTATTTAGTCAAAAAAAAATTCGACAAATTGTGCGGTCACGGTTCCTGATCAGTGCGTATTCAATCACGAGATCTTCTTTACCATAAATGTGCCTGACATGGGCATTTGCTTAGTACAATTTTGTTTGCATTTACATGTCTTTGTTTGGAAATATTTGTTTTCCTTATGAAGTACCTATATGCTTTCGGTTTCAAATACCAATAGCGGCATATGATATGTTGTCATAGGTTTGGCACCGCTTTTGGTCATGTTTTCTATATTGTAATTTGTAAACAGGGCCGTCATGCTGTGTACTTCGGTGAGAGGGAGCTATGATCAATGTTATCAATAGTGGATTGCAGAAAATAGCGGAATGCCAAAAATACGCAATGTGAAATAGCAGACAGTTTCGCGGGCAATTGTGTCGGACAGATGCCAGTTTTGTCCTTTTAATATTTTTTTTTACTAATAGGGAGAAATTTATCTTTTCAACATTCATTTTTTTGGCATCTGTTAGAAATCTGTTCGGGAACATGGTCTAAAGACTGATTAGTTTAAAAATGTACTTATCCAACTAGGAATTTGATTGTGTCGAAATGTGTAAAATATCATACCATTATTGAATTCTCACTTATTGTAGTAAACCAAATGACCGTTTATCTTCTTGATTTAGTTTTAGTCGTATTAATAGTGATTGCATAATTGATTATTGACAGGCTAGGATTAAGAAAATTATGCAAGCTGATGAAGATATAGGGAAGATTGCATTGGCTGTGCCTCTTCTAGTTTGTAAGTAGTCTTTCCTACATACCCTATTTTTTGTTTTTTGAAATATGATTTTTTTTGTACTGTGCTTTTGGAAGATTGTGTTGAGTTATCTCTTATTAATCATAATGTGTTTTCTATGTATTCACAGCAAAAGCACTAGAGCTATTTCTGCAAGATTTGTGTGATAGAACATACGAGATAACACTTGGGAGGGGAGCAAAGACCGTGAATGCTTTTCATTTGTAAGCAGAGTTTCTATTAGTTTATCTGTATTGCTTTTGGACCATGTTCTGTTTGTTCTAGTGTTTATATCGTCTTTCTTGGATCTAAAAGCCTAATTTACATGTCTTCTTGGATTTGCAGAAAACAGTGCATACAAACTTGTAATGTCTTTGATTTTCTGAAAGATACTGTGAGCAAAGTTCCCGATTTAGGCGGTTCTGCTGCAACTGGTGACGACCAAACTGTCACTAAGAGAAGGTTTGTGTTTGGTTACTGCTCCTGCTCCTATTTCTTGGGCGTGTTCTGTAATCTGTATACTGATTTGTATTTTGTATATTAGGAAAGTTTCTGAAGATGATGATGACGATGACAGCGACGAGGAGATCAAGAGAAGTAAAATGGTAATTTGAGTTTTTCTTGTATGATTAAACCTTTTGCTGAGTAATATTCCTGCCACCGCACACCACTTTGCATATTTGTTTTTTATGCAGTGTTGTCTATCACAGATTGAAGAAGAAGAAAATAACGGCTTGTTGAAATTCCGTTACACTATAGGGCAATGTCGCTGTTATAGCTGTTATTTAACAACATTTTGTACTAAATCCGATATTGCAGAACAATCACAGTTCGTGCATATTCCACTATATTATAGCTCTATAGCCATATTCCACTATGTTATAGCTCTATAGCCACTATTTGACAGCATTTTTTACGACGTCAATAACCAAAAAATTCATTTAAGAGATTATGGAAGTTCGCTAATGGCTTGTGAATGCAAATGCATTTTCTGCAATTTATGGCATTTAATAGCTACCAACTGATTGTTTTTTTTTTTTTTGGAGTAAAATAGCTATCAACGGATGTTAAATGCTAGTCTAATGAGTTTTTTTTTCCCTTTGAACAGCGAGAACCTGCGCATACCAGTGGAAGGGGTAGGGGTAGAGGTAGGGGTCGTGGCCGTGGCCGTGGAAGTAAAACCGTAGATCAAGAGATCAATTCACATGTCAAGTTTGAAGATGATTGTGAAGCATCGAAGCAAAATGGTAACCACACTCAAAATAATGAAAGCCCGGAAATTGTGCGAGAGTCCGATGAAGTTAAATTGAGTTCACCAGTCAGAGAACCTGAGGAAGTTAAACATTGTTCACCGGTCAGAAAACCAGCTGAAGTGGTCGTTCGAAATTTTGATTTAAATCTGAATCCGGATCCGGATGACGACATGGATGTAATATCCACACCAACTCCTATCCCAACTGGTTCATCTTCAAAATCAGTTTCAGAAGAGAAGATGAAATCAATTTCAGAAGAGAAGATTGAGGAATACCCTGGATGGTCCTTGTCTGATATGGAAAAAATGGCTATTGATCCCTTACAACTAGCCAACTTAAGTAAAAGGATTGATGAAGATATAGAAGATTATGATGAAGAAGTGTAGATAAACTTGCTTTAGCATGTTTATAATTTCTCATATAGGTTAATCATTAGAAAGTTCTGATAGACAATTAGAATAGATTTTTTAGGAGCTAACAAGTAGTGTTAGACAAATCCTTATTGGTTAGGAGGCATTGAGTACTTTAGTCAGTACCTTCATTTAGAGGCTCAGTGGAAATATTATTCTATTTAGAAATAGTTGAATTTTAATTTTAGAAATTATAATTTTATGCATGTAGGTGTTGCCTATGGTAGGCATTCTATTCAAAATTTATGTGGTGCCTTCCTTAGGCAATGCCTTACACAAATATTTTTTTAGTAGAGAGGCGAAAAGACAAATAATCATCGAAACTCACACATTGAAACTCATACATAAGTGGAGGAGGGATCGGGGTTCCACCCTTAGTCATTGTGTTCGGTCTAACAATTTCGGCATTTTTGTTAGATATTTTCTTTATAACTTCATTATTCTACGATTATTTTTGTTTTGTTTGACAGAACCAATAATCACAGTTGTTCATCTAATTCTCAAGCTTTCACAAGATCATTAAACTTTTGACTATTTCCATATTTTGTTTTATTTGCATTGGCATATGCTTGGAAAATATTTAGGAATCAAAGATAAATGTAAACATGAAAATTGGCGAGACTATCATTGCGTATACGTTAGATACATTAGGGAATAAGCACCTAAGTCGTATATTTCATGTGCTTTTTTCTCTCAATTATACGTGATGTAACACATCCCATATGTCTGAAAATAGTGATCGCCGGGTCTATGTATGTATTATCATCGGCTTACGTCGTAGTCGTGGCTGACGCTAATTCCTCAATTTAACCTATTTCCTTTCTTGGAATTCCATAGATAAATCCTTTCTTGGTCGCTGGAATATATCATGGACGGTGAGGGGAAAGAAGAAACGGCAGCTTTAGATGGTAAAGGAAGAAGAAGAGGAGTTAAAGCAGGAAATGAAAAGTCTGAAGGGAATTGAGGGAGATTTGGTCCCATGATTGGCAAATGCACACATTTTAATTATCATAACCATCATAACCTACAGACTCATCATCACACAATGGATATGATGGCTTCTTCTGATGAATTTGTAAAAGATCATTTTAATTGTGCGAATCGATCATTGTCTATAATAGACAATGATCTTATTCTTTAGCCACCTCTCACACTATTCTAGAAGACTTCTTCAATGCCCTAGACATTTTCAACGTTTCCTATTCAAATTTCAAAGGTTGTGTTTGAAAAAGTTTACTACTGAACACCTGTGTGTGGTGGGAAACTCATGCAAGGGCCATCTCTTGTTATACGACCAGCGCAGCCGTGATGCATAATTTCTTTTTAATCCACTCATGTCACGATAGAGGTGCATGACAACACCTGGGTTGATTCTTGCGATATTTATGTGACTGTCACAATTGGATTTAATGAAAAGAAAAGAAAAAAAAACCAAAATTTCTTAAAATTTCTTTTGGGCAATTCGTGGGTTAAACTTTGACTGTGGTTTCAAAAACCTGAAAAATTGTAAGAGGAGGTGAAAATTTATGAAAAAAGTTATTTGATAAAATTACACTCTCGTTCTTTGCAATGAATTTGAAATACATTCTCATCTTTTCTCATGTTAAAATCTCCATTCTCTCCCTTGTTAAACTTTTTAGCCCATTTTAATATAATCATATTTCAAATAACTGTATTTTTTTTATTTTTAATTCAAAGTATCGTTAACAACATATTATAAATTGTGAAATAAAATTAGATAAAATATAAGTAATAAAATTCTTTAAAAATTATTGACCAAATGATGAAAATTGATAAAAGAGGCCACTTAAAATTAAAATTTTATATCATAAAATAATAACATTAATAATAATAAAAAATATTTAAAGTTAAGGCTTAAATGCACTTTTGGCCCCATATGTTTGCCACCATAGTAATTTTGACCTCCTAACAAAAACAATGCAATTTTGACCCCATAATTTTTCCAACTATGCTGAGAAGCCGCCACGTGTCCCGAAAAAGGGGTCATAATCGCAATTTTTTTGTAAAGATAATGGGCCAAAAGAGCATATATCCCTAAACATGGCAAAATTAAGGGGTCAAAATTGCATTTTTTTTTTGTTAGGGGGCTAAAATTGCTACGGTGGCAAACATAGAGGGCCAAAAGTACATTTAAGCCTAAAGTTAATTTTCATTGATATTTGGAGCTCCTTCATTTTTTTATTTTTTTTATATCTGGAGTTATAAAGTAAGGAAAATTGATTTCTTAAATAGCTTGAAGTTTTTTTCCAAATAAACTGGTGACTTAAAGCTATTTGTTATTATAAAAATATTTATTTTATATTAAAACAAGTTAAAATATAATACATATTTAATTCTGAAAGAAGAGGAATATAATTCAAGCATACGACCATAAAAGAGATGAATATATTTTTTTTCTATATATTTAATTTTTAAGGAGGGGGTTGTATAGTATAACTTAGGGGAGGCGGGGATTGTATTTCAAACTTCTTTTTAGGAAGAAAAATGTAATTTACTCTATAAAAATTAAGCGGTTCTTTATTAAAAAAAAAATCATATATTTGCTATACACACACAATTTTATAGTTGATATATTGGTCAATGAAACGAAGAATACAGTAATAATATAACAGAAAAGAAGTCATGTATAAAATTATGTGCACATTTACAAGATGATTCAATTACACCGCACCATCGATTGAAGAGTCAAAATATCTTAACAGAACAAACTTTAGTGATTTGCAAGCAAACATCCTTGGAGTCGCATGGAATGTGAATGAGTAAAGGGTTATATGACAAAATCGATCAACCATTTAAAGTTCCAACAAATTTGACAAATGAGGGGTTGGTACAAACTTCCATTAATGGTTTAATGTGGATTAGTAGTTAAAAAATATTTTAAACTCCAATGACATTGTATTTTTTTTTTGAGTAATCAGACTTTGTCTCTTGATAGTAAGTGTTAGCGATCTTATTCATTTTTTACGATTGAAATTAAAATAACGACTTGATTAATAATATCAATTTGATTAAAACAATGAATAGTAAATATATAGCTTGTATTAAACCTACATGAATCAAGTCACAATCTTAGAATTTCCTAACATAAAAAAGGTAATGTAAAAATGAGGCGCAAAAAGTGATGGTTCTTCGAGGGAAGCAGCCTGTTATCCGCAACCACGGTCAGGAGCTGAAGGTTTTTACTGCTCCTTCGTGCCCACTTAGTGGGCGTAAGGGGGTTCCACCCTTTGGGTGCAACCGCATAAACAGTAATTGGCCTCCCATTATTGGTGGCACTCCAGCCTCGAAGAGGTACCCTCCTCCTGGAGTACAGAGACTATCTTCGTCTCACCACCAACTCTCAACCGTAAAGCGGGCAAGTCAGCAAGCCCTTCTGAGTCCCATCACCTTATTGCCCCCACTTGGGTTATAAGCTGCCGTTACACAGCTCGGCGAACATACATGCTTAATCAAACTTTATAAAGTTAATACTTATTTCCATTTTAGACTATGTGGGACTTTTCTGTTACAAAATATACACGATGTGGCAGGCACAACACAAATACCGGGATCAATATTAAAATATGTCGCTTTCAAACTTTATAAAGTTAAATTTATGACCTTTTTTGAACTAATGAACTCTTTAAGTTAAGTCCTACCTTGGATGTATCTATTGCCAATTATATTCTTTATGGTTGTAACTCTTATCACTTAGTATGTCTTCTGCTTGTGATCTTTTAGTATATTAGTGTATAATCAAATATCCCTTTTTATCATATAAATTCTATACTTTCAATGGCATGCATGATAACTTGGTGAAGCAATTTAATTTCATATCAGTGTGAGTATGTTGAATTCACTCTGGCATTAGCATACATTGAGCCATGATTAATTTCATATTTGATGCTGACAAATATATTCTTCCATTAAATTTTATTGTTTGGCCTTGGTCTTTTTACTTATATATTGATTATTTATGTATTTACTACTAAATATATTTTTCCATTTGGTTTGTCCTCTTCTACTTCTTTTTCTGTCTTTCTTATATGTACATTTTTTACTATGAGCCTTCTTCATTGTGATAATATATAGTAGCTGCGAACCTAAAGTGTGGGTTCTTTAAACAGGTTTATACTAAGAATGCTAGCTTCCTTTTTTGTCATTGTAAGTTTCCATTTTGTTCTTAAGCTCAATCAAATTTGACCCTCCTACCAAGCTATTATCTTCCGCAACATATTTTATGCAGGTTATAGATAAATACGATGTGTTCCCAAGATGGTCATAGCATTGGAGTACTGATTATGTAGATCCTAGCAACATTTATTTTTGTGAAAGAGTACGATTGAGGTTCTTGGTATACAATACAAGTCTATTTGATACTATGTAATTTAATAAATTTTAAATGGAAGAAATTCTTATTGGAATATTTTATTATTCAATTATTTAGCAATGTTATTATGTGAACAAATATCAATAATAAGAATACATGTTTTGGACTGATTTTTTCACTTACAATTATACCATTAAACAAGTTTGTCTATAGTAATTAGTGCAATAAAAAGAGCTGACAAACGGGTACAAAGTGTCTGTCGGAACACTAGTCTCTATAATGATTATATTATTTATTTATCAACTAGGAGACTTAATTGATTAGTGATCAAATAAATTTGGTTAATTAATTATTTGATTAATTCAAACCTATTATCGTTTATGAGATTCAAAATATGTTTTTTCGTATAGAGATTAAAATTATACCATGTCATTCAACTTGATTGGTAAAAAAGTGATGGTACAAAGGGTTTTCTAACCGGCATGTTATCCATTGCTATCTATGTGGGACTTCATCACGCAAATAACGGAACAATATTGTTTGTCATGTTTTCTACTTTCCCTTATTCTTTCTAAATTCTAACAACTTCTCCACGTTAATATCTCTACTTTGACCCAAAAATTGAAGCCATATCCTACCGTATCATTCAAAAAGCAAATAATATTGTTCCTATAAATGGGTGGTTTTTACTTAAATATTTGTATAGATGATCAGACTTGGTTTTTACTTACTAGTATGTATGCGATTTGCGACAACATGTTATCTGATACTTTTATGTAACTTCTATTACTTTATAAATTTCTTTATGATTTTCAGTTGGAGTTTTGTTGCACCCATATTTTTGATTGAAGACATGTTCAATATCCAACACTTGTAATTAGCTTAAAATATATCATTTTCTCAAAATTTTATCAATACTGACGTATTATATTAATGTCGTGTCTGTGTGTCATAGGTTGCAGTTTCATAAATCCGCATGATTTATGTGGGGCAAAGAGAATATCCAATTTGGAGATCATATATACAATTCGAAACTTTTTGGTTTAAGAACATGTCCTAGCTAGTATTGTTAAATAATTAATTAGTTATAAAATTGATTGCAAGCCATTTGAAAAAAACAAACAAGATTTGGATTCGATAAAATGTATTTCCCAAAAGGTCATGTGCTCTAACTCAATAGAAAAGTGAGACACACAAAATGATTCCTCCGCCAAGAGAACATCCAACCCCCTCCCATCTCCGCCATCCTCATAAAATCCCCCACACAACCGTCTTTAAGATTTGAAATAGTAAAAAGTCTTGGATATTTGCGATAAAATGGAGTATCTCCCTTCCACGACATCTTCCAAAAGCTTGCAGTCTTCCCTTAATAGTAATATATTATATGTCTTCAAAGTTGTATTTAGACATAAGCCAATATGAAAATTAGTTATTTAGATTGAAATTGAGATAAAAAGATGAAGATAGGTGATTTCGGATATAAAAAATCGACTCAAAACCACTCCATCAATAAAGTAAATGGAAGAGAAAACATAGAGAGAGAGAGAGAGAAAATTATGGCTGAGAAGGACAAATTAAAGAGAGAAAGAGTGCACCATTCATATTTATTAAAATAAGAAGAAAATGATGATTGTGAGTCGTTTTTTAACGACGATTTGAGTTATAAGGAAGATGAATATGAAGCTTTCATGCAACATTCACATTTTAAATTTTATTTTATGTATTTTAATTTTGAAAAATAGTTATGCTAACATTGTAAGTTGGTATTAGTGTGTTACGTCAATTAATTTTGCCACTCAGCTTAAACTTGTGGAAATATTGAAAGGAAGACTACAAAACTATAACAAATTTTTACGGGGGTCAATATCTTAAAAAAAAAAAAAAGGTCAAATATCGCTCAATAGTAATTTTGAGATGTCAAAAGAGAATAAAGTCCAACTTTAATTTATAGATAAAAAAAGTAAAAATTGGATTTTAACCTAATATCATTTATATATGATATTAGGGGTACTCGTTAACTTTAATTTACAAAATTCGTTTACTAACTATTATCATTTATCATTTTAGTTGAGTTGGAAGAATACATCAAATTAAAATTAAAACAAATATCCACTAATAAAATTTGCTATTCCTCTTTTTATTCAAGAATATATGTTAGTAATCCTAAAAAAATAATATAAATTTGTAAGAAAATAATTTATTGACAAGACCCATCACTAACTTGAACCTGTTAGAACATGAACTATGTTCTATTGCGTAACAAAAGGGCCAATTTGATAGAACAAGGTGGATATACCAATAGAACAAAGTGGATTTACCAATAGAACAAGGTGGATTGCTATGAATTTTGTAATCTCCTTAAGATTTGGAGTTTCACAATACAAAACCTTTTATAGGGACAAAATAGCACTTGGTTGTAGAACAAGCTATCCAACTAACTAACAAATTTCGATAGGATTCATCTTCAACCCCGAATTCATCTTCCCCACCGTCCCAAGCATCGAATAACAATCACCAATACACCGAATCAGCTTAGAAGTTTGAAGCTTTTTCAAACCAATTATCAACTGCGCAAACGAGTGCTCGTTAACAAGCTCCTTAAAACAAATCGATTTCAATGAAGATGACCCATTACCACAAACCGATTCAGCACCTTCCTCATAAACTCGTTCGTGACTCGACCAAGTCAACTCGTTCACAACAAAACTCCCTATCTTCTCTCTCTCTCAACCCAATCTTCGCCGTCGAACCGGCTCTGCCGTCAGACTGCCGCCGTCACAATCTTTACAACTGTCACCTTCTTCAACCAGATATAACTACATTGATTTGTCGTTGATGAAAAAAAGAAGGAAAAGTGGAAAACTGAGATTAAAAAAAAGGTAAAAGTGTAATTAATATGTTCATTTTAAGTGGGAATGTTGCTAAATTGTCCTTATTTGTATTGTATTTAAATTTAACTTTTTCATATTCCAAGGTAAATTAGTAGTATTAATTAGGGTTATGTCTGAAAAAATAATAATAAATGCATCTAGTAAATCATCTCGCTCTCACCATTTATCATTTGTGGAAAAAAATGAGGCGGTGTTTACTTCATTATCACGAAGCTTGGAAACACCGGTAGGTTTCACTTCAACAAAAGCTTGAGTGGAAATTTTGACATCAACCGAAGCCTTCAATCATATGTTTAACATCAACGAAAGCTTCAATGATAGCCGGTTTCAGCTCAACACCATCATCTACCATATTTTCAACCATCATTATATGTATTGAATAAAAAATAAAAAAATAAAAAATATAAATAACTTATGTAACAAGCCTAAGGAAGAAGAAAAAATTGATGCCAAAATTCAAATTCTGACCCCCTCTTTGTGAATTCATATTTGTAATATTCCCAGATTTGTCTATAATCGACATAAATGAAATTATACTTTGATTTTCAATTCTTTCTTCCATTTTTTTTTTTGTAGCAAATGAACTTTTTTTACATTTAGTATTTTGTCTATTGATTTAAGAAAACATTGTCAATGGATCCTAGCAAGACTACTGATACAAAAAGGATATCTATGTATACCCCTTCAATGAAAATATTGAAAAAATAATAAGATTTACGTATTAATCGAACAAATCTTCTTTGTCAGATTTGCAAAATATTTTTTTTGTAATTATAATCTTTTAGCATCATAAGTAGTTTTGTTCGAATTCAAATTGATCTCTGAAGTTAGAATCCCCTCTTCTTTTTCTTCTTTCATTGTTTCTATTTGTTTTATGATTGTCTTTGTTTTATCATCTACCACATTTTCAACCATCATTATATGTATCGAATAAAAAATAACAAGTAAAAAAATATAAATAACTTATGTAACAAGCCTAAGGAAAAAAAAACAAAATTGACGCCAAAATTCCAATTCTGACCCCCTCGCAATTGAGTCACATTGGACTTCTGTGTGACTTGTCTCACGTTGGACACTCAATGTGAGTTAACTCACGTCATGTTTAGGGCTCCAACATGACGAACACAACACAAAAACCAACAAAATGTAAAGAGCCATTATGATATTACCATAAATTTTTAAGTAATTAATTTGGATGTAAACAGAAATATATGGATGTGAATAGAAAAATTCTTATCATTTTAGTAGAGTTGGAAGAATACATCAAATTAAAATTGAAACAAACATCCATTGATAAAATTTGCTATTCCTCTTAATAGTCAAGAATATATATTGGTTATCCTAAAAAAAATTTGTAAGAAAATAACTTATTGACAAACCTTTTGCTCCTAAAAAAAAATAAAATTTGATGGTTCAAGGGTAGTTTTCTATCCTTATTATCCACTTACAAGTGCCAAAGCTCTCTTAGATTATAGGCGTCATAAGAGTCTTAACCACCCTATTGCAGATGTGATAGACATAACCCATAGCAGCTTACCTTAAGCCGTGTTCCAACAATTTTATGCCCTCACTTGAGTGACAAGCTGGCGTTAATAGCTCGGCGTTGATTTATGCTTAATCTAACTTTATAAAGGCCCATATATTTTATGTTCTGGTCTATGTGGGACATTTATAAACTCGTTGTCGTTATTATTTGTGATTATATCACACTATGATGACCTAAATATGTTGCAGTTCAAGCCATAATTCTTCAATCACAAACAAATATTGTTGTTATAGATGAAGACTATATAGTATTGGGTCGAAATACGAAGCTCCAAATGAGTGTTTGTATGACTGAAACATAACTATAAAACCTATCGTTGCATGCATGCATGTATATTTGGTAATCATTCAAAAACTGTCATTATATGTAGCTAGCTTATACTGATATATGAGTTTTTTTTTCAGCACTGATACAAATCTTTTGCTTAATATATAAAAATACTTAAATCTCAAATTCAAATACAATCTTGATTATTTCACAAATTATTTACAAACATTGATCAATTGACTTGGAAAATCTCCAACCTGAATAGATCACAATATCTATACCAGAAAAAGTAATAAACTAGACCATCAATAAGGCTTAATATATACTATTTGATATCATATACCTCCATGAAAGTTAAATACCTAGCTAAGTGCTAGATACAGAAGGAGCATCATCATTTTGGCTAATGAGCTTGAATTCCTGCACCTCCTTGAAGTTCAACCATGGCTTCTCTAAAATCTTGGCTTCATACACCTTTTGCTTCCCACCATCTTTTGTCTCCAAAGTAATGTCGTACAAGGTGCCAGAAACCACTTTTTTCTTTGCATTTAACACCCTCACAAACTCCAGAACTGCATTCTGCACATTCAATCAAGTCAAAACAGAGAAATATAATATCCAATTAATTTTAGTTAGATTAAATGTTATTAGTATTTTTAATTTGCATGTATATCTAACCACGTCTCATTATTATCTCTATACATATCTATTTCTTAAAGTTAATAAAATATAATTAGCCATAATATATATGCATTTAAGTTTGAATAAATAAGTTTAAAAAATATGATTTGTTTTTTATCAATATATATTTATAACCAAATGTTATAAATAACTTATTCATAATTTATCAGGGAGAAAATGTTAATTAGTAGCTAAATTGAACATGCACCTACTGCATATATATAACTCCTTCACGTGTTACAGCCCAAACCAGTTGGATACTCCTTCTAGACTAATACAATTAAATTAAATTTATATTAGTGTGTTTGAATTTGTTCTAAATTTACCATTTATTTACTGTTTATTTATAACAGAGATAAACACAAATCGATCATGAAATGACCCAATACGAAGAAAAAACGTACAAAATGAGATTAAAGTTTTAAAAATCACTTTATATTCTTGACTAAATTTTACAAAGGAAACTGTTCAAACAAAAAACATTATCAAGGAAACAAAATTGAAATGGTAAAAAAACCTGTTTGATGTTGTGTTCTTGAACAGCAAAGATAGCAAGGTTATCTATCTCAACACTGTTCTGTGTATATTCCACCTCAGTACTACCACCTAGAGCCGCCATTAATTTAATTTCTATCTTTGATGTGTATGTGTTTTTCCTCTATACTTCTTGATTGTGTTGTTGTTTTATAGAGTTGTAGAAAGAGTGATTAGTATTATTTAGATTAGTCAAGAATGGCGATTTGATATTTTATGATTGTTTAATATTATTGCTTACGTAACGTGTTAACATTTAGATGGATATTCTCTTTACGTTTTATCATGGATCATGGTCAACGATCATTTCATTGACTTGTTGTGCGGGAGTAACCAAGTTGATAATTATTATATCCTTGATTAGGATCAAATTTTCAATTCTTATCCTTCAATCTTGCTATCTTTTATATTTTAAACCACGTTAGAAAAAACTGAATGTTTGAAATCAAATATGGAAAAATATATTACTATAATATAACACCAAGTAAACTACTCTTATATTTGATTTCAAGTAAACCACTCTCATAATTCAAACTATGGATAATAACCAGCAAATCATTAACATTAATTTGATGCTAAAAGTATGGATGTTTAATTAGTTAATTAACTTTAGATGATTGCCGTTACTTATAGTAATCATTTAGAAATTCTAACATTAATATGCACGTGAATTAAATTCTAACATTAATTTGACGCTAAAAGTATGGATGGTTGATTAGTTTTTTTTTTTTTTTGTTGAAAGAAGATGGTTGATCAGTTTTTTTTTTTTTGGTTGCATGAGAAAAGATGGTTGATTATAAGTTCACATTTAGATGATTGTCGTTTTTTCGTGAGTTTATAGCTAAATTTTACTCATTGTAATCGTGGTGTGAATACAGTACTAACGAGGTGAACAATGCGCGAATGTGGACAATGATCATGATGAACGGTGTTCGTGATGCAAACAATGCTGATGTGAACAATACTTTCGATGAATAGTGCATCGACAAATGAACAAAGCTTGTTGGATCTCAAGAAACAAAAACATACAAAATTGTTACGACGACGTATAGGGTTTATGTAGAAGCAAAATCAAGGGCTTTGATGCCATATAGAAATTAGGCTAAAATATGGTTTTGATCCCTGCAAATATCTCGTTTTGGTTTTAGTCTCTGTAAATTTTTTTGTTGTTTTTGGTTCATGCAAAATATTTTGTTTTTGAAAATAGTCCCTCTTTTGCAGGGACCATTTTAAAAATCAAAAGATTTTACAGGGACTATTTTTCTCATAAATGGATTCAGTCATCATGTGTCAGTGTGCAAATCATCACAAAACTGAGGTCAAGGACCAAAACCAAAACGAGACATAATTGCAGGGATCAAAAACAACAATTTTTTTAGAGGGACTAAAACCAAAATGAGGCATATTTGCAGGGACCAAACCATATTTTAGCCTAGAAATTACTATATAATTTGAGAGTATATTATTTCAATGAAAATGTTGCTCCCTATATAGGGTAGCATACAATTAATCAACTTCTTAATTTAAGGGGTGATATAATGAAAAGATAAACAACAATTAAAATAGAATAATCTTATATACCTATGTATAAAACGGATATGTGATTTTGAAATGACTTTTTCACTATTCGATGTACACCCTTAAACAAACTTTCTTATAAGAATGTTAAGTTGTTTGATGGAGCAATAGCTTAGACGAGGTTCGACTAAATATCCTCAATTATGTATCCTTTTGCTTCAAGCGATTGAACTGAGGAAAGAACTTTGTCTCTCAGTTATGGATTTCCTAACTTTTCAAGCATAACATTATGTACAATTGTTTTTTTGGATTTTTTTAGCATCACTAAGAAACTCATAAAAGTAGATAAAGGTAGAAAAGTAAAGAGATGAAAATGTGAATTAAGCTTGTTCGTTTGATTGGATGTGTCGATTACAAGATATAAACTCAATATTTATAGCCAAAAACTATGGCTATTATCCGAACAAGTCCTACAGTGAGTAGTCCTTACCCGGCTATCTTTGCGGGTAATTTGTGAATATTCCTTGCTCTTGGGATTGTGATACCCCATGTTCGACTCCCATTTTCTCCTTCACGACATGATTCATTGACAACATCCTTGGTGCACGATTCCATGATAATCATGTCTCTTTCCTCATCCCTCTTGATGGTTAGTGGTGCTACAAACATGGAACATGAGTTTTGTGCATCATTGTCCAATCTCCACTATATTTTGACTCAGTATGAGGTCTCCACGACCAACGTACTGCGTTAGTGGCATTGACAAAGAATCAACTCCCCTCTCTTAGCTATTATAGTCTCGCCTATAACTTTCGATCGCATAAGAAGTCTTATCACCTCAAAGTACACTCATCTATCTACCAAGGTCAACTTACAAAATAATTATTTTTAGGTTCAAAGACCAATGTATTAAGATTTTTGGCAACAATATTATGTTGAAACTCACTTGTTTAGTTGCTCTTTGTCCAATATATATGATGATTCATCCAAGTGTGATATACTCCCCAGAACTTCCAAGAATATGATCCATATAATGGATATGATTATCAACCATTTAAACTAAATTAATTCTCACCATAGTGGATGTTATCCATCTAAAAAAAATGTTCACCTTCAAGTAAATTCATATCATATTATGTGCGAGAAGCTGATTTATTAACAATGACCCAGGTGATTTGCTTGTTTATGAACCATCTATTTCTAGAATCGACACCACCAAATTAGTCAACTATTGGTTAGCTTTTGTTTCGAGGTCAAATCTGTAGGTAATTACGAGTTTGTCTTGGATTTGGAAACTTAAGATGACATTCTTTGACAATGATAATAATTTTTTATGGTTTAACATTCATGCAAATGGTGATCATAATTCTCTCCTTTTTCATTGGTTGTTGATTTATCTGAAAGTCCACAGATGATGGGGTTTTCTTTGATATTAATCACCTCTCGAGAATATTTTCATCCAAATTTATCCTCTCTACACACATTCACACAAGAAAATTTGGTGGTCTTTCTCAAATTCCAAGTCCTGTATTAGTTTCTTGGCACCCTCCCAAGAGAACGCGATTAAGGTTAACGTTAACCTTAATCATATTTGTTTGTAAAAAAACAAAAAACCTTAATCATATTTGGTTTAAATTTTAAAAACTAAATAATCATATTTAGTTTAATATGTTAAATTAAATATTTTATATTTTTAATTTGCAAGAATCAGATCCAATGAAAACAAAAGACTTACATGATAAAAAGAAACTATATTTGCATGAATTAAAATCATACTAAGGTTGGTCTCTTCAAATAAAATCTCTAATTATTTTTTTTCGTTTAACCATAGATACTGGATCTTTAAGAATATTAACCATTAGCTGCATGGTATTCATAATAAAAAGCGGAGAACAATTTTTTCGGTGGCTTGTTGGCACATGTGGATATGGAGAAATAAAATTATATTTGAGGATGATTTTCAACATCCGATTGACCCAACTTATTCTATTTTCTAAATGGCTGAAAACATATACAGCTACATCAACCATCCTTTGAAAAATCACCAATACGACACTATTTTTATTGGCTGAAGAAGACCTCAGAAGAGGGTGGGTTAAGATTAATTGCGACAGAGCATATAATGATTCCTTGGATCTAGTTAGTTGTGGTTGTCTATTTAGAAACTCATATGGTAGATGTCTTAAAGGGTACACTCCCATAATTGAAAATGTGACGCGCTAGAAACTCATATGGTAGATGGCTTAAAGGGTACACTCAAATAATTCAAAATGTGACGCGCTTTATGCTTAGATGTGGGGAGTGTACTTGGGAATGCAACTTGCTTGGAGACAGCTTCCACTGTCTTCAAGTGGAAGACGATTCAAAAACTTTGGTTGACTTGATCACATAGAAAATCTAAATCAACAACAATCCGCCCACCTTAGTGCACCGTATTCAGGAGCTCTTAAAGCTTAATTGACTTGTGTGTTTCAATCATATCTAACGAGAAGAAAATAGGAGTGTCAGTTTGACAGCTAGTCTTAGTTTTTCTCTAGATTCTTTTAACAATCATGTTATGGAGACGCCTCCTAGTGAGGTTTCTATTATTCTTTTTAATGATATTTTTAGAGCTAACATGATTAGAAACATGGGGAATTGCACTCACCTCCCCTGAGGTTTCATTGAATGCCACAGACACCCCCTCTAGTTTTTAATTAGACATTCACCACCCTTGTGGTTAACACCGTTAGTCAAATAAACTACAGGAAAAAAAACAAAAATGTTCCCTTGCAATTCGCTTCTATGAATATTCCAACCATGTCCTAGCTTCCGTTTTTCTCACCAAGGCAGCAAAACCTCTCTCAATTCAGTAACTATGCTTTTATGGCTTTGCCAATTCTGCCCATTTGTGAGCTGCAACTTTCTTTCTTTATTCTCATGCCTTACTTTATGCTCTCTGCTATATGCTCATCTGTGACACAAATTAACTGCC
This sequence comes from Medicago truncatula, assembly GCF_003473485.1. NCBI lineage: Eukaryota > Viridiplantae > Streptophyta > Magnoliopsida > Fabales > Fabaceae > Medicago > Medicago truncatula. The sequence continues at coordinate 39,741,882 of NC_053046.1, forward strand.
AAATCGTTTAATATTGGAGAAGCAACTTATTAATAATGGTTTGATGTGACAACAATTGTGGTATGGCATCCATTTGCAACAATCAACAATTGTTTCTTTCAAAAAAAATAAAAAAAAAATCAACAATTGTTCATGTGATAACAATACGAAACCAAACTTAACAATGGTGTGTCAATTATTTTTTTTGTATGAATATCCGTTTGTTCTTATGATGTTACCTATTTCAACAAAGGACATGTCCAAACGAAAACAATAGGGAAACCCAATTAAGGATGCTGCAAAATTCAAGAAAGAACATGAAATATTAGAGAAACCCATACAATTATTATAGAAGAAAAGAGGAATAAGTCAGTTGAGAGAAATAATTCAAGAAAGAAAGATAGAAATATGTAGAGAGGCGAATGGGAACAAGCAAGTGGACTTTTAAGAGACAACAAACGACGTTAAACAAAAGAAGGAGGTAATTGTCAATTGAAAAATTAATTAGGGAGGTAAGTGTTTAATTTAAGACTAGAAGGGGTATTTGTGACATTCAATTGAACCTCAAGGGAGGTGAGTGTAATTTCCTCTAGAAACATTCATGTAACTCTAAGTTCTTTTTCGTTTTTTGGACGTCAGCCTATTTGTTTTTTAATTAAATTTTGTCTTAAAATAAAATTTTAAAATGGAGAGACTTAGCGCAACAGTAAATTTATGCAATAAAACATGGTAAGACTTCGTACACTACTTCGATTGGTGGGACTTCATCTCAAAATCTGCATCGAACCGTCTCTCTTTTTAATCAATTTTTTGATGTAAAATTAGGTGGATTCTAGGATGAACCATTAAATAAGTGGTTCATCGGTGGACCACCTTTATACACCATCAGATTTAAATTAAAGGTTTAGATGTGTTAGAGACAAAAGTGAGAACACAAAGTATATTTTTGCACACTATCCTTGTTGTCAGCCTCATCTTTCTCACGTTTGGCTTTGTAATTCTGATGAGTTTTACAACAATGTTACAACCGCAAAATACATTGCCCCTCCACCATCACCACAACCTCCATCTTTTCAAAGGATTTATTCAAAATATATAATAAAAAAACTGCTTCTTTTCCTTTTAAAAAAAAAGAAACAAAAACTCATTTTACTTCACCACTCCAATTCAAAATTAATGAATACCCTTTCTTGGATTTGGTTTTGATTCAAAGAGAAAATGTAATCCATGGTTTGTAATGGCAGTAAAAGGAATTGAGTTGATTCCATAACTCGGTAACCCTTCTATATACAATATATTAAGGATACAAAAATTGTTGGAAGGGTGAGTATGAATCAAATTAATTTGATAAATGTGAAATTAACAAATGAAAAAGAATGAACAATTTTTTATTCCTGAGGTGAAAGAAGGAGCAATTTCTTTATCTCTTTACATCGTCAATTTTTTATTGAGTAAATAGTCGATTACCCCCCTGAAATTGTAACTTTCGTCAAAAACTCCCCTGAATTTTGCAAAATGTCAAAAACCCCCCTGAAATTGTCAAGCATCTGTCAATTACCCCCCTCCGTTAATTTCCTCCATCCAACATGCTGATGTGGCCGTTAACTGCCACGTGGCACTGACACATGGTCAGAAAAGTCATGCCACGTCATAGGAGGGTAATTGACTATATTTAATTTTTTTTTTGAAAAAAATCTGATTTTTTATTTATTTTTTTTAAATCTGATTTTTTTTTCTTTTCATAATTAACATTTGTGCCACCCACTGAACATGCAAATACCCCTTGAAATTAAACATTATGTGCAAATACCACCCTCAAATTTAAAATTTATGTAGCAAATATCCCCTCAAATTTATAACTTATATGCAAACATCCTCTCCAAATGTAAAACTTATATGCAAATTACACCTTGAATCATAAAACTTTAATGGTTAAGTAAAACTTATTCTTAATCTATAATTTACTATATCTCTAATAATAAAAAAGAAAAAAAAATCACATCTTTAAAATAAAACAAAGGGGGAGAGGTTATTGGTGCATGAATGGATGGTTGTGTGTAGGCTCAGGTAGAATTGTTTTTTGGCCAAGAGCGTGGGAATATTTCTAGCTATGCTCCTTCAGGAGTTCCCACGGAACACACCACTAGTTCTCTATCTGTTAAGGCCTAAGGGTGTTGCTCGAAATGATGACAAATTATTGCCATTACACTTTTGCTGTTGGAGAAAATTTAACTTCCCGCTGTAATTACACTTTGCCATAACTACCAAATTTACCTTCATATATTATATATATGTCTTGGTCAAATCCTTGTTAATTTTTTTTTCCTGTAGGATCTGCAATTATTTGCTCTCAAAACACAACATTTTGATGCATATGCATCTCTGTTTCCATGTTAGTTTTAAGTTGTTAAATGCAGACTTAAGTTTATGTATTTAAATACATTAACTAGGATGTATGAATATCATCATTGATGACCATTTTCATTTTAAACTTTTGTTGTACACTTGTTTTCATCATCATGTAATCAATGCATAATTTTTATGGTGTGATTGAAATTGTGATTTTTATAATTGTTTTATTTTAAAGATGTGATTTTTTTTCTTTTTTATTGTTATAGATTAAGAATAAGTTTCATTAAAGTTTTATGATTCAAGGTGTAATTTGCATATAAGTTTTACATTTGGAGAGGATGTTTGCATATAAGTTATAAATTTGAGGGGATATTTGCTACATAAATTTTAAATTTGAGGGTGGTATTTGCACATAAATGTTTAATTTCAGGGGGGTATTTGCTTGTTCAGTGGGTGACACAAATGTTAATTATGAAAAGAAAAAAAAATCAGATTTTAAAAATAAAATAAAAAAAGATTTTTTTCAAAAAAAAGAAAATCAGATTTTTTTCAAAAAAAAAAATATAGTCAATTACCCCCCTATGACGTGGCATGACTTTTCTGACCATGTGTCAGTGCCACGTGGCAGTTAACAGCCACATCAGCATGTTGGATGGAGGAAATTAACGGAGGGGGTAATTGACAGACGCTTGACAATTTCAGGGGGTTTTTTGACATTTTGCAAAATTCAGAGGGGTTTTTGACGAAAGTTACAATTTCAGGGGGTAATTGACTATTTACTCATTTTTTATTCTTGGGGGTACCATTAATGAAAAAGAGGAAGAAAAAGGAGAGGAAGAAGCAAGAGCGAGAGGGAGGAAGAGAAAGGAAAATAAAAAGTGATCTAGTGCAGGCAGTGTATAATAGGATCTATGAGATTGATGAATCTAATGGCTCTCAACTATTATTTAAGATGGACCATTAGTGATAGACTTGTTTGAACCCTCACCTTAGAATCCACCGTAAAATTAAACTATTAAACTTAAATGGTTAACAAATTTAAAAAAAAAAAAAAACAGACGAACCCATCAACATCAACATCAATATTGATTGAAACAATTCTTAGTTAATTTCTTTTTTGGACTAGTGACTACTATCTATATAAAGCCCGGGTTGAACGGAATACAAATTTCGCTGCTCAGAAAACCGCAAAGCTTGTTAGTTACGGTGGTTGCCATGGCGGTTGTACCATCGGAAACAGAATCCTCCTTGAACAGAAACCTCCCCTCTCTCTTCTACTCCGATTTCCTCCGCAACCGTTTCTCCGCTTTCCATTTCTCTCCTTCAACCTTCTTCTCCAGCCTCACCTCTGCCTTCCGATCATCTCGCCGCCGTGAATGTCTCCCTCTTCCATTACCTTCCAACTATCTCGATTCTTCCATGTAAGCTCATTTTCATCTCTCGCTTTAACGAAATCAGGAATAATGAATGAAATGTGTTAACGAAAATGAATCAGTTATTGTTGCTTATATGCTGTTTGTGATTTTGTTTTTGAGATTGCGTTGTTTATTTTTGAGTTTTAAGTGTTTTGTTTGATGGTTTTGATTTGCAGGAACTATAGTAATGCTTCTAGAGTTCATGCTGTTTTGGAAGATGTGTTAGAGCGTGTTTTGACGAATATGCATCGCATTCAAAAGAATCTTCAGTTTTGGCAATCCATAGCTCAGGTTTTCTTTTCCTCTTTTTTCGGTTTCTTTACATATTTTGGTTTCAAGAATGTTGTGAAAAAAATATATGAAATGAAGCCCAATATTGTCACATACTGACATTGACACATACACCTGATATGACAATGACACATAGTCACGTACACCTGACACAATACTGACACTGACACATGGTCATATGCACCTAACATGACACTGGCCGATGGGCACATACACCTGACATGACACCTGACACACAATCACATACACCTGACACTGACACTGACACTGACACGTAGTCACATACACCTAACACGGTATTGACATTGACACATGGTTACATACACCTACCACGATACTAACACTGGCACACAGTCCCATACACCTGCCACAATACACTGAGATAGTCCCATACACTTGACACGGTACTGACACTGACACATACATGATACTAACACTGAACATAGACACTGATGATAATGTGAGAAAACATAAGTGATTGAATATATTTATGTGTTACTATCATATCGAACATTGGACATGCCTTTGGTCTGAATTGTCGGTGCTATGTATGGAAATACTCGCAGTGATGGTGATTATTTTGTTTGTTTTTACCTTTTTGTGTTCAGAAATCAGATAATAGGAAAGCTTATTTCATGGTTTTTGAGAGAGGTCCGCGTGCTTTTATCGGTGAGACTGTTAAGTTGTTGCGTGGACGTGCTGCTCAAGATTCTTCCTTACAGAATATATGTCAATCAGCATCTGATTATGTTAATGAGAGAGTAACTGTTCTTAGTTTCTTAAGATGTTCATTGGCGATATTCTTGGCTCAGGTTTGCTTCACTTGGCTTTTTGTCTCCTTGTTTTTGAGTGTTACTTGTGTTGTGATTAGGGTGACTACAATTTGCCTTGTGTGATCATTGTTTATTGTTTCATGTTTTTTGCGACTCTGAAGTTATTAGGTTGATAGAAACTGCTACCAAAATACAAATTAATAAATATATAATTATAATTACAATGTGTTCCCGAGAGTCTCGGGTCTCTCCTTTCCAAGAATTAGAGCGCTTGGTCAATCCCTACCAATCCTTTATCCAAATAACTGAATGCCCATCTTTGCCCACACATCTTTATTTATAATACGAACACCCTATAGCAGTTACATAGAAGTTCTGTGGATAACAGTTACTGCAGATAGCAGATAGCAGTTACTGTACATGTAGCAGTTACTAGAATACAAGGTGCAAATGTGTGTTTAATATTATAAATTAGTAACTGCTACATGTACAGTAACTGCTATCTGCTATCTGCTATCTGCAGTAACTGTTATCCACAGAACTTCTATGTAACTGCTATAGGGTGTTCGTAGGAGGCTTATTACTAACATAGTCATCCCATATGTAAAGAGAAAATTTGGATTGATTGTGAATGTGTTGTACTGCCTGCTTCTTTTCATCCGATTGGCCTAACTTTGCTTCTGATTTCACAATTGGGAATGATATGAATGTGTTGTATTATTATTTCACAGGATATATCTGATTATCCCAGAGTTGGCCTAACTCTTTAATTTTGTCACTTATTCGATTCCCCTGTTATTATTTCATTACGGATTAGGTATATGCTTTGCACTGCCTGCTTCTTTTTATCCGATAGACCTAACTTTGTTTCTAGGCAGCCCTGCCTATTTTTTGACATTGGTACCATTATTGGTGTCTCTACGGAATTTCTTAATGGACCTTTGGATTTCCCTTAAAGTTATTCTGGCATAGTACATAAGTTTGGAAACTTAAGACAAACAATGAATGGATGCAACATGATCCGACAAATTTACGTTTAGAAAATTAAGAAGTCTGTTAAAGTTGCTTAACTCTGTTGAATGCCAATGTAGCTTACTGATATTACTTACAAATTTGAATCTCCATGCTCAGATTTATGTAGAAGTTGATAAAGTTGGAGAGGAGTTAATAACGGATCCAGAGCATAAACTTCCGTCATTGTTGGTAACAATTAATGAATTGTTCTCAACATTAGAAGCTTCAATTGGACATCTACATGCAGTGCGTCAGGTTGTCATGAATAAACCAAGAAGTTGATTATTTTTTTCTTTATTTTTATCCCTCTATTTTTCTTTATGTATCTTATCTCTATGAACCATGATTTGTTAAAGCAAAACTGAAGGGCACATTTGCACCTTGTATTCTGTACAGGTGCCTAATTCCAGAATTGATGTTTTCTTCTTTTCAGAGTGATTCATCTGTTGATGGGACTTATTCGATTCCCCTGCTGTTTGAGAAGCTGCCAGAAATAAATCAGGATGGGTCCCAATGGACAGATTGTGAAATTAGAGATGCTATCAGTTCTGTTTACCAAAATTTAGACAAGCTGGAATCTTACATATGTTCCCTTGTAAGAGCTCTATTTTACTTTTATTTTTGGTGGAAGATTGGCTGTTAGAATATTTTTATGTATATATGCTTTGGATGTTGGAAAATTTGTTGTATGGTAGAGTTCTCATGGTAACCTTGGTCTTCTAGTGTCTTCAATTAGAGGTTGGATGTGGGGAAGGTGGAGGATTTTCGGAAGCAACGGCTGGGAATTAGGCTCTTACACCATATTGTAATGCTTGGTCTGAGATATAGAATTTCAGTATTTAGGGATTTGGAGAACTGAAATGGTAAATGTTATGCTGTGTGATTCAAGTGTAGGTGCTCATATTTATAGATGAGCCAGTCATAGTTACTAGTCTGGCAATGTAGTTACAGACTTAAAGTAATCCTAAGAGAACAACTAAATTGCATCATTAATAAGTCTCTCCCATCTTCCGACCAAGTTAGGCACATTCTTGTTGGATTACTATGGACTGTCTTACTTTCACCATATTTAATAGATTTAATAATTTACGGAGTTTCTAATGTTGAACAACCAAACCACTTGTTTTTTTATAATACAAATTGATTTCTAATTTTGTTGGCTTATACTTGGTTTACATGGTAAGTTGGTTAAGTTTCAAGATGCAATTTTATGGTTTTTTATTTTTTTTATTTCAGGTTGTCAAACATAGAAAGCCAAAGAACATAACCCAACATTGGGTCCACTATGCATGTGGTGCTGTTGGTCTCTCAGTATGCTCCCTTTGGCTCTTGCGTCATAGTAGTTTGATGGGAAGTTCTGATCTTGATAATTGGATCCAGGAAGCCAAGGACTCTACAGTTGGTTTTTTTACGGATCATGTAGAACAACCGGTACATTTCTTTATCATTTACTAGACTTGCTTTCTTTTTTCCTTTTTTACCCCTGGTCCATGAGTTAGTAATTTTGGGCAAAATAAAGGGGACGTGAACTCAGTCATATCCTTACAAGATAGGAGGTGTGGCTACCAATACCCATTGTTCAATATTTTTAACCTCATGGTGATTATAAATATCTGTTGGTAATTACCATCAACAAAATAGGATTCCTAAAAAAAACTTCTTGAGCAATGAACTAATATCTATTTCTTATATCTTTTTTCTCCATACTTCTTATTCCTATTACTTAAAGTAGGATACCACAATGCTTAAGGTTTTCAAATCAACGCAGGACGGAAGCATATGGCTTGATATTTTCTAGTAAATGACCTAGAAAGCACAAGGTAGAGGTTGGATCCACCCGAAACAACGAAAGTCCTTCAATAACCATTTAAAACTGGAACATTGTTTTTTTTTTTTTTAACAAGAAAACTGGAACATTGTTAATTCTTGTTTGAAATTAAGCCTACAGTAGTTTTATATTTTATTAATTTCCTGCTAGTATTCATTCCATTAAAATTATCTGAACTCTGAAAACCTCCAATTGTATTAAAAATGTCCTTCAAACGAAGTTGCAAAACAGTCATAAAATTTGTGTTACTGCTTATCCCCTTTATTTGTACATCATAGTTCATAATTTCATATATAATTCTGATGCAATCAATATGCAGATTTTGTCCATCAGAGATGAACTTTTTGAGACGTTCAGGAAGAGGCATCAAGGTATCATGGACTTTGAAGAGGTGCGGTTGACTTCCAACTCACTACACAGGTAATTGGTTTTCAAATACACTGTCTTTGTTTGTTCTAGATTTGAATAATAAATCTGTATACAACCTCCATGCAGTAATATCTTTTTAGCATAATCGTTTACCAGTTTGCTATATATATGTTAGTAATGCTATTAATGTATACACCTTATAAGAGTTCATTATCTTGAGCTTGTATGGCTGATCTTTTTAATATAAGGGTTAATTAAATAAATGGTCCCTATAAATGTTCAGAATTTCATTTTTAGAACCTACAAAATAAAACTACACATTTTTGTCCCTGTAAAATTTTCCGTCAGCATTTTTAGTCCCTGTAGAATTTTCCGTCAGCATTTTTAGTCCCTGTAAAATTTTCCATCAACATTTTTAGTCCCTGCCAAAATTTTCCGTCAGCATTTTTGGTCCCTAAAATGCTAAAGGAAAATGTCACATGGACTAAAAGTGTGATTTTATTTTGTAGAGACTAAAAACAATATTCTGAATATTTATAGGGACCATTTACTTAATTAACCCTTTAAAAATTATCTCTTATTTATCATTAGTTACTTTTTATTTTAAAAATTTGATCGAATCATCAATATTTTATCTTTGCGGTCAAATATACATAGATATCATAAATAATAATGAACAATTTTGCATAAAAGTGACTGAAAATAACTGACAGAAGAATGACATACTTAAATTGGAAAAGGCAACAGCAATTTAATAATTGAATTTACATGATTCAAAAGCACTTTGCCATTAAGAAAATCCAGTATACAATCAATGTATGTTATAGTGACTATTATGCAGAAACTTGTGAATCATGGAAGTTGGAACATTGTTTCTGGGTTAATATGTTACTATGCAAATCCAGACTTCATTCATAACAGAATAGGCATTCGTGCAAGTTGATAAATCGTGTTTGAAAGGTTAATTATGCTTGTGAAACTTTTGGCACCTGGAAATTTCTAATGAGTTACATCAAGTTTCTTCTGTGGTTTAATTGTAGAGACTGATTCTATGTAAAGAAAATTTAATCTAAAAAAGTTAATTGAAAAATGCATCAACTATTTGTCAGTAAAAGAATTTCATTAGAAAAAGGTTTCATATTGAAAGTTATACAATGAATGCAGGATGCAAAATTTTCTAATCTTGGGCATGTAATGTACTACAGTTACCTACTGTGATCATTTTAGAATGTTTTCAACCATTTATTTTTACCGTGAGTGGGAATATAATTCAATATCTGTGTCTGAAGAATTTTCAATTCGTAAGGAATGATATACATATGTTTGTTAAGTCACCAGCAGCAAGGACACTTTGGGGATAAATTGCCTTCTAAGTATCAATTATTGAGTTATTCCTGTACGGCTAAAACTTGTATTAGCACCTAATCGTGGATATCACATTCTGACCAAAGTACTTTATGTACATGATATTATTCAATGGCATGCTAGTTACTTGGATATTGCTTTCTTTGTAACTTTTAAAGATTTTTGTGCAGAATGTTGTTGGCTTTCAGTGAGCAGACAAAGGGTCAGAAATCTCCAGTAAATGCCTCAGATCAGGAAATGCTTGAGATAGTCATGGACAGGTGATTTAGGGTTTTCATATGCTGATAAGATAGTAATTTGGTAATTGTGAATTTGAAGTGCTAATATAGATATATGGATCCGGGAGTGAGCAGTTTTCCACAGCATTATAACGTAGTATTCATTATATGTTGTCACTAGCTTGGTTTTCTAGATTTAGCATCATAATGGGTCTCCAATGTCCATGCCAATTACCTTGATGGGAGTGGGCTGTGAAGGCACTGCCCACTTTATGTTAGCTGTTTCATAAAGAGCAATTGATTCTGACATTGACATTAGATGATTGTAAATTGTAATGCTATGTCTTTTCCTAATTTCGATGGCATTTAATGCCTTGGGTTGTGGGTACATAGGGGAGCTCCCCTAGACAAATTATTTTACTAAATGTGCTATCACAATATAGTACCTTAAGGCTTTGTTTGCGAGTTTGGAGAGGGGGGGGGGGAAGGCTTCGAGGGGTGGAAAATATGAGGGAAAATGAAGAAATCTTTCAATTTTTTTAAAAGAGTAGTTTTTAGAGAAGGATAAATTAATGCATATCATTACTATATTTTAATTTTAAAAACAATATAACAACATAGATTAAATTTGAAGAATTCATATAAACCCCCCAAAACCCTCCTCCAATATAATTTTTTAGTTCCCCCAAATGAGGAGGGTTTAGTATTATGAAGAAAAGTTAACCCCCCAAAGCCCTCCCCTCCCCTCCCATTTTCCTCTATTTCTTTCACTTGCTCATTCCTTTTTTCCCAAGCCTTCCCCTCCAAACTCGCAAACAAAAGCCTAAATGTTTTCCTTCTGTTTGTTTTCGAATATAAATTTTCAAGTTGAATTGATTTAATGATATTTGGAAATTCAACGATATGTATTAGAAATTATTTTTGTTTATTCTTGTCCTCATCTCTATATCATCTATTTGTGACAAAGAGAATTGACATCCTCTGTTCATAGTTATCACTTTGATTCTTGTATTGTTAATGTTTAGCGTAAGTGTTATGATCTAATCTATTTTATGGATAAATGTAGGTATGAGAAGGAACTAATGCATCCTATTCAAAACCTTCTCAATGGAGAGCTAGCTCGGGCTATGCTTATTCAGGTAATTTAATTCAAATAATACAGGTAACATGATGTATGTAGGGTAGATAGATATTCAATAGTGCTCCTCTGGACAGGGTACTCACCTGATAAATTGTACTTCTTTAGGTGTAGTGCTTTGACTCAAACTAAGATACACTCTGAATAAAGAAGGGTATATTATTAATCTTTAAAATAGTCTAAAAGTTTACACAGGCCTATTTATCGACCCAGCAAAGGCAAAACAACCTAGTAATTTTTCCTATTTAAAGCTGGGATAAGATAATTCAAAATAGAATAAAATTCCTAAATATTAGTACTAGTTAAAAAGCAAGAAATAATCTCAAATTAAAAATCCTAAATAAATAATAAAACTAAATACCCAATCTACATCACTACATCTGTTTGCATTGTTTTAGCATAACTCATAATTATAACTTTTCACTGTTACAGGTTCAGAAGCTGAAACTGGATATCGAGACGTGAGTTTTCCCAATCTTAAAATTTATATCAATATTTCACATTGTTTTAGGTTCTCACAATTATATTTTGGTCAGTGCAATGTTGGAGCTGAACCAAATTCTACGGGCAAATGAAATCAACTTTGCTGTACTGGCTGCTTTACCTGCCTTCTTTATCTCCCTTCTACTCATTATGTTAGTACGGGCATGGTTCAAACAGGTAATTTTCAATTTTTTTTGTTATTTGAACAAATGACAAACTTATAATAGATAGAAGTCCAGATGTAATATTGTAATTCTTTATTTAAGATACCTTTTACCGACTCTAAATTAAGTGAACGAAGTGTGGATCTTGTTCAGAGTGAACCCTGCACCATGTAGTAATCAAAGTGAATACAGGAATAAGATTGTTCGGAAGGGAAAGTATGCTTGCAAGTTACAGCATGTAACTCTTGAACATATTGCCACATCTCTATGTATTCTTCCCTTCACCTGTAGTTCCTCTATCGTCTCAGTTTTCTTCTTACTTGTCAACTGTGTTGCAATTGACCATCCCAAGCTTTTTGTTGTTAGAATTAGCCACATTGTTCACATGTTAATATCTCTTAACTGTATAGAATTAGAAATTAGCTACTCAATCACATCCTTGAGCATTCATTAGAATTAGTCACATTGTATAATTTCCAATGATTTTCCGAAATATGTGTTAAACTTTATCTGATATTCTGCTTGGTAAATCAGGATACAAAAGCCGAGGGAAGAGGTAGAGTTGCTCGGATTCAAAGGAGGCTACTTGTTGTAGAGGTTGAGAGAAGGATTATGCAGCATCAAATTTATGTAGAGCAAGGGTTGGTAAGAAGCTCTACCTGACTTTATTTTATCTAGTTCTCCTCAAAATGAAGTTTTCAAGTCTATAATTGCACACCATTCTGTGCAAGAATACTCATGACGATGGATTTTATTATGCTCTCCCACAATTTAACACCATTAGAAGTTATTAAATGATACAGATATGACACCGGATTCTTTGAAATAAATTGTTCCCCTTCCAGGTGTATAAATTGAGAACAGTTTTATTTTGAGATGAAATGAAAGAAAAAATATGACCACTGGAATCAAGTTTTTTATATTCTTGCTGCCAAGTTCTCAACTCAAACACTGACAAGCAAAAGTTTCTCCTTCTCTAATTTAGTACTTTATTCTTAATGGAGGCTGTTTAATGTTGGTAATGTTTTTCGTGCTTAGTTACTGCTTGACTTGAGAAGCCGATGTTTGGATACAAATTAGATCTAAGTTGTCTTTTAAAAATCTCATGATTTGGTCTTTAAATCCTCCAAATAGAATAGAACACCAAGCATGATATACTCAATTGTTATTGACAGTCTCTATATTTAATTTTAATTATGAGTGAATGAACACTGTTGAGTGTTGACATCCCCTCATCTTGAATATGTGGGAGGATTTTCACTGGTCATTCATTTGCTTACTCTCAGTGTACTTCTGATTTTATTTTACTAGTTCACCCAATAGTTTGCCATGACATTGAAGTTCTTGATGTATGGAATATGTACTTATCTCTATTTCAATAATTTAGGGAAAGGAGGTTGGCTCACAAACAGTGTTTCGTTAATTTGGAATGACATGCATTCTTAACAACTAATAGAATACTGACAATATATCTCCGTTACAGGAGAGAGATGCACACTATATGTTGGGGTTGATACTTTATAGCTTGGATCGCCTATACAGTTCAGTCAAGAGGCACGCAGAAGCTTCTGGAGAGTGGCAGTGGTAAGTTTTAATTTCTCATGTCTGGTCACCATTTTGTAAGATGGATTTAGATTTTATGTTCCCTGGTATTTTGGGGCATTGGAGAATATGATTATTGACATTTAATATTATGAACAGTTTGCGACAGGATATAATTGATTTGGCTAGACCTGGCCTGCAAACTTCACACAAGCTCGCTGTGACATCACGCATTATTAAGGTCTACGACTGCTTGCTTCCAGTTCTCAGACCCCGGTAGCGAATTTTCCCTTGTTAAAGATGGTTCTCTTGCTCCTTTGAAACCCAATTTTTGTTGTAAATGCTATGCCCTAGCTTTATTTGGTAGCTAAGGGTAAAATCGTTCATATGTTTGTGTATATTCTGAGGCACGACAATGGTATTGAATTGAGTACTTAAACGAACTCTGTTGGTTCTACCGGGTTATGATTTTCAGACCATAATTCCTGGTCAGAAAACGCTAGGTCTGCTTATAAGAATATAGATTTTAATATTGATCATATTTTATTTTGTTCTACGTTAGAATATTGTGTATATGAAGAAGGAAAAGTATTTCCCCCCCACTAGCTAGCATGCAGGTAAAACGACTCACCAATAAGTTAAGATGCTCGGAGAAGGGTGATAAATGAGGTAGTATCCAGTATCCGCTATGAAGAGCTCGTCTTCGCATTATAAGTTGTGTGAATTTTTGTACATATTTTAAAATTTCATGATTATGCATAATTAGTACAAATTATCTTGGTTTAATTAAACCTTTAATCTTTTTATACCTGCCAGTTTTTTTATCTGCTCTTAAATATGCGCAAAATGGTTTCATTTGGTCTTTCTTTTTTCTTTTCTCTCTATAGGTTTTCTTCGTTGGCGGTAATTTTATTCGAGGCGCTATTGATGATTAAAAATTGGATGCAGATAAGGTGAAAGATTACCTTAATACTATTATTAAAATGCTAAAGTGAGAGATATTAACTTTTATAGTGGAGATTTTATAAACTAGAGCCGACGAGTAATGTTTTTTTTTTTTATTTATCAATTTACCGAACAGGAAATCAAACTAAAAGGTCAAATTAAATAAACTTTACATTTTTTAAATTTAGCACAGTCGTCAATTTTTTTCTCAGTTAAGAGAATCATTTTCGCATAGGATTTTAGAAATTGATTCAATTTAATCGTGAGGGGTAAGCAGCTCGTTCTTTAGTCTTTGCTATTGTTTTAGAGAACTTAAAAGAAAAACAATGTGTAGTTGCTTGTTTGATAATTTGTTCACTAATCAATCATAAAACGATTTGGATCCTCTCATATTTGAATTAAACATGCGGTAGTTATGTTCATTTCAGTGTTAAAATTTAGGTAAGTTTTTAGATATTTTGGAGTTTGGTTGAATACAGTTCTCACGCTGACAAAATTTGTTTAACATTTGAATTTATTTTAAGTAACTAATATAGTAAATTAAGATGGAGCATTGTGCAACGTACAATACACTAAAATATACATCAAAATGGTGGGATTCCTTTTCAAACTCATGCAGTAGTTTTTGTACATAGAACTACCTTTTTTTTTATATATATATATTGAATGATTGGATAAATAATATAAATCCGACCAAACTTCATAAATACCATCATATTGAATGTTCATCTAAAATTTATTTGATTTTACAACTTAAAGAAATATAACTGGGACCTAATAAAATTTATTATTTTGTAAAAAAAAAAGTTATTGGTGAGACGGTGAACATGACCAAATAAATTATTGAATCAAACATGAGAGAATTCTTTGTCTAACTAAGGTATTTGAACCACAGATAAATTATTCTTTATCAGTACAAGAAGACAACTAAATCACGTAGATTTTCCCCTATATTTAGTACAAAAAGAATAATCGAAAATTGAAACACAGATAAAAATAGCTATTCAATTTCAAATGAAAAACTTGAAAACTAATGAAAATCACGATGTTTAACAGTAAAACAATAATAAAAAAATTGAAACAGATAAAAATAGCTATTCAATTTCAAATGATATAACTTGAAAACTAATGAAGATAAGGATGTTTAACGGTCTCTAGTTTCTGTTTTAAAATGTGTGATGATGCAGTTTAATAACTACAAAAACAAACTGTTAATTTCTGGTATTATTGTTATACCATATGAATATGATTATTCGTTAATGATATGTAGCTGTTAAAAATGTCACACCCATGCATAATAACGTAATTGGTTACAAATGAAGTAGTTATATTAAATACACATCCTGTTACTTGTTCAAATTAATTAAATTTGTTTACAATCTTGCACTCTTCAATTCAATTCATCATTCCATTCTCCTTGTGTTTTTGAAGACATAATGAATCAGGACAAAGCAGAAAAATTTACAAATATGATATTAGCCCGAACAATTTTTCCACGTTCATCTATTAATACAACAGCCTCAGATCCTGACGGCAAATTTTTAGTCTTAAATGTTTGTATTGACATGCCACCCAAGGTTGTATCTAATGGCAATTGGGCTAATCATGATCAAGCTGCAATGCCTATGCAATCCACTTTGCCATTGTTAGAGCTTCAAATTCTCACAATCTTTGCCATTACTCAATGCTTTCATTTGGTACTTAAACGTCTCAGGGTCCCTTATTTCGTTTCACAAATCATGGTAATAATAATTCTTATGCATTTCACACTTCTTTTTTTCTCTAGCTAGT
The DNA here is from genome assembly GCF_003473485.1 of Medicago truncatula. Lineage (NCBI taxonomy): Eukaryota > Viridiplantae > Streptophyta > Magnoliopsida > Fabales > Fabaceae > Medicago > Medicago truncatula. The sequence continues at coordinate 39,757,549 of NC_053046.1, forward strand.
TTGACATGTAAATTGAAAACATATAAACACAATTTTCATGGCATAGATCTTTAGGGAAATTCATTTGAATGAATATCAAAACTAATGAAAACAACTTTTTCTTCTTTGTTTTTAAAAAAAATATGATAGTATTAATTTTTTTCAATCTATGTACTTATTTAAAAGGTTGGAGTAGCAATGAAAACAAATTAAAGACATAGAAACATGAAATTCATCTATAATTTCGTTACCAAGGTTTTGATTTTTAGGAAACGTTGCTAAGTATTACACACAACAAAAATTAGAACAACATCAAATTATTCTTCTCTATTTTTCGTTGTTAATTCAACTTTTTCTAAAAGAAATGATTTGATGAGATACTTGTTACATTTTAGTTGTTATTTAAAAATATATTTATTTTCATGGCGTCAAAATTAATGATACATAAATTTTGCAGGCTGGTTTAGTTCTAGGACCATCTTTGAAGTTTTCAAAAACATGGACTGGATTCAAAAACATATTGTTTCCATACGGTACTGAAGATGTAATAAGTGTAATATCCCTAATTGGATATGCATTTTTCCTATTTCTAACTACTGTGAAAATGGACTTCACAATGATAACAAGAACAGGTAGAAAAGCATGGACAATAGCTTTTTGTTCCTTTTTGATTCCAATGGTTTTTGGTCTCCTAGTGTGTTACAGATTCCCAGAATATTGGATACACGAGATGGGAAATTTTGAAGCAAAAAACCTTCCTGTTATAGTTATAGGACAAAGTGGTTGTTACTTTGCTGTCATAGCTTCTTTGCTCTCTGACCTTGAGATTCTTAACTCAGAACTCGGACGTTTAGCACTCTCAACAGCTATGGTTATGGATTCTTTCAACTCAATTGTTACAGGAATTGGCACAGCTTTTATTAGCAGCATCAAAACAGATTCACATGATAATGGGGATGGAAAAGGAACTCTTAAAGCCTTTTTAAATGTTTGCTATTACTTATGTTTTATGGTAGTGACTCCTCTTGTGTTGCGTCCTATATTGAAGTGGTTTGTTAAAAAGACACCAGAAGGTAGACCGATGAAGAAAGTATACACATATATTGTGTTCATTATTGCTCTTGCAGTTGGAATGTTGGGATTATTGACAAAGCAAAGTGTTCTAGGTGGAATTTGCATTGTTGGTCTTATTGTACCTGAAGGTCCTCCATTAGGAACTGAAATGATTAAGCAATTGGAATTGTTTTGTAGTTGGTTCCTTTTTCCTATTTTTGTCACAAGTTGTGCTATGAAGGTTGATCTTAGTGTATATGTTAAAAGCGAGTATATTTATGTTTGGCTTGGCATTATTGTTGCTGTTCATTTGTTCAAGATCCTGGTGACCATTGGAATTTGTTGGTATTGTAACATGCCTATGACTGATGGTTTGTGTCTCGCTCTCATGTTGAGTTGTAAAGGTGTTGTGGATTTTTGCAACAATGTGTTTCTTCATGATTCCATGGTAATTTCTTTAACTAATAATCCATTCAAAAACATAGTAAGTTGTAGCTCATTTCAACACAATGATCACAGTGTTTTTTAAAATCCAGGGACCAGTACCGTGTAGCACAAGTTCGAGTGGCTAATAACATAATGAACTCAAAATAGTAAATTCTAATTGGTTTCTTCTGATTTATTTGTTAAATAAAAGTTATCTAATTGTTGTCCACTATAACACATGTGCAGCTTTTGAGCAGTGAAGCACTATCCGTTTTGAGTATAAATGTGTTGGTGATTGGAACCTTGGCACGCATTGGTGTGAAGTACTTGTATGACCCTTCAAGGAAATATGCAGGTTATCAAAAGCGAAACATCTTGAGCTTGAAACCAAACTCAGAACTTAGGATAGTTTCATGCATCCTCAAACCAAGTCATATAATTCCCATCAAGAATGTTCTTGACATTTGCAGTCCAACATCAAGCAATCCATTGGTAATTCATATCTTACATCTCTTGGAGCTTGTTGGAAGGTCTTCTCCCGTTTTCATCTCGCACTGTCTTCAAGAAAGAGTTGGTTCAAGTTACCACACTTTCTCTGAAGCTGTCATTGTTACCTTTGATCTTTTCGAACATGACAATGCTGGTACTGCATCAGTGAGTACCTACACAGCTATATCGCCACTGCGTTTCATGCACGATGATATTTGTTATCTTGCATTGGACAAACTTGCATCCATCATCATTCTTCCTTTTCATCTGAGATGGTCAGAGGATGGTTCTGTTGAATCGGTGGATGAGACCACAAGGTCTTTGAACACCAAGGTTCTTGAAAGAGCACCTTGTTCGGTAGCAATCCTTGTGAATAGAGGACACTCTTCTCCATTCAACCACAATGAGAATTCAAAGCAAATTGCCATGATTTTCTTAGGAGGTTCAGATGATAGAGAAGCATTGTGTTTGGCTAAAAGGACAATCAAAGAAGATACTTATCACTTGGTTGTGTATCACTTGGTTTCAACAATCAAGAATGATGAATTCACTAGTTGGGATGTTATGCTTGATGATGAGTTACTAAAGGGTGTTAAGGGAGTTTATGGTAGTGTAGATAACGTGACATATGAAAAAGTAGAAGTCGAAAACACTTCTGATACCACGACATTCATCTCAGATATAGCGAGTCAACATGATTTCATTATAGTTGGGAGGCGAAATGGCATCAAATCGCCTCAGACACAAGCACTTGCATCGTGGACTGAGTATCCAGAGTTAGGTGTGTTGGGAGATTTGCTTGCTTCACCAGATACTATTACCAAAGCTTCAATTTTAGTTGTGCAACAACAACTAATGCCTAAGGCGTCATAAACATTTAATACATGTACAGACACACAACAGTTTTCTTGTATGTAACATTTTAGTTTTCTATACATATTCTAATGTTGTAGATCATATTTTTCATCAAAATTCAATATTGTGTAGATACTTCCTGGAATTATTTGTCCTGTAATGTGAATATTCATTTGAATGCAATTGTGAGAATCAATTATTCGCATACCAGAGTCCATTTGTTACAATTATTAAATTTTACTGTGATAGCAGAAAAAATGCCCTTATTTGTGAGAAAAAATTGCTTCACCTCAAACTCAATTTTAACCAAATTAAGTTAACAAATTTTCAAAATAAAAAGTTATTCATTATTTTAGAGATGTTTTTTCAAGCTCGCCATTATTTCTTTTGGCTGAAAAATGTCCCCTGAAAGGTATTTCTTGAAGGTGTTAATTTTTTTTTGAAAACTATTGAAGGTGTTAAATTAAAAAATGTCTTACGAGAATTATCTCTCGAGTTTTTGAAAGGAGTCTAAGAGACATTGAGAGAGCCTAAAAAGAACTGCTCGAGCTATTTTTGGCAGGCTGAACTAAATTTTTTAGGGAGGTGAGTGAGATATCCTATAGAACCAAGCAATGCATCCCGCTATGTGCTCCAAGGTGACTCCACTTCTAGACCTCGACCACCCTAATGTGTAACGTGCAGCAAGAAATCATAGAAATGATGATCAACACCAAACACATTAACATGAGCTACCTTTGAAGGATGTCTCGAAATATCCTGAACATGCATGTACTGCCTCTTCTCTTCACCCTCTCTCACAAGTGACGTTAAACGTTCCCTCGACTGCATATATTCATCTTGAGTACCAGCATACCTCCTCGAAGGGACGTGTCTCGCGATGATCATCATACGGACTGAAGATTACGTTGTCGACCTTCAGACGATCAAGGAACATCATATATTTATCTATTGTCTTGTGGCCCCTGCTACGAATGAACCGCAAAGCATGTGGCATGTCAAAGGCAACGTATGGATCGTCAAAATATGGATATATTCCTCTGATATGCTCCATAGCTCAAGCCTAAAATCAAACACAAATATAAAAACATATTACAAGCACAAATATAAAAATACATATACAAGTACAAAAACCTACTAAGTTATTAATTACCTACATTAGGGTAATCTATCCACCCATCGATCATGTATGGCGCTTACCTGTAGTCGTGCCAACGTCGGCCCCTTTTAGAAGAAGGATTTGCTGCAGTATTCGCTCTGTGTACACTGTTGGTCTGGGTCGGCCTCTCTAGCCTGAGTATGTCTTTGTTGTCAGCCATATCTACATATCAACCAACAACAACAAAATCCACGAAATTTTTTGAGACATTTCATCAAACAGTTAGAGCACAAAATATACATACTTTGTTCATCGTGTATTTCAGTTCTCAAACTACCACATTACACTTAAACTTAGTTTAAACTGCATTCATAGTCAACACATGCAAGCATTTGATCAAAAACTACCCAAAATATCATCAATTTCAAAATAAAAAATAAGCACTAAAATATGAAGAATTAGAAAAGAAAAAAAAAAAAAAACCTAACATATAAAACTAAAAATGTGTATGCTTAGGGATTTCAGACACATACTTGATTACTTGTTTATACAACCACAATCAGCGCTTGAGGGGTTCGATGTTGCTCATATTTTACAAGAGATGCTGACTTATAAATCTGATCATATTAAAGCTTTTCAAGAAGTACTCAAAACTACGATTATTAGAGGAACAATACATCAACATGTGGATGCTCCATAATCTTTTCGATTGCTCGTGCAAGAACTACAATATTTGGCTCTTGAGGTGAATCATTTCCTTGTATATGAGAAAGACTTTCAGATTCAAAGGAATGAAGTTTAATTGTACTGAATCAGAAATTCATATCCCACTAAGTGGGGCCAGCTACATAAATCAAAGGACGTCATGGTGTTCTATAAAAACTAATGTTTTTTCTCCAACTCTCATTTATTTCTAGATCCTTCATAATAGTTTCTCTTGTAGTTTTTCTAGGTCTACCCCTACATCTAGTGATTTGACTCTCCTCGATCTGATCTAATCTGCTAACTATATAATCTACATGTCTTCTCTTTACATGCTCAAACCACCTAAGTTTAGTTTCTACCATCTTTTATAATAGAGGTGCTACCCTAGATCTAATGTCGTAATTTTTAATTTTATCTCATCTAGTCTTGCCACACATCCTAGGAACAACCTCATTTCTGCTACACTTATTTTATGTTTGTGTTGGTTCTTCACCACCCAACACTTTGCGTCGTACAACATTGTCGGTCTTACATTGTCTGATAAAAAATTCCTAGCGGTACTTTTGTATCACATAAAACACATGAGGCACTCCTCCATTTCAACCACTCAGCTTGGATTCGATCGTTTACATCTTCTGTTTTCCCGTCATTTTGTACTATCAACTCAAGATATTTAAACTGTGTAACTTGTGCTATAATATGATCTCCAACTTCACCTTCACGCTAGAGACTCTATGCCTCTTGCTAAAATTACATTCCATGATTTCTTGCTTATGTTTATGTTTGAAGAAATTTGATCGAGCTTGATTTTGTGATGTTTGGAGGGAGTATGGTTTATGTGTGACAGTTTTTGTATATGCGTGGTGGTTCTGTTCTGATATATGATCAATGTAGAACAATAATTAATAACTGTTCAACAACGAACGACAGTTAATTATCGTTCAACATCAAGCGATAATTAATTATCACTGGGACATTTCGGTCAGTTCAGGGTACCTTAGAACAAACCATGAGTATCTAAAAAGTAATTTTCTTAATTATTTACAAACATATTAACAACAAAATTTGTCAACAAAAAGGAAATATTAGAAGAAAAAAAATTGTTTGGTGAAATTTTAGATTCGATCACTTGAATTGACTCTTCATTCCACTTTACCATCCGTATTTTTAGCCTAAAAATTGAATCTTGAGTCCCAATTTGTACAATTAATGATCGGTATTGATTCTTCTGAATCTTAGGAGATTATTTTCCATTTGTCTATTCTTAGCTTGGACAGGTTGGATATATTGGTGAGGAACACCAAGGTGGGTGATTTGGTTAAGCAAGACCTTTTACATCATTGGCTTGCTTAACCAAAAAAATCAACGAGTTTGACACAGGTGAACAAGATTTAATTTAATTAAATATAATATAATAATGATTGGGATTTGAGAACATGGAACAAGAGCAAGCTCCGATATTATATATCGCATGTTTGATAAGAATATCTAGTATGAGGCATGAGCCCATTTGTTATTATTTTTTCCTATAATTTTTTAAAATGTTATTCTAAATATATTATCATTTAGTTATAATTTTTTTTGATGTTAAATTTTTTAAAAACTCTCGAAAATGAGAAGCTATTTCAATTAACTTCTCATAAAAATCATTTTTGAAATGTCTTTTTGAAAAAATATGTTATTTTTATTACGTAAAATCACTAACAAAGAATATTTAAGTTGGTGAATGTCAAAATCTATTTTTTATACACTGGGCTTTGTTGTAGTCCCGTTTTCTGTTGTGCTTTCACAATCGGCTTGTTGTAATATGTTGTTTTTAGAAGAATTTTTTTTTTTATAACAAATGAATTGGAAATAACTTCTATTAGTTTTAAGTAAATTTAAAAAAAAAAAAAAAAAAAACATATTTAGTAATACAAAGGAATTTTATTTTTTAAAAATCTATAAGAAAGACCCTATATTATATTTATTTTGTTATTTCTTTAGTCATCCCACTAGCAATTCAAGAATCCTCATTAAATGTTAACGAAAAATTAACGTTAATAGAAAAGTGATGTGTTTGTATATTTGATGAGAACTTAAGTATATAAGTGTGTAACTTTTAAAACAAAAGGAGCGTCAGTGTCATTTTTTCCCGAAAAGGAGTATCAATGTCATTGTACTAATATTAGATATTTACTGATATTATATCTAGTAGATACAGTATAAGAATACAACTAATTGCATATATTTTCCACTATTTTTTGAGAAAATATATTTTCCACTATATTTAGTACAAAATTAATTGAATGGTAGAAAATAGAAATTTAGATAAAAACAACTATTCAAATTCATATGAAAATGTTGATGTTTAACTGTCTTCAATTTCTGTTTTAAAATGTGTGATGAGACCGTTTAATTTAACCACAAATTAGTTGTTATCTTATCGTTACAGCTTAAACAAGCTGTAATTTCTGGTATTATTGTTATACCTTATCATTATCCGTTAATGTTGTTAAGAAAATGGTACACCAATGAAGTAGTATATTAAAGACAAAACATATTACTTGTTCATATCAATTAAATTTGTGTACAATCTTGTACTCTTGTTTTTGGAAACATGGACGCAAAGGCAGCAACAAATTTTGGAAACATGATATTAAACCGAACAATTTTCAAATATGCATATATTAATACAACAGCCTCGGATCCTGGCGGCAAAGTTTTAGAGTTAAATGTTTGTATTGACATGCCCCCTAAGGTTGTATCTGACGGCTTTTGGGCTAATCATGATCAAGCTGCAATGCCTATGCAATCCACTTTGCCATTGTTAGAGCTTCAAATTCTCACAATCTTTGTCATTACTCAATGCTTTCATTTGGTACTCAAACGCATTGGAGTCCCTTATTTCGTTTCACAAATCTTGGTAATAATATGTGTTATCTTTTAGTCGTTAATTTAAAAATATATTTGTATTCATGGCGTCAAAATTAATGATACATAAATTTTGCAGGCTGGTTTAGTTCTAGGACCATCATCTTTGAAGATTTCAAATAGATGGAATGGATTCAAAAACATCTTGTTTCCATACGGTATTGAAGATGTAATAAGTGTAATATCCTTAATTGGCTATGCATTTTTCCTGTTTCTATGTTGTGTGAAAATGGACTTCACCATTATAACAAGAACAGGTAGAAAAGCATGGGCAATAGCTTTTTGTTCCTTTATGATTCCAACGTTTGTTGGTCTCGTAGTATGTTACAGATTCTCAGAATATTGGGGACACAAGATGGGAGATTTCGAAGCAAAAAACCTTCCTGTTATAGTTATAGGACAAAGTGGCTGTTATTTTGTTGTGATAGCTTCTTTGCTCTCTGACCTTGAGATTCTTAACTCAGAACTTGGACGTTTAGCACTCTCAATAGCAATGGTTATGGATTCTTTCAACTCAATTGTTACAGGAATTGGCACAGCTTTTGTTAGCAGCCTCCCAGCTGATCTAAGCAAGGGTGCTGATGGAGCGGCACATGTTAAAGCTTTTTTAGCTGTTTTCTATTACATTTGTTTCATGGTAGTGACTCCTCTTGTAGTTCGTCCTATACTGCAGTGGTTTGTTAGTAGAACGCCAGAAGGTAGACCGGTGAAGAAAGAATACACCTATATTGTGTTCGTTATGGCTCTGGCAGTTGGAATGTTGGCATTAGTGCCAAAGCAAAGTATTATAGGTGGAATGTGTTTGCTTGGTCTTATTGTACCTGAAGGTCCTCCATTAGGAACTGAAATGATTAAGCAATTGGAATTGTTTTGTAGTTGGTTCCTTTTTCCCATTTTTGTCACAAGTTGTGCTATGAAGGTTGATCTTAATATGCATGTTAAAAGCGAGTATGTTTATGTTTGGCTTGGTTTTATTGTTGCTATTCATTTGTTTAAGATGCTGGTGACCACTGGAATTTGTTGGTATTGTAACATGCCTATGATTGATGGTTTGTGTCTTGCTCTCATGTTGAGTTGTAAAGGTGTTGTGGATTTTTGCACGAATGTGTTTCTTCATGATGCCAAGGTAATTTCTTTAACTAATATTTCCATTCATGATTTTATAGACGAATGTAATATAGAGACTAATTCAAAATAATGAACAACATTGCAGTACATTTTACACACAAAAAAATAGTAGCATTTTTCAGCACAAGAACCACAAAAAATGTTTATAAAATTTCAGGGACTAAGAACCGAATATTAGCATAAGTGGTTTATAATAATTTACTTGTTGAATAAAAGTTATCTAATTTTGTCCACTATAATGCATGTGCAGCTTTTTAGCAAAGAATCACTATCCGTTATGAGCTTAAATGTGTTGGTGATTGGAACCTTGGCACGCATTGGTGTGAAGTTCTTGTATGACCCTTCAAGAAAATATGCAGGTTATCAAAAAAGGAACATCTTGAGCTTGAAACCAAACTCAGAACTTAAGATAGTTTCATGCATCCTCAAACCAAGTCACATAATTCCCATCAAGAATGTTTTTGACATTTGCAGTCCGACATCAAACAATCCATTGGTAGTTCATATCATACATCTCATGGAGCTTGTAGGAAGGTCTTCACCCGTTTTCATCTCGCATCGTCTTCAAGAAAGAATTGGTTCAGGTCGCTACGCTTTCTCTGAGGATGTTATTGTTACCTTTGATCTTTTCGAACATGACAATTTAGGTACTGCAAAAGTGAATACCTACACAGCTATATCTCCTATGGGTTTAATGCACGACGATATTTGTTATCTTGCATTAGACAAACTTGCGTCCATCATCATTGTTCCTTTTCATTTGAGATGGTTAGAGGATGGTTCTGTTGAATCAGGGGACGCGAACATCAGGTCTTTGAACACCAAGGTTCTTGAAAGAGCACCTTGTTCGGTAGCGATCCTTGTGAATAGAGGATACTCTTCTCCATTCAACCACAATGATAATACAAAGCAAATTGCCATGATTTTCTTGGGGGGTCCAGATGATAGAGAAGCGTTATGTTTAGCTAAAAGGACAATCAAAGAAGATACTTATCACTTGGTTGTGTATCATTTGGTTTCATCAAACAAGAATGAGGAGGCCACTAATTGGGAGGTTATGCTTGATGATGAGTTACTAAAGAGTGTTAAGGGAGTTTATGGTAGTGTAGATAATGTGACATATGAAAAAGTAGAAGTTGAAAACTCTTCAGATACCACTGCATTCATCTCAGATATAGCGAATCAACATGATTTCATTATAGTTGGGAGGCGAAATGGCATCAAATCGCCTCAGACACAAGCACTTGCATCGTGGACTGAGTATCCAGAGTTGGGTGTGTTGGGAGATTTGCTTGCTTCACCAGATACTATTACCAAAGCTTCAATTTTAGTTGTGCAGCAACAATTAATGCCTAAGCCGTGATGAACATTTACGTACATGTATGTATACACAACATTTTCGTGTACGCATCATTCTAGTTATAGATACAGATTCTAATGTTGTTGCGCAAATTTTCACCAACATACTATATTCTATCACATTCCTGTTGTAGTGCAGATACTTCTTGAAATTATTTGTATTATAATGTGAATATTCATTTGCATGCAATAGTGGGAATTAGATATTCGCATACCAAGTCCATATGTCACAGTTATGAAATTTTATTATCATTATGTCGTTTATCAAGTTTGATGAAAAAAATGCAAACCCTGCATTGAATAAATGAATAATAACAAAGGCACAAAGTCACAAGACAAATAAATTTAAAACTGGTAAATTTGACTAATTGTCATATATCTCACCAAAAGGTAGCACAAGCTTGTCATGATCGTCAATCAAGTACTCAAACAAGAACACAGACCGAAAGCACATGCCTGAATGAACGGACATACTCACTAGTACATGATGAAATCACATAATTCGAATGTCAAATCAATTTCTCAAGATACATAAATGTTCATCAAACTTTATTTTCCAATGGACATGGGCTGTAAATAAAATTAACAGCTGCAATGAGTTGCTACAGGTCTTCAATCCTGCAAAAGAGATTGAATATACAAATTATGACACAAGCAAATACAGTATACAAAAGGAGATATAGAGAAAAGATGTTGACCTACTCTAGTGTGTGTTTGGCTACGAAAAGCAAAAATTGAGTTACCTCCTAACCTCGGCTTGACTAGAAGCGATAAAAAGTGATTTTTGGGTTAGGTTGGACAATTTACAGTAAGCTTCACATTGTCCTTGCGTTTAAAGTAAAAACACAAACATAAATCACTTCACTTCAAATACAATTTTAACCAAATTAATTTTACAAGATCAACTTTATTCAAATCATTTTTGTCAAACACTATTCCAAACACATTCTTGGTTACATTACCAAGAATTAGTTTAGGAAAGCGCCGAATTTGTTCAGTTAAATCTGTTTTCTAAAAGAGATCCATATGTATAGTTGCATACTAATACAAAACTATAAGACTTGTAACATCTTGGACAACATACAAAATATAGATAGGAAACATAGAAACAAATAAAAGAAGTTAATACCTCGTCATCGTCATCGTCATCACCTCCATCTTCCCTATTTTTCTTAAGACGGGTAGTACCGCCTTCTTTGCTGATAGGCAATTTCATTGCTCCAAAAGGAGTGTCAACATCAATGTTACCTTTCATGGTATAACCAGTTCCCTTTCCTCTAATCATATCCCATAATGCAGAACCAAAATCCTTAGGCCTAAAAGTAATTGGAACATCAATGTAACTAATTCCTCCACCTTTCTCAAGTTTAGCAGATTTACTGAGCTGTGCACCTCCAATGTTAACATCACCAAGCCAAACCTCATACTCAAGTGCATTGAGACCTAGGTCAAAATCATTCATGTTTTCCAATTTCAAATGAAGATTCGCAACCGTCTCTTCAAAAGAGAACTTTTTGAATTGAATCTTGTCAATATCAACATCAGGCTTATAAGGAATTGGAATTTCTCCTTTTTTCTCTAAAGGTAGCGTAAACCTTCCCAAGACAGGAACATCAAAAATAAGATCAACCTTAACTCTATAAGGAATTATAGTTCCAGGTTTAATATCAGCATAGGTTTCCTTAATATCATCATAAATCAAAGTAAGAGGAATTTTGACAGTTTCCTCTCCATGAGCATGGATAGTACCTGCATCCGGTATCAAACCGGAAATGAGTTTCCTGTCATCACTGTCAATCAAATAATTGATGTCAATCAAAGGAATTGGCACCGGATTGGGATTCTTGATGAGAATATCAACAACAAGATCTATCTTATGAAGGTTAATTTTCGGAACGTGTATCGCTTTAACATCAGCAGTTGGTTTCCCAAATCCAATAACTTCCTCAATCTTCTCACCAATGTCATGAATGAAATCCTTCACCTTTTCAATAAATCCACCCTTCTCTTCTTCTTCTTGTTTATCTTCTTCCTTGTGCTTATCATCTTTAAAAAGCCCCCTTTCCACCACTTCCGGCTTATCCTCCGATGTCGACATAACAAATCAATCAACCCTATAGCCAGATCAAAGTCAAATGATGTCAAACATTAAATCTGATCAATCATTTGCAAAATTAATCAGATCACAATACTATTAGATATGAAAAAAATTGAATCATAATCATAATTATTTGCAAAATTAAACATTAAAACACCGTGGATCACAGCATATACAGATTATACATTAGCATTAGATAAATTGAAAAAATTATGAAAAATACAAACTTTAGATGAGCATTGACTAAAAAATGTAGTAAAAGTTACAATCTGATATCAGGGTATAGTAAAAAAAAAAAAAAAAAAAAACAAATTTATGCTAGCATTCATTGAATCATATGATTTTTTTTTGTTTGTAGATGGTTATGCAGAAATAAGCATAAAGTCAAATAATGTGTAGATCATAAGAAACAATATGAATACAAAATAATTTGGTTAGAGTGGAGAAGTAAGTACCTGAGATGAAATGAGAGAATTTGATTGTGAATGTGACCAGAACAAGAAAATACTATGAGTATATTCATTCAATTAGATATAGTTGAATAAGGGAATCAACGGTTGGATATTGGCCACGAAGACATGAGTAATAGTAGCCGTTGATTGAAGTGTTAAGTGTTAACTATTCATTTATTAGTACAAACAAATCATGATTAACAAACAGTACCAGTCTCTCCATCTACTTTCCAAAGCATGGTCCACACGGAAAGGAAATCACACCGACCATCTTTTTTATAATTGATTGCACTAACGAGTATAAATTATACTATATAATTAAACAAAATTTTGATTAATATTATAAATACAAATATTTATAACCTTAATATTATAACAAACTTAAAAACTCATTTCTATTAAGAAAATATGTTTAAGAATAATAAAATGTCAGCCCAAAATCAATATCTCCTTCATATATAATATAATAGAGAATATTGTTCTTTATTGTAGCGTGATATTTCCTATTTTAACGAGATTTAATTTTTTTAATTAAAATTTAAAATAATATTTTATAAAATATAATAATAAATAAAATAGTTTAAATGAAGGGTATAATAGGTAATGCAAAAAGTCAACTCAAACTCGTGTATTTTCTTTAAATATTAAATATAGTATAGATTTAAAATTGATTCTTACATGTTGGTTGCTTTTGATAGAATTATTCTACTTTCAGAATTGATTTTACTTGAGCCTAAGATTTGTAGCTTTTGTTTTATAATTGATTTTTACACACAAATTTATTATTCAGATCACTTTTACACAAAAATGTTCAAATACAAATTATTTTACCTTCAACTTACTTTTAGTCGGAATCACTTTTATATAATCAATTCAATTAAAATAAGTTTTTGTCGCAATTAAACCATGTCATATTTTCAACTAGATATATTAACTTTTATTGATCAAACTTTCTCTTAGGGATAAAATCAAAAGAAGAACTTCTTATAAATACAATAAATTTGTCTTAGAATATGAGAAGTCATACACAAACAATAATTTAGTGATAATCACACAGATTTAACAATTTTTCTTAGTACCCATTATTTTTGTTAAGAGATTATTCTAATAAATGAACATAGTAACTTTTCAGAGTAAAAGAGTGCAACATTTATTATGATTATCACCATCTTGTCTTTGATAATAGGGGTTGTATGCTACAATTTATTAAATAATGTTTAATAATGTTTATAGATCTGATTCCTCTAAAGTGATTAACTCTAATAAATTGAATAATAGCAACACTTAATTAATAAATTAAAGATAGATATTGTAAACGCATCATAACAAATAATGAATTTGTTGCAATAACAACTCTTGATTTTATCACTTCTGATGATCCAAGTTTTCTTGTGAAAAAACACAGAAATTTCTCAAGGCCAGTGTCCATAGATAAGTGCAATGAGAGTGAGACTGAGGATTCTCTCATAGAGATTGTTAATCAAGTACAATCCATTAGCAACCACTCTATAATATGTAACCTATAAATCTTTTGTCAACTCACTCACAAAGGCAAACAAAAATATGCCTAAGTGTTGATCAAACAAAATTACATTAAATGATTCACACCACAAGATACGAATCATTACCAGCTTACCAATATAATATAACAAGCCATGGTTCACTGTTAAAACTTATGTATAATACAAGTTAGAAACAAAACTCATAATTAATTACAAGTGGGAAATAAGTAAGATTTTAAGGAGACTCATCATGTCCCTAATGGAGCTCTGTCATCTGGTCCAGCAAGCATGATCTGCCATTATAGATATGAAAGTCAATAAAGAACAAAGTAAAGAATTTACTTTTCCTACAGCGAGCAACTATAAAGTAAATGAATAACATGTAGCACTAACACTTCAGATTGAAGGCGTGTCTGGTATCCAACGTGACACATGTGGTTAGATTCTAATATTTCACTTTCTCAAATTATTACTTGTGTCAACGTGTCAATGTTGCATTCGATGTTGTGTGTGTGTCAGTGCTTCAATTATCAACTATTAATGAAAAAATTAGCAGTTGATATTTCAACATATTCATGATTTGTTATGCAGGTGTATGTGAATATCAATCATTGATTTTCTCATCCGACTGGTAAAATTGAGCTATAAACTTAAAAATTGTTGAGAAAGACATACATTACAGTCAAATGCAAATCTCCTTGCAAGCATGATAGCTGCATTCCTTTCTCGCTCTGATTCAAAAGCTAATACAAAAGAAAGTCCTTGTTTTGGCTGCCAAAATAGTGCCTGTGCGGCAGCATTTCCACCGCCTCGAACTCCACAAAGCTAAAGAAAACATGGCCGAAAGCACATTATTTGTCGTAATCAAAATATAGCTCTTTTCGTTTAGTGAAAATACAAAATCTAATGAATGATAGAACGTGAAAATAAATTGTCAACTTGCGAGCAAGAATCATCTTGAACCAGAAAGCATTGACAATTTGAAATACCTGCATTGAACTTGAATAATATTCTTTGGCAATTGTTGTCTTTCCTTTACAGAGTTTGATCCTCATTTTTCCAACATGAAGTACGTGAATAGATTCAGTTGGATGATGTAAACCACTCATTTGTGTTACAACTACCTGAAAAATATCGAACACAGCATATATTGTCACAGAATCTGACTAGATTTGACTTCTAAACTTTTTATAATGAAATACGAAGAACAAATTGCAAGACTACACGCTACTTTTTATGAAAATTTGATTACAAGATGGTAGCTAGGAGCGTAGAACCATATAGATTTGTTAAAACGAGGTCAACTTAAGAACACATACGAGTTACGAACATCTTTTATTCAAAAAAAAATTTAAAAATTGGCCAAATGAGAAATAAAATGAACGTAAAAGTGATGAATGACAAGCTTACACAATAACACAATAATCGCTTCTCAATATCTGACATTGATGCTCATATACTACTAGGAGGGTGAAAATGAAATAAGTATAAGAATGATAACACATACATTGAATTCAGTGTCATGTTTTCTCACAAGTGCCTCTACATAGGTTCCCAAACCAGCAGCTGCATAAATGCAATTTAAGCTCAAATTGGTTGTGCAACGTAAATATAACACCTTTATAGTTTCAATATAAACAAATATATAGAATCTATGTAAGTTCGTAACTTCTAAATCAAATGTGAATGTCTAATTGAACAATACCTGGATCTATTGGACCAGTAGTTGAAAGTATGATGTGCTGGTTTTCTGAAATAACATCAACATGCAATATTCGTCCAACATCAAATGGTTCAGGTGCGTAAACTGATTTTATAGCTCCTGAAAAAGAGAAAAGTGCATTATCAATGATAGAAATAAAATCACAAGAAAATGCAACTGCAACTGAAATTATTGTCTTTAACAGGTATTCATCATGCAAAAATCAATACCTGAAATAAGTTCTTTTTTGGCACCATCAGATGATACACGACACCATTGAATTGAACAATTTGAAAGGTCTGGAGCATTATCAGAGCAAGGTTGAATTTGCAAATAAGAGCCTAAGGTTTCATTCCCTTCAAGTTCATATAAATGTGGAACATTTTCCTCTCCTTTCTTTGTCCTTGTTATCTGAAAAGCATTGTGAAGGATAAATGGCTATCAGTCGAAAAAGCTTAAGATGAAAGACAGTCATGTAACTATTCCACTTAATCGGAGAAATTTATCATTCACTTAAGACAATAAAAAGTGGTATAACATTTGCTAAAACTCTAGTCTATATATTATTAAAAACTCAAGTAACTCAATGATAGGAATATGGACTACTACATGTTTTTTATTTTGTATTCAGTTTTTTTCTTTGGCATGAGATTATACAGGCATACCTCCTTCTGAAGTCGAAGATAATGTCTGGTCTTCTCTGCAAGTTGAGCCCTCAATGCTTGAAGTTCATGTTCCATATCCATGACCTACAAATCAATCAACAACCAATGTATTCATTTCCTTGAAATAACTTGATGAAGTTGTAGAAAATAAGAAGAAATCCAATTCCACGTGGGAAAGAAATGTCGATACCAAATATACAAAAAACAAACATTTCAGCCATTAACTACGCTATGGAGGAAGACTAGAACTAAGAAAAAGAGAAGATATTTGAATAGTAATTATTACTATTATATCTAGACAAAAGACCAAATAGAGACTACTATTTCGTATATACCTTGCTTGGCTGATGCAGCATTTTGATTCTTCGAGCCTCTTGAACCTCCTTCATTAATTGTTCCACGTCCTAAAACCCCAACAAATCCAAAACAAAAAATCCAAACAAAAATTACTCAGTTGCATGACACTATATGAATAAGAAAACAAGTGATATTAAGTCCGTCAAATTTATCATTAAT
Organism: Medicago truncatula; assembly: GCF_003473485.1. Taxonomy (NCBI): domain Eukaryota; kingdom Viridiplantae; phylum Streptophyta; class Magnoliopsida; order Fabales; family Fabaceae; genus Medicago; species Medicago truncatula. Next base: position 39,774,490 of record NC_053046.1, read on the forward strand.
GCATAATGAAATACGCAATTTGACATGTTTTATCACAAGGAAAATGACAACTGAAAAACACAAACCTGCTTCCCAGAAGCTTGAGACATTCTCTCATGCTCCTGAAGCGACTCTTCCACTCTCTGAACAGCTGACCTAGCATTATCTATTTCTGCGCGAGCAAAAGCTCTTTCCTCATCAACAAGTTTCTTAGCGTCTTCAGAAGCCTGCAAATGAATCTATACTCTCAGCATATGTAACGGAAATATCTTTACACGTGCATGCATAGAAGATATAACGAAAGCATATCTCTTTCACAACATTGAAGTTAAATCCTTTTAGCATACCATAAGGTAACATAAGTTAGCATCACCTGTTTAAGAAAATTTGCCAGTTTTTTAACCTCTGCCTTCTCTTGTAATAGTTCCCCTTCCCTTTGAGTTAACTGAACTGCTAGAGCTTCAACCTGAAGAGTGCACAAATAATAAAAATTTCTTCTAGAAGCTCATGAAAAATATAACCATCCTCAAGTTTATTCACTATGCATCTTCAACTTTTTGTTAACATGCACACTCACCATGATTTTCATAGAGTACAAGTAAGAATATTTAATTACAATGTTGCCTTCACAGAATTTCTTTAAGCACTTAATTGAAAAACATGAATATCTGTTTATTAGGAAGAAAGGAATGTGAAGTACATATCCTCCTACTTTATCTCCAAAAGAACTCACCATAGCAATAGCATCCTCGACATCATCCTTGTTTCTTCCCGCCACACGCCCCTTTAAGGATTCAAGTGAATCTCTGAGTTTCTTTAAAAGAACATGTTTTTCCAACGATGCTGCTTCTCTAAGTCTGGCCTGAATTTCACCAGCATATGAAAAGCTTGATTAAAATCAGGCTACATAAAGAAACTCTAAGATTACAAAACTCTTAAAAAAAAACGGAAGAATAAATATAATTATAATTATATTGCTAAATCTGAGTTTTTCAACTAGAAAGCAAGGTGACACACACCTCTTCAGATAACTTAGCAGCCGCAGCCAAACCCTTCTCAAATTTACTAGCAAGGTCACGAACTGAGAGACGATTATGCTGGTCCAACAACATAGCAGTCTCACGCGCAATAACCTCCTTCATAGATAACACTTTAGGGTCATCCTTTGCCTCCATTATCTGATTGTTAGCTCCAATTCTATAATTAGGAAACCGACTAGTAGCAAATACCACATCAGAAGACACCGCAGGCACTGCCTCTTTTTGCATCGTATCGCCAAAATCACGGGTTACCCTCGTCATCTCTAACAACCAATTCCCTCTACAAATCACAAAAATGCAACCTTTAGCTAAAGGTCATAGTATAGTTAAGTACAAAACAGAATCAAAAACATTATATGGAACATAAAACATATGTATGGTTCCACGTTTGGAGCAGTGAAAATTGATATTGATATGTTTGGTTGCTCTCAAGTAGAATTGATTCTAATTTGAAGCCAGAATTTGTAGCTTTTGAGTCTAAATGTGATTTTTACACCAAAGTTATTGTTGAACTCACTTTTTTGTAAATGTATCCAAATATAAACCACTTTGCATTGGACTCATTTTAAGTAATATCAATTTTACAAAATCAATTTTTATCACCAAAGAACCAAACATGGACTTATTATATTGCATGAATAGAACAAAGAGTATTGAACAAAACAGCACAAAAATAAGAGACTTATAAATAGAAATACCACTAGCATTAAGCTAATTGAAGTAAAAGAAAATTTTAAATTTTCTTCAAATTACTTCAAAGTGAAACTGAACTCTAATTTCCTTCTTCTTTCTTTCTTTCTTTTTTCCCTTTTTTTTATATAATTTGAAGTACATGACAAAAAAAAAAAAAAAAACACAACATATAAGAATGAACAGAACAGAACAGAACAAGCCAAAAATAAGAGACTTATGAATAGAATTACCACTAGCATTAAGCTTAAGGAAGTAAAGGAAAATTCTGAGATATCTTCAAAATGAAAGTAAACCCTAGTTTCCTATTTCTGTACTCTTTTTTTTCTTCTACAAGTTGAAGCAATGATGAAAAATCCAACAAAAAAAGACAAAAAAGGAAAGCTTGAACTTACAAAAGATCATGAGAAGATGAAAATGGGTAGTTAGGCTTGTGATTCTAGCAGTAGATGCAAAAGGGTGGCTGCAACTTGGTTATTCAACAACGGGAATCACTAGTCTTGTTGAGAGAGAGAGAGAGAGAGAGAGAGAGAGATGGAAGATTGCTTTTTGAAAAGAACAATAAAAAAGACCAAAGAGGTGACTTTGTTGTGGCATCCGTGGGTTCTGTGGACCCCACTTCGTTAGATTTAGGAAAACTTTTGTGCTGTCTTTGTGTTCTATGTATCTTGTCTTAGTTTATCCAATGACTAACTACATATTTGAATTCCAACTATGTGAGATTCACTCACTACTTAGATTATCAGCATGTTACATATAATGTACTAATATATGATGGTTCAGTCGATAAAAAGTTGACAGAGTTCTATTTTTGTTATCGGTATAAAATTTTCGCTAATAATTAGTTTGTAATTGTATATATCTCTGTCAAATGCAGTGAACTATGAAACTCAACTTATCTAAACTTTTATAAAAGAAATAGTAAAATACTATGGTTCTCTAAAAAAAATATATATATATATTATGGTGTCATGCTTCATGCTGCTATGGGTTATGGCTTTAAATTGAAAATCTTTGGTCCCATTCTTCCAACAAGAAAATAATAGTTGGTCTGATCCTCTTCATTCCAAGGCTTAGCTGTCAATGCTTGTTACTTCAATCCCACTTTCTATCTTTTTCCTTTTTTGACATGTTAACTTTGCTTCAAAAAGTTGAATAGTGGCTACTATCATGCATATTATCCATGTTGAACTTTTTTGTGTGGATGTAAATTTGAAATTCTAACCAACCGAGTAGATTAATCTTTTAAACTATAATAGAGATTGGAATATACAACTTATTATTATTGCTTATTTATAAGTTATTTTTGTAGTAAAAGATAAAAGTAAATGAGATTATTTTCCCATTTAATATAACCTATCTTGTAGAAAAAGAATGCATTTTAAAATTATTTGTTATATAAAAAATCTTGGCACATTTTAAAAATGATTTTTTTGTGAAGACATTTTGAAAATGATTTGTTCTTGGGCGTGAGTGAGTGAGTAGAGTCAACGATTTTTTTTTTTTTAAATCTTGTTTTTAACGCCTATCTCACTGATAGGTTGTATTTAGGATTAAACTAATAATTTGAAGGAAAAAATATATGCAAAAAGTCTATTCAACTACTTAAAGTAAACTTCTATTAAAAAATAGTTAAGTATATTTCACATCAAAAGAAAAACTTGTTAAAGCAAAGTTCAAATATTTTTATAATTAAAACCTCTATCTGAGCTATTTAAGCTTTTAACAAATAATTTAACAGTTTAATAGTTTACTATGATTAGTGTCCCATATGTTTCCCCAACAAAAAAAAAGTGTCTCATGTTACATGTCCTCTAAAGTTATGTTTTTTTTAGAGGGTCCTCTAAAGTTATGTTGAATGAATTGGGAAATTTAATTCATAGATCCCCCCAAAAATTGTAAATATTGCTGATTCTATTAAAAAACATTTTAATATTAAAATTATAAAATGACATATAAAATAAGACAAAATTTAATTACTAAACTAATAAAACCTTACGTTAATTTATGTTATTAAGGAAATGTACAAGCCCTTAATTTTGGCCTCTTCAAAAATAGGAAACGTACAAGCCCTTGTATTTTTCTATGAAATATATATATTCGTGAATCTTTTGCTTAGATTAGAATTTTATCTATTTTGTAGAAACATCTAAAAATGAAAGAAAATAATTTAAATAAAAAATAAAAATTGTGTAGATGAAGGACTAATGTCACGAACCCCATCCAATCTCCATTTATATGCAATAAAACAAACAAAGAAACAAAAGCTTACGGTGGGAATACGCAACAAATGAGTGTCACTGTTATGAATCATCAATCAATGCAACACTTGGAAACAAGGATTGGTTGTTGATCGATTATAAATGCTTCTTAACTTCAATTCATGTGGAAGATGACATAATAGTATACACAACTATTTACTTAAAATAAAGTATGGAAATGTTAATTAATGTCTCGGACACTGGTTAAGGACTTTAAATGATAAATTTTTATGAAAATTTATATAATTAATGCATTGGAAATTGAAAATTTTGACATTTTAAAAGAATAATTACTTAATTTAGCATACTTAAAAGTATACACAATCACATCAAGGATTTATAGGTTGTAGTTAAAGTTACATTTGTGTGCTCGTAGGGCAAGGGAATTAATGTACATGAGGGAATGATTTATTTTATACGTTATTAAAATTAAAATGAAAAAACAAGATTTTAATCGTTACTTCATCCAATTCTATTTATCCGATAAAGTTGAGTTAACAAAAGTTAATGTATTTAGATTGAATTTAGAATCAAATACATCACTTTTTATTGATCTAACTATTTTTTTTATAAATAGGTCCGAATAAAATATATCTGAAATAACATAATTGAATTTAGAGAAAATTACATTAACTTCCCCACGCATACCCCTCTAGTTTGAAAAAAGCACTCATCTAGTCTACCCTATGTTAACTCAATTAACTATTTTAACGATTTAGACAAATTTCTTTCCTGCTAATACTAGTTGCCTATATCGAATTCATCCCTTACAGTGTTTCTTTCTCATCACCGCGACCAATAACATGAAATGTCACACCCTTTCGACCATTTGTTTATGATTATGAAACTACATCAATGTTGTCATAATTCTTGTGCCATATTTATTGGAGGAGTGTATCGAGTTTTCTTCTTGAAATGCCATAAAAATAAGGAAAATACCTTCCAATATTTTACACAATGTTCTACTTCTGGAGGCATCCACTACGTGTGTCTTGTGTGGTCGAGGGAAGAATCAACTATGCATCTATAGGAGGAGACTTTGGGTCTTTTTGTTTTAGAATCACATCTATGCGTCATTTTTCTCTTCTTTTTATCTAAAGAAGTGTTATTCACACATATTAGGATCTGTTTTTGTTTGCGAATTCCTTGTATAAGTGCGGCATAATTTGGTTTTCGCATTTTTGTGCGATGTAGTTGGATTTTTCTATTTTGGTTCTTGTTGTTTTCTATATGGACGGTCTTGATATGATTGTATTCTGCCAAGGTTTATTTCATTTCTTTAGCGTCGATTAATTGTGTTTTCTTAGCATAATTTGAGGGAAAATTATAATAGGACTACTGAATTAAAAGGGGGAAATGTAGTGGACCAAAATAGATCAAATAAAAAAGAAGAAAAGAACTAATATTGCACTTAACTATGTTTCACTTGATCCAACGTAATCTTGTTGGCTGCACACCATAAGTAAATTTTTAAAGCAGTATTCTAAATGATAAAATAAATTGGGGTGCTATCTATAAAATTTATGTTAATTAACAATAACAAGTAACCGATATATTATAACTCGTTAATTGATTAAAGCAAAAAATACATGCATGCATGCAACGATAGGTTTTATAGTTATGTTTCAGTCATACAAACACTCATTTGGAGCTTCGTATTTCGACCCAATACTATATAGTCTTCACCTATAACAACAATATTTGTTTGTGATGGAAGAATTATGGCTTGAACTGCAACATATTTGGGTCATCATAGTGTGATATAATCACAAATAATAACGACAACGAGTTTATAAATGTCCCACATAGACCAGAACATAAAATATATGGGTCTTTATAAAGTTAGATTAAGCATGAATCAATGCCGAGCTATTAACGCCAGCTTGTTACTCAAGTGAGGGCATAAAATTGTTGGAACACGGCTTAAGGTAAAGCTGCTATGGGTTATGTCTATTGCATCTGCAATAGGGTGGTTTAGACTCTTATGACGTCTTTAATCTAAGAGAGCTTCGGCACTCGTACGTGGATAATAAGGATAGAAAACTACCCTTGAACCATCAATTTTTTTAGGAGCAAAAGGTTTGTCAATAAATTTTTTTCTTACAAATTTTTAAATTTTTTTAGGATTACCAATATATATTCTGAGTGAACCATCAAATTCGTCCTTGAATTTTTATGGGTCGGCCAAATTCGTCCCTCAATTATGCGAAATATCAACTTAGTCCCTGAATTTGTTAGACGTCCATCAAAAAGGTCTTTCTGTCCAAGTGTTCCGTTAGCCGTGCTGATATCAACTTAGTCCCTTAATTTGTCAGACGTCCATCAAAAAGGTCCCTCTGTCCAAGTGTTCCGTTAGCCGTGCTGATCTGTCGCCCTGCATGCTGTGTTGTCTTGTACACGTGGCAAGAAGGAAGCCGCGTGTTCAAGGACTAAGGCCCCGTTTGGATAAACAGCTTATTTAGATGTTTATAGCATTAGGGCTTATAACATTAGGATATGTACACTAAAAAAGTATTTACATAAATTGAAGTGTTTGGATGTGACATTACATAAGCAATTAACGAAATTTTAAATATTTTTAATTTAACAAAAAAAATCAAAGAATCGAACCACAATTATCAAGATTTTTTTTTTTGATAAAATTAATCAAGATGTAAAATAAAATATTATAATATATTAATTTTAATTATATATATAGTATAATCAATATTCGTCCTTAAAAAATATCAATATTCATATAAGACAAAATTAACATTAGAGGTGTAAATAAATAGTCTAAACATCATCAAACACAAGTATAATAATATAAATATAAACTTGAGAATTTAATAACACATGAATAGCCGGCCCTAGTTTTCTAGTGAGAGAAACTCCAACTTCTCTCTAAACTTTCTTTCTCCTTCGTTCATCGAGGAGGGGTGGTTTTAGGTTATTTTTTGACCTAGAATCACCCCTCTACATCTTTTTTCCCTATTCTTTCAATTTAAATAAGTGATTTTCACATCTATCAAGTTTTTCCTTTTGTGCTTTTTGTGATTTCGTCGTCTAAGTGCGGCGTTGTGTTGTTCGTCGTCTTGTGCGGCGTTTGATTTCGCGTCTTGTCGTGGTGTTTGTTCAGTTCCTATTGAAAGATCTACATCAGTCAATTACAAATTCAACCAATGATTTGGACGTCAACGTTGCAGATCCGGAAGCATGGGTATTTCAGTGACTTAGGTTTTATCATATTATTTGTAGGCATTTTGCCGTTGTATGCTATTAACTTGGGTGTTGTGAGTTTGTTCGCAAATTCACCCTTTACGTTTTTAGCGATGTTTGTATCTGATGTACTCTATCAATTTGAATGAATGAATAACGTTTTAACTTGTTAAAAAAAAAAATAACGTTTTATGTTTGTCAAAAAAAAATATATATAAACTTAAGAAATTATGATTGTAAACTTACCATATATATAGATATTAATGTACAGTTTGTTACCAAAAAAAGACAAGTTAAGTTTGTTTTTTTATTCAGTTTCATTTTGTTACGTAACAAAAAAATAATAAAAATCTTCCTTCAAAAAAAAAAAAATCTTAGTTACGTGTGTTACTTTAATAAGATAAGTATATAGCAATTTTGTGACTCATGCACAATCAAAGATAACTAACATTATAATTAAAAAATTTTTTTTTCTTTCTAAAAACAAAAAAATAAAATTAAAATATATGTTTTGAAAAAACGGATCCAGAGAGAATCGAAGAAGGTTACATAAATTCATAAGCTCCTTGTTAAGCCGAAGGGTAAGCTGAAAATTTAGGCTTATTAAAATATGGCATAAGCAGCTTATGAAACTATGATAAGCTATTTTTACTTATTTACCCAAACACATTTAAAAAGGCTTATGAGAGTAGATAAGCTCACATAAGTTCAAAGTAAGCCAATCCAAACCGGGCCTAAGTGTTAAAATGTGACATGACAATGTTATAAGCCCACATAACACTCATTCAACCCCTTTCAATCTAACAATATGGAGTATTATTTCACTTTTCAGTTCTTTAATGACAATTGGCAAAAGAAAAGTATAGCACTATTGAGTCACTCAATTCATTCAATTGTTAAGAAGTTCTGAGGAAGTATATGCACTGCTTGAATTCAATTTTTATGTTTACAAACTAATTTGACTTCACCCCGTCAATTGGTGTAATCAAAATTCTAAGAAAGTACTTCTTATGTGGATAATAGATCATCCGTGGATCAAGGAAAACGGAGAAGTTTGTTTATAAGCTTAGCCACTTTTGGTATAATGCATAATTATAAAATGATTTATAAGCTTGTTTATAGTGCCATGTATAATTGACCGACTCTTAATTATGTCAAATGACAGCTTCAATGTGTGAACAAGCCTTGAAAATTGTCCCTGATGCCTTTTCTGTCAAAGCAATATTTTAGTCTTACACAGATTTTCCTCTCGAACAGACATACATTCTTTATATATCCTTCCGGTTTCTGGCATTTGTGTAATACCCGAAATAGTTTAAAGGACTCGAGGTAATTATTCTAGGATCAATGATATAAAGACATAGGTTGTTTGAGAAAATTTATAGCTACGTGAACACTGTTTTCTCTTGATAGTTTTATTTTTATGCAAAAGTTATTGTTTAAAGGATATAATATAAGCAATGCATAGTTCACAAATTAGCAACAAACCGGAAAGGTTTTTTTTTCCACTAGAAATATTTTATTGTTTCTAGTGGCAATCTTCACATCCCCTTCAAACCGGAAAGGTTTTTTTCCACTAGAAATATTTTATTGTTTCTAGTTCCCTTCGAATATGAACTCATGACAAGGCCAGACATCAAAAAGTTGCTAGTCTCATAGTTGTTCTACGGTGCATTATAGATATCAAGTTAACAACCTAGAATCCCAGGATCTACTTAACAAGATTGACGATCATATTTATATATCCTAGTGGTTGACGAACACTCCATATATGTCTAAATGATCTTTTTATTACGCTAATGCTTGTAAATTAGAAGAATTTTTTTTTTATGAAATTTAGATTTTGATTAAAATTATAGGTGCCCTTAATATGATCCCTTTTTTACAAGGTCCAACCGTGGACCTCCTAATATGACCGTTTATAGTAGGTTACCCATTGCTTAAAAAAAAATCTCCATAAAAGTTGCACCAATTTGTTTGTTTGGGTAATGGTTGCAATGAGCTCTTAAGTTTCATTATGCATCTTTAGTTTAAGTCGAGAATTTCATCATCTTTGAATGTTGAGCAGAATTTTTTAGTAGCGAAAGCTTACTACCATCACATAAAACAACTCCCACATCAAGTTACATGTTTACTGTCAGATCTTGTGGAACTTTTGCGCTGATTGTGCAATGAAGAGTTCGAGAATGCAAAATGAAGTGTTATTGTTCATGGAAGTCAAAATTTCATCTCATGATTTGTGTTGTAAAGGAAGCATTTTATGTTTTTTTTGTTGAAGAAATTAAAATAAAAACTAAACATTAATCTAGAATTGAAGATTCATAAACATTAAATTTCAATCTCAGTTTCCCTAAAATAAAATAAAAAAATTCAATCTCAGTTTGGGCTTTCTGTGACTTGATTTTGATTAGTAGAACCAAGACACAAAGATTAAAGACCATATCCAACCCCATAATCTTAATTAGCTCCACTGTAGAATCTTGGATGTGTTTTTCAAGAACATAAAGGAGGGTTTGGTTACGAGGTGGAAGAAGGAGTTAGAGAGAAGAATAAAGTTAGACCTTGAAAAAAAGGGATCATATTAGAGGTAACCTAAAATTATATGTATAGATTTTTGACATAAAATTTTATATGTATAGATGTTTGTGACTGATTGTAGCAAGCCATGCCTTTTTCTAATTACACAACAATATTGCAAATATAAGATAAACTCTTATCACATTCAATGACACCAACAATATAACATTGTTATAGGAAAATTTGTTTAAGAATATAACTGAAATAATTAGTGTGTGTGTGTCCCTTTTCTTTTTCATCCCCTAGAGGTTCTGCCTTTCAACACCGGCCTGGAATACCCCATGGACGCCAAACATGCAACAGGAGGAAAAAAAGATTCCAAACTTTGTTAGTTGGAGGAATGCTGGAATCCTTCAGCCAATCCGTGACCAAAGACCAGAGACCAGTAGGTATCTATTTATGCAAACCATTTTAATTTACAAAGTCATAAAACATCTTATCATTTGTATTTAATTTTCAAAACATATACTTGCTCTGTTTTTGCTATTGTGGGTTCTATGGAGTCTGCTAACAATTGGCTCTAAAATATCAACTACTCTGTCGGTCCAACATGTGTTAGAAACCGTCTACCTAATCAAGGAAAGGGAGAAAAAAAGAGGCAATAATGCAGAAAAGAATACACACTTTTCCGGAACCTACTCAAACAGAGTGTGGGACGCGATTCTAAAATACGGCATAACAACAGAAGAGTTGTATCCCTACAAGGGAGGTATTATCACCAAAGGGATAAGTCTGGAGAAGTTACAATTTCGTAAGCTTTATCGTATTCAAGGATACGGCCTGGTGAAACCAGATGCGTATGATGCCACTGCTCTGATGCGCAGGGTTGCTAAGCAACCCGCGATTGTAGCTGTTGATGCATCTTTCTGGCCACAAAAAGGCTGGAAAAGCGTAGAAACCGGACGTCAACGTGTTTCTGCTGATACCAACCACGAGGTACTTGTTGTCGGCTATGCAAATGACAAGGTCACCAAAACCCCTTATTAAATACAAATAATAAGATGTTTTATGACTTTGTAAATTAAAATTAAAATGGTTTGCATAAATAGATACCTCCTGGTCTCTGGTCTTTGGTCACGGATTGGCTGAAGGATTCCAGCATTCCTCCAACTAACAAAGTTTAGAATTTTTTTTTCCTCCTGTTGCATGTTTGGCGGCGTCCATGGGGTATTCTAGGCCGGTGTTGAAAAACAAAAGGCAGAACCTCTAGGGGATGAAAAAGAAAAGGGACAAACTCTTTTCAACTTGCAAAGAAATGCCATCTGCAAATAAGAAAAGAAAGGTCAATAAAACAGAAAATCTGCAAACATTCTCACCCCATTTAACAACAAAACTGCCTAACCCTCATGCCCTTTTTAGCATTCTTATTTCTAGGAATAAGTGTTTGAGACATTTAAGTCTGTTTTCTTCTTATAGACATTTTAACAAACAGTTAGCATGCATTCAAGTCACAGATTTTCTCCATTACTAACCTTCTACCCATATGACAATCAGATAACAAACAAACATAATTCATGGATAATATGTTTAATTGATTGATACCATTGTAAGAAGCAAAATTTAAAAACTCTAAATTGGGTTTAAACCTATAGACATTTTAACAAACAGTTAGCATGCATTCAAGTCACTGAGATTTTTTCCATTACCAACCTTCTACCCATATGAAAATCAGATAACAAACAAACAGCATTCATGGATAATATGTTTAATTGATTGATACCATTGTAACAAGCAAAATTTAAAAACTCTAAATTGGGTTTAAACATATGCACAAAAGTTATGACACTACACAATTGGGGGTTAAAAAAAAAAGGCATGAAAACCTAAAACAAACACTACACAGAACTATTTTCCCTACTATATGAATTGGGGGGAAGGGTTTACCTGAGAAAATCAAAGAAAAAAATCTTCAACAATTGAACTTCAACTTCCAATCACTGCAATATCTGCATTATGAAACATCATGTTGGAAATTAGGAACCAAGGTTAACTATGTACAAAAAATAAAGGAAGAAAATAATAAGAAAAAGCTTACATGAAAGAATGGTGTTGCTTGCGTTTTTAGAGATAGAAGAAAATGAAGGGGTGGGTGTGTTTTATAGTGTCTCTGAAATCTATTTTATTTATGTTCTAAAATTGAAAGAAAAAAAAAATAGACTTAATTAATCATTTGGTCTCTTAAATTAATTCTTTGTTTCAAATTAGCCCCTTAACTATTAAACGTTTTAAAATGGTCCTCTATCTTTTATTTTAGTCATAAATTTGGTCATATTTTATTAATTTTAAACTCCTCAAAAAGAAGACAGTTGGATAAAAGATATTCATCAGATCTAACAATGTATCACCAACACTTAATTTATATCACTTTCTTCGTGTTTTTCGTCATCTTCATCTTCTTCAAGCAACCAACCCTAACCTATCCTTTCTGAAAAATCAATTGAACCACTGTCCAATTCATGTTGTGACCCATCACTGTGATTCCCGTTCGTTTGCGAACTTAGCAGTCAACACTGTGATCCTGACCCATTCATGGTTTCTCTCAATTCTTCGTTTTTGTTTCGAAGTTCGAACCCACCCCTTCTGTTTGCGACCCACCGTTTCAAAGTCGTCCATTCTGTCCGAAGCCATTGATTTCTCTCTTAATTTGCTAAATGAGTCGCAAAACTCATTTGATATATTGTTTAATTTTGACTCTATCTCTAAATTTTACCTAAGTTCATTTTGATGAAATGTGGGTTGTCTTCGATATTTTTTTTTTTTTTTTACTTTGTATGATTTTCTATGTATAGCTGAAAATCTATGTGATAATTTGGAGATGATAAATTATAAAGTTTATTTATTTTTCATTTCAATAATTGAATTTTAGGATATTGATGTTTTTAATTTGGTTATGGTTACGTTGTTTTTTAAAAAAACTGCAACTTGATTTTGCTGATCATTATAGGTAGTTTGGTACTTGTGAGTTGTAGAGAAATAAGATTATTGATGATGATTTTAATGTTAACCTCATCCGAATCTCACGCACGCAATCACCATCGGGTAGCGAAGTTTGATTTTGTGTTTGCTAGTTGTTGGGTTTGATTCAAGATTTTGGTTTCTGATTCATGAATATTGATGATAGTTATATGAAGAAGATGGAGATGAGGAAGAAGATGAAGAAAGTGATATAAATGAGGTGTTGGTGATACACTATTAGATCTGATGGACCTTCTTTATCCAACGGTCTTCTTTTTTAGGAGTTTAAAATTAATAAAATAGGACCAAATTGATGACTAAAACAAAGATAAAGGACCATTTTGAAAAGTTTAATAGTTAAGAGACCAATTCGAAAAAAAGAATTAAGTTAAGAGACCAAATAATCAATTAAGCCAAAAAAATAATAATAATATACATTCTATCAAATTTTAAATTGGGTCTAACTCATACTTACAAAACCGGTTTGTAAGGTGAGGGTGCCCAAGCTTTATAAACACTACACATGCCATATCTTTAAGCAATGTGGGACTGTTTTGTCACTACCACAGTGTAACAACCTGCTTCTGCTCTCAATAACTTTTACATTGATATTCTATTCTCCTATCAAAAGATGCCATAATATTAAGATACATTTCCTCTAGATGTTCCCATGCCATTTTCATATCCATATCATTCATTTCAGCTAGCTGATTTTCTGCCATTTCCCTATCCATAGGCTCCATTTCCTCTAGCTGCACTATTGTCATTTTCCTATCCATAGCCTTCAAGCAAAGAGAGTGGATTAACTTGTGAAGTTCATCAAGATTGGTGCAGGAGACACCAAAATTCTTCATCTGAGTCAATAACTTGAGAGCCTTATCAAAATTATGTAGCTTGCAATATCCAACAATGAGTGAATGGTACAGCAGAGCAATGATTAACTTAGAATCCTTCTTTCTGGCTTCTTCCAAGATCTTTCCAGCCTCTTTCATCCCAAATGAATCTGAAGAATGAATCCTAAGAAAATTACTAGTGTATAAACCTATACTTTCCAATAGCAACACCATCTCCAAAGCCCGTCCGGTTTCCCTAGCTTTAACACAGGCACTAATAATTATATCGAAAACAGATTGTGAAGGATATGGTAGCGGACCATCTTCTATCATTTTAAAGATCAATTGCTTGGCTGCATCGAAATCTTCAAACCGACACAAGGCATTAACAACTATATTACACATCCTGCTTTTCCATCCTTCTTCCCAGTGCTCGACCTCCTCAAGGATATCAAAATCAATCAGCATCTGCAATGCCAAATATACAGTTTCTTTTTTTGAACAAAGTATGTTGATCATTGTACGAGATAACAACATATCTAAATCTAACGACCAGTTTGGATTTGTTTTCCGTTTCTCCTTTGCAGCCAGATAGATAGCATATGCTTCTTTAATCATATTATTTTTAGAAGACCAAACTAACAAGACACCAATTATTTCACCATCATCAGGAAGGAGGGTTTCTGGATGAAGCACAATCTTTTGACAGATAGAAGCGGCTTGCTGGAGCATATCAGCACTGCAACTTGTTGTCTTAAAAAGAGCTTCCAGTGTAAAGATATATGAATCTTGATTAGGCACACACTGAAAGACCTCAAATTTATGAAAAACTTGGAGTGCAGTCTTACCTTGGTCCCACACATATCCAAATGAATCTAGGAGTTGATTGAGAATCTGGGTGTTAAGAAGACCAGTCTCGGAATGGCCAATATGTTTAAGCAAGTCCCACAGAAAAAGTATGTCATTCTGCCTTAGTTCAACATCAAATTTAGTTGGAACATCGCATATTGCTGAAACAAGAGATTCCAAAACAGGGGTAGTGATGAGATGTGAATTACTCCTAAAAGCCCACTTGATAAAGTGAATAAGAATATGAGGAGAAACCTTTGGGGTTTCAACTGGTATAGTTTGACAGGAGGTTTCAATAATTTTGAGTAGAAAATGTGGTTGATGCTGATGGCTGATGCAGAGTTTCCAAGCATGTGAAACTGAAACATCTATTAAATTTGTAATTATAATTATGGAGAGGAGGAGTACCACTAAGAAATGTCATCACTATCCGGAAATCTTCAGATGCAGTGACATCGTCTGGACAAGGAGGAAGGTAAGTGTAAGTGTAGCCTTGAGAAGAAGAGTGACGATTATCATCTTTGGAGTGCAGCAGCAGCAGCAAGTTTTGACAGATAGAAGAGGCTTGGTGGATGATATCAGCACTACACGTTGTGGTCAAAAGAGCTTGAAGTGTAAAGTAATATGTGTCTTGATTTGGCACACATTGAAAGACCTCAAACATATGAAAAACTTCAAGTGCAGACTTGCCTTCTCGACCTATAATTGAGAAGAATTGTATGAGGTGATTGAGAATGGGTGGGTTAAGAAGGCCGGTTTGATAATGGCCAATATTCTTAAGCAAATCCCACAGAAAAAGTATGTCATTCTTCCTTAGTTTAAGATGAGATGATTCAGATTCAGAAGAGCACATTGATGAGACAAGGGATTCGAGAACAGGGGTAGTGATTAGGCACTTATAATTTTTCCAAACCCACCTTATGAACAAGATAAGGTTGTGAGGTGATACCTTTGGGGTTTGAACTAATTTGGTTTGACAAGAGGTTTGAATAACTTTGAGTGCAAATTGTTGCTGTTGTTCAAGTGTGAGATTGGTTAGGTCAAGGGAATTAAGATCTGAATGAATTTGGTAGCCATGGCCATGGGGAGGAGCATTACTAAGAAGACTCATCACTTTATGGAAATCACTGGAAGCAGTGACGTCGTGGTCACAAGGAGAAACATATGAAAACAACCTGGGATGAAGAATTCTGTGTAAGGATGAACAAGAATTGAAAGAATTGATGTAGACCCTCCCCTGTCTCGCTGCAAATGACATCAACCTCTGCTGTATCATCTCCTTTAAATAAATTATCAACCTCTGATGAAGTGAGTGCCCGGTTGGCGGCGGTGAGAGCACGGTGGCGCCGGTGGATCTGTCAAAGTGAGTGATTGGTATGGTACAGGTCTAGGTTTAGGTTTTCTTTTTTGTTACAGTAGTTAGATAGATTCGCGTGTACTTGGTTGGTTTTGTCTTTCAAAGTGTTTGTTGTACTTGTTGTTTTTTCTTTCACTTTTTTATTCAACTTTGACCCAATAATCAATTTTAATACATCATAGTAATTTTATTTTATTTTTAGACGTCTAGTATACTTTTTTGATATAATTTATTTTTTCTTTTAAATTTTACTCTTCATTTAAATTAAATTGTCAATTGAAAAATATTCAAATTATATTTCACAATATAAAAAAATATACTCTGTGTGTTAGTGTAATATTTTTTCTTTCAATTTTACCAATTTTGCCTTTTAATGAGCTTGAAGTTAAGGTTGCGATTTGAGACTGTGATAGTTTCAAAAATCTCATGTCGGATGACATTAATTTTAGTTTTATTAAGAATTTCTTGCCTAAGGTTAAAGGTGATATTATGCTCTTTATTTCAGAATTTTATCTTAATAGAAAATTAACTAAATGTATTATTTTGTCAAAAAAAACTAAATGTATTAATTGTACTTTTATTGCATTAATACCTAAGGCTTATAGTCCACGACGATTAAATGACTTTAGACCTATCTCAGTGGTTGGTAGTATGTATAAAATTTAAGCAATGCTAGCAACACTCTCTTTAATACTTACTCTCTTATTTGTTTAAATCTATGCAAAAGAATATAAATTGAAAGATTAGGCAAATGAAATAATTGATAATTTTTAACTTGTCTTTAAATTAATATATGACTTAAATATGTTTTTAATACCTAAAAACTCAAGAGTTTTTAAGTTTAGTTTCTATAAAATTTTAATTGTAATTTTAGTCCTTCATAATATTGTAGTTTTTTAGAATAGTCCTTATTTTGAAAACTTGTTACCAAAAAATATATATTTTTAGTCTTTCAAAATAGTCTCTATAAAATGCAAATCGGGACTAAAAGTAAATAAAAAAATTTCTAGGAACTAAAATCGAAAGTATATAATTTTATACGGACTAAAAACTTATTTAGCTTTTAATATATAAATGAAATATTTTTAAGGTGTTATGTGACTCCAGTTTCTTAGAAACACACACATCAAACTCAACGTGGATGTGAGCTCTATTTGTAACCCATATCGTTCTGGCTATGGTGGTCTTCTTAGGAATTCATCAAGGGGTTGATTTTCTACCTTTTTTGAAAGTTGTGGTTTTGTGTCTAATATTAATGTCGAGCTTCAAGCTATATCTTATGGTCTCTCGATCTAACTTGGACTCATGACTACAAAGATATAATTTGTGAATTTGATTCTATCTCCGTAATCAAAATTATCAAAGAGGGAGTTTCGCATACCCACTTATCCGTTGCGATTGTTGATCACATTATATCCTATTGACTAGGGAGTGAAACATTGTTCTTGTGCACACCTTGTGAGATTGAAGCTTTTGTGTTTATCAGTTGGCCAAATTCGAAACTGCTCTTGATAATGAGATTAGATTTTTTTTTATTTTTATTTTCAACTTTATTGACTGGTATCTACTTAACGGGTACTATCGGAGTATCTTTCATCAGACTTAGTTTTCTTTTCTATCGTATTTTTTTTTTCTGATCGTACCTGATCAGAAGGTGACTGCCGGTGCTTTTAAATGCGGTGGTTGAGACGGTGGTGGATACGCCTGAGTGTTCTTGGAACAATGGGGGGGTGTACCTGCAAATACTCTGACGCTCAAGTCAGTATAGATCAGAGAGTGAGGGTTTTAGAGGGAGAAAAGATTCTACCTTAGGGACTGCATTGAGTCCCCTATTTATAGAGGTGGAGGTCTACAGAGCCGTTGTGGAGGCACACCTGGCTCTGGCGGTTACGAAATCGTGGGAAGTGTAACCGCCAAAGAGTTTATTGCGGGAACGTGCAGAATATGCAAAGAGACGTCGTAGTTCGTTTGAACCGGTCTTATTTGATTCGTGCACCCCCTCGCGTAGAGGGGGTGTACCGCGAGTAAAGTTTAGCCAAACATGGAGTTTGAACTTTGAATTGTATTGAACCTAAGTAAATGAGTCAAAGGTCCTTTTGGCCGGTCCAGAACATTTTCCATTGATAAAAAGATGAATTATTTTTAAAAAAATCATTTTCTACTAATTACATTTTAAATAACTAATTCTTATTTATTAAAAGTGTTAGTGAAATAAAGTTTTACTTTTAAGAATTTTGTATATTTATAAAAGTGTTGGTAAAAATTTAACTTTTATTAGGAAGCATTTAACGCAGAAGAAGACGATGGGTTGAGCTGTTGAAAAGGACAAAGTGAGCAGTAAGTAATTAAAGGAACTTAACTACTCTATTCCTTTTAGGTCGATTGCTTTTTAGCTCATGTCATCACCCTGCTCCTGCTGTGCATAAATTCTCCGACACACTACTTCTCCTCTTCTTCTTATCTTCTTTTTGCACAAGTTTTCAATTCAATAAATTTATGAAATACTTCTAACTCAAATTTATTTTTGAAGTCAAAATTTATTGAAAAATGCTAACTTATGTCCTAAGAGCATAAGATAAGAATCTAAAACTAGAATTGAAAAATAAATATTAGTAATACATTGAAAATATTTTAAATTTTTAAGATTATAAATGCAAAATTTTTAAAATTAAATTTCTAACAGTTTGTTATAAAGTAATTATAACTTAACCAAATTATAAATTATTTTAAATTTCCATAATAATTGCTAACAACGTTACATTCAAACAATGGCTAACAATTTTAGCAACGAAAGTCAATCATTTCAAGCTCCCATTCTTGTCGAGTGCAGATTTAAGTGTTTGATACTTGAAGTTGAAAAATCTACACATTAAACATTGAGACCCTCAACAATCTCTAATTCAACTATTATTTTTTAAATGAAAACCAAAATTAAAATCTTTAATTCATTTTTTATTTGACAAATAATTTGATTATTTTTATTCTCTTAATGATGGAATATTTCAAAATTCATTTATTTTTAATATTGAACATCGACTTACTAAAACATGGATTTATATTCCTATGGTCAAAAAATTTGCAGCTTAAAATGGACATTTTGAGAGTCGTCTAATCTTGTTAAAAATCAAACAATCCACATTACAAGTTTAATAATTATACATCTTATCATGCAAGTCGTACAATCAAAATTAATAGCTATTTTTTTTTTGGCACATGTCAAAGGACATTCGAACATTTTAACGTGCCTATTTAAATCACAAGTTTGCGTTACTAAGTTTGGCTAATCGCTAAGATTACGAACCGTGTGAATGTGAGTATGTGTAATTGACTAGGTTACCCAACAAAAGTATATGACTTAACTTATTAAAGTTTTCAACTACACATTGTACCAAAAAAAAAAAAAAGTTTTCAACTACACCAAAAAAAAAAATCTTTAAAGAGAAATTGATTAGGTTGAAACTTTTGACAATAATGGCAAGAATGAAAAACAAAAGAATTGATTGGCAATTCACTCTTGATTCTCGCTAAAGACATATTGAATTCGTCTCTGGTTGTTTTAAAAACATGCATGCATCCATTGTGAATAACTAAATTTGACCTTTACAAAAATTAATTATTCATAGTTTTTTTTTTTTAAATATTTTTTTAAAAGGTCAAATTATTAGATTTCAACTGTAGATCATTATTCTTTCCAAAAAAAAAACTATAGACCGTAATACTATTATGATAAAGATAAACTATGCTTATGTCAAATAATACATGATTTTTTTTAAGGGAAATACTAAATAATGCCCTTGGAGCAATGGTTAAGATGATAAAAATAGAAACATTGCATTGAAAAATGATAAAAAGTGAAGAATTTAACTTTTTAAAAGTCAAAACATTGTTGAATTTAATCTAAATAAACTATTTTTAATTTCCTTAACCATTGCCCCTAAAGACACTGGTTAGCAAAACCCTTTTTTTAATAATAAATTAACTGAATAAGAGAGAGATCCGCACGTACACAGCCCCTCACAACAACAAATCACGACGTAGTAGGTGCTACAAACGTTGGGTAGACCTTAGACCAATTCCCTTCCTTTTTAGTGTAATGGAAGTTATCAGTCTAAGTTATGAGCCTCCTTGATCACCCAAAGACTCTGTCCAGATATGTAACTCTTTCTAGGTCACTATCTTCTTATTTATAACCAACCTATCACACTCTTTCACTTGATCTGCCCAATGTGGGACATATATACGCTACACTGCTATTAAAATAACACACTACTTCGCTCATTGGTTAAGAATTGTTCTTATCTCTTTGCTTCTTTCTCTTTTTCCTTCATCAAGTAATGGCTAAAATGCTCAGATGTTTCAGTGTGCCCATCAGTATTCATGACATCCCCTTGTCCTTCAAAAGACACCTTTTCCTCGAGGTGGTTTAAACTTGGATCCTGCCTCCCAATCCAGAACTGCTAAAGATTGCACCACAGGCCCATCATCGGCAAATTCTTCGGGTAACTGCAGTGCTACGGATGCAGGTCCGTGACACGGTTTGTTTCGACACGTGAAACAAAGGACGTATTTTACTAGGGGCTGAAAGTTCAAGTTCAAATGCTACTTCTCCGATTTGCTGCAGTAGCTAAAATGGTCCATACTAGCGTTTGGCAAGCTTTTGCAGGTGATTTGCGGACACTGATGTTTGTCTAGATCACCTTAACCTCACAAAAAGAAAGTTGTCTGGTTTGAATGTGTGAGCTTCGCGTGTCAATCTGCATACGCTTTCATAATAGATTGAGCTTTTATGAGCTTTTTTTTTTAGGATTTGCAGGACTTCCTCTCGGCCTGATAGTTAATGGTCCAGGACCTGCTGATTATGGAGTTGGAAACATAATGGGACAGGGAAGGTGGTTCGCGACTATAGACAACCTGAAACACAGACAAACCTGTGGCAGAGTGACTTGCTGTATTGTAGTCCCATTCGGCCCAATGTAAGTATCGCCCCCAGAGTTTAGGCTTGTCGTGCAGAAAACACCGTAGGTACTGCTGAAGCGTTTTGTTGACGATTTCTATCTATCCATCACTTTGTGGATGATATGCAATGGCCAGGCGTAACTTTGTGCCACTAAGACGAAACAGTTAACGCCAAAAACGACTGAGAAAAATCGGGTCACGGTCAGATACAAGAGTCTTCGCCGTTCCATGTAGCTTGCATATCTTAATGTCTTTAAATTTGATTAGTTTTTTACCTCTTACCTCCCAATTCTTAATGTCTTTACCTCTTCATGTCTGTTGGCACTTGAATTGCTAATGAGATTAATTTTTTTTACAGTATTTACAGTCTTGAAGTTAACTTGGAATCCTTTGTCTCTATGTGTGAATATTAAGATAGAAAGGTCTATTTTTACCCTTACTTACATTTTCTCAAAGCATATGATCGGTTAACTTTCTCTCCCATTTTTAGTACCATTAATGATGCACTTTATTTCTCTCTAATGATACATTTTTTTTAGGGAAATCTCTCTAATGATACTTCCTTTGTTAATTTGTTAATGACCATATTCAACTTGGTGATATCCAGGAGACACGGAGTGAAAGTTACTACAATCTTCATGTATTAGAAATAAAGTTTAGTGGAAATATCCCAAGTCTGTCTCTAAACTAAAGTATGATTTTTGAATTGGATGGTGCTATCTGCTTGCATAAAACTTGTATTTATATCCGGATTCTTTCTAGGTTAAATTCATGTTCAGTTCAAAATAGCTAGTCAAAAAAAATGCTAGCTCACAGGCTTCACCACATTGAATTTTTTGCAGGTGCTTTCTGGACACTTATGTTTGTCTAGATGACCTTAACTTCCCAAAACGAAAGTCATCGGGTTCGAATGTGCGAGCTTCGCGATGTTGGTCTGCATACGCTTTATGAGCTTTTTTTTTAGGATTTGTAAGACTTCTTCTCGGTCTGATAGTTCTTGGTCTGATATCTTAAAACACCGTAGGTACTGCTGAAGTGTTTTGTTGACGATTTCTACCTATCCATCACTTTGTGGATGATACACAGTAGACAAGCGTAACTTTGTGCCACTAAGACGAAACAGTTCACGCCAAAAACGACTGAGAAAATCGGGTCACGGTAAGATACATGAGTCTTGCCATTTTATGCAGCTTGCATATCATTTGAACGAACAACTCTGCAACTTTGACAACATTGAAATTGATCGGCAGTATACCAAAGTGTGAAGCCTTTGAGAGTCGACCGACCACCACTAATATCACAGTGTGATTTTGAAAAGAAGGGAGCCCACCCCCTCGATCATTTCATCTCAGCTTCAAAGTCTTTATGTAATGAAGACTCAATTGTCACATTCTTAATTACTTTTTTTTACTATCATCGTTTGGTCAAATAATGTTTCTTGTTCGACAAGAAAGACAATTCAATTAAAAATCCAACAAAACCGTTATTATCCATCAAAAACTTAAAAAATTTAAACCTTTTTAACTCTAACAGAACTTGACACTTCAACATCTTGCATCCTATCCACCACAGGCCTAACTAACCTCCATCTCGCCACTACTCTCGTTACCTCCCTTCCGACCAACCGATCCTAGCTCTCCAGTACAAATCTTCTTGCTCTTCTCAAAGAACATACTGCCTCTTTTTTCCCTCCTTCACTTCTTTAGACACACCTCCCTCTCCACCAAAATCTTTTTACTTTGTTTGTCACATAACCTTTTTTTTAAATAAATTTTCTCACTCTCCACCCAATCTTCATTAATTTCCTACACACAGGTCAAAGTATCAATCATACCCCCTTCTTCATTCAAACCACAAGAATCGAGATAATCAAGGCTTTAACAAGAATCATAATCCAGATAAACTCCACCAACTATGATATTCACACAAACAAACACTCGTTCTTGTTCATTAATTTAAAATGATGATTACAACATAGATACATAAAAGTAGTAGTAGTGAAATAAAGCAACTAACCCCATAAGTCCCCTTTTACAACCTCATTTTGCTATAAAAACAGAGTAGAAACGGGAAGCAAGAAACTTGATAAGAGCAAACAACGAAAAGAGAGAAACAGCAGGGAAACTGCGGTGAGAGGCAACCATAAGGAATACAAGCCCACAAACAAATGTGATGTCCGAAAACACGAGCATTCCACGGCGGATGAGAGCAGAGGCAGGTATCGGAGAGAATAAGCTAGTGAAGAGGGATGAGAGAAAGGAGAGGTAGGCACAAATCCGGAAGAGAATGATGTTCTTTTCGATGGCTGGACCGCAAGTTAGAGAACTGTAACTGTAAATGTCAAAAATCACGTGGGATATAGCAACAAACAGAGATTTCATGTTAATGGAGATCATAATGAAGTTCACGGTGGTGGTGGTGATGGTGGTGGTGGTGATCGGAGATGATGAATTTGCCATAACAATTTCTCTGTTCTTAGCTCAAAAGAAAGTGGTAGTAGTAAATGGTTTACGGGGGATTTTAAAGAAAAGTAATCAACAAAACAAAAGTAGTAACCTATATACTATTTTAACGTTGGAATGGTTTTTGCTACATTTAGCAATCACCCAACGGTCATTCTTTACTCGGTTCAATTAGAATTAGGACTCATGACTATCATTAGACAAAGAGAGCTTCAGTGAATCATATCTTAAGTTATATAATTACTCCTTCAACTTGAAATGCCAAAAAATTTAGTTGAAAACGTTCGTCATGGTTTATAATTACCACTTCATCTATATTGGTAAGTTTTAATTGCATGATTTATTTGTTTACTTCCTATTTTTCAGCCACATCTTCTTGAATTGTGGCAATTAGTGCATTGTGATTGGGCGCTCTTTATTCTTGAAGAAGAATTCTTGATGTTATTTTTCTATTAGATATAACATTGCTCATACCCAAAAAATGTGTAAGAAAATTTTGACTAAATTATACGCAATAAATAACATACTTTTTGAGGGATATTAAAAAAATAACTATTCATATTTTTTTTGTTACCATGATATTTATATGAAGTTTCCACCTTCGTTTAACGGTAACTAATCTTCGAAAAAAACCTATGGGGCAGATAAGTTGAGTTCTCCCCTTCAAACCGGATTTTTCCCACATACAAGAATAAGAAATTGAACCTTTGACCGCATGCTTAAGGGGTCCAAGTCACTTACCACTTGAACCAATCGATTGTTGGTTATTCACATTTATTATATGCAACATTATTAACAATTAAGTCTATTTCCTAATTAATTACTCTTATTACTAATAATTTGATTATTGAATATAAAATAATTAAATAAGTGGTAATTTACGAATAAATACATCTTATATGAGATGAGCGATTAAAATTTATTTATATTAACGAAACAATTGATCTCAAGTGGTTAACGAGTTTCATTAAAAGACGAATGAAAACCTCAATTTGATTCTTGGGTGAGATAATTTTTTACCAAACTTTACTTACTTTAGGATCGAACACTGAATTATCATAGCCTCTTTCCTAAGAAATCAAAGGGATAACACCCAATAATTTTACTTATATTTTATTGCAAAAATATGAAGTAATTTTTATTTATAATTCATTTGGGAGTAACGATTTTTATATATAAAAAACATATATAAATGTATTTATTATTATAATTACATTCGGTCAAATATAATCGTTATAATGAGATAAAGAGAGCTTTAGTCAAACGATATCTTAAATTATATAATTACTCCTTCAACTGAAAATGCTAAAAATTTTAATTGGACACGTTCGTCATGGTTCATAGTCAGGACCTCACAGTTGTGTGTGAGTTTTAGTGATGCTTACCACTTCATCTATATACCCAAAAAAAATAATATGTAAGAAAATTTTGACTAAATTTTATGCAATTAAATAATATACTTTTTGAGGGATATTAAGAAAATAGTTATTCATTTTTTTTGTTACTATGATATTTATACGAAGTTTCCACCACCAACAATAATAACCCTATAAAGCATTCAATTGACCAAAACAGTGCATTCAATATCAAAGCTCTCATTTTCTTCACTTTCCTGGTTTTGTGGTTTCAAACCTACTGGTTTGTATCAAAATGAACTTGATAATCAATGAACCTACCTAAAAATGCAAGAATGTTATTAATCTTAAGAAAACTATAATAGAAGTGAACCAAGCATGTTATTGCAACCATTACAATGGGAATGGTCCATTTTTTATCCTCATCTGTTCAATGACTCAATGAGCATCAATAATCTTTCTTACTCAAACTTTTGTATAGTAATCAAATGAACCGAATCAAAATTAAATCACATGATTTATTAGAAGGTTTCATTCATTCAAGAAAGGGAGCAGATTGGCATGTGCTTCTTATACCAATTTTTGCTTGAGTGAAGGAATATGCCAAAGACACATTTCAATTCTCTATACAACAAAACAGTACAATAGCATAAAGTGTATTATCACATACTCAATCAAAAGACACAATCCATGGCTGTCTTTGGTTCATCTCTTTGCCACACCTTGCCGCCACACCCTCAAACCAAAGAATCGCAACTCCTCTTATCTCCGGTGCCTCTTATTGTCGTCACCTCCCATCTCCTTGCTTGCCTTGCCGAAAATCCAAATAATGTAGAGAAGGAAATATATGGTTCCTCTAGACTATAAATGAAAATCCAAATAATCATAAACTAACAATGATATAAAACCTTAACACAAAGAAGCATCATTGATCAAAGGAAGTAACAACAAAATAATTTCGTAATAACACTCCTTCCTTGATCATATTTTTATCGTTATTTGCATATAAATAATTTCATTACAATTTTAACCTTTTTGATTTGCTCATGACTAAATCAACAGATTGAAAAGCTCAAAACTAAAATAAGCATAAGCAGAATTACGAATTTCTTAATGCAAATTTGTTTAGCACTACTAGTAACTGTGGTGGCAATTTTTCTTAAATCATAATCTACAATAGGCAAAACATCAAAGGCTCTTGTGTACACTAAGGAGAAATGGTTGTCTCATTTAGGAAAACATAAAAGATCGAACAAAAACAAAAATGACTGTAAGACGGTAATGATGAATTAAATTGATAAGGAATGCGAATAGGATTATGAATTGTATACCAAGATCATCAATACCAACAAATAGGGGAAGGTTTGGCATGCAACACGAGCTAGGTGATGGCTGTCGTATGCATTGTTGAGAACGCGAGAGAAGGCGGAGGTGATGGGCAGATTTAGGTTGATTTGAAACTCGGTTTCCAACACTAAATTTTGGGGGAAATGCCGCGCTAGTTTTGTATTCTTTGCCAAGTTTGTCATCAACAAGTTAAACCGCTCTTTCTCATTGAGGGATCTATCTAGGTGTTTGAAGAGAATCAGTGACACCATTACTTTTATTGATTGACAGGTAAGAAGACAAAGTAGGGATGAGAGTGTAAGAAGAGACTTTCAGACTCACAATATTCAGAGAGAAAGAATCCATAAGGATATTCAACTATCTCATGAATTGAATAAATAAATATGAGTGTGTTACAAGTATACAACAGAATAAATATATAACTGTAATAAAAATGTGCTAACTGTGTAACAGAATACAAGAGAAACCTAACTCATTATCGCCTATATGTCAATTGTAATTAGCTCTATCACAGACACGAAAGACAAAGTTGCACTCAAGTGGAAGTCCATTGCTAGCCTATAGTGGTCTAATATAGAGATCTACTTTCACATTATTCAAATCACATTGGATAGAAAATTTTCAGTTGTTACCTAATATTACAGTATACAACTGTCAAATAGATTACCTGCGTAGCAAGTAACTGCTTGACAGTTATGTTAATTAGTTGAAGTTGGTTATGTGTTAGGTATTCCATGTAGGTGACTTACAACCTAAATTAGTTTTATAAAATATACAACTCTAAAATATTTGTGGTGCCCCTAAAAAGAATACTATTTATAGTGTTGAACTTCAATTAATCCTTGTAGTCTTGTGCTTCTATTTTTGTATGAATCTACATAACTGGAAAAAAAATAGAACAAATCAATAAAATTTAGTCAAAACCAAAAAATAATTGGTCGAAGAACAACCAACATATTTCACTCCTTGCTAAAAAAGAAGAAAATTAAACAAAAAAGAGACATAATCTGAAAAATATAGATAGATAGAAAGATGCTTGAATATAAAATGATGATTTTTAAGATAATGCAAACTCAGAGGAATTAAGAACCAAATAAAAATATGTGATATCTAAAGAATTCAGTTGAGCATTATTTATGCCAACAAGCTGAAATTCCTCTCTAGGAACAACTTTTGCGAACAAGAAGTCAAGAATCGATCAACAATATTAAGAGTCAGATAGAAAGTTTCTGGCATGAGATTGAATGTTGATGCACGTCTATCCACCAGTCAACAAGAATTGATCTTCTCTTAGCCGTTATATCTGGCTGTGAAGCCATGTAATCATGTACATCGACCTAAGTCACTCATCAAATTCAAAACATTACAGAATTCCAAAAGAGTTAAGAGATAAATATAAAGAAAGGACACAAAACAAAGCATAGAACATCGATGTACTCCGTTACAGACAATTCATTGTCATTGTCAGTTGCATCAATACTCACAGCCAAATCATTTGGCACAATTCTACAAGCAGCCTGAGTTTGACAAATATTGTTCATACTTATTATTATTAGTCCACATTGAAAAATAAAACCGTAAATCCAAAACTATCTATCTATGTATCTTTGAATTGAAAACTTGCTTCATTCTAATGCTTGGATTGCGCCTATAGCATATCTAGAAAAGCTTGATTTCTACTCTCTTATTCTATCTAATAATCATATAATAGTTATAGTTATAGTTATAATAAAGTATAAATAATGTGCAATTAAGTTTAAGCTACATAAATATAAAGGTTACTTTTCACATTATAACAAATGTAACATCTCACTGCACTTGATTTTACGGTTACTCTACATATGCTTAATTTAAAGATGCTATAATAATTCCATATGCTCACATAAAAGTATACACTAATCAAATTCTTTTTGTTTGGTTCTATAGACTACTCAAATTCTATATCTAATCTAATATAATAATATAATATATATACACGATAACATGAAATGTTTTGTAGAAAAAAAATGAAAAGACACTCACTCCTACCATTTTTTTTTTTTTATCAGGTAGCCTAGTTGCTAGAATTCACCTTATAAGGTGAATAAGTGGGGTGTCCGGGGTTCGAACCCCGGCCCTTGCATATAATAAATGGAATAAATAACTATTTATCCTTCATAAATCAATAACATAATATTTAATACTTCGCAGCGGAATTTATTCAACATCTAAAATAGTCTTTGGCACGAAGGCCTCATTAAAACATCTCTTAAAAATCCAAATTAAATCATAGTCATGTAAAAACATAAGCAATACGTAAAGGAATAGAAAATAGCCACAACAAAATCCCATCCCGTTACGTATCAGAGCACCTAAGACACACGAGAGGGAAACCTCACACGACATCAACTATTCTTGGTTACCTGCAAGTTATCCATGGTGGGCAACATTTAGAAGGGGTGAGATTTCACAAAACAATAATATTAAACATATAATTCAATAAATTATATTTAACAACATGAAAACATCATAATATTCATCATAGATAATAATATATCATATATCACATCATTAATAGTTCAAATAAAGAATCACAGCTTAAACAACTTGACAACTTAACACTTTTGACTCGACAAATGCGACTCCAACTCGACTATGCAACTTAGACCTCTTATATGCATGTGGTACCAATACAGAGCATCAAGCCCCCATCGCTATTTGAGTATTAATATACTCCAGAGAATCAAGCCCCTATCACTGAAATGCTAATGCATGGACTCGACTAATTCTTAAACATCTTAAATCGACAACCTCTTATATAATCAAATAATTTGGAACCTCATCATCTTAATCAACTTAGACCGACTCATGCAGCTTAGTTAAATAACAACAACGACACAGTAGTATACAAAAACAGCATGACATAATAATATCAAATGCAAGTCAATCAACGTCTCAATTATTCACAGATAATCTAATTGATGCATATACAATTATATTCCAATATAAACAACATCAAATGATAATCAACATCTTAAAACATCATATATACATATAAAACTTCATCAATCATGGACAATATCGTATTCACAAACATATACATACATATACTAATTCATCAATCATAATCAATTATTCACTGTGACCTACGTTCAGTAATTTGACCATAACTCAAGTTCTATAAATCCTTTTGAAGTCAAACCAACGGCACTAGAAATCTAACATCCATACCTACAACTTTCGTGTTTATACCTAAGACCAATTATGTACCAATCAATACCAGTTTTTATTTCAATTCGGACAAAGTTGTGCTGAAATTCATAAAATTTCATTGTGACCTACGTGCAGTAATTGGACCATAACTCATAAACCGAAAATCATTTTCAAGTCAAACCGACGCCACTGAAAATCTAACACAATTATCTACAACTTTCATGTATACACCAAAGGCTAATTCAAAACAGAAACGTGTGAAAAAGACGCAAGAACATGAAACATGACATGCTGTCAGAGAGCAACTCGGGAAAAACACACTTTTCACCCCAAAATCCCAATTTTAACTTCCCTATGCCCAAATTTGATCCCAAAGTTTGTCTAAACATTTATATACATCAAAAGAGACTCAAAACCATATAAAACATGACCCAAAACGTTATTTTAGAAAATCATCAAATAATCACTTTTAACCCTAATTCTCAAATTCTCAAAAACTAAAACCTACAACATGTTAAATCCAATTTTCAGAATCAATGACTTAAGATTATTGAATGTTAGTCTCACCCTTACCTTATAACTCAAAATCGCAGCAATCCTAGGTCTCTTGCTTTTCTCTTGGCTTTTTCTCCCTTTTCTCCAAAATTGATCGTACGTTATGTTTTTTCTAAACTAGGTTTCTCCTATTTATAACGCTTTTTCTATTTTATCTTATTTCTCTTTCTCCCCCAAAACTCTCTAAAATCTCATAACAAACTCTCAACTCAATCTTATTTCTATTTTCAAATCTTATTCTATTAAATAACAACATAAGCCACTTAATAAATCACATAATCAAATAAATATATTTTAAACTCTTCTTAATAAATTTTAGACTCAATTAAATAATTAAATAAATCAAATAATTCAAAGAGGGCGTTCCAGTAAGCTGAATGGTTTCTTTAAATGTAAGAGAGGAGTGAGACAAGGAGACCCCCTATCTCCTCTCCTCTTTTGTTTGGCAGAGGATGTTCTAAGCAGAAATATCTCTAAACTTGTGGAACAAGGCAAAATCAATCTCATCAAGGGCACAAGAAGCATTCCAGATCATTCTCACTCCTTATATGCAAATGATATTATGATTTTTTGTAAGGGGAAACTTTCTTATGTACATGCTCTAATGACTCTTTTTACTTCTTATGCTATGGCTTCTGGTCAATTTATCAATCCCTCTAAGTCCACTATTTTTCATGGTTCCATTTCAAATGATATACTAGAGCAGATTATTAATCTTATTGGCTTTAATAGAGGCACTCTTCCATTTTCTTACCTTGGAGTTCCAATATTTAAGGGGAAGCCAAAAAAGTCTCACTTACAGCCTATTGCTGACAAGATAAAGTCTAAGTTGAATGCTTGGAAAGCTTCACTCTTATCCATTGCAGGAAGAGTCACTTTAATCAAGTCTGTTATTCAAGGCATGATGATTCATTCCATTTCTGTGTATTATTGGCCAACTTCATTGATTAAAGATGTTGAAGCTTGGATAAGAAACTTTCTTTGGAGTGGAGATGTATCAAAGAGGAAACTGGTAACTGTTTCTTGGAAGAAAGTCTGTAAAACATATTCAGAAGGAGCGTTGAGTTTGAGATCTTTACACACAGTTAATGAAGCTACTAACTTGAAGTTGTGTTGGGATCTCAAAAATTCTAAGGAAGACTGGCCCATTCTTCTAAGGAGTAAGGTTTTCAGAGGTAACAAAGTCATTTCCCATCACATTTTCTCATCTTTATGGAGTAGTGTTAAATCTGAGTACAATATCATCAATGATAATTGTAACTGGATCATTGGTAATGGGGAAAATATAAATTTTTGGCTTGACACTTGGTTGGAGAATCCTATTGCTTCCACTCTCAATTTGCTAGAAAATGTTCATAGTACTTTACAAGACAAGGTGTCAGATTTCATGCATAATTCAACTTGGCATCTACCACAATCTATGTTAAACTCCTTCCCTTCTCTGAGGCAGCTGGTTATGCAAGTCACTCTCCCTAGTGATCCAAAAGAGG
Source organism: Medicago truncatula (assembly GCF_003473485.1). NCBI lineage: Eukaryota > Viridiplantae > Streptophyta > Magnoliopsida > Fabales > Fabaceae > Medicago > Medicago truncatula. The sequence goes on from NC_053046.1 coordinate 39,805,586, forward strand.
ATAGGATGGTATGGAAACACTGTGCATCAAGGGTTTTATCTCTCAAAGAAGCCTTCATGTTCAAATATGCCACAAGACAAAATATCTCATGGGCAAAACAAATTTGGTGTGCAGATATTCCCCCCTCTAAGTCATTGATGACCTGGAGGCTCATGCATAATAAACTTGCAACAGATGATAATCTAATGCTTAGAGGTTGCAACTTACCTTCAATGTGCTCTTCCTGTCAAGCTACAACAGAAACTTCCTTCCATCTATTTTTTGAATGCCCTTTTGCTAGTAAAATGTGGTCTTGGTTAGCTTCTCTCCTCAATATACCTATTCATTTCAGCACTTCTGAAGATATGTGGTCTCTTCTCCAACATAAATGGACTCCACAGTGCAAAGTAGTGATAACATCTTGCATCATAAACTTGTTAAATGTTATCTGGTTTAGAAGGAACAACATTCGTTTTCAGGACAAAGTGGTTAACTGGAGAACAACAATTAACATGATTATCTCTAAAGTCTCATTGTCTGGAAATTTAACTTCAAAGACTTTTGCTACTAATATGTTGGAGTTCTCAATTTTAAAAGCTTGCAAGGTTAATATCAAGCCCCCTAGGGCTTCTCTAATTAAAGAAGTTATCTGGGCTCCGCCTTTAAACTCTTGGATTAAAATTAATACTGATGGCGCAGCAATCAAAAACCCTTATAGAGCAGCAGCTGGTGGTATCTTGAGAGACTCGGATGGTGCTTATCTTGGAGGATTTTCTCAACTTCTTGGCAATGCAAATGTTTTATACGCTAAGTTGTCTGCTGCTATGAATGCAATAGAAATTGCTTCTCTAATGGGCTTCTCAAATGTTTGGTTAGAGTCAGATTCTCAACTGGTGATTATGGCTTTCAATTCAATTTCTGTGGTTCCTTGGGGATTAAGAAATAGGTGGGAAAATTGCTTAAGACTCACTTATAGTATGAGGTTCTGTGCTACTCACATCTATAGGGAAGGGAACATTTGTGCAGACAAACTTGCTAATTTTGGTTTATCTTTGTCCACTTTGGATTTATTTTGGTTTAATTCCATACCTGACTTTGTTAGTGAGGAGTACAATAGGAATAGATTGGGAATGTCCAACTTTAGATATGTAACCTTTTGAAAAGGTTTGGTTTGGCCCCCCTTTTCTTTTTTGTACTTCTCTTTCTCTTTAATAATTGATCTGATGCGTCTTGCATCTTTTCAAAAAAAATAAAAATTATTGTAGAGGTAAGCAATCATGAAGTCCTTTATATAGGTAAGGTAACATTCATTTCAAGAACAAGAAGGTAGGTTTTGTGGTAGTGATAATATAACTTACATATGTTGCATGTTTTATCATCTAAGAAAATTCTTACCTCTCTTATTCTATCTAAGTATCCCAATGTATAGACGTTCATACAATTGAAGCGATATACAAATCATCTTTATAAGTTTAATTATTTCTTCAAAAAAAAATCTTTATAAAGTTTAACAAAAATTGTAGCTTTGGATTTCATTATATATTGTGTATCTGGCAAAGATAAATCACATGCATGTTGGGTTTATGTTCTATGTTTTGTTTGCAGTGTTTGACATATATTTTTCGACTAGACTTTCTCACGTTATAACCAGAAGAACAAAAAAAAGTATGTAATTTTTGGAGTTATTTATTTGATTCTTTTTTTTTTGTTGCCCATATGAACATCAATTGATTTTCCTTCTTAAAGCTCCAGCTTGAATCAGAGGACACAAAGGTGGAATTATGTATTTCCTGACAAAGTTCATCACTTTTATTGTAAGTTTTTGTCAAGTATCTCTTCTGAGCATCCTTCCTTCTAATTATGTCTTCAAGCATCTCTACATTATTTCTCATAATTTTTTTAATTAACTTCGTTATTGCCAATCGATGTTTGCCAATACAATTTTCCCGCACCTATGTATTGTTTCTTTTGTTTGAGTTGAAGGGATGGATTTATGCAATTCAAAAGCCAAAATAATGCGCTCTACATGGGTCCCAATGACATCAATTTCACTAAAAAATTGTTTCATTTTACTATTAAATTTGTTTATTTTGTTATTTTCCCATTTAAAACTTTTTATAATGGGATGATGGGATAAATGTGCCTAAACATGATATATCTTCTTTTACTAAAAAAATGATATATCATGAAACATACGAAATATTTTAAGAACCACAAAAAAAAACTTTATTAATTGTCATTCATTTTTTTTTGACAAATCTATACTATAAATCAATATGAATTCTCATACTTCTAAAGTATCTTTTTTTTTTTTTGAAAATATAAATTGATATGATCATTTTCTTTGGGTTAAGAAGATTTGGAGGAGAATGAAGGAGGTCAATTTATTTGAAATAACCCTCCTCCATTGAAAGACTAATGTATATACAATATCTCTTTTAAAGTTTCTCTTTGTTGTTTTCTATAGCATGACTTTTTATTATCTTTTTAAAAATATATTTAATTATTTCTCTTTTCTTACATCTAAATGAAGAAGATTATACCATTATACCATATCTTCTACCTCAAAGGGTGTTTAAAAACTAATATCAAACACCATTGAAGAATCCATTATGAAGAACATTGAAAAATCATCAAGAAGATTATGTCAATTATCATATCTCTTATCATAGAATGGTGCTCATTGAAATTAAGTTCATTTGTGAGACAATAACTATTAGAATGAGTCTTAAGTTCTTTTGTAGAGAAAGAAAAACTATAATATCTCTCATCAAAGAGAGATCAAATGTCACACTTTTCTTAACTTCCAAATAGAAGAAGAAAAAAATTATATTAATAAATTTTTTTAACTCCAATTATATTTAATCATATGAATTTTTAAAAGGCTTAAATATGTAAAAGGTCCCTGTAAGTTCGCGTGTTTTTGGTTTTCGTCCCCGTATCTTTTTTTGTTCTAAAACAACCCCTATAAGTTAATAACTTTTTGATTTTCGTCCCTCCCGTCAACTTCCGTTACAAAAACGCCTCGCTGTCTAACGGCGGCTGATGTGGCAAAGGATGATGTGGCAAAAAACGCTTATGTGTCGTGACAGATGATCTCTGACTATATTACAGGGACCAAAACCAAAAACGAAAAGGTACATAGGGACGAAATTAAAAACACCTAAATAACAAAATTTGAAATTTAAAACCCTTGTTGTTTCCATATTCTTCATCTCTCTCTGTGTTTTAGGGACCAATTTCAAAAACGAAAATTACAAGAGGGATTAAACGGGGAAAAAACGACTTATAATTTTCACAGATTTTATTCATCCTCTTCTCATCTTCTTCCATCTTAACCCAGAAAAACCATCATTCTTCAATCCTAACTCATAAAAATTCTTCCTTCTCGAATCTTCATCTTCAAAACTAAATTCATCATTCACCAAAAAATAATCAAACCCACATTTACTTTAATCCCTCTCTATTCTTTTCAATCCTAAACAACACATCCACACCACATTAATAAATTCCACTAGAGTGAAACACAACTTGTAACTCCATAACCCTCAAATTACTTCAATTCCAATTTTCCAATTCTTCTCAAAAATTGAAGTAGAAATTTTGTATACATCAACCTATTACATTAGTCAGCAACTGAGTTTCACTTTCTAACTGACAATTCATTCTTGTGTTACTTGCCACACCTAGTTTCACATCTTCCTTGATTTTGATTCTCTCCACTGTTTCATATGGTTTTTATTTTACTTGTTGCCAATTTTATCTTCGATTGAAATTTTGACAAATTTGACTCATAATTTGTTTGAAGTACCATTGCTACTACTTTTTCCCCTGAGCTATCATTTTCTTTACAAACAAAAGCACACATAGAACAACAAACCAGTAAAAATAAATTATTAGAGTTTGAAGAACACTAATAATTGGTGTAATTTGAGAAGAATTGGAAAATTGGTGTAATTTTGTAAGGACAAAGTTGATTTGGTGTAATATGGGAAGAGTCTGAAGGACAAAGCTGACATGGTGTAATTTGGGAAGAATTGGAAAATTGGAGAGGATAAGAGACAAAGAGAGGAAGAAGATGGAGAAATGGGTTTTAAATTTCAAATTTTGTAAGTTCACGTTTTTTATTTTCATCCCTCTATTCTTTTTCAAATTTGAATTTGGTCCCTGTAATATAGTATGGATCACCTGGAAGGCCACCTACGCAACTAATGCCATGTCAACGATTGCCACGTCATGCGCCGTTAGACACTTTGACATTTTTTTAACAGAAGTTGACGGTAGGGACGAAATTCAAAAAGTTATCAACTTACAGGGTTTGTTTTAGAACAAAAAAAGATACATGGACGAAAACCAAAAACATGCGAACTTACAGGGACCTTTTACATATTTAAGCCTTTTTAAAATATATGACACAAAATTATTCTAAATATTAAACCCAAAAATTATTTATTTCAATAACATAAATTATTAGATATATTCTAATCAAACCCGTGCAGTGTTACATATGAGAAATAGAAAATAAGGGAATAAAGACATAACCTTGCTTCTAGCTGAAAGTACTGAACTAGAGATTATGGCATTTCTCCTGGTGGATCTTCCTTCCTTTATGAATTTAAGAGATAATGATAATAATTTATCTTTTTTCATGACAAAAACATTTTAACAATCAAATTATTCAGTAAATATTTTTTAAATTCATAATTATGTTATTTAAAATTTGAGGGTGTTATAACCAGAAGTCGATGAGTGCTCATTTCTCTCCTTATGTTTCAAAATTACTATCATAAATTACTACAAGAGAATAATTGCCCAAAAAGAAGTGATATCTGTACCCGCACAAGAAAAAAATAAGGAACACTTCCTCATAAAAAAATAAAAATAACGGAAGAGTTGGTATTATAAAAAAATAAAAAAATAAAAAGTAAAGATTGCAAAAAAGGAATTCCACAGCCCAGGAATCGAAACCGGAATTCATAATTATTGAATTTGCCTGGTGTGCTACCATGGAAGCTGTGATATGCTTCCGCCAATTATTAATATATAATATGTGGCATTAGGGAATTTTATTCTTCTTACTATAGTTCTTACTATAATTATTATATATTTATTTATATATAACCATTGGTTTTTTATATCTGGAGTATACCACTTACTCTTTTTTATAAGAAAACAAAAAGGAAAAACTAAGAACCACAAGGTAATCTACAAGTTTGAATATGTTTCATTTATCTATTTTTAAATTATTATTTATTTAAGAGGAATATAGACACAAATGAAAAGTCAGTAAAAGTCACTAGTGATTTATTTATCAAATTGAATTCACTAATCAATCTCATTGTATATCTCTCTCGTAAATAAATAGTAAATTGAGTTTAAAATATTGTGCAAATTCAGATTCGCAATCTACTACCCCTAACATCATTGGCTAAAATAATAATTAAATTAAAAGGAACATGATCTAAATGTTCACTCAAAAGAAGGGGAATATGGCCCGTTTATGCTAGAAGGTAATAATATTAGTTCTTTTTTAGTCAAGTAGTATAGTGGTTTTTTACCTTACAGGTGAATATGTGGTGTGTTTGAGGTTCGAATCTCAACCGCTCCATATATTATGTATTATCCCTTAGCAAGTGAACGGGGAGATCATTGTATTTTATTTATATATACTAGTGGTTGACGGACACTCCATAGATGTCTAAATGATCTTTTTATTACGCTAATGCTTGTAAATTAGAAGAATTTTTTTTTATGAAATTTAGATTTTAATTAAAATTATGGGTGCCCCTAATATGATCCCTTTTTTACAAGGTCCAACTATGGACCTCCTAATATGACCGTTTATAGTAGGTTACCCATTGCTTAAAAAAAAAAAAATCTCCATAAAAGTTGCACCAATTTGTTTGTCTGGTAAAGGTTGCAATGAGCTCTTAAGTTTCATTATGCATCTTTAGTTTAAGTCGAGAATTTCATTATCTTTGAATGTTGAGCAGAATTTTTTAGTAGCGAAAGCCTACATCTTTATACCATCACATAAAACAACTCCCACATCAAGTTACATGCTTACTGTCAGATCTTGTGGAACTTTTGCGCTGATTGTGCAGTGAAGAGTTCGAGAATGCAAAATGAAGTGTTATTGTTCATGGAAGTCAAAATTTCATCTCATGATTTGTGTTGTAAAGGAAGCATTTTATGTTTTTTTTTTGTTGAAGAAATTAAAATAAAAACTAAACATTAATCTAGAATTGAAGATCCATAAACATTAAATTTCAATCTCAGTTTCCCTAAAATAAAATAAAAAAATTCAATCTCAGTTTGGGCTTTCTGTGACTTGATTTTGATTAGTAGAACCAAGACACAAAGATTAAAGACGAATGAAGCACGGACACGATTTGAGTATCGGATACGACGCATATCCGACACGGCGATACGTCATTCATAGAAAAATGTAGGATACAATACGTTTGAGATACGCATATAAAAAGGTTTTATATATATATATATATATATATATATATATATATATATATATATATATATATTATTGTAATTTAAGAAAATTAAAATAAAAAGACCGCTTTGAACATTTCTTTTGGCAGAAATTGAATGTGCATATATAGAAAAAATATTTACCGTAAAACCTAGAAGAAAAAGAAATAACACAGATCTTAAACATTTATAGTAAATATAAAATGGAAACTGCATCCTTAAAAAAATGGAAACCGTAATCGTAGGTTAACGTACAATTAAAGAAAAGAAAAACCTATCCGCAATGAGTAATGGAATCATAGAAAAATGTATTGTATCTACTAAAGGAGAGAGAAGAGGTAACTAAAGGAGATGGGTAATTAAGGAGGAGAAATTTTTTATTGGAAAACTAAATGAACTAGTTGTATCAGTGGTATCCAAGGCGTATCGGCAGCGTATCGTCGCGTGTCGACGACGTATCGGAATTATTTTATTTTTTAAAAATAAATAAATAAATCAGATATTCCGTCGATACATATCGACGGAGTATCGGGGAGTATCGGCGTATCGGGGCGTATCGGATACGATACGGTGGCTATTTTGAAGTATCCGTGCTTCATAGTTAAAGACCATATCCAACCCCATAATCTTAATTAGCTCCACTGTAGAATCTTGGATGTGTTTTTCAAGAACATAAAGGAGGGTTTGGTCACGGAGGTGGAAGAAGGAGTTAGAGAGAGAAGAATAAAGTTATAATGCTACATCTACCTGCTATAACCGGTCATATTAAGAGGACCACATATGGACCTTGAAAAAAAGGGATCATATTAGAGATAACCTAAAATTATATGTATAGATTTTTGACATAAAATTTATATGTATAGATGTTTGTGACTGATTGTAGCAAGCCATGCCTTTTTCTAATTACACAACAATATTGCAAATATAAGATAAACTCTTATCACATTCAATAACACCAACAATATAACATTATTATAGGAAAATTTGTTTAAGAATATAACTGAAATAATGTGTGTGTGTGTGTCTATATATATATATATATATATATATATATATATATGTTCATTCATAGTATTACAAATGAATCACTCATAACATAAAAGAATTTGGTCCTTTATTTAGATGAACATATATGATTAACTCAATATCATGTTGAGTTTGGCAAGGCATGATGAATCACGAAGAAGAAGCAAGAAAAACGATAGAAAATGCAGAAATGCGCAAGAAAATCAAGAGAGAATCAAAGAAAAAGCAGAAAGTTTGCGAAGAATCAAGAGAAAACGTAAGAATTTCTGCAAAAATGGATGAAGATCCAAAAAGAAATGATGAAGAATGAAATTGTAACAAACTTTCTCCATGGAAATGAGAAAATGCTCTAGATACCATGTTATGAAAAGCTAAAGATAGAAAATAGTCTCATTTCTCATAGATGAAAAGGATAAAGTACACAAATCCTAATCACATGCTAATACACTAAATTAAGCTAATTAATAGTAGCTAGCTTGTGACTCAAGTAATCTCGTAATCATCTTCTCTTCTTTCTCTAATAACTATTAGCAAATATATTGGTTTGCCTCCGTATAAAAGCTAGATTGTAACTAGAATTTGAGAAAGAAAAGAAAGAGACCTACAATTGGACATAAATGCACCTAGTTCTCTATGCATTGGTTCGTATCTTTTGTTGCTCCTTTTTTTTATGGAAATCTTTTGTTGTTCCTTATTCTTTGGTCGTTCCTTATTCATTGGTTGCTCCTCTTTGTCAGTTATGATACAAGTTGATCTTTTATTTTTAGGTTTAATTTGTAACAAGTTTAAAATAAAGCAAATTTTAGTTTAAGAGTGAGTGTTAGAACATTAAATGTTTTGGATTTACATCGTTTATTATTGAGTACATTTTCATTCTTCACTGACAAACTCTTGAAGCTTCCTATTAATGCATCACGAGTATGCTAAGATGGACTTTGAGCGCCTTATTAAGTGCTTCATAGACTTTGCTAGCGTACCTAGTCCTTAAATGCTTTGAAGCACTTTATTGGATCTTAGTCTTCTTTTGAGAACTTTGGATAGTAGGATTGGGTCTAAAACAATTGATTTATCTTAGATTATGTTTCTCCTAACTTATGTATGATTTTTGCCGATGATGTATGAGGTAGTAGGTTACCTCATAGTGGTTCAAAAAATTCCCTTTTGGTTTTTTATAAAAAAAAAAAAAAAAAAAGAGAGCTAGTGGTTTACTTTATTGAAGAAAAAAAGGATTAGTGATATTTTGTAAAAATAAAATACAAAAAAGAACTATGGTAAAAAAAAAAAAAAAAAATACCTTGACCACACATTCTAATACTTTATATAAATAACTGGCGCAAGAATATCACAACCTCCACAGTAGCACACCAGGCAAATTCAATTGTTAAGAATTCCGGGTTCGATTCCCGGCTGTGGAATAATTTTTTGTAATTTTTTTAATACCAACTCTCCGGTGTTAATTATTTTTAGATTGAAATTGGTATATCACCTACTTTGTGTGTAGTTCTGTACAGTTAAATTTTTTGACAAGATCGTGTACAGTGAAATTGTTGTGTTTAAATTTTTTGTGTGCGTATTTGCTTGAAGATAAGATATACAATTATCTTAGTTTTCTATATTATTTTTTGAAAACTCGGTATCCGATCCAAGAATCGATTAATCCGAGGGGACCAATCCCACCGCCCACTTGCGGGGGCCTGCTCTGTATGGACTTAGCCCATCGAAATTGGCACCAGAGGGAATCGAATCTGAGACCTCTGGAGGAGCAAACTCCAAGATCCCAAGCCAACCACTAGGCCAACCCCAAATGGATTCTTAATTTTCTATAATCATTTTGATACAAGAATGTTTCGATAAGTTGGTTTTAGGATTCATCAGGATTATGGCCATTTCTATGAAATTGGAGACTCGACTTTTATAATAAAAATACACCCCTAATAAAATCAAATAATTTTTTTTCAAAGAAAAATCTTGTATTTAATTGAAAATAAGATCCCTAAATATAAAAAATAGTCATGTAACTAACAAAATACAACTTCAAACGAATAACTTTATCAAAATTTTAGGTTGTTATTTTCTTTAGTTTGTACATAGGTAAATAAAAAATAATTACAGTGTTTTTATAAAAAAATAATTATAATGTTTATTGTTAGAACTTTACTATTTTATACAAAAGTATGAACAAAAATTTACAAGAACTACTCTAACAAAAATAAGACGGAAAAAAAGAAGTTATCTTGTGTTTTTATTAAAATTATATTCATTATTTATAAGAAAAAATAATAAAAGAACATAAAGCAGATACCTTGGGGGGCTTGAACCCAAGATCATGGGATTTCAAAACCAAATAAAACAACTCAGCCACATCCATGGAGCTAATAGAGTTTCCACGTCACTATCATATAAAAAATATATTTTGGATGCAGAATTTTGAAGGCCGAACTTCATATAACTGTTTACACCCCTCAAGGGTCGGCCCTGATCAGAGTTCATAATAGATTCTAAGAAATATTGATAGATGCGTTTGTATATCCTTAATAAAAAAGTGATCACATCGAAATTTGAACTCATGTCTAATGGAGGACGAGTCTATTTTTTTACAAGAACCAAAATTTATTTATTGACATTTTATATTATTTATATTATATATATAAAAAATATGGTTTAAAAAAGATAGGAATTTATATTAGGGTATGCTAACAAGTGTTTAAGAGCGCTTGTTAACTTAAGAGCACTTGTGAAAAAAATAAAATGTAGTAGGTTTATATTAAATTCAATATTATTTTAATTTTTAAGAAGTTAAATTCATCTCTTTTCACCATATCTCAATACAATATTTTATTTTTCATCATTTTAATCGGTGTCCTAAAGATATTCTTTAGTATTTATCTTAATATTATATTTGTTATGTTGTTGATGTCATTGAAAAATATAAGTATAGTTTATTAAAATATAAAATATTTATATCATATAATTTAAATTTAAATTTTATAAAAACTAGTGTTCATAATAGGGAGGGAAATTAAAATCAAGCATTCAAGCTTCTCTCGTGAGCAAATTTGGCACCAAAAGGAACATTTTCATCAAGGTTTGCATACAAATCAAGCATACAGGTTTCCTTCTTTGTAACCAGTAATCTATTCTAATAATTTTTTTGACAAAAGTAATCTATGCTAATAATTAAAAACGTAATAGGGAGGGAAACTAAAATAGATATATAGAAATTAAACCGTAATCAAGCATACCAATTGAGTGTGATTAGGGACAAAGAGAGAAAGAGAAACAAAAGACCAGCCCACACTTCAGCAACATATCAACAGAAATTGCAGCATAAAAATGAAATGAATAAAATCCAACCTAAATTCATGTATCATTTTTACACATATTTTATAGATGATATAGAAAAATGTCAATGTTGATTCCCTCCCTTAGGAATTGACTCATATTCTGCATGATGCATGATGTAGGTTAAACTTTCAATGTTGTCGTGACCATTTAATCTTAATATTCTTTGTAAATTAACATGTCGTAAATCTTATTTATCAAGATTTTATGTTTGTTCTTATGGTTTCAACTTTCAAGCATGTTTAATTGACTATTAACTTTCTGCAATAGTTTATAAGAAAGCATATATGGTTAGTTGTTAAATTAATTCCAACTAAAAAAATCAAAAAATTAAACTCTCTAGCAAAACCAATTGCAACCAACCATCATTAGAGTAAAATCATGGCAATAATCATTATTCTTCTGCAAAACCATTTGAACTATCAACCCTTTTCTCTTTATAAAAACAGTAAATATTCACTATCAATCGTGAATCCCAAGTTTGCTGCACAAATGATCAATTGTATTATCAAAACATTTTAGCGATGTTGCAATCCTTTTGTTGAAATATTATTGAAATAGTATACAAGTGTCAAGCTTAAAAATTATTGTGAAAATGTGACGTGACAAAATGGTCATCAAAGTCAAAGAGAGGGAAGAAAAATGTTTAATTATTTTGATGATCATTTTGTCGCATCACATTTTCAAGAGCTTTATGTATTTTTCAATAATAATGCTGAGACTCTTGTTAAATTCATTCTATAACAGTTGGCTACTTTGATTCAATTTTGCACTTTAGGGCTAAACCATCTATATAACAATGATATGAATGCCATCATAAAAACGATATGAAGCCAACAAGGCAAATAAACTAACATTATTTTCACAGTTATGATATTAAAATACAGTCGGAATTCCTCCAAAAATATCAAGGACTGACAAAATTATCGCTGTTTGCTTGTTGAAAAATTTGATAATAAAATACAGTTAGATTATAAAAGTGTTTTTTTTTTTTTTGTTCATGTTTAAAGTTATGAATAGAAGTTACAAAAAATGGAAAGAGAAGGTAAAGTGTTCATGTTTAAAGTTATGAATAGAAGTTACAAAAAATGGAAAGAGAAGGTAAAGTGTGCAATCACACCATAGACAAATAAACCAACACAAGAATTTGCAAATATTAAAATTCCATTCAATCATATAACTACAAAAAGAATCAACCTGTGAGGCAGGGTCATGATTCTCTAAGATTGTTCCAAACTTTGTAACACACTTAAAAAAAACAGCAAAATGGATCATGATAATAATGATCACTCCTAAATGAAACCAGGCATAAGTTTCAAAAGTCAATAGCTAAATCATTGTATACCGATATAGTAGATACAATCATCCAAAAGACAACCCTAAACTAGAATCTAATCAAGATTCTGAAGACAAATTTTTGGCTGGAGTCATAAGAGCAACAGCACAACGATCAGAGCTACAGAACTTCTTGTAAATTGCCCTTAGCCTACTCTCTGGAGCAGCAGAATGAAAGCTCGCCATGAGTTTGGCACAATCCCTGACAACATAAATAAACAAAATGTTACTTTCTTTGACACAAAACAATCGCATAAAACAAACATTCAGTTTCATCATATATAGTTTTGCTGATACTACATTACCTTAGTTGTTCCTCAGAGTAGCCTGTGTAGTGCTTCAGAGTATCAGTCCAAAAAGGGCTCCTCTCAAGAGTTGATCTTGCCGCGTATACAGCAGAAGCAGCAATCATTGAAGGGCAGTACGAGGATACAGTAGCATAATGCATCATAGAAAGTTCAGCAAGGAAATTCACCATACTTTCCATCTACATTGATAAAAACAGAATCCACAATTAGAGAAGGCCATTCCATTCTACATTGCATCAGTCACAAGACACTTAATAATTTCCACAATCAAACTATAAAGTAATATATATTACCTCTTTGTCAGAGGGGGTTGAGGCTTTGATGTACCGAACCAGAAAGACATAAGGAGTAGGAACTGTCAAATACCATTCAAGATTTCTCAAGATTGTTTTCTCCATAACCAGAACCTGTTCTCTAACATATGCATTGTCTGATATGCATACAAAATCATTGACCTGTATACACAAATGAAACAAAGACATTCAATAAACCATATAGCATATAGACACATTTGATAAACCATATACAAGATAAAAGGAGTTCTACCTCTGGTGCCCAAATCTCTTCATACTTTGATGCAATAAGCATTGAGCTTATGCCAACAAGCTGAAGTTCCTTTCTAGGTACAGCCTTTGTGGACAAGAATCGGTCAACAATGTTGAGAGTCAGATAGAACGTTTCCGGCATGAGTTCAAATTTCCTATGCACTTCAATCAACCAGTCAATAAGAATTGCTCTCATCTTAACATTTATATCTGGCTGAGAAGCCATGTAATCATGCACACGAACATCATCCTGTGTCATTCATCAAAGTCAAAATATTAGAAAATGTTAAAAAATAAAAAAAAAAGCAATATAGAGAAGAAACACAAAACAAGGCATAGAAAATTACTTCAGAAAGTTTGTAATACTTGTAGATGTCATCAATATACTCAGTTGCAGCCAATTCATTTTCCTTATCAGATGCATCAATGTTCTCAACAAAATCCTTGGGCACAACTCTACAAGCAGCCTGTGTTTGACAAATTATGTTCATACTTATTATTAGTCTACATTGAAAAATGGCACCACAAGTCACATAAACCATATTTCATAAGATTAAAAGAAATTAACCTTGCTTCTAGCTGAAAGCACTGAACTAAAGGTCTTGACAATTTTCTTGGTGGATCTTTCTCTAATTTTTCTTTCTCTAACAGCTTGTTTCTCCTTCACTTCCTCAGATTCTTCATCAGAGCTGATGACAATAACTTCAGATTCTGCAGGCTTCTGAGCTTGTTCCACCCTTGTTGCAGGAACAAAGTTCTACAATACAACAACAAAAAAAGTTCCATCAAAACAAATTTAGAGATACAATGTATTGAGGAAACACAACCTTTGAAAATGGAACAAAGTGAACATTATAATAGCAACAGCAAATGTACCTTGTTCTTCTCGGCTGCGGCTTGAGCAAGAGCCGCTAACTGAGCCCTGCAACAACAACAAAAACAAATAAAATCAGGCAAATTAAAAAAAAAAGATAAACATGAGGTAATAATTTAATTTCAATTGTAAAATTATCAAATCAGCACCTTGTGAGGCGTTTGGTGACATTAGCATTAGCACCAAGATCTGCTGGGTTGATCACAAGATTTTGGATATCTTGAAGTACTTTTCTGTTTCTTCCTTCAACCCCCATATTCTTCTGCTTATTCTCACCTAATTCCATTAACAAAAATCATAGATCAGACATTAATTCACTGAACATTTTCCAGAGAATCACGTAAACCCTAATACTTAACTAAACCACCCTCAGATTTCATTTCAAAATCAATGAAAATTTGATAGACCCATTTACACACTGAACAAATAATCACAAAAAGATTCAAACTTTGATTGATAAATAAAAAATCAACATTTTCTAGAAAATTATATAATTCGTAAATCCTTAATAAAAACTACCAAATCACCCTCATATTTCATCTCAGAAAACAAATCGTCCCAAAAAGATTCAAACTTTAGAAAATAAACAAACTAAAAACCAAAACTTTTCAGAAAATCAAATGAACCCTAATAACCAAAATTAACAAATCACCCTCATATTTCATCTCAGAATCAAATCAAAGATATCATAAACAAACAATCACTGAAAGATTCAAACTTTAGAAAACAATAAAGGTAACACATTTAAACTGTGAACAGATAATCACAGAAAGATTCAAATTTTAGTAAATAAAAAATCAACATGTTCAAGAGAATTAATCAATCACATAAACCCTGATAAGCAAAAGTACTAAATCACCCTTAATCTTCAATTTTTCAGAATCAAATCAAACACAAGAAAAGAAAAGAAAAAAACAAACCTCTGGGTTGGTTTTGTTCGGTTGGAGCAATGACAGCTCTAGAAGCCATAGCAGAAATATTATCAGATTCTTGAAGATTAGATCCAAAAACACCACCAAGACTAGAGAAGATCGACGAAAGAAACACGTGAATTCTACTGTTCCTCGTCTCACCTTCTCCTCCTTCCCCTCCTCCTCTTTCTTCGTCTGTAGTCGCCACCCTCAACAACGCAATCAACTTTTGTAACCTTAACACACACCCACAAAGATTTCTTGTTTGTTCTCTGTAACAATAACGATGATGATTTTCGAGAGTGTGTGTGTTCTGTTTCGTGATTGCAACGTTTGGGTTTGTTTTATAAATGATGATTCTAACGGTCGAATTTTGGATTCATTTTAACCGTTGGATATTTGCATTTGTTATCCAACGATTGACGTTCACGTTTTTAACACTTTTTTCCTTTCTTTGTACTTTTTTCTAGCCGTTACCTCGTTGCTTCTAACCGCTCCTATTTTGACCCTTTTTCATTTTTTTACTCACTTTTTTCTTTTATAATTTTTTTTGAAGCCATGTTATTATTATTATTATTTGACTGGTTATTATTCAAAAAAATAAAATTATTTGACTAATATTTTTTGATAAATTATTTGACTATTTATTTATTCAAAAAATATATTATTTGACTAGTTATTATTGTATTGTATTATTTTTATTTAGATAAATGTTATATTATTATTGTTATGGCCGTTGGGTTGATTTTCAAATTAACCGATAATATATTATCTCTTATGTGTTGTCAAGGAAAAGAGCTTTTATTATTGGTTTAAAAGTTTTGTAAAAAACACCACCAAAAAAAAAGTTTTGTAAAAAAAAAATATTGTTTTAAAAGTAAGACTTAAATCATATGCAATATCAGAATTTTGGCATAAATATACACTATTAATTTGAAATAATTTTATGTTGACACCGAATATTTTAAGTGTATTTTGAAAGACTTTTATAGTCACATCACCATCCTAGAAAATATTTGTATATCCAAAACTAAGCATAAACCGTCCAAACTTTGCATGTAACGCCACAATCCAAATTCTTGAGTACTTTCGATTATATAATATGAACACATGCTCATGTTGGTTCGAATTATATAATCCAAAACGTACCTGCATAGTGTTAAAAATTATGATTTGAGGGGTTTGACACGTTTTGGATCATATAATCTGAACCGTGTTTAGAATTAAAAAAATAGAAAAAAGGTGACAACTAGGGTACCCATGGAAAAATTGTGGGTAATTTACCCCAACTAATAAACATTCACCTTTTTAGTTGGTATCCATAAACTATCTTGACCCCACCAATAAATTACTCATTATGATTGGTTGGTGGATAAATTACCCACCATTTTTCAAAGGTAATCTAGAAAAAACCTAGAAAGAAAAATAAAACTATCATTACGAGGACCAATTTATGTAAAACATTGTGTGTCGTAGACCACATATATTGTCTGTGCAATATGGACAACAAAAAAAAACTCTGTGCTTGGCTAATTCATATTATATAATTCGAAAAGTGCCAAACCCTCCGAATCAACAAAGACTTTGTGTCATCTTACGAGGTTAGTATGAATGATCAAAGTTGATTGCCAAACATCAACCTGCATATCAGACCAGTTTGAATCTAAGATTTTTCATAACAGTTCTCACCTTCTACTCTGTCATCTTGTGTTACCAATTTCTTTGGAGGGCGCATGAAAGGAATGACAATTCTTCTCCCCTTTCTCCCTCCATGTGTTTGTACTACAAACTTAATTTTTGGGTGAAACATTTTATACTAATCGGTATTATTATGTTAATTGTGAATTCATTTTCAATTAACAAAATGTGTTGAAATAAATGATTAAATTGCATTGTCAATTTTATATTATGCCGCTTTAAATTATGTTATTTTAAATCATGTGGTTTTAACAAGTTCAGTTTGATAAAAAACTAAAACACAGTTCAAATTTCATAATCCAAAAAATATGAAATACAGTTTGGATTATAACATGGTAAAATGGTTGATTCAAAAAGCGCACGAGAAGTGCAGGGAAAGAAATTAATGTCGTGTTTGTTTAAAAAAAAAATCATGTTTTTCATTTTTAAGTGTTTGTTTATGATTTTTATCAAAAAGAATCTATTTTGACCCTAAAACTAAAACGAAAGGAATTGGATCCCCTCCTGCGTTTCCTCTACTGCTGCCTCTTCTGTGCAATTTTAAGCCATCAGATTCATCCAAGGGTTAAGTGACAAAATGGAAAAAAGGGGCAATTTAAGAGGAGAGAGAATCTTAATTCATCTTCTCCAATTTTCCAAGGATTTCTTCAACCCTCCCTGCTTGGTTCCGTGCAAGTTGCAAACCTCTTTTGAGTTTACTTTTGTTAATCATTTTATATAGTCCCACCATTATCATCATTTAAGCTTCGTTTTCTGTTGGTATATTTTCAATCTAGTCAGTTGGTTTTTGCCCCTCAACCCTCAAACATCATATCTATGTTCTGTTGATGATGTTCAACCATTGAAGAATTTGTTATATAAATTTAGTGAATTAATGGTTAAATTTAAAATAACATGTAAAAATTGGTAGCATTGAACTCAATGAAAAAATTATCAAAGAATAGATATAGACCGATTTTCCCGTTTGCTTTCAACAAAACCATTGAAGAAAGGAAAGTGGACTGGTTGGTCTTTCTGCACCGTCATCACCGGTAAACGCAGTGACTGAGGTCAGGCAGCCGTCGTTAAGAAACCCTCGTCACAACCAGTGTGCCGCGTCGTTAAGTAATAATACTATTTAATTATTATTACTTAATTATTTTAACCATTTTTCTAAGTCTTTATATGAATCCAACGACCGAAAATAAGGCAGCAGAGATCGCTGGAGACAAACAGCTGGAGATGATCTGGATCGAAAACGAAAAGCTATTAGGATTAACTTTTTAAAAAAATAAGGTGGTAACACATGTACAAGTTAAAGCTCATTTATAAAAAATTATGGGTAGTAGTCGTAAACAAAAAAAATAACTTTAATCTTTTTTTAAAATCTCAAAAAAGAAAATATCTAAATTCTTTTATCATAAAATCTATTTATTTAAAAACTGAAACAAATCCACAGTATTCTAGGAAGATGGCATTAGAAATCACAATGAGCAATTGAACCCCATTAGAAGTTAACTAAATTACTAATATTGAAAAAACTGAATATTTACGACCGACTTAATAATTATGTCATACTTCTTACATCAAATACCTACCTAATTGCGGTTTGCAATTGGGAATTTTTTTTTTTTAATTTTATTTTATTTTTAGGAGACCTACTTATATCATTTCATTAAAAATTAAATCGGTGATACATGCTAGACTTTCATCAAAGATGTAGAAGTTAGAAAATAATGTGGCTGCCTTAACTAACTCATGAGCAACCTCATCTATATGCCTCGTAATAAACTTGACATGAGAGTTTTAAAAAAGATATTACAAAATTGAATGTTATTATCCATAATAGATCTAAATTCAGTGATGTCTCCTCTACCTTTGTTAAAAAATCAGCTACTGTTTTCGAATCTATCTCAAAATCCACTGAATTGCATGATCCAAAGCTTCTCCAATATCAACTAGACACTCTGGTGAATACACATATGCCTATATCTACTTTTAACGAACATGGTTTCCTTCATAATCACGAATACACATATGCCTATATCTACTTTATCATTGATGTAAAAAAAAAAGGCATCAATTGGGGAAACTTAACTCCACATTTGATCCCTATGGTTTGAATTATATATGCGATTTTGGTCCATTTAATTTTTTTGAACGACTTTACTCCCACTATAATTAAGTTTTGGGATTTACTTTTTCCAGCCTATGACTTTCCTTGCGCACCCTATTTTTTCCAATAATGCCCTTGAAGTTTCCGGATTTTATAATCTGGAATGGTGTTTTCCTTTGTTAAAGGGTGAAAAAAAATGAGCTACAGAGATTTTCGGATTTTATAATCTGGAAATCTCAAAAAATAGGGCGCGTTAAATGATTTATTCGGATTACATAATCCGAACACCCCTAAACACCCTTTTTTTCATGGTGCTGATGCAATCCGGATTACGTAATCCGGACAGCACCAACACCAATTCTGAACATGTTTATAACATGGATAGTCAATTTAAGGACAATATTAATCTTCATAGCTTTCGTCCTTGTGTTTTTATGATCAAGACTCCCTTATAAATGACTTCTTACGGGACTACGCCCTCAAAATCCAAAATTCCATCATTTAGACCCTTTTTTCATGGGGCTAATGCAATCTGGATTACATAATTCGGACAGCACCAACACCAATTCTGAACATGTTTGTAACATAGATAGTCATTTTAAGGACAATATTAATCTTCCTAGTTTTCATCCTTGTGTTTTTATGATCAAGACTTCCTTAGAAGAGACTTCTTACGGGACCCTGCCCTCAAAATCCAAAATTTTATCATTTAGACCTTTTTTTTCATGGTGCTAATGCAATCCGGATTACGTAATCCGGATTACGTAATCCGGACTACAAAGGAGCATCTTTGAAAATTTTACAGGGCACGCGAGAAGGTAATAGAGTGGAAAAAATAAATCTAAAGTTTTTCCGGAACGATTTTGATCCATTTATCTCGTCTCAATAGTCCACTAATTTGACCAATTTCTATGTGAAACACTGTGGTGTTGAGCAACCACACCACGTTTGATTATATGATCCAGATAATCAATGGAGTTCTCAATTTGATATTTTTTTTTTCCTTCCCTCTTTTGACTTGAAAGAGTGAATATCAGTTCAGCTAACTTTACGTCATTCTAGTAGGCTTTCCATGGACAGTCTTGTCTAAGATTCTTGTCTTGCAATGTTAGGTTTAACCACCATATATTTGAGGATGCTTAAGTCTGCCTTGTTTGGTTCTTTATGTTTGTGTTTTTCCTTATAATATTATAAAAATATTGAAGTACACCACATAGGAATAAAAGTTAATTTTATACAGTTGATCCAAATGATAGCCGAAATAATTAAATAGCATTATGCACATAGGAGTTTAGATATCATATTCAGGGCAAAATTGTTGAATGCAAAGTCAAACCCAAGTAGTTATATACATTATATCTATTGGAGCATGATTGAATTAGCTGTGTACAATTCTAACATTGCATTGCACTAAAGAACAAGGATACACCAAATGCCTGAGCTGTTGATGGAGTGTTGCATTTTATATTACAAAAGATTAAATTCATGTCATTTTCAATAACCAATATGTTTATTTTCCTTTAGCAAAAGTTGATTGTGATTGTTTTTTTTTTTTTTATCCAGGATCTACTTACTATATCTCAAAATTTTCAATCGAATGTTTAACCATCTATGTCAACGACTACAGTTGGTAATGCTAGGGTTATGTTTAGTGTCTCCAATTATTAATTCAATCTTTTATGGTTAAAATTGGATTATCCTAAGCTGAATGTCGACCACTCATGAGGAGTTTGGGTGTCCGGGGTTCGAACTCCAATCCCTGCATATAATATGTAATATTCCTACCAACTAAGCTAAACTCACAGTCACAGGATAATCAAACACAATTTTTAATGCGGATTAAATCATTCATCTATCCAACTGAATTAATTATCGTGTTATTACACATTTTTTTGGAATGAATAGCGACGATGGGTGCTTATGAACTTGTTTTAGGCGGTGAAATTGGTTTTGGTAGTTGTGGGATTCATGGATGTTTATTTTAAATGTTCCACCTATATACAATATCTTTATAGTCTCTGATTTATCGATCTGTTTACCTTTAGTAGTTATTGAAACATTTTTGTTTTTTATATTGCACTAGAAAATAAAAGCATATCCTTATTATACCCTACGTCCCCACCCAATATTATCCATATTTTTATGAGACACATGCACTGTCAGAATGCCACCGACTTACCGCTATGGCTTCTACCACGTGTCTACTTTCTTATGGCTTTATCATGTTGGGATGCTATTACTATTACAGCTGAGTTTAAGATCATGTGACCCCAAACTTTGAGGTCTATGCACTTGGGAACTTCTAATGCTTGAAACTTGGTTTTCCCTCTGGCTTTTACACAAAGAGAGATTCTGTTCCATTGCAAATTTCTTTCTATTCTTTTAAACAAAGTGAATTACTACTATTTTCATCTTTAAAATTATTAAAAATAAAGGACTATATAATGAGCTAAGAGAAAATATTAGTATTACTTTCATCTGTTCCATTGCAAATATTTACTAGAAATGAGCTAAGAGAAAATGTATTAAAGTTGACTCATACTCTAATAGTCTGTAATTGTTATTATTGTTTCTCAGACAGACTCCTCAATGATTAAAATCATTTTATAAAGTAAGATACTAAATTATTAGATATTTATAATAATTTAGATACCAAAATAGCTATTATACCAAATAACATGCTTGTGGGACACAACACAAATAAAAACCGACATGAAATGAAATGAAATAGTGAGTAGTAGTATTTTAGTAATTCAACAAAAACACAAGGCTTCTTAAATATAAATCACATGTTACCATAGCTGGCAGCATATGAATCCTACATTCTCATCCACTGAGCCTGTCATAAAAGCTAGTACTTAGTTGTTAGTTTGCCTCTGCTAGTTGCCATTATTCACATTTCACTCAACTCACCCCAAGAATAATGGAACATAGAAGAAACTCATCATGGTTTCTTCTATTCTCAACTCTTTCTTGTCTTTTTCTCCCATGTTTCTTAGGTTCTGTTGGAGCTTACAAAAATTACACAGTGGGAGATTCTTTAGGCTGGTTTGACAATCTTGAAAAGCCAACTGTTAATTATCAGAAGTGGGTTGCCAAGAAACAATTCAGCTTGGGAGATTTCCTCAGTAAGTGATTTTATTTTCAATGTCTTTGATTTTTTTTATGTTTAGACCTTTTTTGGAACATATATCATGATATATTCATAACCTATAGTACATATTTTTGCATTGAATTACTTCTTATGACATGCATACTCTAGTTTCAATCCATTGATCTGATCTCCAATTTACACTCAGTTGTGTGTTTAATCTTCAATCAATTATAATCATCAGATTATAGAAAAATTTGACTTTGATTATAACCATCATAAAAGTTATACACATACACAATTTTTTGGGATTGATTGTTTGATGGTGTAAATTATTTTACAATAATAGTGTATCAAAATCAAACTTTTTTTTAGAATAAAAATGTCAACACTAGCAATATTGGATCTACTTTCTCTTCACAAGTAGTTTATGAAAGTGGCATAAAATTTGATTGGTTAAAACTTTCAACTATACTATTTATTATGAATTATAATCACTATAGTGTCACACCTAAGTGGTTGTGTTTTTATTTCCCCACTGTGATGTACTTATATGTTATTTTTGGGCTATGTGTGGCATTTAGTAAATTTATAAAAGTCATGCTTAAATTGGAAGCACTAAGGGAACTATGTACTATTCTTGTTCTGAAATCTGTCACAACCAACATTATTCCCAAAATAGGTCCCAACTCCCAACTCAAGTATTCACTCTTCCATTTAGCAAAACAGATTAACAAAGAAAATTACTGTTACCGTTTGTCTCTTTTATAAAAAAGGAAGGAAAAAAAACAGAAGAATCTTATCTAATACTCAAAATGCCATAGTGACAGTTGCCGGAACTTTTTGTAATATTCCTTTCTTTTGGTACAAATATTTTCTTTTGATACTATGAGTGGCTATTCGTTTTTATTTGTTTAATTTCTTTTATGTAAAAACTGTAAGAGCAATATGTTGAGATGAAGGGAAAAAAATTAGAGGGGCCTTTTCTGGATTTGTTTTGGAGCTAAAATAGTCAAATTGAATTTAACCATTTGGCTTTCTAATCAGTGTATTAACATCAAAATGTGGATGAAAAATATACAATCTTTATTTCTTCATTTGAATGAAGTTTATAATAATAATAATAATAATTCCACATGACATAATTTGACTTAGTTTGTTTTGTCAAATGTAGTTTTCAACACAGACAATAACCACTCTCTTGTTCAAACATATAATTTCACCACATACAAACAATGTGATTATGATGATGCACAAGACAAGGACACAATCCAATGGTCATCAGTTGATCCGTCCAACACTGATATACATCCAGTCACAGTGGCAGTTCCTTTACTGAAAGAAGGGGCAACATATTTCTTCTCTAGTGATTATGATGGTGAACAATGCAAAAATGGACAACATTTCAAAATAAATGTGACTCATGGACAAGGGTTGCCGAAGAGTCTTCAAAAGCCGTCCGAAGATTCTCCATCTCCTGCTAGTCCGATTTCTGGTGACGATGAGTCTGCACCAGACACAAATGTTCCTTCCAATTTCAACAATCCTAAGGAAGATAGTGACGATGAAAAAACTAGTGACAAAGATAAAGATAAAGAGGAATCAAGTTCTCTTTCGATGTTAAAGTATGTAAAATTTCACAACAAGTTATATGGTTGCCTTGTTTTATTAGGGACATTTTTCTTTTTTTAGTATGTTAAGATACCCTTTATTTATTTTATAATAATTTATTATAGATTTTATTATCTTCTTAATTAAATTTTGTTGACGTGAGATGTGAGCTAGGGTATACTATATCTATGTTATTGTTGTATAAAACTTCAAATTATATTTATGGTGTAAATTTCAAATAGTATATTGAGAAAGAACAAGAGTTCAAGAAATTGTCCCTTTTGTTTTTAAGACAAAGTCCCGTATTTGTTTTGTGCAATTCTTTGAGAGTCCTATTGGATGATCAAGGATCATGTTTATTTATAGTTGCATCAAAATTTTGTTTTGATGTTTGTAATGAAATTAAGATATATGTTTTTTTTTTTTTAAATTATGAATATGTAACTAAACAATTATATTTGTACATTCTTATTTTTCATATACTCATTCAACACATCATCTTTTCTTTATCTCTTTTTCTATCGCATCACAAATCTATCACATCTATTATTCTATATTTTGTATTTCTTTCTCTCTAGTGGTAGATTGAATTTTGGGTGTTTAAGAATTATTTATTGTCCATTTATAATTTAGCATCAGACATCATTGTATACCAAGAAAAAGAATATTCATCTCTCTCTCCATCTTCGTTGGCTCACCACAACCTCTAGATTAAAATTCACCTTTTAAAGGTTAACTGTTGGATTCTTCTGCAATTGTTACCCTATCTAGATCAACAAAAACACCATGCCCGCATATTGCCTTTATAACAAGAGTGTAGAATGAAAAGTTATATGATCTAATAGTCCATTTCTAATTACACCCCATTAATATATAGTTTTATTCAATGCAATATTATAATTAGAATTAATAGGTGATAATTTATTATTTTAATTTTTTATTAAGGTTAATCCATAAAATTCAACACTAATTTCTTAAACCTATATTGTTTAAGGCGAGAATGCTAATACCATATTCATTAAAGGGGGAATTGATGATGCCTAGTTCATCTAAAAAGCCTCAACCCCGTGATGGTATACATACATTGATTATGGTCATTTTGTGAATTGTAACAGTTGTATTTTCAGATGCATTAGGGGTGTTGATGTTTTTTTTTATTAACACGATTAGAGTGGTGTTGATATATATTTTTTTGTCAAGTAGTCTAATAATTAAAAATTACCCATTAAAATGAATAACTGATAATCTAAGGTTTGAATCTCAGCCCTTATATAGTGTAATGTCCTTTTCAATTGAATTATGCTTACAAGAATGATATTGTATTATTAAGTAGTTAACATTTATAGTTATTTGTTAATTAAAGGATAACAAATTCTACAATGGACCAAAAATTAAAATTCTGTCAAATCTGAAAATTAGTTGACGCATTCTAAAATATCCATCAAAAGTACGAAATCTGCTGTCCCGCGTAGGTGGCTCAGTTGATGAGCAAACATACGTTGAAGGAGATTTAGATGGATGTTTTGAGTTCGATCCTCGAAAACTAACATTTCTCCCTCTCCTCTAACATAAACTAACAACTAACATTTGTCTATAAAAAATAAAGTAGAAGCTCGTTGTCCTCCTCTTTCTAATGAGTGAGACACCATCATTGATCTCATTAATATGGGTTTGAATGAAAAAACAAGAAATACAAATATAAACACCTAAACGCTAAAATAATATTCATTCCATTTTATTTTTACCGACAAACACAATTAAACCGTTTTTCTTAAGGAGAACAAGAATCATAAACTACTACTATGAAGGGATGTCAGTGATCATCGTCAACATTCCAACTCATAAAACAAATGTAAAAAGGAATTGAGTTAGACACAAAATTAAATAAATAATGACCAAAGAGAATGTCAAAATTCCAAAGACTAGCATTATCTCATGTTTTACTTGGAGTGATTCCAAAAATCTCGCATTCGCACGATCATCGCGCTCAAAGCTGTCAAATGTTATTAGACAATTTAAATTTCTTTCATGTTTAAATTCTTCTAATTTATAAAGTTAATTCAAATCTACATTTCTTTAAGTTGTCTGATCAAGATCGATTACATCGGACGGTGTGAATGCAAGGAGAAAGACTATTATAGACCAAAAGTGAGACTCAAACTATCTTAGAGCACAAGTAGCCCAAGCCAAAACCGCACATATATATAATAACTACCTCGTTCCAATTTCTATTTTTCCTTTCTCATTTCTCAACTAACACACCGCGCAGAAAGAAGAAAGAGTTTCACTTTGTTGCTGAAGAGAATCAAATCGAAAACCAAAAATGGCGGAATCCTCATCTTCAACAGCAACACCACTGAGAGCGAAATCCGATTCTGAAATCGAAGAAATGCTGGATCGGATGCTAACTCGTTTAGCTCTCTGCGACGATTCCAACCTCGAACCCTTACTCTCCAAGCTTCTTCCTCTCACAATCTCTTCTCTCTCTTCTCCATCCATCGCAGTTCGTAACAAGGTACTTCACCGCCGAATTTCAATTCGTTGCCGGAAATTATTCATTATGTAATTGTTATGAAGTTGATTAGTATCGATTTCGATTTTTATCTTGTAATTGCTGAATTAACGGATTGAAACTATAGTTGATAGAAAATTAGGTTTACGAGTAATTTTGCTTTGTGATAGTAAGAATTTATACTTTTATTGCATTTTTGTGAGTGACGAAGTGTTTATGAGCTTGTTCATCGGTTATGTACTTTTCCTTCATCATTAGAAATTGTTCATTATGCAATTGTTATCAAGTTGATTAGTATCAATTTCTCATTTCATGTTGCAATTGATGAATGAATCCATTGAAACTATAGTTTGTAGCATATAAGGTTTACGAGACATTTTGCTTAGTTACAGTAAGATTTCAATTGCTGAATGAACAGTTAGAAACTATAGCTTATAGCATATTAGGTTTACGAGACATTTTGCTTAGTTACAGTAAGATTTCAATTGTTGAATGAACGGTTAGAAACTATAGCTTAAAGCATATTAGGTTTACGAGAGATTTTGCTTAGTTACGGTAAGATTTCAATTGCTGAATGAACGGTTAGAAACTATAGCTTATAGCATATTAGGTTTACGAGACATTTTGCTTAGTTACAGTAAGATTTCAGTTGCTGAATGAACGGTTAGAAACTAATTGAAACTATAGCTTATAGAATACTTAGGTTTACGAAACATTTTGCTTTGTTATAGTATGGTTTTTTATTTTTATTGCATTTTTGTGAGTAACAAATTGTTTACGTGCTTGTTCTTAGGTCTTGCACAGTTATTTTATTCTATTTTCCTGTAATTTTTGTTTTTGAAATTGTGGTTTTCAAGTGATGCAGAAGTGGTTTGGTAAAAGTTTAATGGTTTAGGGAATTGTGTGTTTATGATAGGTTCTTGAGATTTTGAGTCACGTAAACAAGAGAGTGAAGCTTCAGTCTGATATTGGTTTGCCTTTGACTGAGTTGTGGACGTTGTATTCAGAATCTGGTGCTGCTCCGATGATAAGGAATTTTTGCATTGTCTATATAGAGATGGCTTTTCAACGTGTTAATGCAAAGGTTATTATTTCTTAGTGCATGTTTATTGCTTTGATATATTTACTGTTTTGTGGTTATAAATTATAATGTGAAATTTGATACTGATAATTCCTGTTTAAGCACTTGGCTAATAAAGGATAGTAGATCTGAGACTCTTATGAAATTAATTTTCATCTCATTTAATAAACCGAGCGAACGCACACACAGACACACACACACACACACATTATTTTTCGCTATTGAATACTTATCATGGAGCTTGTGGAAACAATCTAATGCCCTTGCAATTTGATTAGGTAAAGGAAGATTTGGCACCCGATCTATTGTTGAACATCTCAAAACTTCCTATTCAACACCAGGAAATTATCCTTAGAATCATTGTTAAGGTATCAACCTTTCTGAATCTCTGTTGTTATATAACTAAATTTTCTATACTATTTCGTTATATACTGAATACTTCTGCTTAGTTTGAGTGTTTTGCAAATTGGACTTGAGGACAAAGTGTGGTATTGACTTTGGCCATTCCATTCCTCCCTTGGTCAATGATTTTATCATTTTATTTATTTATCAACATTACGTTTCTTTGCAAACTAAGCAGGGTTTACATGCTCCTTCTTTTTGACGCTTAACAGCTTATTGACAGCAATTAACAGATGTCACTAACAACAGCCTATCATAAAAGCATGACCATATACATAAAAGATACATGCATATACTCAGTGCTTATATTTATTAGTAGCTGTTATGACCCAAAAACAAGTATCGAAGATTAGTATCATAAACAGAAAGAAAGAGAATGAATCTATCATTGGTCAAAGAAGTACGAACTGAAAAAGGAGTCCGTTCTCCTTCCAAGTGTTTCCCCTTTCTACTACAAAGCTAATTCTCAGTTCCCAAATGCTAAACAGAATATATTTCCTTTTAATCTATTCCCTTGCTCTTACTATAACCACCAAACTAATTCTATTACTACTTGTAACAAACTGTACAACTTCTAGAGTCCTATTAACATGCTTCTAAAATAAATGCCGGCATACGCAAAATTGCTTGCATAAATCAAGTTTTCCTAGTTTGTTATCTCCCAACACACACACATGAGAAGCTGCAAGAATTTGAGTATTGGCATTAGTTGCACTTTATTTTGGTTGATTTTTGAGAAAAGGAGGAATGTTTCAAGGGACTCAAAACACCCATTTGTACCAGAATGCTGCTTGTCATAATTATTCTGCCCTAAACCTAGTGTAGAGTCTTATTTGCGCTGATACATGTTTGCGAGAATCATGCTTAGTTATTGATCTTTGGGATATGAGTTATGACTATTACTTCTAATGAATTGCTGCTTGTTTTTAGGTAATTGGTGAATGCCACTCTGGTCAAATTGGTGATGAAGTTGTTGCAAAGTATAAAAAAGTGAACAATTCTCAAGATAGGGAGCTGTTTATTGAGTTTTGTCTCCATACAATGTTGTACCAGCGGGTCTCTCAAAGGTCTGGAATTAGATTTTTTATACTGAATGGAGCTTGTGATATTTGCATTTGTTATGACACAAATTTGGTTGATTCATTCCCATTTAATCAAATGGTAGTTTCTCTTTTGTTGTAGTGGTGGATTCCCTCCTGGGCTTTCTGTTGCTCAAGTCAATCGTGTTACAGGGAAACAGCAGTTGCAAAATAATGAACTTCTATTAAGAAAGGTAATCATGTAATGGTTATACCATTATCTTACCATGTAAAGTTCAGATAGTGTATGTTGTACTTGATATTATCACCATGGTTCGGAGAACTAGTAACTTCTTCCACTCCTATCTATCTTCCTTCACAATTTTTTCTCTTATCAGAAGGAACACTGTCTAATCTGAGAGTTTCTCGTCTCCATAGGGATATTCTGTTCATTTTGTTTCATCTTTCTGAACTAGAAATTCAATGAGTTCAGGACTTGATTCATAATAGGACATTATAGGCGTTGTTTGATTCACGTAGCTGACTACCTAGTGGAAAACAATTTATTTGATTGTTGTCATTGATTTCTAAATTTTCATTTGAACAAACATGCAAACCTGTCAGTATATTTGCATTTGGATGGTTATAAGCATGTCCTATTGTGCCTTTACAAAAAAAGCCACTATATGCTTGTCTTATTTTGTTTTTTTGTTAGTGCAGCTGGGTATTTTGAATGTTATTCAAGCCATGGAGCTTAACCCTGAACTTGTTTATCCTTTATACGTTGCTGCTTCTGTAGATTGGTATGTTCTTGATCTCATTTTACTGAAACCGTCTTTATTCTTTCTTACTAATTTATCTTTCTGAGTTGTATTTTTGTGGTGTTTTTTTTTTTTTTTTTTTTTTTTTTTTGTGAATGATCACATTTGTTGTTTGATCAATTAACTCAAGTGAAGAGCCTGTGGTCAAGAGAGGGGAGGAGCTTTTAAAGAAGAAGGCCAGTGGTGCTAATTTAGATGATTTAAATCTGATGAAGAGACTATTTATGCTATTTAATGGTAAGCTATTACAACTTTTGTTTAGATATAAGGACATATGTTGTTGTCTATTATAGAGTTACAATATTTTTTAGTTCTTTTTCTTCTTCAATTTTTTCATGATTATATGTATATGTGTGAAAGTTTCATATGAGTCTTAAGCTTGCATGATTCTTACATAAATTAACTCTCAATTCTTCCTAACTACATATTATTTTTTTCATATATCAAATAACCTTTGAGTAAAATTTTGCACACGTCCTGTATTTTTGAACTGGGCCCTCTTGGGGGTCTCCAATGCTTTATTACTTGCTGCCCCCATTTTATACACTAAGTGCAATTTAGACAAAGGGAAAAAGGGGCTAAAAAATTGTCCTTGTTCTTGTCATGAGGGGGAATTTAAGAAATATAAGAACATACTTAGGCATCCACTTGGTCTTTAGCATTTACTATGAAAACAGTCTCATTAATTTTAGTCCTCTTTTTGTTTGATAAGGAGAAAAAGTGGGTATAAGGTAATTGCTTTTGTTTATGGTTATAAATTTCAAAATGATCAAGAGAAGGCACTCAACCACATTTCGCACCTAATATATTTTTATTCAGTCCAAAAATTTAAAATCAAGAGAATGATTTAAGCATTGTGATTATATATTTTTTTTGGTATTTACTGGCTATCTTCTTCTAGGTCAAAACCTATATATACACCTTTGCTAGCTAACTTAGCTATACTAGGCAAGGCATTTATTGGTAAATTTTTGTATGCCTTTTCAATTGACATTTTGAACTCTTACTATATCTAGGAAGTGTTTCAGTGTTATGTTCTTTAGTATTTATAGATGATTGATGGTAAATGTAGGTACTGTTGGAGTTGAAGGTGTTGATTCAGAGTCAAGAGTGAGTCCTGGGAGTCATGCTCTAAAGGCAAAGTTGATGTCTATATTCTGCCGCTCTATTGCAGCAGCAAATAGTTTCCCGTCCACTTTGCAGTGCATTTTTGGTTGCGTTTATGGTAGGGAAGTGTTTATTTATTAATCTTGATCTTTACTGTGCTAATATATGTGCTTCTGTTTAAAGTTTGCGGACTATATAATTGCAAAATTAATTGCTTAATTATTGGCCAAGGCAGCATCATTTTATGTTTGTTCATCAGACATGCAATATAATAATACGACTTGTGCACCTTATTGCCTTTATCTATTGTGTATAGAGTTATTTCATGTGTAAAGATCAAATCTTTGAAGTCATACTATTTTTCTTTGACAATGCTTGCTATCTGTTAAGATGAATGAGAATTGTAAAGATTCAGAGAGCTTATGTTTTGAAATTGTAATTCTGATTCTGTTTCTTATTATGTGATACCTGAGTGTTACAATCTATGTATAGAGATTCTACAGTGGAGATACAATAGCAGAATAATTAACTAAGTTACTAACCACTGTGTCAGCAACTGAAACTAACAAACAGGGGAATTGATGCCATGTCACGCTTGACCCTTTTGTGTAGTCTCACTAACCCCTCCTTGAGATCAAGTTGGTTGATCTTTAGAATGAAAGTCAAGCACCTTGAGCTTGTCCCTTAAAATGAGAAACTGATTGGTTCACAAGGCCTCGTGTTAATAGATTCTGCACATTGCTTTTTATGTGGGAATTTGGAGCACCTTCAAACTTTTTAACAAAGAAAAAATCAAGTTGCATATGTTTTGTTTTCGCATGTAGAATGGGTTTGTATCAAGGCGCCACAATGCTCATATTATCACAGTAAATTGTAGGACGTGAGGTCTTGAGTCTTGGCATTCAGATCATGTAGGAGAGTTCGAATCCACTTAGTTCCTGCTGAAGTGGCAACCAGATTCTAGACTCCGGTACTCACTCGGCTTGAGTACTCAACCTAGAAACCACTGTTTGATTTTTCGACCCACCAGAAACTAAATTCAGACCAAAATATTATTCAAGAGCCTGAAGTGGAGCGCCTATTATTAAGATTAGACGCCTAAGAAAATCCTGTCAATAACAGATGAAATGCAGAATAGGTTGGAGATGCATGCCATGTGTGTGCCTCTCAAGTAGCGAATAATTCTTTTGACTGTTGTCCAGTGGGACTCTAGGGCTGTGACATGAACTAGCACACCTTGTTGACAGCAAAGGAGATTTCTACCTTATGATGGTGGCTTAATGGAGGTAACCCTTCGTAAGAGAGGAGATGCTTTTGGCTATTGCTAACACAGGAGGAGAAGGTGTCAATCAGATCAGCGGAGGAGTTGGGGTGGGATCTCTCAGTGGCTCTTGTGACAGAGGGGGAAATTGCTCGCTGTAAGAAGCCACGGAATTATGAAGCTCTTGATACCATGCAAAGATATATAGCGTCCTTGAATTTCAAAATTGCATCTCTGATTCTCACTATTTGATAACCGAGTGTTACAATCTAAATATCTAGATTCTATCACGTAGGAGTTACAATAACCGGAACTAACTAACCGGGGAATGGATGCAGTCTGCGACACTGCATGACCCGGTTGTTTATTCTCACAAGAATATGCGGAATATTAGAAACAGCAGTCCTTAAAGACGTGAATAAAAAAGTGACAAGATAATATTCCTTTTGTGATTCAATTTTTCTTTGATTTAATCAATTAATTCAGTGATCCTATGCAAACAGGAATAATGCCAAACAACAAAGCCCCCAGTTTCTGTAGTCATGAATGGTGATATCTCTTAACAGAATAAAACAGAACACTGAACCTCTGAGAGGTTCAGTGTTCTGTTTTATTCTGTTAAGAGATATCACCATTCATGACTACAGAAAATTTTCCTAGTTTGTAATTTTTATTTTTGAATAATTTTCTTGCTTTCATACAGGTCAGAAAATTGTAACTTTTTTCTGTTTGAATAAAATTCTTCTTCATCATCCAAAATTCTTGAGACAAATGTATATGGATTAAAGATTGGGACATTTGTGCAAACTTTATTGTGTTGTCTTTTTTACTAGTCTCTTTTCTGTTTTAGTGTTTGTTTATTACTTATCTCTTTTTTGTTTTAGTGTTTATCTTTAATATTATATATTCTTGAATTTTGAAGGTAATGGTACCACATCAAGGTTGAAGCAATTGGGAATGGAATTTACTGTTTGGGTATTTAAGCATGTGAGTATGATATTACTTGGCTTTTGATTTTTGTCGGAAGTTTTACCTGTGGAAACAAATTCTCTTTTAGTCCAGTAACATATTAGTTAGAAATTATTCAGTTGAAGATATTGGATGAATTTTCAACTGGTAGCATGTTGAGGTGGAAGATAAATGGTGATGACCTGGGTTCCTGGGTTTGCAAGGGAAGATGCCACTGGGTGGATGTGGATAAGTAGGATAGGGAGCATTTGAGGTTTAAGGGGGTGTACCAGAGGAAGAAAAAATGGAAGCTGTTCTGGTGGCTATGGAAGGCAAACCCCTCATCTGGGTGCAGTTTTAGGAATTTTTGCCTATCAAATCCCATTTGCAATGAGTTTAAAGAAGTGGTGATTAAAAAAATTTAAGCCAGCATTGGTTCTAAATTCATAAGGTTCTGTTGGGTTTGAGGCAAGAGGATTCGGTGCATTGTTGCCTCATAAATTCATAATGAGTCATTTGTCAAAAATATTTTTATGTGAGCACTAACTTCACCAAAATAGAAAAGTCTTGCTCTGACTGAATTAGTTATCTTCATTTATGGATGTTACCTCTGTGTGATGTGTTCTGTTGAAGATAAACAACCACATATATACCTAGTGAGATGCATTGCAAATGATTTCACATTATACTTTGTCTCATACTGTTATCCACATACCTTTGTCCCATATTGAACCATTGCTCCTTCATCATCTCTAATAATTTTAAAAATAAATGCAGGCAAAAATTGATCAGCTTAAGTTAATGGGTCCTGTTATTTTGAGTGGAATTATGAAGTCTCTTGACAGTTATTCAAGTTCAGAAGCAGGTTTGCTTAAGGAGTTATATATATATATATTTTTTTTTTGAATGATATTAGTCTATTTCATATTCAATTTTTAAGTATTGTCTCAGATGTCAGTGCTCGGGAGGTCAAAACTTATGCTTTTCAAGCTATTGGCTTGCTTGCACAACGCATGCCTCATCTTTTCAGGTCCCAGTCTCTATTTCTTGTGGTCCAACTATATTTCCCTTTTCTAAATGTATGTCTTTTCTGGAACTTATTTGCGTTGGCGGGACCATAGTATATGGTTTTGATTGCAAAATGTTGCAGCACATTTGAAATAAACTATATACAATCTGTGTGTGTTAAAAGATTAGTTGATAGCCCTCCATTCTTGGGTGCAAATATTACCCCAAAATAAAGCAAAAAAATAAAAAATACCCTACCATTTAATGTTTGGTCAGCCAAACTTATCTTGAAATTATGATGGGGACCTAGTGACTTCCAAGCGCACTTCTCCTTTCTTATGCGGAACTGAAGCCATCCATATTACTTTGCAAAAGAAAAGAAAAATGTAAAATTGAAACAATGGTTGAAATAAACAGTTGACCTCGTTGAATAGGAACGCAGTGCAGTCTGTGTTGGGTTGGAGAAACGAAACTGGGTGATGTATCGTAGGAACTAGGAAGCTTTTCTCCGAAAATAAAAGATGAGCTTTCTAGAGAAAGTGAGTTCAAATTTGAAGAAAAGGGAAGATATGTGGGATATCAATTAATTTTTAGTCAAAACTGTTGGGCGAATACTTTAAGGAATACACCATTGATTCTCTTATATACAATTAGAGGGGGCACTAATGGAGGTTTTGGGAGGGAAGTTACTAATTCTCACAAACCAACTTTTATGAAAGCTTACGCTAATAGGTGAGGATACAAGAATAATTCTTATATCTCTAAAACACCCCTTACGCATGAGTCATGAGTCCTTTGTGTATGAAGCATAGACAAAGCATAAGCCCACTTACCTTGTGCTGAAGTTCTACATTTTACTAGAGGAGTGGTGGTGGTATGTAATGACCAAACTCTAGACCACTTGAGAGGCTCTGATACCATACCATGAACCAACCATTCTTAAAACTGAAGTTACTTAAAAAAAAAAAAACTGAAGTTGTTAGATGAACATCCGTGAATGTTTTTTTATTTTGTTATTTCTCTAACACTTACAACTTGCTGAGTGCATATATGATTCACAATCCCTTTGTTCAAAGCTTATTGTTAGGCCTTTCTACTATGCAATTGTGAACACTCTTTGTTGGACACTGGTATTTTATAGAATTTATGGATGTCTGAATTGTATTCCATGCAAGGCTTTTCTGCGTATTACATGATTTCAAAGCTAATATTTTTTTTTGCAAGGCTGCTTTATATACACTTAGTAAATACCGTATTGAGTATTTGAACTAGAAGATTCCAGTGTTTGACATTCTGTTGATGGTTGAAACTTTTTTTTAAATAATATTGATGATCTGAAACTGAGAATACAGGAGGTATTTGATATTTATAGACTATGACACAGTTTATCACAGCTGTTGAGTGTTATAATACCATAGATAATAACTACTGCCAGCTACCCGCTTACGACTATTGCTGTTACACCACTGCCAATAGTTGTTTTGCATGCTCTATAAGTTAAAAAATGTTATTTTTTCCATGATTTCTTATGTTCAATGAGTTTTTTCACCCTATCAACCTATTGATGATCAATAAGAGTGCGCCAAATTTTACCCCTTTGTTTTAGGATGGTTTCTTGTTGCTTTCTCTGTATGACTTATTTCTCATTTTCAGTTGATATCTTTTTTTTTAACAGAAGACAATTGCATTTGTTAGATTTGGAGGTCATGTGTCTATAAATATGATTTATGATAGAACATTATGATGTCGTTTGATTCATGTAGCCAACTTCACTTAGTATATAATGGCTGTTGTTGTTGCAGACAATTGAGTCCTTGAGTTAGGTCCTATTTAAGCTGTATTAAGTGGTTGCTAATGGAGCTATTACATGTTCTTTCAGGGAAAAGATTGACATGGCTGCTCGTCTTTTTCATGCATTGAAAGTTGAATCCCAATCTCTCCGATTTGTTGTCCAGGAAGCAACAATATCTCTTGCTGCAGCATACAAAGTAAATTACCTGCCTCTTATGTGAATCTATTTTTCATCAATAATATCTGTAATGGAAAATTTTCTTATGAAGTTTTAATCGTCACTCTATCTGATTTGAAAGTAGTTTGCAAGTAATAGTCACACTCTGAAATGATACATAACATGAATTTATAGTATGTATCTTTTAAACGTTTTGACAAGTAAAATGTAAAACCTTGTAGAGCTATGACGATCCGATGAAATTCTTTTGTTTTAGGTATCATTTACTTGGTTTTAATGAGATGGAAATCATTTGTTCTCTTCTTCGTACCTGATTAAAATCTTCAAACCTCAGCAAACCCCCCCCCCTCTCAAACTAACATTCCCTCTCTTTTTTGGGTGAGGTATTATGTTTTATTTGGAGATGTTAGAATATAAGCAAGTATCTTGATATTATGTTAGCGTATCTTGAATTATCTCATAGGATTAGATTCTAATCTTGGATTATCTAAGGACTAAGATTAGTTTCCATATTACTCAGTTATTGTCACAATTTGTTTCATGATTTTCCTATTTATCTAGGATCAGGTGTCTTGTAGCCCTAGTGTATCTCAGGTTATTGGTTGAGCTTAACTCATCCTTACAAAACTGACATTTAAAAGGTGAGAGATGCCTTCCAATTATAAACACATTTTAGGCTATATCACATACAATGTGGGACTCTCTAACAGTATAAATGGCAGTTTTAGAATCCTTTTGTTTTATGACTATATTGTGGTAAGTCTTTGACTAACTTGGTGTTATAAAATGAAATTATCTTCAAGTTTAAAGTGTTAAGTGGTGGTCAAGATATTTTTATTTTTTTGGATTTTGTTTCAATTTTCAAAAGATCATATTATGCTCTTGCTAATGAACTTTTGGTGGATTTGAGACTTTACCCTCATTTCACATTCTTTTATTGACTCTTTTATCTTGAATATCAGGTAGCCCCATTAGCAGTGTTACAAGATTTGGAGGTGCTTCTGCTAAACAATTCTCAAGTGGTATGACACAGCTTGTTGGCTATTCTTCTCTCCATAGGACTGTTTACATTATATATTAATTTGTTTCTTCTTTAATATGAAAGACAGAAAAATATAATACCTTTAAGCTTGAGCATTCCAAGCTTTTTATTTTCCACTTTATTCTCTCAAACAATTTTTTACATAGAAAACTCTTAGGCTTTTATATTGGGACTAACTCATCCTTACAAAACCGGTTTGTAAGGTGAGATTCCTCTCTTTATAAACTCTTGTTAGACTCTATCTTTAATCATTTAGTGATGTACTAATTTAACAAGTATGTTTTCGCAAAGTGTTTGATATTTTGATACTTATGTAATTCAACACGAGTAAATGCTCGAGAGATGTGTGATGACACAGAATTAATGGTGGTAAATATGCTCGACATATTATCATGATGATACGTAAATGATTTTGATAATTTAGAATTATAACTTTAGAGATGTTCAAGAGGAAAGTTTGAGGAAAGCTTACTTGGAATTAGCAACTTGGCTAGCTGTAGTACCTCTTGAGTTTGTCAGCAAGCATTCCAAGTTCTGGGAACTGGGATCTTTGCAAGGTTTTTGAGGCTGTAGGCTCCTGTCCCTGTTTTCAGATAGATTCCGTAGGGTCCTTCCTTATAATTTGGATATAAATGGGGCTTGGTGTGTGGATATAAATGGTGGGCTGCCGGAATCGGTAGGCTCTGATACCATCTTAGAATTTGCTTGTGAGGTGACAACTGCCCCCAGTTATAAAAGTTTGTTTAGGCCATATTACTTCCAATTTGGGACTCTTAACTAAGCATGCCACAGAATGATAACCTATTTATTATTATTAGTTCCATTGTTATTGTTATTTCTATTTTTAGCCTTGATTTGTCAGTTTTTGTTCATCCAAGGAAGATGCCTTTTCTTTTTCCATTCTATATTCTTTTAATAATATCCTTCTTCTATCCAAATAAAATTTGAAAGAGGTTCTTACAAGAACTTGTTTTGGTGTGATGACAGGAGGAAAGTGAAGTAAGATTTTGTGCTGTAAGATGGGCAACCTCTTTGTTTGATTTTCAACATTGTCCGAGTCGTTTTATTTGTATGCTAGGAGCATCAGATGCTAAATTGGATATCAGGTATAACAAATTCCTTCTGCAATGTGCTTACATGCTGTGATGAGCTAAAACACATTTAAAGGGGTTTTGCTTCAAGGGATTGGGTAGCTTTGGTTAAGTGATGTTTTCCTTTGTTGTTTATGTTTTCCTTTTACTTTAAGTGAGCTCATTGTCCTTCCAACTCTGTAATTATCTTCTCTCTGTCTGATTGAATTTCTTCTTTAAAGAAAAACCGAGTCTATTATGGTTGTATTCTCTTCATTGAAAAACTTTACAATGATTTGCCTGCATGTCTTTTCCAAAGCAGGTGCTCAGTGAGAAAATGAACCCTTTAGGCATTATTTCTTCATTCAATCTGTAATCAAACCAATGTCAACCTTGATTTCACTGTGAAAATTACAGTTCTATGAAGCATGGAAGCAAAACTATAATATGTATTTTTGTTCAAATTTTAGAAGACTGCTTCCTCTAGTAGTATTGCTATTTCTTACTGATCACAACTCTTCAAACTACTTCTGCAGAGTAAAGGTCACAATGATGAGTTGAATTTTAACCAAAAAAATCTACATTGTTATTACTTTTTTTATTAGTAAAACAGTGACTCTTCACCCTGTAATGCATTTTTTGTTGCTGTAGATAATTACTTTATCCCATAGTGATTATCTCTGAACTTCATTCATTGGACAATGTTTGAAAATTTTGAGTTGTGCTTTTAGCACTATTAGGTTTCTGAGGTGATTAATTATGAAGTTTCTTTTGATCTGAAGTCTTGTAAATTCATCTAACTGTTAAGGTTATTGATTTGAAATTAGTTTTTTTTCCTGGTTTGAAACAGAGAAATGGCACTTGAAGGCCTCTGTTTGCTTAAAATTGAAAATCAAATTGATGGTTTGAAGTACCCGAAACTTGGTATGATGTTGGATTATATTCTCCGGCAACAGCCAAAGTTATTGGAGTCCACTGAAATTAGAGACCAGCACCTTCTTTTTCCTTCAAGCACATATGTTGCCATGATCAAATTTTTAATGAAGTGCTTTGAGTCAGAGTTGGAGAGGAATAAGTCTTTAGAAGGATCAACTGAACTTATGTCATCAGTCAAGACATTCTGTTCGCTCCTGGAACACTCTATGTCATTTGAAGGCTCTGCTGAGTTGCATGTCACTTCTTCTAAAGCATTACTTATAATTGGATCAAATATGCCAGAGGTCAGATGTTATAGTTTCTTTATTGCTTTCTTTGTGTTCTTTCTGACACAATTTCTTTTTATAGGTGGTAGCATCACATTATGCTCTCAAAATTTCATGGCTTAAACAACTACTGAGTCATGTGGATTGGGACACTCGGGAATCAATTGCATGTTTACTTGGAATTGTGTCTTCCGCTCTTCCTCTCCCTGCAACATCTGATGTTATTTTTGAATTGACTTCAATATTCAGCCAAACCCACAAATCGAGGTTTGTGCACTGGTGTTGTAATTTTGTAGTCCAGTTTCTGAGAACTAACCTTTTCTGAACATATTTTGTTTATGCTTATGTTGAATTAATTTGTTGATAGATTTGAGATTCAGCATGGTGCGCTTTGTGCAATAGGATATATAACTGCAGATTATTTGTCTAGAGCACCTGTAAGTTTTATTTTACTGCATATTTTTTTAATTAGTAATTGAATCTAATTACACACACACACACACACACACACATATATATATATATATATATATATATATATATATATAGAGAGAGAGAGAGAGAGAGAGAGAGAACACACCCACTAGTTTTTATGTGGGAGTGTTTTAGCAAAGCTACACCTTAAGGTGTATTTAAATAAGTGGGTGTATTCTAGCAAATGCCTATAGGATTTGCTAGAACACACCCACTTGTTTTTTTAGAAGGTGTGTTATAGCAACATACACCTTAAAACTAGTGGGTGTGTTCTAGCAAATCCCATATATATATATATACACACACTCCCTCCGTCCCTAATTATAGGACTCTTTTAGTGGGATAAGACTTGGTTGTTGTTGTTGTACTTATTTATTCTAATTAATTTTTTCGGTTATTATGTTTTCAATACCTTTACATAAGTTGTTGGTTTTATCCAAATGACTTGTGTCATGTAGTTGCAATTTTGATCTTGAACAACATGCCTTTTGAAAAAAAAATTGAATTTTCTGCAAAAAGATATCAAATAAACTCAAATATCGCTTTTTGGGTATATTAGTTCTTACAATTTGGGTTCAACCCTAGAAAACCAATTTGTAAGGCGAGGATTGCCCCTACTTATAAACTTATGTTCCGGCATTATCTCATCCATTGTGAGACTCTTAACGATAATTGTGTCATTGTATTTAATATACATATCTTTCGATTTGTGTTTGTTTGCATATAGTGTCAGTGCTCATTATAATGCTGTCATGCAATGTGTTGGCACTGCTTAGCTTGCAGATGTTAGCACAGCTACACAGTCATTTAGTGATCTCGAATAATAGTGTAATAACAATTGCAGAGTTAGATAAAACTATTGTATGAAAACTAGATAGTGTAACAGAGTTGTGAATCTATAATAACCTTCCGCATGTGTTTATAATGCTGATGCATGATTGTACCGTAAGCATTTCTTATCAAGACCATGGTCATTTTACTTTAAATTCTCAGACCCCCAAATTCTCTCGAACTTAGTTCTCTAATAAGGTAGTATCAAGAAGCGATTTTAGTCCAACTTCATGGCTTACGATAATAACCCACCACCTCTTCTGCTACCATTGGTGGGTTCTCCGGTGAACTCAACTGTATCATCATTCTAATCATACCCTAAGGGGTCCTTTAACATGTATAAGGCCCACCTCAGTGTCTAGTGTTCGTGCTCAGTACTGCACTCCTATAATTTTTTGGCAGTGATTAGCTGCAGCTTTTAGAACAACTGCACGGTTAATTAGTGATCTAGAATATTCTAATGACACTTGTAGAGTTTGTTACAAATGTTATAAGACACCTTGATAGTGTCATAGAGCTTGACGGCTCTTTAGCCTTCTTATAAAGATGATGTAACGTAAACATTTCAGATCAGATTTGGTGTCATTTTACTCGCTATCTTTTCCGACTACCAATCTCAAATTTAGTTTTCTAATATTGTACATAAAAATCTTGGCAGATGCCAGAAATATTTCTCCGGAAAACACTTAGATGCCTTGTTGATGTGGTTAATTCTGAAACTTCTGCTCTTGCTGCTGTTGCAATGCAAGCATTAGGTCATATCGGACTACGTATTTCATTACCTCCACTTGATGATTCTAATTCAGGTAAAGTTAATTCATATATGCTGATTAAATTCTTGTTAGATAAATAATTATTGTGCTGTTGGTTAAGAAATTATAGGAGTCTCTGATTAATCTGCAGATGGAATTCTAATAATTCTGTATGATAAATTGAGCAAGCTTCTCTTAAGTGATGATGTTAAAGCAATACAGAAGATCGTCATATCCATTGGACATATATCTGTGAAAGAATCATCATCCTCACATCTAGATATGGCATTAAATTTGATTTTCAGCCTTTGTCGATCTAAGGTAATTCAAATGCTCCTTCATCCTTTTTTATATGATTTCCTTGTTATGAATCAGTGATTTATATCAGAGTGAATGTTCAGTTTGCTGCTTTTATTTTCTCTACATTTTCAATTTTTTCTTTGAAGAAGTTTGATATTGGTTTTCTTGGATGCTTGATCTTGATTGAGAACAGCTTAAGTGTTGGAAATTTCACCTCTATTGCGATCTGCCCCCAGTCGCCTAATTGCGACATTTGAGTTGCCTCGTGTTGGCTTTGAGGGGGTGGATTTAGTCCCACATCAGTAAGATAGGACTCTTGATAAGAGTTTATAAAGAGGAGGCACTCGTCACCTTACAAGCCGGTTTTGTAAGGATGAGTTAGGCCCCAAATTTCTACATTAAGTTCTTTGTTTTTCTTTTTTTCCAATGTTTTCTTTTTGAGTTGAAGAGTGTGTTTCATGTATGTAACCATAATTTCAGGCTGAGGATATTCTTTTTGCTGCGGGGGAGGCACTTTCTTTTTTGTGGGGTGGTGTTCCTGTCAATGCTGACACAATTCTCAGAACTAACTTCACTTCTCTGTCGACTGCTTCAAATTTTCTGATGGGAGATTTAAACTCTTGTGTGTCAAAGCAGTTTCCTAATGGACAAAGTGAACATAGTGCAGAATATCATGCTTCTGCAAGAGATGCAATTATCAAAAAGCTCTTTGATGTGCTTTTGTATAGTAGCAGGAAAGAAGAGCGATGTGCTGGAACCGTCTGGCTAGTATCACTTACAAAGTACTGCGGAAATCATCCTATTATTCAGAAAATGCTTCCAGAAATTCAGGTTTTGCATTTAGAAACCAAAAGTGTCCTTATTTTCTTCCCACTTCATTTTAGTAACTTATCAAACTTCTTGTATTGTATTGTTTTTCAAGTTCAGACATGGTTCAGAGATACTGAACTCTTTAATTTAAATACATTTCTGATGGTTCAGTTGTATATTTGTCCCATAATTTTTTCCGTATTTATATGCTAAAAGAGAGTAGATATTTCACGGAGGGTTTATTTAGTGTCAAAATGGATTGGAAGATGGGCCTGATCCTTGAAATTTTCCTTTGCCTTTATTCAAACTCGAGGAATATTGTTAAAGATGTCGACACCAATTCTTTCAGAATTTAATCATAGTGACTGATGGGGATAGTCACATTACAATGCCCAAGACAAGTGCATGGTCTGGGAATAATAGACTTTATTCTTATATATGGCATCATTGCTAAACTTGTATTCCTTAGGTTGGACTATCTTTTGGGTGTTAATAGTTTTGAATTTGAACGTGCTTTTATTTGTCAGATATTAAATGCATACTATGTCATCATTGGGATTATTGTTGATGTTTGTTATTAGGGATTTTCAATTCAGATAAATTTTATTAGACATGTCATCTGTGTCTGCCTTATTTTTTAGTTTTTGGTCACTATTGTTTAGAATATTATTGATGATAGGAAGTGTTTTTATACACTTGATATTCTTGGGACAGGCATTATTGATTCATCTATATTGATTCTGTGGTCTGAGCATATATTATGCTTGTTTTTAGTAGTGTTATCCAACCTAATCCACTAGTTTGATTTGGTTATTTGAGAAACAGTTCACTATCCGCCGTCCTTTCGATCTGTAATGACAGATAGTAGAACCAGTCAAATTTTATGTTTGCCCAGCCAAACAGTTTTAAGAACTTTATACAGCAGTTTCAGTTTATTTGACTGTCCTTGTGTGGTGTAGCTTTATGCTGCATCAGGAGTGTGGAATAGTGGGGCTCAGGCCCAGATTAAAACAGAAGTGCAGGGCCGCGTACAGTAGGGTAGGATTGTTTATTATTGGAACAGTATTAGGCAATATGCTTATTAAAATCATTTGCTGGGCATGGTCGAGTAGGGCTTTTCCTTCGATCTTGAAACAGTTTGTATCTATAAGCTTCACAAACTTCTGACAATCCACAGAGATGGTTGTGTGTGCATGTTGACCATTGATTCTAGTAATTTGTGATTTGAGTCAGTTTTTGTTCCATTATAATATTGCAAACTTTGTTATTCTAATGAATATGAAGTTTTAGTTAACGGGAAACTACAAAACTTTTCTTCCAATACGAGTATTTGTATCCCTTCTTTATATGATACTTTTGACGCCATATCCATTCTGTAGTAGCATTTTGGAACTTGCAATACAAGTAGGATAGATTTGGCTGCTGTAAGGTGACTATCATGAAGTCACTTTCAAGGGGAAAGTGAGGAGTTGTTATGATTTTGATTTGAAAACCAACGGTTAAGATTCAAAGTTCAAACAATTCATAATATTTGAATCGTTGTACACATGTTTGCATATGATTTTAATCTCAGCCGATATTGTTTTCAATCAATGGTCACGAGAGTCATAATAACTCTAGTCTTTACATTTTCCCCTAAAGGGTAGGAGTAATTTTTGAGGAGCCAGATCCAAGTTTGACAATTTTAATGTAAATGCAGGAGGCTTTCTCTCACCTTCTTGGTGAACAAAATGAACTCACACAAGAGTTGGCTTCTCAAGGCATGAGTATTGTGTATGACCTAGGTGATGAATCTATGAAACAAAATTTGGTGAATGCACTTGTGAATACGTTGACTGGGTCAGGCAAACGGAAAAGAGCCATCAAAGTAATTTTCTATTATATTTTTATATTGTTTCTTTAG
Organism: Medicago truncatula; assembly: GCF_003473485.1. Lineage (NCBI taxonomy): Eukaryota > Viridiplantae > Streptophyta > Magnoliopsida > Fabales > Fabaceae > Medicago > Medicago truncatula. Next base: position 39,849,402 of record NC_053046.1, read on the forward strand.
TGGGACGGGGGTATTTTTTTCCATCTCTTCCTTTAATTTTCCTTTTTTTTTAAACTTGTATTCCTGAAAAATCTTATGTAGCTTGTTGAAGATTCTGAAGTATTTCAAGACGGGGCTCTTGGTGAAACTGCTAGTGGAGGGAAACTGAACACATACAAGGAGTTATGTAGCTTAGCAAATGAGATGGGACAGCCAGACTTAATCTATAAGTTTATGGATTTAGCAAATCATCAAGCTTCTTTGAACTCAAAAAGAGCAGCTGCTTTTGGCTTCTCAAAAATAGCAAAGCAAGCAGGGGATGCTCTTAAGCCACATTTACGTGCTTTGATTCCAAGGCTTGTACGCTACCAGTATGATCCTGATAAAAATGTGCAGGTAAGTTCTACCACTGGTTGAAAATCATAATGGCAGAAAATCACTGGCTTCTACTTGTACACTTAACCTCACAATGTCCCTATATTTTGTTGTCAGTTAACTTCATTAGCTTTTACTGGATGAATATTTTTTCAAACTCAAAGATTTTTAGTTTTCTAGTTTTAACTTTTGAATCTTATAATTGGATTTTATATCACTTATTATTGTTATTGTTTGTTTCTTGATTTCCTTTTTATTTAGGATTTAGTCTATGCACCCCGATAAATAGGGATTAGTTTCTTATCAAGTTATTATTAATAATACTCAAATTTCTTATTTTCTCTCTCCTCCTTTTATATAAAACCCATAACTTAAACGCTTTTAACTCTCAAATAAATCATTTGTATTTTGTAATTTCCTCAACTTTTTCTATCAACAATTCCTATTTCGTTGGATGGCTACATTATGTATGATACTCTGAATGTACGAATTCTCAAATTCATACACTAAATTTCATTTGCTTACATTTTTTATTTTGCTCTTCAGGATGCAATGGTACACATATGGAAGTCACTAGTGGCTGACTCGAAGAAAACCATTGATGAAAACTTAGATCTCATTATTGATGATTTACTAGTCCAATGTGGATCCAGGCTTTGGCGGTCACGTGAAGCATCTTGTCTTGCCCTTGCAGATATTATTCAAGGACGAAAGTTTTTCGAGGTAATTAAGATTACTCTTTATTTTAATTTTGAATGTCAAGCTCAGAATAATAGCCCTGAAATTCCTAAAATCATAGCAATGCCATGTTACGACAGAAACCTCACCACAATAATGGGGGAGGTTTTTTCAGTAAAACAATTCACAAGTGTTGTGCTATTACTGTATTGTTGGTTTTTGATGTTTCTCAAAGGAGAATAGTGTCAGGGTATTTGGTCATGCATTTCTTCCTTTTCATTCTTCATGGGATTTGTTTACTTGGTTTTAATTTGTTGTCGAAACGTGGGGTTCTAGGGGCTTGAAGTGTTAAAGGGATTGTCTTTCAACTATTTTTATGCCAGTTTGAATGATAACATTTCACAAATGAGTTAACTTTAAAATATGTTCTCGTTAAGGGGAATTGAAAGTCTAGTTTTCTATAACTTTGTGAAATATGCAATTTACAAATCCAAAATTGAAAGTTCTCATTAAGTATATCAAGTCTAAGAAATTTAATACAATTTGAAAGCTTTTTGATGATGTTTTGTAGAATCTAAATAAGTATCCCTTGTTGAAAAATATACCATTTAATTCTAAATATTTCGGGTTCAAAATATATAAACCTAGAAGCATCATACTTAGAGAACTTTTGAATTCTAGACATGTCTTTTCCAGTGTTAAAACTTAAAAAGAACTGGCGTGCATTGCAACTGGTCATATGATCACTCCAAGCAGCTATTAGATCTGAAGTGTTGATAACTTCTGAAACCTGATCTGACTTGGCTGGTTTTGTTTAAACACTTGTTTGGTCTCAAAACTGGTATTGGGGACAGTTCATTCTTCCTACTACTATTACTATTATTGTTGTTGTTGTATTTTTAATTTTTGTTTTTAGATTTTTGCATCATCTCTATACAATTGTAAAGGAAGTGATTTAATTTATGAAATCTTTTGATTTTGTTAATAGTTCATAATTTAATGAAGTGGTTTTTTGTTCTCTTAAAATTGCAAACAGTTATAAAGGATGTTGCATATTAGAACCACAAAGTTAGCAAGGGATTTGCAAATATTTATTGAAGAGTTGCATGAATTTTTAAAATAGAAAATAAGATTTTTATGGCACACACACACTGCTTCAACCAGTGACAGTGGTTTGACCAAAGACCCATTGGCTCAGTAACTGAGTTGATGACCGCTCCACATTTTATAAGCTTGGTCTTTCCATATTTACATCGGTATATGTCTTCATAAACATTCAGTCAGGAAATAATGTAAAACTCAAAGGAGAGCTAAAAACACGAGAAAAGTGTAATCATATTAATGTATTGCAACCTTAGCACCAGTTAATATTAATATATCTGGAGTATCTCAATATGTTCTTATTCTCATTTGCATGCTTTTCTTCCATATTCCACCACCCACAGGTTGGAAAGCATTTAAAGAGATTATGGTCAGGGGCATTTCGTGCTATGGATGACATTAAGGAAACTGTCAGAATTTCTGGTGAAAAACTATGCCGTTCTGTAACGTCATTGACGACAAGGCTCTGTGATATCTCTCTAACTGACATGTCAGATGCGCACAAAGCAATGGATATTGTTTTACCTTTTTTGCTTGCAGAAGGTATATTAAGCAAAGTTGACAGTGTTAGGAAGGCATCAATTGGAGTTGTAATGAAGCTTACAAAGGTTTGGAATATCTTGCTATGCCATTAAGTCTTAAATCTGTGAGACAAATATGCTTTCTGTAAATATGAGACAAATATGTACTTAAACCTATGAATATCTTAAAGGTTTGGAATATCCATAAATATGAGACAAATATGTACTCCACACTCACTCTATGAGACAAATATGTACTCCACACTCACTCTATTATATTCATAGGTTTGGAGTACATATTTGTCTCATATGAGACAAATATGTCTCATATTTGTCTCATAGAGTGAGTGTTGAATATAATAGAGTGAGTGTGGAGTACATATTTGTCTCATATCTGCACTCTTGTACTTTTTAATTTATTAAACCAAAATGAAAATAATAATTTGCATGATAATTGCTTGTAGAATTTATTTTGAAGTAAGCATATTATTATTAGAGTAAACCTATGCTAAACTATTGCAGTTTTACTCTAATAAGCATCACAAATGCTGACCTGCAAATGCAATACATTACAACAAGTTTAAATAGTGTGCATAATTTTGCATATTTGTTTGTTTCGGCTGGTTATCACTTTCTTCATAATGAAGTTTATATGTATTTTGACTTTTTTTCATTGTACAAGTTGAATAGCTAATTATGACGGCATATTAAAGTTCTGTTATTTCAATCGTTTCTTCTTCCGTTGAAATAAATCCGAGCAATTCTCTCTTTTTGTCTCTTTTCAGCACGCTGGAACTGCAATCCGTCCCCATTTGTCTGATTTAGTGTGCTGTATGCTTGAAAGTTTATCAAGCCTAGAAGACCAGGGGCTCAATTATGTTGAGGTTTTGTTGACTGATATATTTAATTCTTCCTTGAATTTTCGGTTATTAATCTTTGCATATTCATATGCTTTTATGTTGTATCTCTTTCAGCTTCACGCAGCAAATGTTGGAATTAAGTCAGAGAAGCTTGAAAGTTTGAGAATTTCCATTGCCAAAGGTTCTCCTATGTGGGAAACTTTAGACTTGTGTATAAAAGTTGTTGATGCAGAATCATTGGACACATTGATCCCACGGCTTGCTCATTTAGTGCGATCTGGTGTGGGTCTTAACACTAGGTTTGTTATTAACATTCTATGACATCTGATACATTTTCTTTTGCATTGTCTGTCTACTTGAACTGCCTCTATTTTCTTCTTGCATTTTCCCTTTAAAATTAGAGGAGCTTGTATTGATATTCAAGGGGCTTACTACAAAAAGGTTTGAAGGATTTATATTGAACAGTAGATGATTTATGATGCAATGTTTGCCATACCAATATATTTTCATCCTTTTGATATTGTTGCTTGATGCTTATTGTTTTGATGCACTTTGTTCATGTTTCTTAGCCTTTCCTTTTTTGTATTATGGAAGACATGCAAATTATTAAGTACTTTCATCTTTTTTGTAGTAACAAAAATTTTGTTTCTTAATTAAACATGGGAATTTATTCGAGCTATATTATTTTTCAGCTGACATTCTAATGCGGGTCATTGTCGTAGTTGATCTACCATGAACCACCACTAAAAATTACATTTAGTAATTTAGTTTAGGTTTATATATTTGGCCTATCACATTCTTACAAAACCGGATTGTAAGGTGAAAGATGTCACCTTTTTTATAAACTCTTTTTAGACTTTATCTCTTTTCAACATCAGACTTGGGCTTTCCCAATCTTTAGTATTTTAAGTCTCTCCCATTTCTGCCTCACTAGGTTTCTCTCCCTCTTCTGGCTTATTAAGATTTCTCATCATTCTTCTCTAAATTTGATGTTCCAAGAGGTTGGATATTCTAATACAAGGGCCCATTATTGTCAGTAGCAAAAAATGGACCGGATTAAATAGATTGGTCTATTATGCATTTTTTGCTGTGTGCATTGGATATAATGGTCAGTTGAACCATTGAAGGGCATCTGCAGTAAGTAATCACTGGTGTAAGTCATTAGGGGAGCGCTGTGCTTCTCATGTTGTAGTTAATTCTTTTCTGGTTTGGCCTTATTTTCAGTTTGTATATTGGTTGGAGTACCTGTTTATACTCTATATTTTATATAACATCTCGCTTTATTGTGTCAACCTGTTGAATGGGCTAGTCAGGTCTTATTTTTAGGTGTACAGAACTATACAATGTATAAAATAGGACTATAGATCTATATTGACTTCTAGGGTATGCACAAATAATTGTTGGTGATGGATTTGGAATTAATTCCAGTCAATCTCTATCTGTTCTGCACCCCTTTATGTTGGATCCTAACAGCCAGCTGTTAATTACCGTCTCGTCTCATGAACTGTTGTACTCTCTCTAGGCTAATTATACTGCCTATGTAACGTTATTATTGCAAGGGAAATAGAACTACATTTTCTACAATAATACCCTTGGCTTGTATAGGAAACTTCTTAATATTGACAATTTGAAGTGTCGGCGGTGCTTATGCATAAATCATTCAAGATCCTTACATGTAATTTTTACTTGCACAATCATGTAATGTATTGTACAGCTTTCTAATTTCTAATCCTTATAAATGTAATCTCAGTATATTGCACTATTGGCTCTGACCAAAGCACTTCTGTTATATTCATAGGTTTTAGTACATATTTGTCTCATATTTACGGATGCTTTCTGTAACTGTGCAGAGTTGGTGTTGCCAATTTCATTTCCTTGTTGCTTGAAAGTGTTGGTGTTGACATCAAGCCATATGCTAATATGCTGGTGAGGTTGTTGTTTTCCGTCGTTAAAGAAGAAAAAAGTACCGCTGCAAAACGTGCCTTTGCTGGTGCCTGTGCAAAAGTCTTGAATTATATACCAGTCTCACAAGCCCAGAAACTTATTGAAGATACTGCAGCTTTGAGTGCTGGTGACAAAACCTCTCAAATTGCATGCGCATTTCTCTTAAAGAGCTATTTTTCCAGGGCAACAGATGTTGTTGGTGGGTATCTTGCAGTTATCATTCCAGTTGTCTTCCTTTCAAGGTTAGGAACATCCTTTGTAACTTTTTTTATGTGATTTATCATTGAAGTTATGTGACTTAATCTTTATGGTATATAAGGAGAGAAATGAATACCCAAAATATTAATATTGGTATAAGTGATTGGTTGGTATTATTACAAAATAAAAAACTGTAATCTTTATACTAACAATACTATTCTAATCAAATAAGGATGCAATGATTATATATAATGAAATATGACAACCCATGCTTAGAGATAATCTAAGTTGAACTACATTCCCCTATAATTCAATCTGGATAATAAGATGTTTTTTATATGATATATTCCAACACTAAAAAAATCATATGTATTAGTATTAGTTTTTGCCATTGACTGCAATGATTTATTTGCTCTTGGGATACATTTAGTGTATTATGATAACGTGGTCGTCTTTGTTAAAATATGGTGCTTATACAATAACTTTCATTGAAAACAAATTAAGTTTTATTTTTCCTGCTTCTTATACAAAAAATTGAAAATAAACCAGTACCTTTTAATTAAAGGTGAAAATTGGAAATGAAAACTGAACAACATTTTTCCAAGCCAAGCAAGTCTTATAGTAAAATGGTTAGGTGGAGACCTGGGAATAGTTTTACAATTCTATATGCCTCCTTCCTGGGAATGGTTTATACCATCTCTGTTGCTAAAATCTTTGTTTAATCTGAACAATGTGGACACAGCTCTCAAAAGAATAAACCATTTCAAGGACCCACAACTACTAAAAGCCTAAGCTATTAGGTGGGGGCCACAATGGTATTTATACTTAAATGTGGTAAATGAGTACAAAGATGTAAATTGTTGTAAGATTCCAAACTTTAAAGTTGGCCAGAACCACCAGCTAATTTGTCTGCTTTTAAATGATGCTTACGTGAAAAAAAAAATGTATGCAGATTCGAGGATGATACCAATATTTCTAGCCAATTTGAAGAGCTATGGGAAGAATATACAAGTGGGGAACGGATCACTCTCAATTTATACTTAGGTGAAATTGTTTCACTGATTTGTGATGGTATGTCATCATCGTCATGGGCAAGGAAAAAAAAAGTTAGTTGTGAATTTTGCCATCTTTTTAGCCCTTGCTCTTATGTTGATTTAAACTTGGTCATTTGTGTTTAGATGTCTGCTTATTTTATGCTGTTGTACGTGCAGTCTGCACAGGCTATATGTAAGCTCAGTGAAGTTTTGGGTGATTCTCTTTCTTCTCACCAAGAAGTTCTGCTTCAGTCTCTTATAAAGGAAATTCCCGGTCGCCTATGGGAGGTAAACAAAAAAACTAGTTTATCGAGTATGACGACACTTAAGTTTTTAATGTTACAGGAAAGATTATCTTCAAAATTTAATTGTAGACGAAATGTACTTACTGCATATAACAGGGAAAAGATGTGCTATTGCTAGCAGTAGGTTCTCTATCTACATCCTGCCATAAAGCTATTTCTGCTGATGGTTCTGCCTCTTCCATTGCCATTCTGAATTTGATATCATCAGCCTGCACCAAAAAGGAGAAAAAATATCGCGAAGCGGCATTTGCCTCTCTTGAACAGGCAAGTTATTCATTGTGGGTGCTATTGCTACAAAGTATTTTGAGAAAAGCTTTATCCTTCGGGATAAATATTTATTCCGAAACCAATGATTGTCCTTGGTCTTTGCAAAATAGCTTTGCGACAACTTTATGTCCACTGTGAAAAGTGAGATAGTAATTATGTCTCTTGTGTAAGCATTAATAATTCCATGATTCTCATTGTTAATAGTCAGTTATCGAGTGAGTTCTTAACAGCCCTGCTTTCTCTGAAACCTTTCTAGAGAGATGATTAAATGTACAAAAGGAGTTAGCTTGTACTAGAACTTTGCAAACATAATTAGGAATAGGGTATAGGACCCTTCAGTTTAAATTACCACCCCTTATTGAATAAATTAATGTAGCTAGGCGGTAACTTGACCTGGTCGGACTTTTTTTCCCTGAATGTTGAGAACATTATCCGATGCTTCAGCAAAAACAAGACGATAAACGGATAAAACAAGAGGCTACTTGATCAGCAACTTACGAACTAGTAGTGCTGCGAACTTCAAGCGCTAAACTAATACAGATTAGTGACATCCTAAACTGAACCTTAATGAAGTCAAGCTTTAGATGAAAACTGCGACAACCATCAAGCAGTGGTTATTATTTGATGTTATCATTCATCAAGAAAGATATTGAATAAATGGTCTATCTGTAGTTATGGCACATGGCAAAACTATAAAGCCAACTCGTCCTAGTTAGAAATGGTTTTGATTTGGTTGTTTATTAGTTTCATGTTTAGACTTACTGAACCAGAAAACCCACTGTTTTAGCATATTTGGAAAGTTGGTGTTTGACAGATGTATCGACCACAACAAACTTAAGGATCAATGTCTATTTCCTGTTTAACTTGTACATTTTGTTGTGGTTGGGGGAGATAAAAAAATTATGAAGAACAGCTGAGGATAACTATTTGATGTTTACCTTCTTGATAAACTAAAATCATAAAATTGTCAATAATCTCAACACATGTTTGTTCTTGAATCATGTATACCTATTGTAAGTTCAGCCATTTTTAAATATTTAGATGCTTAATCTTTTTTCATGTATGTTTTCAGGTTATAAAAGCCTTTGGCAATCCAGAGTTCTTTAATATGGTTTTTCCCTTGTTGTTTGATCTATGCAATTCAAAGCCCCTAAAGTCACCATTGCTCAATGATGCTGCTAAACCAGGTTATGACATACTCTAGATCTTTATTCCTATTTTGAAAAAAAATTGTTCCTTGTATGAGTTAGTGTCGGGCTAATGTGGTGGGTAAGTTGAATTTTCTCATGCTCATTTGGTCTAGATTGCCGCAATGGCCTGAAAAGTGAGGCAAGAAGTGTGAATATTATTTTGTAATGATGATCAAGTACAGTTCGTACTTACATTATAGGAAAGTCCTCGGTTCTGTGGCATTTCCTAGGACATATTTCCCTTTGGAGATATCAATGCCTTGTATAGAGTAGGCAGCCTCTATCCCTAAGGAAGTACTTTAGTTTTCCAGGGTCTTTCATTTTGAACCGCGTCACTTGTTTCTCCTTTTTTGAATCGCTTTTTCAATCTAATCATCACCTACAATGTAAATATTATCTTTGTAGACTAGAAGTCTGAGTTTTCATTCCAAGAATGTTTAATATGGAGTATGGTCTCCTTTAGTCTGCATGTATACCAAGGATACCATTGCTCAAGTGAACCTCTTAAACCAACCATAATAGTACTGCTCCACATAAGCAGTGTATGCAAGATTTAGAGTCACTTCGGAGGATCATGTGATCTTATGTTTAAGAACCACTCTTCTGTGCGACGATCTGAGTGGGAACAGGGTGATTGGGTTCGGAAGAGAAAGGGTGGGTTTTGTTCCTCTGCAAATTTTTCGCTAATTTGGGTTGGGTTTTAGCCTTTTAGCAAAAAAAAAAGCCTAATTTCTTTAATTTTAATGGATCCGGTTCGGATTTTGGTAAAGCCAAGGTTTTAAACGATAAAAAACAGAAATTAGAACGATTTACTTCTTCCCCACGCAAATCCTCTGTTGAGGCAAAACCTCTTTGTTTCTTCTCTCATCGCCTCTCACACCTCCCCGCCTCCCAAAAGTCTAAAACCTCTTCCCGTCGTTTTTTTTTTTTTTCCGAGCTGGGGTTTGTTCCTCTGTTTCTTGCGAATTGGGTGAGTCTGGTGCGGTTCCTCTGTTTTTTGTAAGTCCATCCTCTGTTTTCTTGTGTTCATGGATTTATTTTTGTTGGAACCAATTTTAACCTTAGTTTTGAGTTATTTATGAAGTTATGGTTGAGTCTGTAGAGGGATATCTTTTTTTCATCTATCATAATTTTTATGCGGGTGTCTCTCTCTCTCTCTCTCTCTATATATATATATATATATATATATATATATATATAATTGTATTCATTTTTGGCATTGAAACAAATCCCTCCGCATAATCGATCTCATATGTTTGTATATCCATCCCTTTGCAACCTAGCCTTATACCGAACCAAAGTATCATCATATCTATATTTTATATTATACATCCATTTGCATCTCATTGTCTTTTTGTCCTTCATCTTCTAAACAACATTCCAAGTCTCATTTATTTTCCAAACACTCAAATACGTGACTGTTATAAAATAAGCTCATGAGCTCTTTCAAACACCTCGTTAGTCTGATTAGATCTTTATATAAAGCTTCCCTTTTTAGTTGTTATCATGTCGTTCTGGCAGGCACGTTTTTTTCGTTGTTATAATGTATAGTATCTCCCTCAAGGAAGAAACACTGAAAAATGTAGTATCCAGCAACAATGAAATGTATTTTGATTCTCCTAGTTAGTGTACTGTTAACAGAAAGTTTTAGTATCAGGTAATTTGACAATATTTTTTTGCAGAGGTTGACGGTGTTGAAGAGACTTCTATTCCACATAACAAGATCATAGACTGTTTGACCTCTTGCATCCACGTGGCACATGTAAATGATATTCTTGAAAAGCAAAAGGACCTAATGCACATCTATGCTGCATTCTTATTACCTGAACATAAATGGACAGGTATTCTTTATGCTTCATGTTTGTTCAAAGACCTTCCATATTTTTTCTTTTATCTTCATTACTAAAGTAGTTTTTGTGCAGTCAAAACCACCGCATTTCTATCCATCAAAGAACTTTGTTCTAGGCTCCACAATGTCATAAAGGACTCCCAGGGAACTAATGAACATGCCAGTGTAACTTCCCTTGTTCAGGAGGTAATTAGGGTTCTATTTTAGTTGGACTTCAAATAATTGCAATTCTTGATTGATCTATAATCTGTTTATTTTCATCAGATGTTTCATTCTATATCCCCGAAGGTTCTACATTGTATAAGCACAATAAAAATTGCTCAGGTACGTCATGATCTTGTTTGCTTGAACATTATTTGCAGTTCCATAGATTCTTCCATTTGTCATAATATGAGCAATCCTCTTATTTATACATTCATTACTGTTGGTCTAATGTGCACAAGTAAATTAGTCTTGCACCATGCACAAGTGTGTTTTTCACCAATGCAAGACTTATGGTGTGCATCATAAAACTAGCCTTCATTACTATAATTATGTGTGAACTTTTACTTACATTAATCATTTTCACCCAAAACAAAAAAATTGTCAAGCTCATGATGATGTATACATACATCCAAAATTTATATCAACCTTGTTAATTACGCTGTAAAAATATAGAATTTTATGACAGAAAATATTATTAATTTGTTAAAGGCCTTACATACAATTTTGCTTTAAGTCTAAAGTATGTTGGTTTGGCCCTATGTAAACCTGAAGTTCAAAGATTTATTTGTTGTATATGTACTAATTTATTATTTTTTATTTATTTATTTTTTGGGGTCAAATTGTACGTAATTTATTTGAAATCATTTGTATGAAAAGCTTCCTTTATTTTTTATTTTAAATTGCCTTATCTTGCAAAAGTGGACCAGGGAAGAAAATTCAAGTAAAATTAAATATTTATGGAAATCTAATAATTTCAAAGTTTAAGATGCAAATTAACACTGACTGAAATTATGATGTAAAATTTTAACTTCCTTTTTTTGACAAGAAAGTTTTAACTTTCTTCAAAGTAATAATCTTTGGCCGATGGTATTGGTTTCAGTTCTCTAATTGACTGTTCATAATCACAGTTTTATTTCATCTTGTGTTGTGTGTGGCCAAAACTAGGTTCATGTTTCTGCCTCTGAATGCCTTCTGGAAATCATCAAACTTGCCGTGGCCGTGCCTTTAGTTAGTGCAATCAATGAAGAATTCAAGGAAGAGCTCCTTCATCAGTATGAGATAGAGAAGAACGAAGGGGCAAAATCGTTATTAAGAACATGCGTTAATATTCTTCAAGACTGGAAATGATAAATTGTACGAGCCATAATTCATTTCCCATGGAGTTTTGGGAGAATAAACATTTTACAAGCTGATAAACTATATTATATTATGAGAGCTTCTTCCATCCACAATTCTCCACTCCTGTCCGAATTTACCCTTCCGGACGAGAAAAAACACCACTTTGTCCGAAGTAGCCCATCTGGTTGCAAGAAGAAAAAAAAATTCTGAAGGGTGTGCGGCTTCCAAGAAATGGGTGAAGTTTAATAGTAGATCTCTTATACCCGATGCTTGTTGATAGGAGTCTGGTGTAATGTCGCATGTAAACAGGTCATGTTATCAATATTAATGACATATTTAGAGTGTAGACATTCAATTTCTTGTCGATTCGTTTGGCAATTTTGGCCCTTTTGTTATTATGAATTACTACTATTATGTTAGTAACACTTTTTGCGGTCAAGTACCCAAGTGGTTAGATTCACACACGTTAAGTGTGGAGAATTGAGAACTATCGTGTTGTTTGAACTCAAACCCTTGATGTGGTCTATGTAGCTACCAGATTGACATGGCATCATATTTATGTAATGATTAAACACATGAATCAACCAAATTAGATCTCATAATTTCATGAATTTAACATCTAAATGTATTAGATAAATGAAGGATTTGAAAACTGAGTGTTTAATATTACGAAATGGAGTCTTTAGTAAAAAAATATTACGAAATGTTGCGACAAGAATTAAACACATGCAACACTTTTTTATCGCACATCAGACCAAAGTCAAAAAAACGCTTCGGCTTTCTTTGCCCAACTTGCTACATGTGAATTCTTTGCCTCAGCTTTCTTTGCTAGACTTTCTACATGTGAATTCTTGTCTTTCATATGCTAGTTCTTTGCAGGGGTAATAGTGTTTTTCACTCTGTAATATATGTCATTTCTGGTTTTCGCCCCTATAAAATTTTTGGTTTGATTTTCACCCTCGTAAAAATTTTATTTTCCGGAAAACACCCTTAATAGGCCATTCAAAAACCAAAATTTCTTGAATTTTTTTTGAAAATGGCCTATTAGGAGTGTTTTCCGAAAAATAAAATTTTTACGAGGGTGCAAATCAAACCGAAAATTTTATAGGGACGAAAACTGGAAATGGCATATATTACAGGGGTGAAAAACACTATTAACCCTTCTTTGTAATAAAACTATTACTTTTCCCACACTATGTCTTTCCTCGCGCGCCCTATTTTTCCAATTTTATCCCTGATCCGGATTTCGTTTTTCGAATTGCATTGTTAGAATTTTGCAGATATTTCCGGATTTGAAAATCCAGAATAATGTTTTACCAGAAGTTTTGCAATTTTAATCTTCAAAATTCGTAAAATAAAATGCAAATAAAATAAAAAACAGAAATAAAAAGACATAAACATAAAAACCACTCATTTTATTAATATATGAATAATAGATTACAATAATTTTCAAGCTTTTTAAGCTTATTACATAAGATCCTAAATCTATTTCTAATCTCCTATGAGCCTAATTCTAATCTCCTAAGAGCCTAACCACTGGTATGTGATGGGACATACCAGTAGTTTGCCTATTGGAGGAAAACCGGAGGAGGAGGGAAGAGGAGGGCGGGAAGAAGAGAACAATGCCCCTGAGGGAGGTGGGGTTGCTCAAACTTACGTCCAAGCAGGCCAAGCTAAGAACCACACTGACCCACATGACCCTCAGATGAACTGCGCTTCATTGCAGCGCGGTTCCATCCTCATTGACCGTTCATACAAACCCTGAAAGTTTTCAACGAGACCCTTATCTATGAAAGACCAACGATGGAAAATCATGGTTGTAGAAGGAAGAAGAGAAGGAGAGGGTGGGAGAGGATGGTGTGAGAAATGGTGGGGTTTGGAAGGCTATTTATAGGGAGGGGTGGGTCAAAAACAGTTGGGAGGCCATAAATGCAGTCAAAAAACGCGTTTTATCACGTTTTTTTTTACTTGACCACCAACAAAAACGTGTGGTGCAGACCACCGGCCATGACTGATGCATTTCAGAATATATAATCCAGAAAGCACATCTGTTTTCCGGAATAATGCGATAATGGTGGTAAACGAGGGAAAGTTGGCACTTCCTATAGGGCTAAGGACATTCCGGAATGTAAAATCCGGAAAGATTCAGAGCCATTAATGTGGATTTGGACGGTTACAACAACCACTAACACTTTTGCATTGACTGTATTAATGACTTAGGACTTGTTTTAGGCTATAAATAGGCTTCAATCTTCAACAAATATCTACATTCTTCACTTCACCTCTTTTCTTACATTTTCTTCAAATGTTTTTTAGTTTTTTAGGGGTGTCGATGGTGTCATGGTCATTGTTGACCGTTCATAGGAAGCCTGCAATTGCAATGCATTGCAGCTTGTGTGGGGTTCATATAACGGTCAACAATGACCCTTGACATCAAAGAAAGACACAAAAAATTACATAACATCTGGTCCGGATTGTTGTTTCCGGAAATCACAAACAATATAATCCGGATTATACAATCGGGACAAAGGGTATTTTGGTCAAAATCATAGGGCGCGCGAGAAAGCTGTAGGGTGGAAAAAGTAATAGTATTGTAATAAAGGGCATAGCTGTTTAGAAATTGTACAACTCTATTAATCATTGGATCGTATAGATTCACTGAAGGTTACAACTTAGAATACACAATTCATAATAAATTTACTCGTGAAATTCCCCATACCCTTCTATTTTTAAAAATTACCTCGGATTCAAAAATGAAAAATCATAAGCATGCTTTGGGTTTCAAATTTAATAATTTATTTTTTTGGTGAAGGGTTTCAAATTTAATAATTTGAAAACAATTAGAAAACACAACATTAGAATTTTTTTTCTTGGCTGAACACAAAACATCATAAATTACAGCTACTATTTTTTATTTTGTTTTTTTAACCCTCAGAGAAAAGATAATATGTTAACTCAGAGTTTTATTAGATTTTAGAGATAGTAAATTTAGCTAAAGGTTACTATTACGATAATAATCGTATTTGCTTAATAATAATTCATAGTATTAATTATAAATAAAAAGCTTAAATATGCAAATGATACCTGTAAATATCAAACATTTTAGTTTTAGTCCTTGTAAAAGGTAACTTCTTAAAATAATTTTTTGTTTTGTTTATTGTAAAATTTATTCATATTGGATTTTCTCTTCTAATATGTATAATATATTTGATTTTAGTCCCTCAAATTAAGGACTAAAATGATTATTATAGTGATCAATTTTAATATGAATAGATTTTAGCCTAAATTATAACGAGGTCCTTTAAGTTCCTTAAGAAAAAAAATGAGGTCCTTTAAGTTTGAAGTTTGTAATAGATTGACCCTTTAAGTTATTTTGGTCACACATAAATCTTTTAATTTTGCGGTTTGTAACAGTCATTTAAGTTATTTTGGTTATACAAAAATCCTTTAAATTTGTAAACATTTTCAATTTTTATTTTTTTTTTTGCAAAAAAAAAGTTGGTAGCAAAGAGCTAACCAACCAAAATACCATAAAAAGAAGAAAATAATTACAAAAGAGGGGGGACTAGGCCAAGACTCCCTAAATCAAAATATTTTAAAGTTAGGCCAACCCAACTTGTTTTGTACAAAAGTATCCAAAATAAAAGCCGGAGCTTCCTGCCAGTAAAAAATAGAGGTTAGTGTTAATCCATGGTTAGCCAATAAGTCAACCACTTTGTTCCCCTCTCTATAAATGTGTGTTACCATGCCGTTTAGACACTTAGCATCTGCCATAACATTGTTCCAACGATTTCTCAAAGTCCAAGGTATTTGTTTAGAACTCTTATAGACAAGCACAACAAGAGAAGAATTTGTTTCGATCCATATATTGTTCCAGTTTTTTACCTTAGCAATTTCAATGGCTCTCATAAAAGCACACAGTTCAGCACAATAAGAATTGCTAATTCCCAAAGGTCAGAGAAACAATAAAGAAAATCAGCGTTATGGTCCCTAAAAATACCTCCGCATGCTGAAGAACCTGGATTACCTTGAGAGGCACCATCTATGTTGCATTTTGCCCAGTTAACAAGAGGGGGATGTCATAGAACTTCTTTGATTACCTGGGGCTTGGGTTGATGAATATTACAAAAGAACGTTTTGAGAATTGTGAAATCCCTGATGGAATTGTTTGAAGTCTTACTAGTTGAGTTTCCAGAAAGAGAGGATGAAGCAATTATCATTGAGACAACCGATTTCCAAGGAATCATTTTGTGGTTGAACCTGGCTTGATTCCTGACATACCAGATTGTGTTGAGGACATTGATTAAGGTCGCTGTGATGAGAATCTTACACTGAGGGGACCAAGAATTATCAACTATTTTCCAAATGTCTTCTAAAGAAGAAAATTGGAACACTAAATTCATAGAGTAAGATAACCAAGACCAAAGTCTCAAAGCAAGGGGGCATTCAAAGAACAAGTGATAAGTGCTTTCAGTGTTCTTTAGGCAAATGCTGCACATAGATGGGATATTGCAACCCCTAGACATGAGGTTGTCATCAGTAGGAAGTTTGCAGTGCACTAATCTCCAAACAAAAAGAGACTTAGACGGAGGTATGTTGATGTTCTAAATGATTTTTGCCCAAGGAAGTTCTTGAAATTGATGATGCTTGAATTCGTAAGCTTCCTTAAGAGGTAAGTCACCTGATATAGAGTGCTTCCAAAGCAACTGATCCAATTGGTCTGCAGATGGAATTCTGACTTGTTGAATAAGCTGAGGAATGTAAGGGAACACCTAAGACAAAGCTGAAGGGATATGCCAACGATTGTTAGTTATAAAATCACTAACAGTTGATTGAAGATGAGGTGAAATTTTAGGAGGAATGTTGAAGATTTCTACAAGAGGTGCACCAAGAGTCAGTTCAGAAATTGATCTTTTTACCATCACCAAGAAGCCAAATAGAGTTATCTAAAATAACTTTATATTCTTCTTTTATGCTGCCCCAGACAGAAGAGAAAATGTGATATTTAATGACATTGTTACCTCTTAGAACTCTATATCTTTGAGCAGAGATGCCCATGGTTGTTGAGAGTTGAGGATATTCCAGCAAAGCTTCAGATTAGTTGCATTGTTTAAGCTGGCTAGAGATCTGATGTTTAAACCACCTTGATCCTAGGTTCTACAAATTTTTTTCCAAGAAATTGTGTCCATCTTCCTTTTATCACTATCACCACTTCAAATGAAGTTTCTTATGCATCTTTCAAGATCCTTAAGTAGAGAAATGAGACAAGAGTAAAGAGAAATCCTATACACAAGCATACTTTGAATCACAGATCTAACTAATTGCACTCTACCAACCATGGATAACAGTTGAACTTTCCATTGAGATAATTTAAGCTTAATCTTGTCAGCCATAGGTTGCAGATAACAAGCCTTTGTCATTCCCTTAAACATTTTCAATTTAGTTCTTCTATTAATCAAACTTTACAAAAACGATAATATGGCAGAAAGACTAAATCGAAAATGTTTACAAACTTAAAAGACTTATGTGTAACCAAAATAACTTTAAGGATCAATCTATTACAAACCTCAAACTTAAGAATTTTTCTACCAACACTAATTCAAGGAATAAGTATAATAAGAATTTAGCCAGAAGTCCTAGCTCAACTGGCAAAATGCCAAAATTGTTAGGCTGGATGCCATGACCGGGGTTCGAACCCCGGTACCCTCACTTGTGTGTGTGAGTTTATAATGGCTTTGCCATTTCGTCTATCTACAAAAAAAAAAAAAAAAAAGTATAATAAGAATTTTTCTTAAAAAAAAAGTATAATAAAAATATTTTATTAGAACTTGTGCAGTAAAATATTTAAAAGTGTAACAAATGTTATTTTCAAGGTAAAACTTACCATTTGCTTAAATTAAAAAGGTAAAACTTACCATTTTGTTTTCTTAGTAACCGATGAAATATTCACTATCAATTAAACATATAAATTTTGTAACCAAAAAAAAAACATATAAATTTTAAACTCGTAAAATAATTAGAGGATGGGCTCCACCAAAAATAAAACAGAATGGCGTGTGTATGTGTGTATTTGCAGCGGTGTGGTTTATTCTGCAAAGGTTGGTGAATCAGTGAAGTCGAAGTCTTTCCCGTCAAGATTCACATTCGCAAAGGTGTAGCAGTCAACCATAGCCATGGATGAAGCTGAATTTCAACGCCTTCTCCAACTCTTCCCTTCTGTTCGTTCTCGCGATTACATCGTAACTCTCTCTCTATTCCCACTGTTTGTGTTTCCAGGGTTTAGAAAATTATAGGTTCTTCTTGATTCTTGATTTTTATTACTCACAATCAGAAATATCACTTACCTGTTGTTTAAAGTTTCGATTTTTAAGATACCATGTTGTGAATTTTGTGGTTTACATGCTGTTTGTTTCTGATACCCATTTCTAAAACTTTGTTTTTAGATAGTTTTAGATTATTAGGATATTTCACAGAAAACTGAGACAAGTTTTATATGAATTAGGTTTATTTGATGATGATAAGGATGTGGTATCTGTAATAGTTGATGCAAAATTAATTTTATGAATTAGTGTTTATTGGGCATGACTAGAAATCATGCAGGCTTTTGCTTGTGCAGGTTTGAATCCTTCTGTTCATAACTTTTCTTTAGTTACATTGTTTAAATATCTTGGGTCTTACAAAACGACGGAGAAATTAAAGGAGATGAAAACCATCAAAATCAAGTTGGGTGCTTGAAATGGACTAGGGCCTCAGCCACATGTGTTTTATCTGATACGAAAATACCACTTAAGTACTTAAGTTGAATGAATTTATTTTATGGTACAGCTGTAACGAGACAGAGATGGGGGGATCTTGTGTTTGTTGTGTGGTAAGACTAGATGGGATAAGATTAGAAATGGAAACCCACTTGGGGTTGGCCCAGTGGTTGACTTGGGATCTTGGAGTTTGCTCCTCCAGAGGTCTCAGGTTCGATTCCCTCTGGTGCCAATTTCGGTGGGCTAAGTCCATACAGAGCTTGCTCTGGCTTTAAACGGGCCCCCGCAAGTGAGCGGTGGGATTGGTCCCCTCGGATTAGTCGATTCTTGGATCGGATACCGATTTTTCAAAAACAAAAAAAAAAAACAAAAAAAAAAGAGAGAAAAAAAAGATTAGAAATGGAAACATCAGTGAGAGAGTCAGGGTAGCACCTATAGTATAATAGATGGTGGAAACTAAACTTAAATGGTTTCAGCATGTAGAGAGAAGACCTGTGTATTCTATAGTAAGGAGAGTATATTAGATGGAGGGGATTCCAATCACTAGATGTAAAGGAAGACCTAGAAAAACTACAAGAGAAACTTTTAAGAAAGATCTAGAGATTAATTAGTTGGATAGAAATATGGTACTTGATAGAACATTATGGCGTTATTTGATTCATGTAGTTGACCCCACTTAGTGGAATAAAGCTTGGTTGTTGTTGTTTAGTGTTATTAGTTTCAATTCAACTAGGTATTGAAGTTACAGATTGTGTAACACTTATACTTCATATTGAAGTAGTATTATCGATAGCAGAAAACGCCATGGCGCCGCCTTCCTTCATAAATTTCTCTATGCTATTTTAAAAAAATCCGCTATGGACAATACCTTACAATAGGATTAGGAATGACACCATTAGAGAGAGAGTGGGGGTAGCACCTATAGTAGAAAAGTTGGTAGAAAATAGGCTTAGATGGTTTGGACATGTAGAGAGAAGACCCGTAGATGCCGTCGTAAGAAGAGTAGATCAAATGGAGGAGAGTCAGGTTAAAAGAGGTAGAGGAAGACCTAGGAAAACTATTAGAGAAACCATTAGAAAGGATTTAGAGGTCAATGAGTTGGATCCAAATATGGTTTATGATAGAACAATATGGCGTCATTTGATCCATGTAGCCGACCCCACTTAGTGGGATAAGGCTTGGTTGGTTGGGACAATACCTTACAACACTAGATTGAAGTGTCGAATGTCCAATACCGTCATGACACTGACACATGTGGTTACATTCAATTACTTCCATTTTCTCATATTAATATTGGTTTAGTGTTGGTGATATGTTTGATGTTCGTGTTATGTATCATTTCTTCATAGGTTATAGAGGTGTTTGCAAGAGCAATGAGGATATAACTTTATGGGGAACTTGGCATTGAATTTATAATTATTTGTTCTTTGTGGGGGTTAACAGCCAAAGTAAAACTTTTTGAATCTATATGACATGTTCTGTGTGGGGATCAATGATTGGCAGGTGCTAGGATGGTGTGCATTCACTTGCTACTAGACCCTGGAAAATCGTCTTTCTTTCTGTTTTTAACTGCGCCTCCTTCTTTGTACTGAGTTTGGATTATGTTTGAATTGCCTAATGAATGCTACAATTTGTCCATGTAATTATCACTTGTCAAAATAGATATAAATTATCTCGTTTTGCTTTGAGTCTCATTTGAGGAAAAGATTGGAATAAGTGCCCATGTTTTTCCATTTGCATATGTAATATGATGGAAGACATTAGAATTTTATAGGAATTTTCTACCTTAAAAGTCTGCACAATGGTGAAGATTTGCATATATTTTGATTATGAATTTGAAATCTTATTCCTACAACAACAACATAGTCTAAAACTATTTAAAGCAAAATTCAAATTTTGGATTTTTAGCTCAAAGACTTAACATGATTCTATATATGGGATTACGCCTTGGCACCTAATTGACAATTGTTAAATTTCAGGAAGAATCATCATCATCATCATCATCCAGACAATTGACACCTGGATCTGGATCTCGATCTGCACAGGAGGAGGTACTTGTGGTGAAATTGCTTGTGTATTGATGTCTGTTTAAACATATAATGCTGTCTAACAAACTCATCACTGCAGCTAAATGAATGGCATGATGCATGGAATGAAAAGGATAAGGATTTTGAGAATCAAGGAATCAACAAACATGGTATCAAATATAACCTTATTGTTCAACAAATACATCAAAATTCATGAGTTTCTGTGCAATATTGTTAATTTTGTTACAACAATAACTGGACTGTGTTTTGTAAATTAATGATTTGCTTATGTGCATTCCCCAAACTAACAGATTCATTTTGGAACAAGCTAAAGTCAGAGGCTGCTAAAAAGGTTTTTTAAATTCTCCTGCTTATTTTTACATGCATACTGATTTTTTTGCTACCATTATCCTTGTTCTTAATTATTAAAAATGGAACATAGCACATGTTTATTGGAAATTTTTCTGTGCCCTTGTTTACTTTTTCCTTACATTTCAATCTCTATAGCAACACTATAAATTATAGGCTTTAACCTTAAAAGTTTGAAGCTGATTATATGAACTTTTAATTGAAACTAATTGCAATGCTAGATAGATTCTCTTTATATTCAATTCCAAAGCTTTATTTTCTCAACAATACTTCCAAACCCAGTTTGAATTACTTTGATTTTTATTTATGCATTAGTTAAATATTATATTCTTTATTGGTTAAACACAAACTCACTCTGTCTATATAAAAAATTCTTGTCCCATCTGGCATGCGAAAAAAATGTAGACTCTTGCATCTTTGCCTCCATCCTTTGGAACCAGTGACCTAGTAGACTTGGTTTGCATGCACAGTTGAAAGTTTCATTTAATGATGGACATTTATGTTGATGATTTTGTAAGGATAGGGGAGATTGTTGTTGTAGGATAAAAGCGTTGTTGTATATCACTTGTATGCATAAACATTCTTTAGTTGTCTTCTTTTTCTCTTTATCATGTTTGTGAAGGTATAATTAAACTTAAATTGTGACAGACATAAATAGGGATAAAAGATAAGTGAGAGGGATACATGTGTGTTGGGCTAGGGTGTTATAACTGTGGTGGTGATGTTGCAGTGGATTTATGTCATTTATTTGTCATTTTTAAGTTAGCTATCATGAAGACTTGGAATGACAGTAAGCTCGTTGGTTCTAATGTTTCAACAGGTTGGTACAGAAGAAGCAGAGAGATTTTGCAAGGCGTTCCAACAAATTCATAAGAGACTAGTACGTTTAAATGATTATCATTTTGGGCATTCTTTCATAGAAAATATTTTGGAAGACTTTTTTTTTTATAGAAAGTAGTTTCTTAGAAAGCATATTTATTATCATTGAAGATGAACATTTTGTTTTTTAGGGGTCTTCTTGAAAGAAGTCTTTTATTTATTAGGAAAATAACTTTTTTGAACTGCATATTTGCAGCAAATATAAGAAATAATATATGTTCTCCATGAAATTCCAGAAAATATAAATGAATAAACATTGATGTCTCATTAAATCAATAGAAACTGAGTTTATGTTGCTATTATATCGTGTTTAACCAAAAATTCTTTTATTGTTTTATTTCTTTAGGTCAACGAAGAGTTGAGTTTAGATGCTGCTCGAAAATTGGTAAACTCATCCTAAGATTGCAGAGAGTTACAAGCAGTCATGCGGCATTTTCTTGTGATTCAAAAAATTGTAATTCATTTGCATTGTATCAAAGTAAGTTTATCTGTGACATTTTGAGTAGTAAAGTTGCTGTGGGAAATCTAAGACTAGTGATTGTATTGGAATTGTATAATGTATAATGCAAATGTGGGAGCTTCTTTCTTCATACACTGAACTATTTCTATATGCATCTTCTACAGTTAGTTGCAATGCTCATTATGCTGAATGTGTCAAACTTAATTTTGTCTGTACCCATGTAAATTGATATTTTGACAAATCATTACATGTTTTCACCAGGTGTGGCAAAAGAATAATTTAATATTTCTAATACACTGTTTCAAACTTGTATAAACTAGGTCGAGAAGATGAGACATGCCTATATTTAGTGTCCGACAATGTTTCGGTTATGATTATCAAAGAACTAAGCTAAACAAAGTTCTTAAGTTTAAAATACAAGGTTCAGCTATCCAACATGGTAGAGGTTATTTGGATTTAGGGATGATTCTTTGGATAAATTTTGTTCTCTACTGTTGGTGGAATTAGTCATTTGACAATGATATGCTTCAACGATTCAAAGTTGCCAACCCTGGATTCGGAGCCATTTCTAGCCATATGAAATTCACTTCTCATTAACCTATTAAGTATCAAGCTCAATCGATACAAAAAGTTAACTATTATCAATGGTTCATAGATGAACCTAATAGTTTTTGTTTTTTTATAAGCATGAACCAATTAGTGATATTTGTTTTTATTTTTGGATGAGGCAAAAATAATTCTAAAAGTGTATAATTGGTTTTAATGTTTGGATGTTCTCAGTTAAATTGATTTTGCAAATACGTCGATTCTAATTTAAAATGAGAATTTGATGCTTTTTTTTTTTTTTTGAGGGGAGAATTTGAAGCTATTGTTCCCATTTTTTAGCTTTAAGTTTATTATCCAATTATCTTTTCCGATAACAAATTTAAATATAAATTATTTTACATTCAATTCAATTTTAGTTAAAATCAATTTATTCAAAATCAATTTTTGTTACGCCAGTTGAAACACCCACCTTAGTTGCGACTAATCTTTGATGCCTATGTTGATCTTATTACATGAGAAGATAGATACGAGTTTCTATAGGGTGGATAACCAGGGATGCATTTGTAGTGGCATACTATTACTACTTTGGAAACTTAAGTATGCGGGCGAATCACCAAATAAATGATGAATAATGCTAAGAACATACTCTATAACACATATGTCAACACACTCATTTTATTAGTTGGAATTCATGTGTCCTGCCAAATTATGCGGATCTCATTTAAATTTGATGGAAGTCTCATTAATTTCAACGAAGAGAAGAGAGTGATTTGAGATATATGTATTAAAGAGTATGTTATTAGCACTCGTCGTAGATGGTATATGGTGGATTTGCATCTAATCATATTTACCTCAATAATTTATAGTTTATTCTTAGCTAATTAACCAACAACTAAATAGTTGGTATTTAATTTATTTAGTTGAAAATAAGCTGTATTTAATTAAATTGTAGTCAACTCGTAACTAGTAGTTTATAGTTATTTAATTAATACATACTATGGTCTTTATGTGAACCAAAAGAATTGGTCCTCCTTAGAAGCTAGCACCTAAAATGGTCAAGTTCGTCTATAAGAAGACAATAACTTAAGAGGAGGTTGATGCATTCAGTGTCGGGACTGAAAATATTACAATGGTCCAAGTTCAACAATAACCAACACTTAGTATGAGGTTGATTCTAGTTCAAGCTCGTTAAATGTTTTATGCATGTTGGTACTTTAACTTGTTTTTTGGTTTGATGTCTAAAAAATTATTAATAAAAATTGTATAAGAGCTCGGGACTAGATCTTCTAAAATTAATGAACTTAGAAGTAATAGTGCATGGATAGGAATTAGAAAAGGAAGAGAATATGAGAATTAAAACAAGTTTATTGGCTCTCAATATTGAAAAAATTATATCTTTTTTCTGTTTGAGTGTGATTTTTCCTTTCTAAGCATTTTTGCTTTGTGTTATTTTTCAATTTGGACCTGAATTTCAACTTTCCACAATTGTGATCAGCTGCATGCATTTTAAGCACAATATATCTTAGACCCTATTTGGATGAACAACTTAATTAATTGTTTATATCGTAAGCGTTTTGATCATTTAAGTGATTATGCATTAGCTATTTCTATAACAAATGATAAAAATAGCTAATGCATAATCATATTCATAGGTTGTTTTTCTCTATCTTTTACACATGTTTGTTTTTCGGAACTTATACATACATATTTTTTTATGGGAAAAGGAGGTTAAACCTCCCCAAAAAAAAAAAAAAAAAGAGTAAAATTAATCTCCCCTCGAAAACAAGGTCCCTGACCTAAAATAGCTAAAAAAAAAACAAAAAATTGGTATAGAATTAAGACCACGTTTCCATTAGTGATTGTTGTGATTTGTGTGATTTCCATTAGTAATTTAACAAGCGTCAAAATTACATCCTAAAAAAGTGTCCAAATTGCATCTAAAAAATAAAAATAAAAATAATAAAAAAAGAAAATAGGGATTTGTTTTTTCCATATGGACATCACAAGACATGTGCTTCTGCACCCACTCCAATATTCCATGAGTCAATATAATGCATTTTCCATTTTCTGATATGACTAAAGTCTTCATCAAATTTACAAACTACAAAAAAAATTAAACCTGCTTTCTTTCCTTTTGAGTATTTTTTTTTTATTCATGCAAAACAATCACGTGGTCACATGCATGGCTTTGTTCAAACAACCTCTATCAATGAGAGGATTGGGACTATAAAATCGAAGACGATGTCAGGTAAGTTACACGAAAAAATCATAAGAAAAAACTTGAGAGGAACAAGAGAAAATACCCCAAACACCACCATTATTTTCTTCTTATCCAATCCCGTTTAATAAAACATCCAACCAAAAACAAAAGGAAAGAAGAATGAAAAAACAACAAAATAAAATAAAATCATTCTCTCTTTATTTTTTTCCTCATCTTCATATCTCTCTCTTTCTCTATTGTGAGACAACACACTCCTCTTCTTTATGTCTATCGAGTTGCAAGAGGTAATGGTGTTATAGGGTTCTCATTCCCTTGAACTTTCATTTTCATTGGGTAAGACTTTTCGTATTTGAACAACCATTTGGTGCAACTTTTATGGTAAAAAACAATGGAGAGAGAGAGTAAAATTATAATGTGAATATGAAAGAGAAAGTTGTTTAAAAATTGTCACAAAATAATTGTACGAATATAATTTCACTTTGAAAAAAATAATATTCATACAACCATTTTGTGACAATATTCCGTCAAAAAAAAAACCATTTTGTGACAATATCTGAGCCAACCCTCTCTTTCATTCACTCGTTAGAAAAATGTCAATGTTGATTCACTTAGTAAGAAATTGACTCATGTTCTGCATAGTTGTAGATTCATATTCCGTTGTTGTCGTGACCACCTTTTTAATGGATGATCTATAAGTATATTGATCGATGTACATTAAAGCTTTTCAATATTCAGTAAGGCCTAAAATCCAACTCATCTAAAGAAGTTCTATTAAAATATGATAACAATTTCATTGCCCAAAAAGAAGTGATATTGTACCAACACAAAAAAAGTTGGTATGACCCTTAAAAAAAGTTGGTATGACAATTTCAATTTCATAAAACGGGAACAGTTAAAATAAAAAAACGGAAGGGTTGATATTAAAAAAAAAAATTACAAAAGATTGTAAAAAATTCCACAGCCGGGAATCGAACCCGGAATTCATATTCATTGAATTTGCCTGGTGTGCTACTGCGGATGCTATGATAACACTTCGCCAGTTATTAATATAAACTAGGTATAGTCAGGGTATTTTATTCTTCTAGCCAGTTTTTTTTAATTTACAGATAACCGCTGCTATTTTTTTTTTTTTAATTATGTTTTAGGTCTCTATATATAGGCGTTTTTCTAACATTAATCCCTACTTAAATTTTATTAAATATTTGGTCCCCAATGTTTTTTCCGTTAGCAAAATAGATTCTCTTGTTGCTGATTGAGCAAACGGTGAAGCACATATGGATGTCACATCTGACTTTTTTTTTTTGGTTAAATATGTTTTTAGTTCCTGTAAAATTGAGACATTTTAAGTTTAGTCCTTACTTAATTTTAATAGTTGTTTTAGTCCTTATAAAAATACTATGCATTCAGTATTAGTCCCTGCTCAATTCAAATTTGTTCAATTTATGCTTAAACCCTTGTATACTCCCACTAGTTTTGCATGAAGTGGGAGCATATGGGTTGGTTCAAATTAATATGAAATTATTTTCCCACGCTTATTCAATATTTTGCCCCTGGTTAATGATATTATGTTCTATTCAAATAATCTATGTTGATTCAACATCTTTTGGTCAACGTAATCAAAAAAAAAAAAAGCTTATTATTCGGTATATCATATTGGTTTCATAATTCTAAGAAGACTATTACTTTTCCCACCATATGGCCTTCTCCCGCGCCCTGTAAAATTTTCAAAAATGTCCTTGTGCATTCCGGATTTTAAAATCTGGATTCATGTTTACTATTTCAGATTTTATAATCCGGACAATTCTTATGTATAATCAGCCATCAGACTCTCTCACATTTCAGCAGTTTTGAGTTTTGCTTTTAAAAACAACAAAAAAAGTAAGTAAAAAATGTTAAAAACCTGTCGAATAAAATCATAAAAATAGCACCTAAAAATTAAATAAAACTAATGCAAATTTTTTCTGATTTTTCTGAGAATATGAAAAATTTTAAAAATTGAAAAATGTGTCTAAACGATAGAATTTTGGATTTTGAGGGGCGGAGTCCCGTAAGAAGTCCCTTCCTAAGGGAGTCATGGTCCTTGAATTTTTTCTGATTTTTTGGGGAAGTTTCGGAGCAATCCGACCAAGTAGTCCGAAAACCCGATTTTTGACTAAGAATGGGTAACAATGACCCAAAACAGAAAGATGAGAGTTATGAATATTAATATTGTCCTTAAAATGATTATCCATGTTACAAACATGTTTAGAATTTGTGCTGATACAGTTCGGATTATATAATCCGAACTGTTTTACCTTGAAAAAGGGTGTTTAGGGGTTTCCGGATTATGTAATCCGGAAACATCACGTAACGCGCCCTATTTTTTTAAGTTTCCGGATTACAAAATTCGGAAAAAACCCGTTACTCATTTTTTCACCCTTTAACAAAAGAAAACATCATTCCGGATTATATAATCCGGAATGCTCCGAGGGTAATTTTGAAAAAAAAAATAGGGCGCGCGAAGAAAGCCATAGGGTGGGAAAAGTAATGCTCTTCTAAGAATTGGTTCTATAAGTGATATTGGGCTCAACGGGGCTGTTTTACAAATAATATCTCATGGATTTATTGGCGCTACCCTTTTTTTCTTGGCAGGAACTAGTTATGATAAACTATGTCTTTTTTATCTTGACGAAATGGGCGGAATGGCTATCCTAATGCCAAAAATATTCACGATTTTCACTATATTATCGATGACTTCTCTTGCATTGTCGAGCATGAGTGGTTTTGTTGCTGAATTGATAGTTTTTTTTGGAATAATTTCTAGTCAAAAATATCTTTTCATGATGAAAATACTATCATAACTTTTAGTAGGTTTTTTAGTCCCTACAAAAAACAATTACTTCTAATATTAGTCCCTGCTAAAACAAAGTTTGTTTAATTATCCTTAAACTCTTAAATTTTTGAACGATTTTTTTGAGACAAGTTTAGAATACTATGAAAGGTTCAATTACTAAAATTTATAATTTTTTAACATGAAACGAATTAAATATGAATTTTTGAAAATGATAAAAGTTAAAGATAAAAGTAATAAAATCTGGACATATAAATCAAATTTTGCGATAATTTTTTGCGGAACAAAAAATTGTTAAAAAACTTAAGAGTTTAAGTATAAATTAAACAAATATGAATTGAGCAGAGACTAATATTGAGTGCATAGTATTTTTGTAAGGACTAAAACAACTATTAAAATTAAGTAAGGACTAAACTTAAAATGCCTCAATTTTATAGGGACTAAAAACATATTTAACCCAACAAAAAAAAAGTCAGATGTGGCATCCGCATGTGCTTCACCGTTTGCTCAATCAACAACAATTAACAGTGAGGACCTATTTTGCTAACGGAAAAAAATGTAGGGGATCAAAAATTTAATAAAATTTAAGTGGGGATTAATATTGGAAACACGCCTATTTATAGGGACCTAAAACATAATTAACCTTTTTTTTTAATAAATTAAACAAGTAGCTATTTTATTTATTTATGAGAAACGTAGTCAATAATTTGTAATTTGTGTTGGTACTTGGTACAAGTTTGCAGTATGTAACATGTGAAAAATATCGTAACTATGGGAGTATAGAGTTTCGGTTCGTAGTGATTGTACTAATTAATTAACTAGGTGCCATTTAGCTTGGATCTATGAAGTTTTGGTTTAAGATGGACCAATTTTTTTAACCTTTAGATTGAAACAACAATCAATTTTTATCATGGTCCATCCACATTAAATACAACCCATCAATACATAATAAAATGTAAATGACATAAAAGAACATTTGTAATTCATAATAAAATGTAAATCAATTAATATTTAAGATATTTAATAATTTAAATTAATCAATTTAATATATATTTTACATATTAATAATTTTTTTTTAATTTTTTGGTCAAAATACTTAATTAATTTCTTTTGATTAAATTATATTTTTAATTTAATTCATTTTAATTTTTATACTTCATTTAAATTAAATAAATATTTTCAGTTTTTTTTATAATATTTCAGTTTTAAGATTTATTTTACGTGTATCAGATTTTTTTCATTAATATTTAATAATACAATTTTATTTTAAAAACAAAACAAAAAATAAGAAACCCATAAGATTAAAAACAAAAATATTAAAGAAAGAACAACAACAACAACAATTCAAAAAGAAGTTATTTTATAACATAAGCAACAACAACTAGATTTTTTCTTTTCGTAAAAAAAAAAAAACCAATTGAATACTTATTTAATTCATGTTTTTTTTTTTTTAAAGAAATTTAATTCATATCCCTTCAAAACAAAATAAATTAATTCATATATTACTTAAAAACTCGATCAATACAAAGTGCCGTAAGAAAAAGACTACTTATGTTGCTAAATGAAGAAAAAAAATGTGACAAAAAAAAGTAGAGAGATTAAATGAGAGTTATAGAAAAGATGGGTGAGATTTGGTGTTTATAAACCATGATAAAATTTGATAGGTTCATATGATCTAATGGTACAAAAAATTGGTCTATCATAAAAACAATATTTTTATAGGTTCATTTTATACTTCACCCTCATACTATAGTAAGCTATCAATAATTTTTAAGAAAAAATTCGTTTTTACGCAAATGAGTTTCTCCTTCTGCTCAACACTTTATTCGCATTGGTATTCAAAATTTTCTTATCAGAAAAGGAAAGGAAGAACCAAAAACCATAATCACATAATTTGCAATTTGTGTTGGTAGTGGTACGAGTTTGCAGTATCGACATGTGAACAGTATGGAGCTTTGGTTCGTAGTGGCAGTACTACTTAATTAATTATAGTAAGTTATCAATAATTATTATTTTTTTTTAAAATTGTTATTATGCAATATGAGTCTTTCCTTCTGCTCAACATTATATTCGCACGGGTACTCAAAATCTCTTTATGCGAAAAGTAGAAGAATCATAATAGTTAGTTGCAACAAACTAGTGTCCACTCACCAAAACATTTTTTTATATTCACTTTTTTCCTTCTTTTTTTATCAATGTTATTTTGCAAGAGACCTTTTCTTTCTCTAAATTTTCTGCAAGACTTATTTGTATCATTAAAGGTTTTCCTTTATACTCAACTTATTCTTCATCTTTCTTCGATCTTAACCTATTTATCTCGGTTCACCAATTCGGAAGTTTTAAATAAATTATTGGTGAATTTGTACAAATCAATTCGCAAAAATATCATTAACGGATACTCAAATTCCAATTCACAGTTCATAACTTATCTGACAACTTATTAAAATGAATCCCACAAATAATCATTTGTATATCTCTCTTGTAAATAGATTGTAAATGGGGTAGAAAATGGAGCAAACTCAAACACATAACCTACTACCTCTTACGTCATCAGCCAAAACATTTAACCTAGAAGCCTATAACATCAGCTTCACACACTGTTTAAATTTTGATTGTAATCTAAATTTTTGTTTTGAAAATAGTGATTTTTAGCCAAAAGTTATCGATTTATATTTTCTTTTCACCATTTGTTGGCTAATTAAATATCTTGGTTTTGATTAAAATTGCAATGTGTAAAATTATCGAGCAAAAATATGGACAAGATGAAGATCAAAAGTTCATTTCAAAATTGAATTTGTTATTTCAACCCAAAGGATCCTGCTGCACTTTCTGCGAAAGTAAAACAAACGCTTGTGATACTAATAATATTGTGAAGGGTAGGCCATAATAAAATTCTTTAATGTGAATGTTAGTTAAACGAGGATCTATAACGCTCCAAAATGGAGGACAAAAATTTGTTCCTTTACATCAAGCTTTTGCGAAACTCATTCAAAACTTACTCGAACTATTTCGCAACAGAAAACAAAAGCTATGGTTTTGGCTCATCCGGATAGAGGTAACAAAACAAGGGATTTTCGCAGTTTGTGAATCTCTTCAATCTAAATCTTGTCCCAAGACAAATGTTTGAAATTACATGTGTTGTTTCTATCTTCTTCTTCTTCTTCTTTTTTCTTTAACAAGATAACTATCTTCTTTTTGAAAATATAAGTTAAGAAAAGAAATTGTTTTAATGCATATATTTTCTTTTTTCTTGGAAAAGTTATTGTTCCCAACTGTTTTTTTTATTAACTATGGCACCATCCCGTAAGCTTAACTCAGTTGATAGGGATATTACATATTATATGCAATGGCGGGGTTCGAACCCTGGACACTCCACTTCTTCACATTTAAATGTGTGAGCTCTATCCACTAGACTACTTGACCAAATAAAAAGAAACTATGGCATCTGAACTCAATGAAGATAGAGTGGATAGTTTCCTTTCCGAAGTTCATCGATTCGAATCAAATATAAATGTTGTAAACTGATGTAATGTTTATCTCTTTCAAGTTATAACAAACAAACTAGCTATGATTATCTATTTCAATGACACCAACAATATAACAAAAAAATATAATCTAAATTCTTTTTTTAATGACACCAACAACAATCTTTATTATAGAAAAAATTGTTTAAGGATATAATTGGGATAATGGAAAAGTAAGTATAAATATATTCATCTAGTTTGTTACACTTTTTAAATGATAAATGAAAAAAATCATAATGTGTTTGTTATATTTTTTAAATATTTAAATTTATTCTTATCTATTTGTTACATGTGTTATTTGTATTAAAAATTAAGGGCATTTTTGGAAAGAAAATTTCAGCTCAAAAGAGCTGAAAGGGATAGTTTTCTTTATATATAATATAGAATTTTTTTGGTAATGTTACAATGTAACGAGGAAAAGAGAAAAAGAAAAAGAATAAAAAAAAAAGAGAAAAAAGACGAAATTAAGTTTCAAGTTTATCTCTCAGGATGAGAGATTCCATGCCAGACAGAGGGCAGTTCCAACCAGCAGAGCATCTTGCATGTGATCCTTCCTTAGCTATAAAATCTGCAGACATATTTTGTTCCCTGAGAACATTTTTTTCTATATATTAGAGATGCATTACATGAAAATGGAAATACAACGGTGGTTCATGTTCTTAGGGAACAATCTTTCAAAAAAAAAAATGTTCTTAACGGAAAAAGAAATGATACTGTACCCGCACAAGAAAAATATAAGAGCATCATTATCGGTTGACATTGTGAGTGTTTTTGCTTTTCTGAATGCTATTTTGTTAAACAAGTGAGGATATTTTAGAATTTGGCATGGCAACCGTTCCTCTGCAATGCTTCCGTGGTATTATACATTGTTGAATTTATAAACTATTATAAAATTAAATTATGGTGTTAAAGGGTGTTATATATTAATATAAAATACAATTGTGATGTATATTGTGAGGTTTTGTGCGACCCATTTGAAAATTTTGAAGAGTAGTATGGATATTTAAAAAATTTAGTTGAGAGGTTTAAATAATAGGGAAGTGTGAAATACTCCCTCCGTCCCTAAATAAATGACCTAATTGACTCTGACACACATACCAATGCATATGTTTTATCTTTGATATCTTCAATTCTCTACTAAAAAAAATTATAAAAATTTAATATTTTAAAAATACTCATCGAGACGAATCCAACAACATCTTACATGATATTATTCATCTTTGTAAATTAGTAAAAAAATATGGTCAAAGTATATCAAGTCAATAATGCATATTGTCAACTAAGTCATTTATTAAGGGACGGAGGGAGTAATATAATGTATTCAGTGGGATCCATTTATACCACTCATATGAGTAGTATGGATGTGGATGCTCTAAGGAACATTTCCTCATAAAAAAAAAAAAGATAAATCGGAAGAGTTGGTAGTATTAAAAAAATGAAAAAATATAGATTGCATAAAAATTCCACAGCCGGGAATCGAACCCGGAATTCATAATCAAAGTTGAATTTGCCTTGTGTGCTACTGTGGATTCTGTGATATGATATCGCCAATTATTTAATATGTAGTATAACAATTTTATTCTTCTGGCCATAATTATTTTCTTTTTTAATTTACAGATAACTACTATATTTTTTAATAAAATAAACTAGTAGCTCTTTTTTTTTTTTTTTGAGAAAAGGAAAGGAAGAACTCTGAACCATAGTCACATAATTTGCAATTTGTGTTGGTATGTGGTACCGGTCGTAATATTGACATGTGAAGAATATGGTGTATATAGAAGTATAGAGTTTTGGTTGGTACTAACAATACTATTTATTTAACTATAATAAGCTATTTTATTTTAGGGTAATTATAATAAGATATCGATAAATTTTAAAGAAAAAGTTTGTTATATACAATATGAGTCTTTCCTTATGCTCAACATTATATATTCGCAATATGAAATTAATTTAACTTTTAGATTTAACCATTTGTTGGCTAAATATCTTGGTTTTGACCAAAATTGCAATGTGTAAAATTACCGAGCAAAAATATGGACGAGATATGAAGATCAAAAGATCATTTAAAAAATTAATTTTTTTTAACAAGGGAAAATAGAATATATTAATTTGTTTTACTTGTTACATATTTCCTCCGGTCACATTTATGAACAAAAAATAATTTTTTAGGTACATTAGATAATTAATGTATTTGACCTATAAATATGACTGGATACATTGTATCTAAAAAAGTGTTTTTTTTATTTTTTATAAATGTGACCGGATGAAGTATATTAGTTGTTTCAACCCATAGAATCATGATGGTCTTTCTGAGAAAGTAAAACAAACGCCTGTGATACTAATAATATTGTGAAGGGTAGGCCATAGTAAAATTCTTGATATTCCAAGTGTTGTTTCTATCTTCTTTTTAAAAAATATAAATTAAGAAAAGAAATTGTTTTGATACATGTATTTTCTTTTTTCTTGGAAAATTTCATTTTTCCCAATTTGTATTAACTATGGTATCTGAAGAACAAAATGAAGATAGAGTGGTTAGTTTCCTTTCCAAACTCACATACTTGGTCCATTTCAAAGATAATATTGTTGTAAACTGATGTGGATAAACACAAGGTAAATCACGAACTGACATGAAATCATAAGTAAACTGATGTGATGGAATAGGGTTTGAGCATAATTAAGTTGGATAGGTTACATACAAGAAGAGCAAAGGTCCTTCTCCAACATCGATTGAAGAAAATATTGTCATGATTTTTTATTGCATTGTTCAGATCCATCGTTTATTTTGCAACATCAATTTACAACAATCATATATAACAAATTTATCTGTCGTCCAAGGAGGTCATAGAACTTTCAGCGTCCGATGTGTGAATCTTAAGCATCTAAACTATTATAGAACTTGCAAAATCTGTTAAGATGTTGAAGATCTGTTAAAATTATGCATGCAAGCCCGTTTGGAATGACTTTTATAAATGAATTACGACAAGAACATGAATTTTGTATATATAACTTTAAGAAATCTTAATCGTGTTGAAAGAAGCACTTGTGAAACTCATGAAGGTTGATTTGTGTTGAATTTGGTGAGTTAGTTTAGAAATTTTGAAGGTTTATAATAACTTTGAAATAGAACAAATCATTGAGTTTCAAGATTTGTTGATCTGGCTCAATTATATGAGCACTTAAAATAAAATCAACCGCTCTATCTCCATCTTATGGTATAGCTAATAAAATGGAGAAGATATTGGGTGCAATCAATTTTTCAATAAAACATAAACGACAATTTAATTTTTTTTTATAATTTAACGTTTTAAAATATAAGATAGAATATAATATCAAACATTTAGCTTCAGAGATGAAGATTATATTCAGGTGATGGTGCACAACGTGCATCCACATTTTCTACTTAATGGCTGTTTGGTACTACGTCGTGTTAAGAAAAATTACGGCAAAACACATGTTGATGGGGAAGCCTAAACGTATAACTTCGTTGTTTTCACATCAAAAACTTCTTAGGACACGAAAATGAAGTAGTTGAGTATGTCAAACGAGGGCTAGAACTTTAGGTCTGCAAAAAGCAGCCACCAAAGCCTTTTCTTGATATCGAGACAGAAATTGCTCTTTAGGTTAACTAGAGTAAAAGTATAAAGGAACTTTTTAATTTGATGGTTTTTTATTATGAACATTGTATTTGTTTGTACAAATTTTGGTCTTACTTTCCATTTGGTTTTTCCTTTTACAAGGTTGAGGAGCAACAAAAGAAAGCCTTGAAAGATAGATCACATCATATTTGATTATGATATATGATAGAGTCTATGATAAAATGAACGAAGAAGTTAAGTGTGGGAGCTTTCACCAACACATTTTTAGAGTTGTGAAAAATTGTCATGTGTCCATACCCTATCTATTCTTTTCCAATAATTGAGTTTAACTAGTTTTCTTGTTTACTCTTCCGATGGCCAATGATAAAAAATTGTTCATTTTGGGTTATTTACGAAATGACATTGTTACTCTTCAACGTGTAATCTTATGATGCAGCAAAAATATGGAGTATTGTTATGAAGAAAAAGAGCAAGATCTAAATTGTGAGAAGCAAAGACGAATACCCCTATGCTGACAAAGACAAATACTCCTATATTACATGATCATATATAATAAAGCATGCCAACCAAACGATATAAATATATGGAACTAGAACGTTTTTCCTGAACTTAAAGAACAATAAATTGAGGATTTTTTAATGTCAAATGTTAGTAGATAGTTTGTTAGATTAATATTTTACTTATTCGTCTGAGTTTGAACTCATAATCTTAAAACTTTATTGTGCTTAAATCAGTTGAGCTATCCAATTTTATAAAAAAATTGAGGACGTAAGTACGCTTATGCAATCAATTGACGTAGAAATCAATTACATTCAAGATAGAAGGCCAAAATTTGATAATGGTTTTAAGAAAAAACGTGTTGAACAAATAATTTGAGTTATAAAAAATAACAAGAATATCATAATGATTCCACCATTTGGAGGAGAGTTAACTCCATCTATAAAATGTTGTTTCGCGATGTATAAATCTATTAAGAGATAAATTTATATGCTCTGATGATTTAAAATTAATTTTTTTATATGTGCGTTTAACTAAATAATATCACAATAACGTATGTTCAACTTTGATGTTGTTGTGACTATTTTTTTGTGGTTGATCGGTAAGCACACATGTCAATGTGCCATAAAGTCTACCTTAACACATAGTGAATCACAAAATCCATCTCATCTAAAACTTTTTTAAATAAAAATGTTATAATATAGAAAATTGTATATCTTCAAGCAAATATAAGAAATGGGTTGAAGGAGGTATAACAATTTTATTGCCCAAAAAGACGTGATATTTGTACCCGCATATGAAAAAAATAAGGAAAATTCAGCTCATAAAAAGAATAAAAAAAAAAACCGAAGAGTTCTCAAAAAAAATATATAACACGGAAGGAGTTGGTATTAAAAAAAAATACAAAAGATTGCAAAAAAGTTTCCACAGCCGGGAGTCGAACCCGGAATTCTTAATAGGTGGAATTTGCCTGGTGTGCTACTGTGGATGCTGTGCTATGCT
This sequence comes from Medicago truncatula, assembly GCF_003473485.1. NCBI lineage: Eukaryota > Viridiplantae > Streptophyta > Magnoliopsida > Fabales > Fabaceae > Medicago > Medicago truncatula. The sequence continues at coordinate 39,885,733 of NC_053046.1, forward strand.
TCTGCCAATTTAATAATAATACTATGTATGGGAAGGAAATTTTATTCCTCCAACCATAGTTTTTTATTTATTTATATATGACCACTAATTTTTACTCCCTCCGTTCCTTTTTAAGTGTCAATTTTGGAGAAATTTTTTGTTCCTATTTAACTGTCACTTTCGAAGTTCAATGCAACAATAAATGTTGTTTTACCAATATTGTCCTTAATTATTTATTGCGGAGAGAGAAATATATGAAATAAGATATTAAATAAATAAGGTCATTATAGTAAAAGTATAGCTTATTGCATCAAAAGTAGTATCAATTGTTGATTGTCTTGGTTTATGTAAAATATTAAAATATGACAATTAAAAAGGAACGAAGATAGTATATATTAAAGTAAACCAGTTACTCTCTTTTATAGATTCGGAAAGGAAAAACTAAGAACCACATTGTAATTTACAAGTTTGAATCAACTCTATTCTATCTTTAATTTATTGTCTATTTTATGATAAAGATAGACACAAATGAAATGTTAAGGAGAGTCACTTATTATTTATTTATTAAAATGAAATTTATTAATCAATCACATTGTATATCTCTCTCGTAAATAAATTGTAAATAGGGTTACAGATATTGTGCAAATTCAGATTCGTAACCTACTACCTCTAACATCATTTGGATAAAATAATACTTAAAAAGAACATAATCTAAAATGAACATTCAAAAGAAGGGCAATATGACCCATTTAAGTTAGAAGATAAGAATATTACTTCTTTATCATTACATCATAGAGATCATTTGATTTTATTTAGGGTTAATTAAGATTATGATCCCTATAAATATCAGCAGTTGTGTTTTTAGTCCATATAAAAAGAAATCATACGTTTTAGTCCCTACAAAAATTTTTGTTGGTGCTTTTAGTCTAACACAAATATCTTTTACTCTCCTTCTAGTTTTATTAATACTATTATTCTCGAAGAAAAATATGGTAAAAATAGCTATATTGGAGTGCTTATGGAAATAAGCTAAAAAAAAGCTTATGTAAAATATCATAAGTTGTTGTTTTCACAAGCTCTCTAAAACAGTCTTGCAAATCCTTATGTCAATATATAAATTAAAATAAGCCAATTTAAACAAGTTTATGGTATTCTCATTTGATATTGTGCATTAAATAAGGCTTTGACTCAATATTGAGATGATCAGAACAGAACAAGCAATGTTACCCAAAAAAAAAAAAAAAACAAATGTGCTTCTGCACTCACTCCCTTCTTTGAGTCAATATTAATGCTTTTTTCCTTTTCCTAATTAATATGACTAAAGTTTTCATCAAATTTACAAACCACCAAAAATTAAACCTGCTTTCTTTCCTTTTGAGTATTTGTTTATTTGATTCATGGGAGGATTGGGATTTAAAATCGAAGAAGAGGTCCTTAAGTTACACGAAAAAATCATAGGAAAAAACTTGAGAGGAACAAGAGAGAAACACCCCAAAACACCACCATTATTTTCTTCTTCTTACCCAAACCCATTTCAAAATTAAATACCCAACCAAAAACAAAAGAAAAGAAGAATGAAAAGATAGCAAACCAAAAAGTTAACTTTTTCTTATATTAAAGACCAGAGGGGAGTATTCTTTATCCATAGAAGGAAGATCTTTCTCATCTTTGATGTTTTTATATGGAGCCTATCTAATCATATCGGATATTGTTTGAGAAAATGTTGTGATCAATAGTTTATCATTTTGTTGTTCAGTTGCTCGTGATTTAGGGTCGTATAAATGATGTGTTTAAAAATATAATTGAAAGTAAAAAAGTCACTCAAAAATCTCTTTATATATAATATAAATAATATAGGAAAATTTTAAAAAATAAATTTTGGTTCTAGTAAGCAAAATTGACTCGTCCTCCACTACACATGAGTTTAAATTTTGAATTTTTATTGAGGATATATAAACACATCTATCAAATATTTCAGAGTCTGTTATGAGCACTGACGAATCCTGAAAATCTAAACTTATCAAAACTTTTTCTATCAAAATTATTATAATATAGAAAATTAAGTTAATTGTTTATCTTCAAGCAAATACGAGAAGAGAAGTGTTATTTGAACAACCATTTGATTAACAACTTTTGGGACAACCATAATTTACAAAGAAAAAGTTGGTATTTGCACGAAAATCAAAGCAATAGAAAAATAAAGTAAAAAATAATGTGAGTATGATAGAAAAAATTGTTGCAAAAATTATCATAAAATGGATGTTCAAATATCATTTCTCTACGAGAAAGGGGTAAGAAAGAATAATAAAGCGGTATACCACAATTTCTTTGTACACAATCTTGTCAAAAAAATTCATTTGTACACACAAAAAAGATGATATACCAATTCAATCTAAAAGGTAAAATTTCCCTCAAAAAAGGAAAGAAAAAAAAAATCTAAAACATAACAATTTCTCTAATAAACCAAACAAAAACGAAATAAATTAGAAAAGATTGCAAAAAAAATTTCCACCAAGAATTCATAACAATTGAATTTGCCTGGTGTGCTACTGTGGAAGTTGTGATATTCTTCCGTCAGTTATTTATATATAGTAGACTACTGTGTGGTCAAGGTATTTTTTTTATTTTAGTTTTATCTTAGTTCTTTATTTTATTTTATTTTTATAAAATATCACCAGTTCTTTTTTTAATAAATTAAACCTCTATCTTTTTTTTTTTATAAGAAATCGAAAGGAAAAATTATGAACCACTACGAGTTAACTTATTACCTTCATCGGTAAAAATCGTACTTAAGCGAGGAGAAGCATGATCTAACATAAATCAATTGTTTCGAATTGGACCTAAATTCACTCATATTATTGATAGTTCACAAAAGAAGGCTAAGATTCAATAAAGCGCTTCAAAGCATCTAAGGACTAGGTGCGCCATCAAGGGCTACAAAGAGTTGGGAAAATATACTACTAGTGTCAAAATTTACAAGAGGTTGCAAACAAAGGGAAACATAATAAACTAAAATCATATGGAACAAGTAGTAACACCACATTATGCAAGCTTATGCGCACACCAATTTGTCTATGTATGAGCAAAGCAAACTGTACTATTTCAATTTCTGCTCCGGAGCAAACAACGAATTTCATGGATCAAAAGAAGTAGTGCCGGAGCCGGGAAAAAAGTTCTAATAGGCCACTAAAATAAACTATAATATATATAAACACAAAATTAAATTGTAATAAGCATTACACACAAAGTTGAAGAGACAAAATTTGACCAAAAAGCTCGGGAGAGTACTTTAAAAGAATGAATTACATATTTTACTACCGCTATAAATTATGAAACTGTTTTTTCTATAATAGAACTGTTAATTGGAAGAACTTTCAGTTGGCATCATAATATAAGAGAGGTTTGAAACCCCGGTAAATTAGAAGGTCTGTAAACCTCCACTAATCAAGTATAAGAATGACAAAAAAATTACATATGCCACTTTTGGAACCGTCGAAAATTAAAAACGTTGAAAAATTGTTTAAAATCTTGCAAAATGGACCTAGGATTTTAATTTTTTTTCGATTGGGTCACTACATCACTTTGTGGAGATTTGGATCTGCAGAAAAATAAAATCATCGTCAAATTATTTAAAATCTCACAAAATAAACTTATGATTGTTACTTTTTAAATTTTCCTAGTGGGTCGTGCCCCGTCCTAGCCCATGAAAGGCTCCGCCATTGAAAAGAAGTAAAATTTTCCTAGTGGAAACGTCCTTTCCCGAAATTCTTCACTTTGCTAGATTACACCGGGTTGAAACTCTATCTAGAAGCAAAGTCCATGAGAAAGCCACCACCTTAGAAGGTGCCGGACTATTCCAAAGATTATCAAATACCATTTCCTTGTCATCACTCACACCACCCTCTAGTAAACACAAGCTCTCAAGTAAATTATAACAAGACTTTACCGAGAACAAACCTTCATCCTCTGATTCCCACCTCCAAGAGTCCTCCACACCCAACCAACGAAACGAAGCTACCAAAACCAACAAATTTTGAAGTAAATCCCCTTCCCACAAAACATTGAGCGTCGCCAAGTGAGGGACCACCTACTCTCTCCATCCCGGATCCCGCAAACATCCTCTACCCATGCGTCTTTTTGGTTAGATAGCGAGAAGAGGCGCGGAAAAGTAACACAAAAAGGGTTACTTCCCACCCACTTATCTCTCCATAAACTTGTAGTCATACCATTTCCCACCTTTAGAACCACCTCCCTCGTGAACGCCAATCGCCTCCTCTAACCACTCTATCTCCGTCTTATGGTACAGCTATTAAAAAGGGAAGATATTGCGTGCAATCAATTTTTCAATTAAACATAAACGACAACTAAAAAATAAGATAAAATATAATATCAAGCATTTAGCTTCAAAGATGAAAATTATATTCAGGAGATGGTGCACAACGTGCATCCACATTTTCTACTTAGTGGTTGTTTGGTGATGTGTCGTGTTAAGGAAGCTTCAACGTATAACTTCTTTGTTTTCACGTCAAAAACTTTTTGGGACACGAAAATGAAGTGGTTTAGTGGGTGAAACGAGAGCTAGAACTTTAGGACTGCAAAGCCATTTCTTAATATCGAGACAAAAATTGGTATCCAAGCTAACTAGAGTAAAAGTAGCATGGAAGTACATTGACCTTGCTTTTTAATTTGATGTTTTTTTTTATGAACATTGTATTTATTAGTACACATTTTGATCTTACTTTCCGTATGGTTTTTACTTTTCAAGGTTGAGGAGCAACAAAAGAAAGCGTTGAAAGATAGATCACACCATATTTGATTATAATATTATGCTGGAGTCTATGACAAAATGCACGAATTAGTTAAGTTACCAGTCCATTGATAAAACATTGTGAAGAGAAGAAGGTATGATGGTTGTGCCAACACTCTTTTAAAGTTTCATATTACCAAAGGTCAAATATTGATTTACATTTTAATTATATTTTCACTTTTCAATAGTATACAAAGGTATTAGTGTCAATCCGAGACTTGGTGTTTTTTTTTTTAACAAGCTAAAATGAGATATATTAACAAAAACAGTTGCTTCCTAGCACAAAGAGTACAAAGAGAAGTAGAGCATAATTACAAAAAACCAGTCCAAATAACTCCAAAAAAGCAGAACACCGGTCAACCAATCCCCAAACAAACTAGAGATTGATGCCACCACATATGATAACCAAAAGGAAAGCAAACATTTCTAGCTTTCAACCAGATAAGAGAAGTGATTTTCACCTTCTCCATAAGCTGCACTACCGATTTAACTTTATTAGAGAACAACCTATGGTTCCGTTCACTCTAAATAACCCAAATACAACAGAGCCAAATTAATTGAAGGAATGAACGACGAGAATGATATCCACCAATGGAATAAATGAATTGTTGAAAATGATCCATAACATTATGGGGATCCACAGAAAACACACCAATCCAATTCTTCACCAGTTGCCAAAGAGAGCCAAAAGTAGGACAATGAATGATTAAATGTGTTGCTGTATCATTTTCTCCACAACCTGAAACACAAAGTTGAGAGTCAAGGGGAATAGCTCCACGACCCCATAAATTGTCCTTTGTAGGCCACCTATTACGGAAAAGACGCCACACGCATATAGAAACCTTTAAAGGAACACTTCTGTGCCACACCGCATCCAATATGTCATGATGATCGTGCAACTCTTGCCTCATAAGCATTTGATACATGCCACGCATAGTATAGCCATCACCTGCATCTGGACGCCACAACCATACATCCTGTCTAGAATCCTGTAAAGACACATTAGCCAGTAAAATCATAAGTTCTCTCACTAACTCCTCCTCCCAGGCCAATAACCTACGCCTCCAACCCCAAGCATCCCCTCCGTCATCCCAACCCAAAGCACACATCTCTCCCACCGTCTTGTCTTTATGAATAGAAAATCATATAACCTCCGAAAACCTTCCATCAACTTCGACGACCCTACCCAATAATTCGACCAAAAATACGTATTGAAACCATTACCCACAACTTTCTTTACATTCACGTCAAACCAACTTCCACCCTCCACACCTATACCCTCATGAATTTTCACAATATCTCGCCACCATGCCAATCCCATCCTTCCTCCTTCTTTAAGGCGACCATTATCCTCTCCGTAACGAGAAGACAAGACCTTAAACCACAACCCATCCCTATCCATTAGACACCTCCAACACCATTTACCTAACAAAGCAATGTTAAATTCTTTTATTCTTCGAACCCCCAAACCACCAACCTCCTTAGTCTTACAAACAGATTCCCAATCAACCCAGACAATTTTTCTATTATCCTCACCCCCACCCCAAAAAAATTTAATTAAAATTTCTCCCTAAAAGTGTGGGAGCTTTGGTGTTTGATATGCATGGATGAACTTTCTCCCTAAAAGTGTGGGAGCTTTCTTCCCACACTTTTAGAGTTGTGAAAAATTGTCATGTGACCATACCCTATCTATTCTTTTCCAATAGTTGGGTTTAACTAGTTTTCTTGTTTTACTCCCGAGGGACAACGATAAAATTTGTTTATTTTGGGTTATTTGCGAAATGACATTGTTACTCTCTTCAACTTGTAATCTTATGATGCAGCAAAATTATATCCAGAACCTTGTAAAGAAGAAAAGAGCAAGATCTAAACTGTGAGAAGCAAAGACGAATATCTATACCGTGACAAAGACAAATATATTACATAATCATATAGAATAAACTAAAGCATGCCAAACGATATAAATATATGGAACTAGAATTATTTTTTTAACTTCAAGAACAATAAATTGAGAATTTTTTTAATGATAAATATTAGTAGATAGTTTGTTAAATTAATATTTTATTTATTCATCGGAGTTTGAACTCATAACCTTTAAATTTATTATCCTGAAATCAGTTGAGTTACCAAATCTCTAAAAAAAAAAAAATAGAGGATGTAAGTCTGCTTAAGTACTTATGCAATCAATAGACGTGAAAACCAATGACATTCAAGATGGAAGGCCACAATTTGGTAATGGTTTTAAGAAGAAAAAAAATATGTTCAACAAATAACTTGAGTTATCAAAAAGATAAAAGATTATCACAATGATTCCACCATTTGGAGAAAAGTTAACTCCGTCTATAAATTATTGTTTGGGGATTTAAAAATCTATTAAGATAATTATTACATTAATTTATATGCACCGATGATCTAAAACTTTTTAACATGTGTATCTAATTAAATCATATCATAATGTCATTTATGATATAATTTAAGAAATATTTCCTCATAAAAAAAAAAATGATATTGTACCCGCACAAGAAAATATAAGAAACATTTCCTCATAAAAAATAAATGATAATCGGAAGAGTTGGTATCAAAAAAAATGAAAAAATATAGATTGCGAAAAAGTTCCACAGCCGGGAATCGAACCCGGAATTCATAATCAGAGTTGAATTTGCCTTGTGTGCTACTGTGGATTCTATGATATGATATCGGCAATTATTAATATGTAGTATAACACTATGCGTGATCAGGGAATTTTATTCTTCTAGCCATAATTATTTTCTTTTTTAATTTACAGATAACCACTATATTTTTTAATAAAATAAACCAGTAGCTCTTTTTTTTTTTTATGAGAAAAGGAAAGGAAGAACTATGAACCATAGTCACATAATTTGCAATTTGTGTTGGTATATGGTATGGTACCGTTCGTAATATTGACATGTGAAGAATATGATGTATATAGAAGTATGGAGTTTTGGTTGGTACTAATAATACTATTTATTTAACTATAATAAGCTATTTTATTTTAGGGTAATTATAGTAAGCTATCAATAAATTTTAAAGAGAAAGTTTGTTTTTATACAATATGAGTCTTTCCTTATGCTCAACATTATATTTGCCATATGAAATTAATTTAACTTTTAGATTTAACCATTTGTTGGCTAAATATCTTGGTTTTGACCAAAATTGCAATGTGTAAAATTACCGAGCAAAAATATGGACGAGATATGAAGATCAAGAGATCCTTTAAAAATTTAATTGTATATCTTATCTTCAAGGAAATACGAGAAAGGGGTAAAAAATAAAAAAAAAAAAGAAATATTAAGCAGTACACCACAATTTCATTGTACACAATCTTGTAAAAAAAATTCATCTGTACACAACTACACACCAAAAAGATTTCAATCTAAAACGGAACAATTCCTCTTAAAAAAAAAATACGCGGTAGTTTGTTTTTTGAAAGAACACGGGGAGAGTTGATATGATATTTAAAAAAAATGTTTCACAGCCAGGAATCGAACCCGGAATTCATTACAATTGAATTTGCCTGGTGTGCTACTATGAAGGTTGTGATATTCTTGCGCCAGTTATTTATATATAGTAGTAGAATGTGTGGTTTATATATAAATGTTAAGGTATTTTTCTTTTCTTTTCTTTTCTTAAAGTACACCACTAACTTTTTTTTTATATAAGAAACAGATAAGAAAAATTATGAATCATGAGGAGATAACCTACTACCTCGTACATCACCGACAAAAAATCATACATAAATTAGGATGAATTCAATTTAAAATAAATCAATTGATTTGAATTAGGCTTATCACCCAACCCTACGATCCAAAGTCACAAAAGAAAGCTAAGATCCAATAAAGTTTTTCACATAATCTAAAGATTATGTGTGTCACTAAAGGCTGCGAAGCACCGAATAAGGCGTTTAAAGTCCATCAAAGCCCTGCTTGTCATCAAACATTGACCTGACCTTTGCACCATAATGTTATTACCGTCATGATGCACACATTATTGTATCTTTTTGGAATCTATAAACAGAGTGTCATATTAAAAAAAATGTACAAATTTCTCGGTCCAAGATATTCCTCAAAACACCTTGAGACCTTAATTACTTGAACGTTAGAGTGTCTTTGCAAGTACACCATCCCACGCTAGTGAAGAACGTTCAACAAACGCCTTCGACAATTGTAGTTGCATCATAACACCTTCTTTGACCGTCTCTTTTGATTGTAATAAGATCACCAATCAAAAGAAGGGGAAGTATCGCCATGTTAGCCACAAGATCAACATATTAGTATTTTTTATTTTTTTTAGTCAAATAATGTTTCCCCTTGCCATTTGAGCGAATTTTTGTTTACCCCTGATCCCCTCTAAAAAAAAAAAAGTTTGAGACTTCCTTGCCATTTCAAAAATTCTTTGATTTCGATCCTTCATAATTATTATTTTTATTTTATTTTCAAATGTCATCTATATTATTAAATAAATTTAAAAAAAATGCAATTTTTTCTCCTTTCCTTTTCCTTTATCATCCCTACCACCTTGATCTAATAATCTTCCACTCCTTCATCTTTCTCTTCATATTCATAATTTAATCATCGAATTCATTCAACTCGATAAAATCAAATCACAAATCCATATAAAAAAAAAAACACACAATTTCATTTTACCCCGTAAATTCATATTTTCATCTTCATCTTCGACACCAAAAAGTAAAAGTATAATTAAAATACAAAAATTTAACAAAAATGTTTTCTGGAATCAACATATCAAATTTCTCCAAAATAAACATGAATATTTTTGTTCTCCGTCATCCTCTCGTATAAGTGATTCTCACATAGATATAAAAACAAATTCTTCGTGATTTCGTCGTATGAGTGTTGCATTGTTTTGTTCGTTGTCTTATGTGACATTGTTTGATTTCCTCTTGTTGCGATGTTCTTTTGGTTCATATTGAATGTTCAACTTCAATCAATTATATATTTAATCAAAGATTTGGGCTTCAATGTTACTAATCTGGAGGCATAAGTATTTCGGCTACTTTAATTTTATCATATTGTTCGTAGGTATTTTGTCGTTGTATGTTATTAACTAGGATATTGCTAGTAGATTTATCATTTTCATTTTTAACGATGTTAAATATTTGATTGTTTTTTATGTACTTCATCAATTTGAATGAAAATAATATTTTGCTTTTGGAAAAAATTTACCATAGGTCAACCAATTCCACTTTTGGTATTTTTGGATGCAATTTTTAATTTTGAAGTTACTCGGTGATTGTTCAACCACTTTCTTTTTGGCTCAGAGTCTCGGGATGTTGAATTTGTTGGCCGTATATTATATATTAAAAAAATCAAAGTATTCTTTTGTGCATGATTAATCATTCGAGGTAACTCTTCACAAAAAAATAATAATATCATTTTAGGTAACTGAGATTTATCTAATGAGCTCGTATATCTAGTGAATTTTTTATGAATTTGTTTGACAAAAAGTAGAAGTATTTTTTTTTGAAGGGACAAAAAGTAGAAGTATGTTAAGTAAGTTTATAGCAAATAATTTATAAGTTATACTAATTTATAACGGATAAGTTTAGTGATTAAATTTGAGTATTTGATAAATAATAAGCTTAATGAATATTTAGTTTCTTTCCAAGATTGCAGGGGTAAAATTGAGAGAAAAATAATAAGCTATGAACTATTTAAATTAACATCTCAAAATAAGTTACAAACTAGTATTATTTTTCTTTTTTTAGGAAAAAATGAATTTAAAAAGGTGAGAGATGTGCAACAGAATGACTTTTCAAGAGGTCATTCATCTTATTATTATTCTTGTCCAAACACGCTTAACTGTGAAGTTCTGATGAGATTCGATGTATTAATGCTGGTTTGATCGTCCAAACTATCAAAGTAAGTTATACACTCGGTATCAAACATTGCCAAAGAGAGTCATAGGCTAGATACAAAATGAAAACTATAAAAGAGTGGCTAATTGAGCTTAGATGCAGCTATAATCTCAACACATAATGCACAATAAACATAATATTTTAAAAGTAAAATTAATATTCAATCACTGGCCATTACTTGCCTTATGGAACCATCAATAAGATACCTAGCTAATTATTTCAGAAATTTAATCGAAGCTAGAAATAATTTAATTGTCAGAGCCATGACAAACATTAAACAATGTCACCCTTTATAAGTAAAAGCATTTGAGATTCCAATTATGGTATTGGGGGAGCCATGACTTTGACAAGTAAAAAAGGAAACCAAATGTAAACAACAGAGTAAGAAAGAGACATGAATTATGTCATTTTGCTTGTGCACCAATTTATTTCCTTGCTTTAATGATAGCGCTATATATGTACTCAACCAATTGTTTGATTAGTTTTTTTAATAAAGATTCAATTTGGTCTCTACTAATTTTTTTTCCGGTCCAATTCATTGACTCATAGAAAATAATGTCGAAATAAGTCATGAGAGGGACTAATGTTGTTCTTCGTATGAAAATGTTAAAAGATTAATTTAGGTATTATTTTTGTGAGAGATTGAATTGGACCGTGATAAAATTGTGAGAGATTAAATTGAATATGTATGCTTAATGTTTTTCTTTATTAAAACAATTTGCACGTTTTCAGTCAAAGGCTCTCAAAGCTACTTCACACCCTCAGAAGAATGTCTCCCTAGGCTCAATTCCTCAAACTCAACTTTGGCAGTGGTGGTGTCCATCATCATGATATAAACATTTTTCTTTGATAATGCCATAATTGAGATTTTCGAGTGTTATCCAGATAATCAAGATATATAACATGCATGGTAAAGATTGGAGACTTGACAAAAAATATGCATGATGATTTATGGTGTTTATAACATGATATATACTTTTCCTTAAAAAAAAATGATATATAGTTTTTAAAGTTATAACTTTTTGTATTATATGTAGCTAGAATAAATCGAATTGCAGTGGCCGATATTGAGGTTGTGCCAAATTGCAAGACTACATAGGATTCATGTCAAAAATAAAAATTAATCTTTTGTAGTCTTACAACTCAACTCGATAACATTTAATAATGTCATTTTCATCTATTTGGATCAACAATACACTATATATTGACTATAGTGTATTGATGATCCAATTCTATATAGGGGTTTATAATCAGACAATAACACACTATAACTAGCATTCCAATAAGATCAAAATGTGTTACCCATGCTAGCTAGCTAGTATATCACCTTCAATTAATTATTACCAACTGGTAATTAAAGTTTGAACTTAAGATAATATAAAAATGCCCTCAATTGATTACATTTGGAAAATCCTATACGTCTAACTTCATAATGTTCTATTGTCCTATGACTATATATCTATGCTAAAAAACAAAAACAAAAAAATCATATTGTCAAACTAGATGTAAATTCCAAATCGTACTCAAGTATATGTGTTTGTTTTTGTTTGTTATTTTGGGATTAAGGGAATGGTGAAATACTTAAGTCATGATCAATTCCCATTTCTCCATGAAGTGGTTACAGAAATTCATGCTTAGGTCCTATGGTGAAATACTTGCTATAAATATCATATGCCATCACATTCAAATATCAATAGTAACTTTTTAATGGGAATGAGAGAAAAAGGAATGTAATCTACAAAAGTAGATTTTTCAATAAATTCTTCCAATCTTTTCATGACATAAAGCTAAGGGGCCTTCCACGAGAGGAGGGAAAAATTAAAAAAAAAATTCCACAACAAAAAGCTAAAAACATTTTCACTTGTGTAAAGTAAATGAAGACAGCATCATTTTTAGAGAGAAAAAGTCTAATGTATTCATTGTTCACAGTTTCATGGTTTATTTGTTAAACCCCCACCAGTTTGACCAAATTATTGTTTTTTTGCATTGGCTTGCATCCGACGACAGAAAGAAAAAAAACACTTATCTTTTACTTAATGTCAATTGGGAATTAAACAATGTGGGTTAGAAAATAGACTAAATAAGGCTAACATGGAGTGTTCTTGGATCGAATTCGGATTCTTTGTAGTTGAGAATTCTCGTTTCATGCATTTGGGACAATTGTGAGCGTTAGGTAAAGGTCGAACACTTCAAGAAATATAGATTTTTATTTTATTTAAAATATTGAGTTTGAATCTAGATATTTCGATCTTGATCAAACGGTTAACGATGTTTCGAATGCACGAAGCGGAAATCTCCATATGCATGAATTCGAATGTAATACAAGCACACTCCAACTACTTGATGGTCAAAATACTCGAGACCTAATTAATTACTTTGCCATTTTGATCAATTAAAGGATTTCACCCCAAAACTTTTTTAAAAGGGGTCATAGATATATTTTTTATTAAAAGAGAGAACATGCATAGTCGGAATCATATGGAGTTTTTGTTTTGTTGAAATTCCAAAGTATAGTTTTTATCGACGGTGTCTCGCTGTGATTATGTGAAACATCACCATGATTACAAGAATTGAGAAGCACTTTCATCGTAGAAACTGTCTTTGAATTTTTTTGAAGACATTATATTGAATTTCTTTTAACCTATGATAAATTCCTCCCCAAAAATAGCTAGAATTTACTCTTTGTAGACAACTACAAATATGGAGCTAAGACACACAAACCACTCAATGAATCCAAATTAGTTGAGAATGTAAATTCAATCCAATGACATGTCCTCTTTAAAAAGTGCCAAATATATTCAACAAATAGTCAAAAGTCTAAGAGCAACATAACAAGCAATGCTATTCTACCCATGTTATGATCACCCTTTGACATAATTATACAATTAACTTTTTCCTTTTATAATATTTTCAAGTTTTAGTGAGATGACTTTAAGAAAAAGACTTTACAACAGAAACAAATTTTTGTACTGAATTCTAATTAAAGAATTAATTTATAAACACATCAATTATGGATTTACATTGTCTGTGATAATTCAATTGTCATCCATAATTTCGTCTGAAGTGTTTGGATTAACGATGAGATTAACAAAATAAGGTAAACCACCATAATTTCGTCAAAAATTATATCGTAATTTTGTCGATGTTATGGTTAAACCAAACATACAATAAATCCATAATAAATGTATATTCAGAATAATAAGTGAACTTCAGAGCAGAATCTACCTTACATGAGCTCAAACAGAAGGAGCAAAAGGATCATTTTCACCTCATTCTCTCTCTGGTCCATAGTTGTTTCCCAAGTAAAAAGCATACAAACACATTCTGCATCATATTTATTTGCATCAAGTCACAAACCCCTATGCACATTGACTCACAAAACCTCTCATTGACTATCCTCATTTTCAGAGCTCACACTTCAAGATTCACACATCATCCAATCTTGAAAACACAAAATCTTCATACAAGTTTGGCAAAAAAAGAGGACAAAAAGGTCTTTTTTTCCTTCCTTCCTTCAAAACAACACTTTCCTTCCTTAAAGCTTTATTTTTTTCTTGGATTTTTAGTGACCCTTTTTTGAATTAGATCCAAAAAGGAACCTTGTTTTTATTTCATTCTTTATGGGATTTTGAGCCAATTATAAAATTTCCATGCATGATCTTTGCCTTGAGAACATGATGAGGCTGATGAGTCTGTTTTGTTTCTTATGGTTCCTTCTTTTGGTTCTTTTCTTGTTCAACACTTCTTTTTCTGCTCAAGAGTATGCAAAGTCTCAAAACTTTAGAACTAAATCTATGTCAAAGTTTAGTCCTAATTTTCAAGCTAAAGGAGGTTCAAGACAGAATTCAGGTGAAGAAGGTAATGAAGATGTTCTTGGTGATGAGAAAAGAAAAATCTACACTGGTCCTAATCCTTTACATAACAGATAAGTTGAATTATTTATGTACATGGTTTTTTCTCCTATTATTTCAAGGTCCTTATGTGATTTGTATATATTTTTCTTTTTTTTCCCTTCAAATTTTCATATGTTCTTTCCCTCATTCTCTTTTCTTGTAAGAGTTTGTGATTTGTAATTTTGATGAATGGCCAGTTTCTTCTGGTGTACTTATTATCAATAATCATATATAAGAATGTTGATTTATGTTACCTTGTCAAAAAAAATATTGATCTATATTACAATTTACAATGTCGAGGTGTAAGTTCAGTGGTAAGAGCTTAGACTTGTAACCTTATCAAACAAAGTTCAAATCTCTTGAAAATGTTGCAAAATAACATTAGTGACATTTGAATTTGATAATGATAATTGTTCTTAAAAAAATATCTAAGGAAAGAAATTTGGTTTATGGATTCGATATTTATTTTGCAACAAATGGAAAAATACGAGTCATGTAAGAAAATCAAAACTAAAAGACAAGATGTGAATAATGAATTATTTGGCTGCTATTAATGTAGATGTTGTAATGTAGTGACTGTGTAACAGCTTTTGACATTTGTCTATGTTTGCCTTTTCCTTTATTTGCATGCAATGGTGAAAAGTACGCAGACAGATACAGATATAATGTTTGTATTTTTGTTAATTTGTATACAATTTTTTGTTGCTGATTTAAATAATATGTTCATATATAACTCATGTTCTGTCATTTTTGTAAGTTAATTTTGGCTTGGAATTCGGACAGAAGTACTAGCAGATTACACTGAATTATTTTTGTCAGTTTCTTTTATTTTATTTTATTTTATACCATTCGGTATTTAGCATATGAACTAGAAATTCAAGACCATATCATTTCACATGCTTGTGCTACTTAGGATATAATTGCCCTCATTTTCAAAAAAAAAAATGGATTCACTCATATTATGATTCCAAAAAGTTTTTTTTTTTTTTTTACTTGCTTAAAATAGAAAGAAAAAATTGAGTTGGTCTTCCCTAACTAGGTCCCAATAAAATATTTTTATATTTGTTTACTTTCAAAAGGCCGTCTAATATGAATCCGTTTTAAAGGTAAATCTTCTTATATTTTGTAAATTTGACTATTTTTTTCAGATCCTTTATTCCATTTTGAGAGTTTCATATTGAATACACCATAAAATTAATATTAAATTATTGGGATAAACAGGTTTTTTTTTTTTGAAACAGGGATAAATATGTTTTTAGTCCCTACTAAATTATGAAGTTTCATTTTTCTTATAAAAAAAAAAAAATCTCATTTTGTAGTCCCTAAATAATTATCATGTAAACATTTTTGTCTATGCGACTATGCTGAAACAAAATATGTTTAATTATCCTTGAATTATTAAATATCTAAATGAATTTTTGTAGACATGTTTAAACCATCATATAAAGTTTCTTTACAAAAATTTAAAACTTTTAACATCGATGAATTAAATATGAAATTTTTAAACGTCAAAAGCTCAAGATAACATTGATAATAAGGACCTAAAAAATTTAGTAAAACCAAAAATCATATCAACTAAATGTATAACACATTTACCATTTTGAAGCTTTTGCTCACCCAAACATGTCTAAAGTGATGGGAGTAATGCCAAAAATTAATTATATTAGATGGCATAAGACATGCCAGAAACATCCAATACTTCACTCTGCAATTTTAATTCCCATGCATTTCATTGGATTTAGTTACCATTGATTGAACGTGTTAGATGAACCCATGTGATCCACTATTTACCAAGATATCAATTTTATATCTTCTAGCCATGATTCCATTGATCCTTTTTTGTATATAAATGTTTCTCATTGCGACATTTCAGATTTACCCAAATGCGCGCAAGCAAACTAATAACGCCGAACCTTTTTGGCAACACCCTTCCACTATCAACCAACCCCTTAAATTGAATGAAGTTCTGCTTCATTGTAGTGTATAAATCTAAAGTTGTTTATTCAACTAAGATCAATGGTTGAAGATGAGGGTGCATATAGAACAATTTTGGGTGTTCAATTTTTCAAAAACAGGAAAAAAAATCTAACTTCTAGTGTGGTTGATTCTGTTGAAAATAAATTATAATATTTGTATAAGATAAGTTTGAATTTGTTATGTATCTAGAGGTTTTACTTACTTTTATGTTTAGATAATGATGTTTTATTTTAGCTTGTTAGTTAAATTATTGATTGTAAAATACATGATTGATTGTACACTTTAACTCATTCAATGAAACATAAATTTCTATAATTCATTTTCTTTCAAGTAATTTAGTGGTTAGATATTCAGCTTTTTAAAATGAATAAATGAAGTGTCTAGAATTTAAACATCGACCCTTCATATATTATGCAATGCTCCTACAACTGAGATATACTCGAATATACCAAACTTCCATAATTTTATTAGAGACTCTTATCATGATTATGCAAAAGTTGTTGATGTATTGGATACAATATATAACTATACTAATAAGATATATAATTTTACATATTAAAAAATTATATATATCCTACCAATTTTACTTTGTTCTCTTACAATAAATTGTGTGAAAACTATTCATTTTTAATTCAGATAAGCAACTTGATTCTATAGAAATTATAGGTCCACAGTAAAAATGCAACAATCATATTTGTCTTCTAACTCCATCACGTGGAAATGATATTTTTTATCAGGTAACAAGGCAAACACCAATATTTATTAAGTCTTCATTTTTTATTACAAGGAAATGAATGAGAAATTTTTTGAACTTGATTCACCTTTATTATTGAACGTATTAGTTTTCAAAGATATATTTCTTTTTAAAAAAAAAGGATAGCTTTGTTAAGAGGATCTAATTGAAAAAGATAACGGAGATAATAAACAAATAAATATTCGATTTTAAAAGCTTTTTTAACGATTATATTCCAATTAACACAACAAACATATTGTAAAGAAAAATCGACAAACATGATATTAAATAATCAAAAGATAAAAGTTAAAAATAAATAATTTGGTTTGACTTTCAAATATAGAAAAAGAAAATGATAACTTTTGTCTCAGTAAAAATATATTTACTAAATATAATACGATTTTTTTTTTGACAATCAAATATAATACTAAATTAAATTTGATATAGTCAATAATTTCCTTCTATTTTTCATTATTTTTTGCATACTATTATCTTCCATTAAACTGATAAAATGCATTTAACCAAATAATGAAAATAATAAAAAAAATTGTGTACAGAAAAAACTATATTGAATTATAATTACTTTATTTCATAAAAAATCATTACTGAAATATATTAATATCAGTCAACAACACATTTTCGAAACATTGGCTCATTATAAGGTTTTTATGTTTATTCATCATAGAAAAGTAAATTATTCACCCCCATAAGGTTTATGAGTTTTTCCAAATTATTATTATTATTTTTTTAAATTTGAAGAATAATTTTTTTAACAATTATTATCAACAACAGAGTAGCGTCAAAATCATCTAATATGAGTCTGATCCAAAAGTAGATCTTATTATTTTCAATGAGTTTTAATAAAAGAATGTATCTATTTCCTATTTATATGAAATTGGGTTTTTTTATTAAGAATCGTAATCACCAACGATCATTTTTTAGATGTCCATATCAGACACATCCTAGTATTTTCATAATATATATTAATGATCCAAGAACATGACGTTGCTATATAAATATGAAATTGGCAACTAGGTAATACAACCATTGATACTTTGTTTTTTAAAAACTTATTATACATTCGTTTGAAATTATTTAATGAGATATCAAATAGTCAACACATACTTAAATAATTAATTTTAGAATTTTAAAATATTAATCTTCCTTTAAACAAGATATAAAAACAAAAAATAAAGTTTATTTTATTCAACCTTTGATAGAAGTTGGAAAACAACAAAGGGAAACAATTAAGAGTCTTTGACTATCTATTAGTTATAAATGTGACTGGAATGGTTCCACTGCATAACATTTTCATCAGTAGGAAGAAGATGAGGGGGGAAATTCTAGTGATTCGGAAAAGTTGCAACGTCATCAAAGGTTGACAAATTAACAACATTGTTGTCGTGGTTGTTGTTGTTGTTGGAGATTGATTGATAGTGGTCAAGATTCTTGCAGAGAGTAGCTTGAATCCAAACATTACTAGCAGCAATAATTGTTCCTCCAACAGTTCCACCATACACCACTGCACCATGACCTGAGAGTAAAATGGAAAAACAAGAACAAGGTGGATGATTGAGAGTATTACGACGACAATTGATATTAACATATGTTCCCAAGAGAGATGTCATCTCAAATGGCCCTATCATAGGAGGAGTTGGGAAATGAGTTTTAGGATTGAGAAGGGTAACATTGGTGACAAGACCGTAACCCCTCGACACTGTTATGCTAGCTTGATAACGATGAGCACAATTGATTATTTCCCCCACAATATCTTTTCCAGAGGGGATCTCAATGTAAATCATTTTCATATTGTTGTCCATGTTTTCCTCAATATTCACAGGTGGTTTAGGCTTGTTCTTAGATCCCGGGGGTCTACCCCTAGGCTTTTTTTGAGGGAGATGTGATGGTATTGGTGTGGGCATCAATGTGTCATTGTTGTTGTTGTTTGTGGTGGTAATGTGAGAGACCATGTTTCCACCCTCAACTCTCACAAGGTTGTTCTCTAAGGAGTTTGGGGAGAGAGATGAGGGAGCCATTATTGGGGATATGTATTTGATGAGGAAGATAATGCTATTTCATAGAGTATTTATACATGTCTCAATTGTGGGAAATGTGGGTCCTACCTTTTCGAATTTGACTTTGACTTTTAATTTTAATTTTTCTTTTGTAGAATTTTAGTTGAAAACCAAATTATAAGAATTATCAAATGTATTCTTCACTCTAGAAGGTATAAATAAATTTTTTATTTATCATTCTTCAAGATAAAATCAGCATACTAGCTATGTAATATGACACTCATATAATGATTAAGTAAAAATTATTAAATAACTTATTATTGATAATAGTATAAATAAATTTTAGACATCCACAATTTATATTATATATATATATATATATATATATATATATATATATATATATATATATATTATTTTAAAAGGGATCCCCACAAGTGATGGTCCTCTCAACTTAGTCGGATTTTTCTTATTGGATATCGAGTTTTTAATATATATAGTTGGTGTAAAATAGTCGAACTTAAAAACGTGAAAGTTTAAGCTAGCAAATGTTTGCTAAAAAAATAAAAAAAAAACTAGCAAATGTGTACCTTTATATATATAGGATTGTTAAGTTAGACCAACTTAAAAAACATTAAGGTCTCAGTTTACAAGTTTGTACATTTATATGTTTACACCTTAAAATAATTAGCATGTTAGCCAAACTCGGGAAATAGGCGATTGAGCAGTTAGGCAAAGTGACCTCTCAGTCGAGTGAAAGATAGACGATGGTAGAACAACCGAGCAAGGAAAGTGATTCTTTCTCAAGATCACTAACTCAAAACATGGGTTTTCAAAGGCTCATAACTGAGTCATATGAATAATAGGAATGGACAATGACCCATTATCCACGATCTCTGCTCTCAACATCAATAAGATAAAATAACCCCAAACACATGATAAGATAAAATGTTCGTGTATATCAACTTTGCTCATTATTAAAAGAGAATTTTTCAATATTCTTTTGTTTTTATTTATAGGAATATGCCCCAATCTTTAAGGTGTATTGTTTAAGAGACTTTTATACTCTTATTTATGTTGTTGTCTTTCTAAGATTAATCAACATATTTAATGTCTCATAATTTTGAATGAGAATATATTTGTAAAATAATCAAAACGCTAAAACAATTAGTAATTCTATGGATTTTTTTATTTTATTTCACTTCTTATAATAAGGGCCAGGAAAGTATTATCCATTTTTAGCCATCAAAAAACTATGTATGTCTGTCTAATTTAAATACAATCTAAAGGTTGGCTATTTGGTTAAAGGTGTTTATCATAATCTAAATCAAAGTGTGTATTCTCTTTCAGACTTCATTTGAAACAAAGTTGTACCTCTTAAAGTTTCATTATTTATTTGGAGAACTCTTAATAAGAGGATTTCGACAAAAACAACTTGGATGCGAAAAGAAGGAAACTGTTAATCATCTTTTTATGAAATGTGCTTTTTTTTGTTAACATTTGGTCTTCTGTTGTTCATTGATCGGGGACGTCAGGTGTCCAACCCTCACATGTGTTTGCTTGCATGCCTTACAATTTGGTGGTTCACATTTATTTTTGAAAGATATTCCTTATTGTTTTCGGGTGATCTAATTGATTTCTTTATGGATCATTTGGAAGGAACGTAACTCGCGTATTTATTGTAACAAGGTGAAAAATCTTAACCAATTACTAAATTGTGTCATTATGAAGTGTTCAAAAAACTTCTTTTTTATTTTTTTATTTTTTTTATGATTTACATTCTCGTTGGAATAACCCTTCGATTTGTATTGCTTATGTTACCATGTAACGTTGGTTTGAATCTTTGTTTCTTGTTTAAATTTTGTATCTTGTAATCTTGTTTTGACTTCCTATTAGTATTACGCATTGATTCTGACTCCTATTTTTTAACATATTGTCTTAGCAAATTGAATTGAATTGTGTCTTAGCAATTTTATCTTAGACATACGCAAGAAAGTGCATGTGACTGTGCTTACTCACCCTATATATATTTACATTTAAATGAATAATATTTCAAAAAATAAAATAAAATGAATATAGATCATGCAATAATATATCTACACTAAAATGCAATAAAAATAAATACAGACTAATATGTCGGTGTCCGTTCATCCAACTAATTTATCTTGTACGTATAACTGAATTGATAGTGTAAGGATGTTGATGTTGATATATACCGATTTAATTTCGAATATGAAATTTTAAACTTCTCTACACTTAATGTGCTTGGTTATATGACCAAAAAAAAAAAAAAAGGATTTATTTAGATATAAGCTATTCAAGAGTCAAGACTCCTGATGATGGTCAAAGGTTACCAACACCATTATATTTATTCCTTCATTGTGACCTATGGCAATAGTGTTATGTCACGGGCATGAAGATATTAAACAACATTTATCACTGAAGGGACTATAGTTTTACACTTCCTATTATAGAATTCATCTATTATGTACATGATTGGTGCATATAATGTAAGCCTCTAACCTCTTATTAAGAAATCATAAGAAGACAACAATAGTGTCACAAAAATCAAGCGAAAACATCATGAATTAAGTTGCTTACCAATGTTGCCATAAACATTAACTTACCTTTGACAGCAACTATATGCAAAACGTATCATCAATAAGGCCAAAATAGAAAGTGACACAATACCATAAAACTCCTTCAGAAGCTTATGCATTAAATCTTGATTCTTGGTTAAGCTTTGAATTTGAAGATTGCTTTAGGGGATGACAACAAAAGCTCCTCATATATATAAAATCCATATCCCTTTATTTACACTCAACTTTTTCTTATCATTGTTTTGTGTTAGTCCTTCACAAAACTTAGCCACATCTTTCTATCATTACCTTATAATAACATTCATAAGGTTATTTTTGTGTCAATCAACATGATGGATATCTCATTTTCCAATGAGTTATGCTACATGAATGGAAGTAGCTGCAATAAAGACAAAGATTTGTTCTTCTATAGTGCACCAACTAGTCCTAGTCGGCTCAAATTAATAGAACACGATGGTTCTCGAACAGGTCCTACAACACCAAGATCACATGAAGATGCAAACTCCAATCTAGATCGGTTTGAATTTGAAACAAGTCGTCGTTTCAATCATAGTGAACCGAGAACTAAGACAAACCGAAAAGATGTGAATGCATTTGAGCAGCATCAAAGGCTTTGTGAGGATTCGTTGCCTACTATGGCATTTGCTGATGAACTCTTTTGTGATGGAAAAGTAATTCCAATGATGCCGCCTCTTAAACTTCCTCCAAGACTAGTTCAAAATGGTGATAGTACTCAAAGCTCAAGAGCGACGTCTCCTAAGTCTCCAGGATCGATGCTTAGACTTCCTTTTGCACGCTTGTGGAAGAATGATGATTTTGATCCATTCAAGGTGGCTTTTGAGAAGGTAAGAGAAGAGAAGAGAGGGAAATCAAAGGGTAGAGAATATGGTTTAAGAAGGACTAGATCCCTTTCTCCATTGAGGGTCTTCAACAGCAAATGTGACAAACATGAGGGACTATCAGAGTCACATAAACATGATCAATCGCATTGTTGTGAAAAACTTCCTTTAATGTCTTTTCCAGAAGGTCAGATGTTACGTGAGCTTCTGGAAGAGCCAATGAAGGAAGAATCAGAAAGAGAAAATATGGTATCTGAGCCAAAAGGATTGGCATTTGCAAGACAGACGAGACAAGTGGAAGTGGCTAATGATACAAACTTTGAGCTTGAGTCAAAGAAGACTTTGGTTTCTAATGTTGCTAAGGAGATAAAGAAAGATGAGAACAAAAGAGGTGGATTTTGGAAAAGGAATAAGAAGATAGAAAGTATAAAGAAGTTTTTCTTTGGGAATTCAAAAAAGGGTAAAGCCAGTGCTCAACAAAAGTTAGAAGATAAAAAAACAGAATTAGAGAAGCACTCTTTGGTGAAGAAACCTGACATGAAATCTGTGCATTCAACAGAATCAACTACATGGAGTAAAGATGATGTATCAGGCGAGTTTACCAAAATGAGATTGGTATGTCAAAGGCCATTGCCAAAATCTTTTCTTTGCCTGGGTTATGAGGGATGGAAAGTGAAGTGATTAATTTGCATCCTATCTAGGTAGAATGTAGAATATAGATGAAATAAATGATATATTGCTATTTTAGATTTCATGTGTGTGTAACAGTGTTATTTTTATTTTTTCCTTTCTGGTGGTGGTAAATGGTTTTTAGGAAACTGGTTGGTTGAAATATATATTAGTTGTCTAGAAATTCTAGTATGAATTGGTTGATCAATTTTCCTTACAATCTCCTTCTGCCACTCTCCCTTTAAGTGCATATTTTCGGCAAAACTACTCTTTGGAGCTTCAACAAAATCACACTGCCGTTATGATTCGGTCAAACTCACTATAATTCTAAACATGCATGAGCCCTTCCAATTTTCCTTCTATGTGAACTCGAAGCGTGCTAATATGAGAATATAAGATGAATTCTAATCATTCTATATATTGTGGAATGAATATTCTATGCAATCAGTGCATAAGTGATTAATTTACATTGATTGAAATCAGATAAACAAGCCTAAAAATTTCCATGAAAAAAATTGTGATAATGAAAAGGGGGAAATTAAATAGGATAGGCTCAATGTTCCTTTGGCTGAATGAGAATCCTATTCCCCCTTTTCTCAAATGCAGAAGAATCTGCTAAATAAGAATACCAGCCATGCCATAATGCTACATGGAAAAATTTGATCTGATTAATCCAAGACTTCAGAAGGCCAAAGGCCTTTCCAAATGCTAATTTCCTTCTCATTCTTAATCTTTCTAACTCCACCGTAAAATCCATCCGCTTCATTTCCCTCCTCTCGGTGATCTTTCCTATTTATAGTTGTCCTCCTCCAGCGCGAATCACTAGTGTACTGGTTGAACTCTAGCACCACGGTGTCTGCAACCAACACATAATAGTGTCAAATAAACTATGTTTGAATACTATGAAACACCTTCTGGGAATGAGAAACTTTCCATGTTATATAGAACATGTAAAATATTTCCATTAAAAAATTCTACATAGTTGATTGAACATGTAAAAACATGACAAAAACTGATAGGAACATGTGAAGTTGTGTAAAACTTATGTTGTCCTGCTGACACAAATTATTCCTGTTATTTTATCTTCAGTAAAGGGAATGTTGAATAAAATGTGTATGTAATCATAAGGTTGTGGATTATTCTGGTCATTAGGAACCAATATCAAGGTATAAAAGTAGAGACTTGTGTGAGCCTTATAATGACTATGGTATCCCCACATTAAATGATTGAAAGAAAATTGTTAGAATAGCAACCCTAGTTCAATAGAAAAACAGATACGAAACACGCAAACAGAGAACACACAAGATTTGATCATGGAGTTCAACCAAATTCTGATATCTCTTGAGTGCAGTTTGACTACTGTGCCTTTCTATTATTCAAACTTAGGGTTAGAGATTACAACTTGTGTTTAAATACTTCGGTCCAAATTACAAAATTACCTTTAAATAACCTATCCATTTATCAGTAAACTACGAGCATGCCAACAAAAACAACCAAAAGAAGAGACTATAATTTTTTTCTTAGACAAAGTTGTCCATAAAGGTATCCACTGAGACATGAGTTATCAACATGTTGGTGGAATCATGACATCCTGACCATGATATGTCTGGGG
This sequence comes from Medicago truncatula, assembly GCF_003473485.1. Lineage (NCBI taxonomy): Eukaryota > Viridiplantae > Streptophyta > Magnoliopsida > Fabales > Fabaceae > Medicago > Medicago truncatula. The sequence goes on from NC_053046.1 coordinate 39,910,753, forward strand.
GGACCAATGTTATATAGCATAGCTGGTGGTCCAAAGTTTTGACATATTATCAAGAAAGGAACCTAGCCCAAATTATGGTCTGTTGAGTCAATATGAACTTCACATTTATGCCATTTTTTCACTTTCCAACCTCCACAATGGAAAACACAATAATGGTATGAAACATTAATAAAATATGTAATCCATAAAACAGTATTCTAATCTTCAATCAATTGCTATGTTCCTAAATATAAACCCAATTTGAGGAAGAAAAATAATTGTCCCTAAAAAAAAAAACCTATTTAAATTTACTTCATCTATTTATTTTTTAAATATATCTCTTATTAATACTCCTAATTTGTCTTGATAGATAAAAATCAGAATTAGATAAATTTATACACAGAGCAATTTAGTAATATTCATACACAAATTATATCCTTGCATAGATCCACTAGATAATTTGACACAAAACATGGTTCAATTTGAAGGGAGGAACAGGACATGGATTAAATGAATGATACAAACTATATCCAAGAGAGACAATGCATTAACTCACCACTATTGTGACAACGGCAGTAATTTTCATTACCATCACATGACTCTAAGTGCCCTACAATACCATACCACCAACCTGCCATAAAGGTGCATCTCATCAAGTTACAAATAAAAATCTTATCCCAATAAGGGTATATGTAAATGGAAATACATAAATAAGATTAAAGAAGTAACTATTTTCATCAAAGACTCGTAATTGGATCCCATTTTGCTGTTAATATACCTAACTTTATACCATCCAAAGCAATAAGTAAAAGTCTAAGAAGATGTTGAATAAAGGGACAAACCATAAGGAAAATCTTTGTTTCTCCTCCACTGAATCTCTATGTGATCACCAGCATGCAAATCATGTAGACATTCAGTGATATGAAGATCATGTGGAGGCGTATCGACAGGCGGTGCTCTTAGCCTTTCCCATGGGATGCCATGCTCTACTGCAGCAGCCCTTCTTCCATGTGGTGGATACCTGTAATAGACAACTAATTAGTCGACATAGATACATACAGAAAAACATATGATCAGCAAGAATCATGCTCAGTTACCTTGCTTGGAAGGTGTCGGTGCGTGGATCATAGCTAAGCTCAGCATCATAGCATGATAGCATAAATCCAACATGGCCATTCTGCAGGAAAAAAAAAATGTAACTTCTGAGAGGGGAAAATAACTCAACCTTATATTCTATGGCCCTGTTTGGATACACAGCTTAATTAAATGTTTATAACATATGCGCTTATCATATTAGTGCTGATAACAGATTTTTCTATAACAAAAGATATTATAAAATCAAACTGTTTTCCTATAAGCTTTAAGTTATTTTCATAAGCTATCAACTAGCATAAGAAGTTGCGAAACTGTTTAGAAAAACTTATGGAAATAAGCTGAAAACAGCTTAGGAGCATGTCATAAGCTATTTTCATAAGCTCTCCCAAACAATCACACAGGTGTTTATACCAATAGATAAGCTCAAATATGTCAATCCAGTCGGATTCTAGATACCATTGAAAAACAGACTTGTTATACTTTTCAAGGGTACCATGATAGAATAGAATATATTAAATTTTCAATAGGACAAAACACAAAGGAGTTAGTTACCTCACGGTTATAAACTTGAGCAGGAAAGGAAAAATTGCCAGTCTCAAGAGCAAGATACCAAGTCATGAATGAATCAGGAGGCAAATAACTATTCTGTTTATTGGCACTATTACTATATGCTGCATCCACCTTCATTCTCATCCATGAAAAAGGCCAATAAAGGGACATAAACTTGATCAAGCTCCTTGGCTTGCCATGTCTAAGGCTTCCAATATTCTTTTTAGTAGCAACATGCCATTTCCATTCCCTATAAGCAACAGAACCAATAACTCTACCCCATTTCTGTTTCATGTGTCTCTCCCAAAGGTGATCACTCACACATCTCTCCCTCAACGAATGACAAACACCGGCCATTTGACAAAGTGAGGATGGAGGTAGCTTTTCAAGAATGCATTCCAACACAAGCTCAGGCAAATCCAACACCGACAAATTTTGTTGCAACGAGTCTACCTCCTCCTCAACATTTTCTACTTTTGAAACAAGTGTCTTCTTCACAAGAGACATTCTTGAAACAAGTGTTTTCCTAAACAACTTACAGAAGGATTTCAAACAAAAATCTTTGTGAAACAAAAGTGAGATCAATCTCACCTCATTTGTCCATGATGGAAGTGGTTTTAAAAGAAGAAGTGGTTTCAAAAACAGAAAGAAAGAGACACAAGTGATAAAGTAAAGTAGCATTTGAAAATTAGATAGAAAACTATCTTTCAACAATCAAGTTTGAGTTTGGCATATATGATAACAAATAGCCTTAAAGCCAATTATGGAACAAAGTGGAAAACACAAATGACAATTGACACAACCTTTCCCTCCCTTTTTGGAAAGAAACACTGAAGCAATTTAGAAACCTTATTTATAAAGATGGGTTTTTTATTGGCTCAATGAAAAGCCCACCAAAACCCAATGGTGGGCCTCCCGAAACAAAGCTATAGATCAAAATAAATTAGGTGGATAACCACAAGAATGAACACTGCTATGGCTAACTTGGTTACAAAACAATACTAATAACTCTCTATGAATGCTTCATTCAATGAAGGTACCAAGATCTGATACAATAAAACTATATAATAAGAACAATATATGACGAATATGAAAATCTTTTGGATATAAGAACAAATCTTGTATGGAATAATTAATGTTTAAGATAGAATAAAATAATGAATAGATCTAGCTAGTTGGTAAGTGAAGTAAAAACACCTCAAGATCTACAAAAACAAAAAACAATGGACAAATCAATAGAGAAGAGAAGATTGATTTTAAAAGAGATTATTGATGAAGAAAAAGATGATGAATGTGAAGGTGAGGTACTTTTCCTCCTACCTTCAATCCAAAAAAATTCTTCACCACACCTCAATTATGAAATTATCTTCTCTTCTCTGAAATTCAATCAAAGAAATAAAGAAATCACTTTCTTTGTTTGTTGTTGGTTTGTGTATGGGACAATTTATCAAACAAATGGTGGGCAATGAAAGGGAAAGGGATGAATTGTTATATATGCAAATTGAAATGGGAGGCTAAGGTTTGTTAGATTTTTGTGTGGATGTCAAACGCATTTCAATATCAAGCTCCCATTCCTTTCAATGACTCAATCATACAAAAATATTATTCATTAATAAATAATTTCTCACAAATTTAAAAAAAGAAAGTTGATTTCTAAATGCGTCAAATACTGAATGTGGATACATTTCACAGTCGATATTCGAACATTGGTTTGTTGCGTTATGAGACTATATCTTCTTCCGCTAAACTAAAATATTCTCGTTGAATTATTTTATTTTATTTGTATAGGAAATCTTGTGAAGTTTGATTTTGTTGAACTAAAGTTGAAGTTGGAGGGAAATGTCTGACCAGAAAAGGCAACTACATTGGATAACGTTTATAGGACAACAACATTGCAACGACAACTAGATTCGTTATTTATATTATTAAATTTGGTGGTAAAGGATTATGATTCGTGCATCTGGCTAGTGTTACAAAAAATAATAATAATTATGTTCACACAAATTGCATCTGAACATTCACGTTCAAGATCTATTATCCCATCCCATCCATCATTTCATTTTTATTTTGCAGTATTTTATACTAAATTATCAAATAATTTTAGAAAAAAATTAAAGTGCAAAAACATCGCAAAGAATCAAGTCAACAATGACAATTGACAACCAACTATGTTGACATCAAGTAACCATCTATCATCTGCATTAGAGAAATGATATTTGTACAACCATTTAGTAACAATTTTCTTAACAACTTTCTCTCTTATACTAACATTATCATCTTATTCTTTCTCTTTCTTTTTCTCTCTCTGTTGTTGTTTTTAACTAATAAGAAGAGAAAAATAGAAAGTTGTCATACAAGTTGTACAAAATGGTTGTACAAATATCATTACTCTTTGCATTATCATGATAAATATATTAAAATAAAAATAAAAATTTAGAAAAATACATCTTTGGTGACTAGAGCAAAATCCAAATGACAAAGCATATGATTTTATGGTATTATTAAAAACGTTACCATAAAAATCTTAGTGGGATAAAATCATCATGAAGGGAAAAAAGTGTTCTGCAATACTATGACAAGAGTAATTAGTAAATTCATAAAATGTTAAGCTCAACAACAATTGTGTGGATCGGAAAAAAAAAAGCTCAACAACAATTAATTCTATTCCAAAAAACGTCATCCTTTTGTCTAAAAATTTAGTTCAACCGGTAAAAATATCGAAGGCCGTGATCCAGATTTAAACTCGGACCCCCTCCATCTATGTATGTGAGTTTTAATGGTTATTTATCATTTTATCCATCTAAAAAAAGGTCATCTCTTTTTTGGATAACAATAGGGTTGAAGCCCAAAAAAAGATTTGAAAATTGAAACGACTAATAAGAGTCATTTTTTTTATGAGACTTTATAATAAATAAATAAATAGTCGTGGCGATAAGATGAGTCTCTTAGAAATGATGGTTGGACCTAACACAACCTCATAAAATCGGCTTGTGAGGTGGTGATTGCTCTCACTTATAAATAAATTGTCAGGTCATCTCCTATCCGATGTGGAACACTTAACACACCCCTCACGACCAGCACTATTGGGCTTGGTTCATGGACATAAATGATGGGTGCCCGTGATAGCAGAAACCTGATAGCAGGTAGCTCAATGAATTTTGAAGAGGCTATGATAGCATCTTAGAAATGGTGGTTGTGCCTAACACAACCTCACAAAATCGACTTGTGAGGTGAGGATTGTTCTCACTTATAAACACATTGTCAGATCATCTCATATCCGACGTAGCACATTTAACAGGGTCATTTCATAATAATCACTAATCTCAAATTTAAATTTGAACTACAAAATCATACGAAAGAAATTGTTTTGAAATAGTCCAATGTATAAGTAGAAAGGTACTAGACTTACTTTCTATTATTGGTGTATCAAACAACAAAGGTAGTTCGGTTGGTTAAATGAGGACCTTAAAGGAGTATTAACAATGCTCAAACTCAGAAAACTAGCCTAAATCACGAACATTTGTCTATTGCTGAAAAATATATTAAGTTACAAAAGGGAAACATAAACAATAAGTTTTGTCCAGTGTGTACGGGTAAATAGTTTTGCCCTATACACAAATATAGTTTTTATCAATTGATCAACAAGTCTTATCATATTATGCCATTTAATCTAATGATGATGGTATTTATTTATCCAATGATAAAACTAATATACTCCTATAAAGAGGTACTATTAATATTCTATTTTCAACACTCACTAATGTCTATTCTCTTATTGAGTGAAATTTATGTGGATACCACAATTTAAAAATAGGTCTAACATAAAGTGGTGAGACACATGAGTTTCACCTAATAAGATATTGAGTGCTAAAAAGAGTGTTAGAAAAAAAAAATCTTAGAATATCCACAATGAAGATAACCATTTTTGTGTACTTAAATAGATGTCATGTGTAAAAATAATTTGTGTATAGTTTTTTTAATAGCAGTATTTAATAAGCATTCAATACATATGATTCAGTGAACTCTATAACACACACCACAATCATATTTTATAATTGAAAAATGTAAAATAATATAAAAAAATAATGTGGGGTCTGTTTAACAAAACCAAAGTGGGTATAATGGGGTCCGTTAAAAACTCATATTTAATTTAATTTTTGTTAAAAAATTCTAATTTTTTCGGAAGAGATTTTTGTAATATTCTACACATTTATGCTCAATTTCATTAAAAAAAATACAAAGGTTATACATGAGTTGACTTAAAAATAGGGGCTAAAAGTGGCGATTGAAAATTTTATAAGAACTAAGAGTCAAAGAAAAAATTTATAGGAACTAAAACGAAAAATTTAATATATTAATAGAGACAAAAAAATATATTTAACCCTAATTTATATCATCTAACAATAGTTCTATATCATTACATTTCAATATTTTAATATTGAAACAAGTGGACCACAAGGAGAGATAAAATGCATATCTGAGTATCCTTTTGATTGTGTTTTATTGTCTCCACAATGGGAGTACCCATAAGGTACCAATGCTTATAAAGATAAGTCACTCTCATTGTAGATGGTCTTGGTTTCTCATTTATATATGAGTTTGGTATTTGAACAACCATTTGTATGATAAATAACGAGACAACCATCAATTTATAAAGAGAAATAGTTATTGTGTGAAAGCAAAAACAATAAAAAAAAAAGTAAAAAAATAATATTATATAAATATAAAAGAAAAAGTGATCACAAAATTATTAATACAAAATAGTTGAACAAATATTATTTCTCTTTTCCCTTCAATAAAAATATTATTTCTCTTTATATATGATGTTAGAATTATCTCATTTATATGCCACATATTAAAGGCATAAATTATCAAGTTGTGTTCTTTATATTGGATTTGTAAATTGTTGGGAAAGTTAACAATAATTGACCAGCTAGTTGTGTATCAGATCCAAGGAGACCAACGTCAAGTTGGTTAGGATATCTGTGATTCTTGAGTGAGTAAGAAGGTGGGTATTGTTTGGGGAGAATGCAATGCCCTAGACGCGTCGAAAACACGGAGGAAAATGATTGGATAACATTCATGAAGCGCGTAGCTTGCATAGTCCTAAAAAGGAGTGCCATGCCCTAATTGGTTGAATTTGAAGCTGAGAGAATTATTTGATGGTGCAAAACCGCAGACAAATTATGAGATGATGAGATTCACTTCACCAATGACTGGCTTGCCAGCTCCACGGTTAGGGGGGCTTGTAATCTCAATTTGCATGTTGAGTGTTATTGGACTTTAAGCTTTGTTTGGAATTTGTAAAGAAAAGGAATAAGATCATTTTGGAAAGGGGGGATTTGCAACTTCGATATCGTGTGGTCTTGAAGATGACGACTAAAGTTGTTTGGAGGCATACGATGAATGATAATATTTAAGTCATTAAGAAGGTCTAGAATAAGAAAATCTCTTGTGTGATCATAAAGATTTTGGGCACACTCACAAAAACAAAAAAGATAGAAAAGAAAAGAAAATAATAAGTATTTTTAAATGAGAAGTGCTATTTTCCACGAAGGATTTACCAACGAATTCTAAGAATATAATGCGTTTTTGTTTTAAAGAGATGAAAAAGTATTAATTCTGGATTGAATGGAAATCATAGCCCATGTGTTTTTGAAAATGAATATCAGTTCGTGGTTTTCGTGGATAGCTGATTCGTAGGAACAAACATTTTCCTTTTTAAATAGCTAAATTATACTATGTTCAATCTTGTGTTCAAAAGTTTACGTCAGTTCAAATATTTTCCATCCCTAATTTATGTGATGTGTATCTATCTTCGGTTAAACTCCTTTTTTTTTTCTTTTCTTCATATACCTAAAAAATGCACCTAATTTTTATATTTTCATTGCGAATGGAAAATAATTTTTCCATCGATGCCAATTTGTGAGTAAAACCATACAAAGATAGAGAAACTCTTCTATAAACACAACTATAAATGATAAATATTTAGACACACTCACATCAAATGCAAAAATTAAAAGAGAATAAAACTAAATGATGTTGATTGATGTGATCTAATTATTTTTGTTTTAAACTTTTCTATTTGATGTCCCAAATATTTATGTCTATAAAAGAGTTTCTAACAAAGATAATAAAACAAATTGGTAAACTCAAAATATAAACGAATGTGCCATTTGATAATTTGATTTAAATGTTTAGAGAATACCATAAAAAATTAAAGACATATAAATGTAAGATAGACTCAAGTCTTTGAAATGGAGGTCCCAATTTTTTTATAAAATGTACAGAAAGATATAAAAATCACAATATTTGTGGTGGTCCATCACCACAATAATGGACCTCTTCCTCAAAAACAAACAATGGAGCTACTCCTTTCTTCATATTATCATCATTAATTAATTATTATTAATTACAGAGACCATGCATTGTGAGCACACTTCCCAATCCTACATCAACGTGATGCAATTGCAACCTAGCTATTTGCCTTTATGCTGAAAACGACGCCCATCTAATTAGGTGGAGTTTAGCATGAGAAAAGAAACTTCTTTCCCATGATGGAAAAATTAAACAATAGCCATAAATTTAATATTTGTTTATTTGGATAGCTGAGATGCATTACCTGATAAAGGGTTATGACTTTTTGTAGGTATTGGATTACAAAAAACTCGGGCCCACCACATTATTAAATAACAATATTGTATTTGTTTGAATTTTTGTTGATTTCTTTAATAAATCATGGGCCTTAGCTATTAATTTGGAGTGTCTATTTAATTAATTTTAAATAACATTTTTTGTGTGTTTTAAATAGGCTATCAATATAATCCCAATCTTGTATTCTAAAAACAGATCTCAGGTTCCATAGCAACGCTGTTTCTGCTCTTCAAAAAGTCATTGAAGTTTATCTTGTTGGTTTGTTTGAAGATACTAACCTTTGTACTATTCATGCTAAGAGGGTTACAATTATATCCAAAGGCAAGAAGGTTTAGATCTGATCCAAATTATCTTTAATTTCCCTGTGTGTTTTTCTTTTAGGTGGAAATCGCCAGACTAACGATAGACCAACACTAACAAATTAAAACTGAAATCATTGATCTTGCAACTAAAACCATTGGTCCCTTGGCAAATTTTAAAGAATCGCAGAGAAGCAAGTATCTAATACATTTAGAATCTCAATTTCAAAGAATCAATGAAGAAGAGGAGAAGATGGTATACTTCAGATTTTCAGACTAAGCATCTTTCCTTGGAATTTTCGATTTCAGCTAGTTAAAAGAAGACAAATGAGTTTATACATGTTTCTGGAAAATAAGATAAACTGTGGTCGGACAATAGCAAATGGGGAGGTGCGATGCATAAAATATAAACCATATTAAAAAACAAATTTCAATTTTTTAAATTTTTTTTAAAAACCGGTTGCCAACCGACAGGTGGCAGGGAAAGAGACATTTTCCCATGGTGGGAAAGAACTGTCTATTCCCAGGCTAAATGTCACCCTGTATTACACCTACAGATACAACTACAACCTTGCCCTCATGAGTCAAGAAGTAACAAATTGATGTTGACCAACTTGTACCAGGTAATTTAAGTTTGGATCATTAGTTAAGAATACTTTTTTACAATTTGAATGGGTTAATTACACAAATTTTAAGATTATATAATTATTCTTTAACAAGTGTCATAGGAACACTTCTTAGTATTCCTCACCAATTTATAATTTTAAACTATTTTTTATAATTAATTTCAAGTATATGCATATAATAAAATCATAAGAGACATGTGATGACAATCTATCCCCAAAAAAAATGTCACGACAATCTATGTTTTTCTTGACATTAATACGACAAATTCTAGAGCGGAACAACAGGGAAGTATTTAGGTGATAAAAAAAAAATTGGACAATAAAAATATACATTATTTAATTACTTTCAAAATGCATATCATTTGATTTTTCTTTCTTTCTTGTGTACGTACCAAATAGTGTAGTTAAATTTTGTGATTATACAAGACTTTCTTGAAACAATCACATGTGTACGTCATGTGCAATTGAACGGATGCTTATATTAAAAGAGTTTCATTATTATGGTATAAATGTCATATATACAACACATTTTCCATTGACCATCTCTTTCTATCTATGTTTTTCCTCATCGCCGCTATTTTCTCTTTCGATCATGGTTGAAAAGATAGTATGACATCGACTGAAATGGTATGAGAATCATGTTAACGATGATAATATAGAAATCAAATTCATATTCTCTCTAGATGTTAGGGTAAATATTGATGTTTTATTAGTTTACTACATGGACAAGATTCCTTGGTTGTCCATTTAATATATGTGGTTGGATATCGTCGTCTTATGAGCTATAATTTTTAAATTATAATGCCAGGTCTAAGCTCATTTAGCATGATTTTAGACTCGGATTAAAGATGACAATGTATGAGAGTCCTACATTGCTAAGGTTCCAAAACTGTTAGATGTAGAGTTAACTTTTGTGAGTGAGATCCAAACTCTTTTAACATTGGGTACACACTTGTGTTCACGATAGTGTAGCCTCTTTGTGGGTTGTTGACGTTTGAAATGTTCACGGACAATTTGGTTCTCGATTTCATTGTTTTGTTTGCGAGAACTTCTTGATCTCCTCTCTTTTGGCTAAGTAAGTGTGTCTCTTTTATATGTCAATGTCATAGTTGGCGGGGGAGAAAGTGTAATTGATCATCCAATTCAAAAATCGAATATATTGTCAATCTAATCGTTGTTTTAGACCCTATCTAGGTTGGTGGTCTATAAAGTATATTAAAAAAGAACTTTGCTCTGCTGGTGTAGATTTGAAACTTAAGAATGTGCTTCTCTAAAGATATCAAGTTCGATTCTTTTAAGTGCTAACAATTGTTGTATTGAACTAATCCATATCGTGTTTTGCTCTAGTAAAATAATTTGTTGCTTATAGACAAAAGTATTCGATCCTAAATTTGCTCTAGTAAAAGAATATGCTTCTAACATGCCTTTAATTCTTAAAGGAATAAATCATTAGTTGTATGTGGAAGATACCATGAGAAAAACATGTTGTGATTTGTTTCAACAACTTCTAATCTTATCTAACCAGTTATTTGGGTTCCTTTTATGGGCTTACAACAGTGTTAAAAAATTTGAAGGAGAGTTTCATCATCAATTACCGTCCTAATTAATTTGAATGATTAATTTTTATAATTGTACGCAAATGACACCCGATTCACAACAAAAAAATTGTAACTTCTTTTTTATCCTGCACATCAATACTTTTTTGTTTTATTTTTAAAATAAGCACTTTTGGTTGGCTTGGACTTCTACTTTTTTCGGGCATGGTACTAACGTAAATTATTTTGTTCTGATTTAGTTCTCAACAACTAATTTAGACAATATTTTGTAAAATATTGAAAAATCAAATGTAAGGGGTTGGTGCAAAGTTACACCAATGCATGTTTATCTCATTTCTCTAAGATTACAACCATGTAGTACATTAGAGCCAAGAAGTACTAATACTAACAATATTATTGTTAATTTTGTGGGATTCCAAAAATAAAGACCTTAAAGAAACCTACCCTAAGAGGAGTCCTTGAAGATTAGATAATTGACATCTTTAAAAAAAAAAAAAAAAGAACCTTTTCTTTGGTCTATCATCTAAGTGGACAACGTGGCTAAAGGAAGACACTATAAGGAAAAATAGCCCTATCAATGGTTGCTTACTTTGTAGTTTGTACAATAGGGAATGAATTTTAGTACAAAAAGTGGTTCCCTTGGGATATTATGATATGTGACATGTCTCAATTTTTGTGATGTTCTTCGAAGCTAAGCCTTTGAGTGGGTTGTGATAGTACCAAAAACAACAATATTGGATTCGAACTTTTTCATTAACAAATGGACATTTATATAAGGACAAGTATTGGGTTGGTGGTGTTGCCATTTGAGCATCATGACATATTTGTAATTGAAATGGAATCTTATCTAAATGACATATATGTATGGTTACACAAAAGGCCAATTTGATTCTTCACTATGTCACACTAACCATAAGTTTTCACATCCTCTTTTAGGAGATGTTGCTTTTTTGTGTTGTTGTTTTATTTCCCTCCATAGGTTGTGGAGCAAATGCCATAAACATTATTTTTTCTATTCATTTCTTCACGATGATCATGAATGAAATAGAAAATTATAGAAGCATATCCACTTTGGCTACATTGATATTTCCACTAAGGTATACAATCTTTTTGTGCTTGTCTCCTAAAGTTTGAACATTTTGTCCATTACAAAATTATCTTTATCTTTATGAATGTGATCCTATATACGTGCCAGATTCTTAAACAGCCAACTTAAACTCTCTAGTGGGATCATTGCTGACTTTTTTTTATTGGTTAGATTTTGAAAATTGTTTTTCCCACTTCAAACAAATTTAAGAAACATGATGAAATAACGAGTTTAACTCCAACGACAGTTAACTGCTGGTGAATTTTAATCGACGGTAGTTAACTACCTATAAAATTTATGGTTAAACTTATCATTTTATGGTATTTCTTAGCTTTGTGTGAGGTGAGAAAAACAATTTTTGGATCAAATAAGCTTCCAAGTGGCTAAAGTGTCTCCAGGCCTCTGGCTATAGGCCCAATCTAGAGTTGAAAGTTTCTAAATCACTATTCTTAGATTTGGATTATGAAATCTGAAATGTGTTAAGATGTTGAAGAGTATTTTCAAAGGAATTATGCTCTTTACCCAAATCGTTTCGCTCATTGTCAAAGTAAATGTCACAAATGCCCCTACGCAAGTTAGCATGCGTTACGTGACTTAAGTCACGTAGGGTGACTTAACTCACGCTAAGTACTATTTTCGTTCAAAACCCAACAAACAACCACAAAGCTCCATTTTTTCTTTCCCTCCACCTCCAAAAACCCAAAAAGTGAGAATTTTTGGGTCAAAATCTTCATTCTAAATCATTGCAAATCGTCAGGAAACAAGTTCTACGCTCATCAAGCATCAAAGAACAGGTAATGTACCGTCAAATCATTGCTCACATTACTTACTTTGTCATTAATTATTCAACTATTTATTTTATCTCATATTTGTTCTCATATTTTCATTACGTAGATGTGAAAAAGAGGGCTTGGTTCACTATAAACCCCACTGACAAGTTGGACGAGTTGAAGGCAAAACTTGACGACTTCTTTATCCATATTGGTTCAAATCACAGAACATATTATGTAGTAGTACAAGTTCCAGGCGTGGACTTGGGGGAGGATAAGGAAGAGGACCGTTGGAAGACCGTGTATTTTCCACAACTAGTCAAAGATGATAGTGACGTTGATTACATGTTTCGTGTGATGGTTGAAAATAATCTTTTACATCTTTATGTCCGATCCGTTGAAGTCTAATATTTATTAACGTGTAATAGTGTAATGTTTTCCGAATTTGTGTCCGTATTGTTGAATTTTAATGAATTCGTGTTTATGTAATTTAACGATGAATTTGGGTAATTTTGACCGTTTATGTGAGATTATGTAATTTTAGAAATTTATGGACAAATTTGTGTAATTTGGATCGTTTACGTGTCATTAAGTGTGTTTAAGTGATTACGGGTCATTACCGGCGAATTTGTGTAATTTGGACTGTTTGGATCGTTTATTGGTGATTATGTGATTGAGTGAAAAACTATGTTTTTGTGTAATTTGGATCGATTATGTCGTATTATATGATAATGTTGTTAAACTGGCGTAATTCGGTTAAGTTATGAATGTAGCGTGATTACGGGTCATTCTAAACTTTTCAAGTTTCAGTTCTGTTACTGCGCTGCATTTATTGCAGTTTCTGTTGTCTGCTACGAACGTGAGTTAACTCACGCTAGTGCAAATGGAAACGTGAGTTAACTCACGTTACACATTACACTAGCGCATGTTAACATATGCTAAGTTTTCTAAAAATAACACTAGCGCATGTTAACTTACGTTGTCATTTGCACTAGCGTGAGTTAACATGCGCAATAATATATCCGTCATTTACTTTGGGAATGAACGAGCAGAATTTTTTTTTGATGTGTTTCTACACAGTTCAATTTTACATAATTCAAAATGTAATAGGACGTGTGAGAAGTTAGGTGGATAAATACCAAGATTAAGTTTTGAGCCCTATAAAGCATAACTCCTTTGTTGCCCTCTTCAGCTTTTCATTTTTGAGCTAAATGGATCTATTATTGAGCTTCAACTACCATTTTCGAGCTTTCATTCTAAAGTTACAGATTCCATTATCAACTTTTTTTTCTTTCTACATTTCTATGTTTTCCTTTCACACTTTTCATTTTCCAATTTCACACACTTTATTTTTTCACTCTCATTATGATGAATATTGATTTTGATATTTTTCACCACAAATAGATTCATTTTTTGTGAAGAAATGTCAAATCATATGCACAGTAAACTTATCTCTAATTCTTATAAGAAAATAACATATTATTTGATTTGTGCCTAATCTTTCATCTTTTAAAGTTTTGAACACATTAAATAACAACAAATTTAGACGTGTAGATTCATTTATCCTTAATTCATTAGTAACAACGTATAAGTTCATGAAGGGGAAGCCTTTGGCCTTCTGTATGCCATTCACCAAACTTTTGAACTTGTTTTAATCAAATTGTATTCAAAGTATACAGTGGATCAATATTAATCAAGAGAAAGTTGATTATGGACTTCCATTTTAAATTATAGGAGTTTTAATTTCACATTTTTGGTAGAGGTTTCTAACCCTGAAGTCCACCTAGTGACTCCTACTTTAGTAGGAGTTGATACATATATTATTATAGCTTTGAAAATTGATCAATATTAATAGAAGAAGAAGAAGAAAAAGTAAATGGATTTGAGTTAAAATTAACTTTTTTAACTTTTAGGTTAGGATTAGTTGTAGGCACCTCATTCTTGGAGGTGTTGAAGACTGAATTTGATTTTTTGTAGAAATTTTTCTTTTCATTTGTTGCTCCACCTTAGAATCTTGATGAAATAATTCCTCCATATTCATATGACTTTGTAACTCCATTATATCTCTTATTTTGTAATCCATGCCATATTTGAATTTTGACGTTGTTCACTCATCACTTTCCTCGATTTGATTTCTTATGGTTGCTACTTCCAAATTTGTGTAATATTCTTCAACATTTTATACTCCTTGAGTATGTTTTTGGAGCTTATTATGCAAGTTTATATGGTAATGATTTGTAACATATCTATTTCTTAACACAACTGGTAAATTTTCTCAAGCATCAATAGGTCTTGCTCTACACCTTACTCTTTCTTTTTGTTGTTGATTCCACCATGATTTGTGAACTTCAAAGTTGCTAACTTCACTTTCCATTCTTCCCTAACTTCATGGTAACTAAATATTTGTTCCACTTTTAGCTCTGAATTTAAGTATGTTTCTCTAAATCAACATTCCCTTAAAAATTAAGAATTTCAAGTTTCTAAGTCTTCCTCCATGTCTCCTATGCCTTGACATTGCCCTCTCTTTAATCAAAGTAATTCTTTGTCCAACATTTTCTCTAACACTCTTAATCTCCCTTTGTGTTTCTCTTTGAAGGATTGTGTCTTTGGTGACAGTGGAATATCATTCATGGTGAAAAACAAGAACAAATATTAAGAAAATAAATAAAATTGGACCTCACAACTCAGCTAAGTACTTACACTCTTGATGACTTGTTTTTTTTTTTTTTTGGTGGTGGAAACACTCTTGATGAATTTTTTATTTATAGAAAGGAAGATAAAAAAACGCACTCTTGATGATTTTAGTGCACTATAATCAATCTCTCTTCACTTTTACCACTCCAATGCCTATAATTAAGGACCAAATATTCTATAAAATAAATAATATCAAAGTCAAGGAAATATGTGATGAAACTCATATATTTTTTTTTAATTTTCTGAGGTTTTCAAAATATTTTCAAATAGTAGCACATTTTTTTTTTTTGGAGAGAAAATAGTAGCACATTTTATTACACCTCTTTTTACAATGCACTTATACTATTTGAACTCTAGACTCCTCTCTTTTTTTTTTTTTTTCATTTTTTTTTTATCTCAATAGACTCCTCTCTTTTTTTCTATGCTACTAGACTTTTTGAATTTCTATATTTTCTTTTGTGGTTTGCGAAAAACACCAAAACACAAATGTTCTGCAAACTTTTTGGATCAAAAGCCTCAATTTAGAAAGAAGTATATATATGAAGAAGCTATGAATTGTTTTAATATTTTCAGCAACACTAACTTGCAAAAATGCATCAAAAGCTTGAATACAATGAAGAAATAAACACAAACAAAATTGATTCATCAACATATTCATACAATTCATCAAACATCAAGAACGAAGAACACATTCAAGAAGATTTGATTTTTGTTAAAATTCTAAATTAGATTGGAACCCTAGATTGTAACGTCTATTGTAATCACAGTTTATTTTTCTTGCAAGTTATCAAGAATCCAAACAAGAATCATATGCACACACTGCAAAATAAATCAAAGAACAAGAATCATATGCACACAAAATAAATTGAATAATATACAAATTAAAATAACCAAAGAAACTAAAAGACTGGAGTTTATTATTGCCAATAAACAATGCGAAATACATTCAACAGGGACAGTGTCTACAATTTGTAAATACAATATAACTGATCTATACATAAGTTATGCCTCGAAGATCCAGTCTCCCCAAACCAATTCTTGATGAACCCTAATCTGATCACAAGGGTAGTAAATAGTTTGATGGCAATAGTCAAAATACACACTATAGTAGTAACTCTTTTCCATCAAGATCTTCTCGCTAGCAATTTTCCCTACCCACCAACCATCGTTATCAAACACGTCAACTTTCTGATTGAGTTCAAACCTCGAAGGATTACGAACACGTGGCGGTAATGGACGAAGATCTTTTGGAAAAAGTGTTTCCATAAGAAGTTCCGATTCGTCATCTTTAAGAAGATTCTTGTAACGGATCACATATTTTCCACTCTCTAGACATGAAACAATTGTAGCTTCAAAGTATGAACCTACAAACCCTTCTTCTTTGCTGCATACTTCTACTTTATCTCCTACCTTGTAATCAACTCTCTTCACCGGTGGACGCATGGTTGCACAAGATCAAGAATCTATCGGAAGAATTAGAGAGAAAGAGACACGAACCGTTTTTTGAATATGAAGTGAAGTAAACACACTACCGTGTATTATTATATAGGTAGTTGATGGGGTGTTTGTTTGAGATTCAGATATTTTAGACGGTTTAGATTTTTTTAGAAGGTAACTTGTACATTGTTATTGTGATTGAACGGTTGAGATTTTCTCTTTGGTTGTTATATTTTTTGAAAAAATCTTTGGTTGTTATATGAAAAAGATCTGTTCTTCAATAAAATATGAAAAAGATTTGTTACGATTCTTACTGAATTTTCGCTAATGACCAAGTATTTGATAGTTTTTTCTAGCGGAAGTATGTGATATTTTTTTTTTTTTCCCACAGGCCACAGATTATACACTATGTAAAAGTTCGATTTATTTTTAATTTTTTTTGGGGTTTATTTATTTTTGATTTATAAAAAAATCATTTACCTTATATTTTTTTTTTTGAAGAAGCCATTTACCTTATATCATTAATAATTCAGTTTTGAATAAAAGCTGATTTTTTTTTTTTTACGTATAGCCTTTTTTTTATTGTTAACAGACCGTCGTTTTATTTTGTGTTAACCCTTGCTTTTACGAGAAAGATACGGTAATTTAGAGTTTGATCTGAGGTATAATAAATTAACTAATTTAGGTCTCCAAAAAAGCAATTAATTTATGTAAAAACACGTTTGCACCTTGTTATTTAGAGCACCTACATTCATGTCATCTATATAGATGGTATAAATGGACCACACTCAATACAATATATCATTTCACACTTTTTAATTTTTTTTTGGTGATACACTTTCTAATTATTTAAACCACCTAACTTTTTTTTTTAGGAAGCCACCTAACTATATTTTTTAAATATTCATACCACTCATCTAAAACTTTAAAATGGGTTCTACTAATCTTATAAAATATACTCCAAATTTATATTTTACATTAATACATAAAAAGCATCGTTGCCTTACGGAGGTACTATGAAGTATGGAGAGTAAAGACATTCTCATACCATGCTAATGATCAAAGCCGCACCGGCAAAAATGATTGGGATTTGTGAAACCAACCTAACATAGCATGCGATAATTATGCTCTTAGTACTCAATTCAACCCTAGAGCATGTTTTTTATTTTGTTTAGTCTATAAAATTACTAAAAAATGAGACACTTTGCAATTTCAATATATTTAGGGACTACAATGACACTGTCTTACACGTACAGAGGTCAAATTTTTATTTAGACTAATTTCTATTTTTAATCTCAAATGTCCTTTTCAAATGTTAATTAGTTGTCGTGTTTTGGTTGTCTATATCTAAAGAGGACATGTTATTCAACAACTTCTCAGCAACATCCACGGTCATGAATATGATATCCGTTTTTCCAACATATTTAAACAATTAATTATTAATTAATTAATTATAGTCATCATCCTCTAGTTAAGTTTTCAAATGTTAATTAGTTGTTTCTTAATGTGATAAGTAATAATAAGTTGAATTTTTATTACTTAGGCACAAGGCAAAGATAATGATGAGTAGTATTGTATGTCTTCTAAAGTTAGTTGGAGCAATCTTTGTTCTGTTGAATGTTGCTTGTTTCTGGTAGTTGCATAGAGAAGGAGAGACATGCTCTCCTTGAGTTGAAGTCAGGTCTTGTGTTGGATGACACTTACCTTTTACCTTCTTGGGACACTAAGAGTGATGATTGTTGTGCATGGGAAGGAATTGGTTGTAGGAATCAAACTGGCCATGTTGAAATACTTGATCTAAATAGTGATCAGTTTGGTCCTTTTGAAGGCGATCGAGTTGCGGCATTTAAAGTATTTGAACCTCAGTTGGAATCTGTTTTCAAACAGTTATTTCCCAGAATTATTTGGTTTTCTAAGAAACTTGAGATTTCTTGACCTCCAAGGTTCATTTGATGGGGGAAGAATTCCAAAGGATCTTGCTCGTCTTTCGCACTTGCAATATCTTGATCTTTCAGACAATGGCCTTGAGGGTACAATCCCTCATTAACTTGGAAATCTCTCTCATTTGCAGTACCTTGATCTTAGTTCAAATGATCTTGTGGGAACCGTTCTTCGTCCACTTGGAAGTCTTTCAAATTTGCAGGAACTTCATCTTGGATACAATCAAGGACTCAGTTTATTTTGGAGGTGAATGGCTTTCTAATCTCACTCTTTTAACGCATCTCGACTTGAGTTACTTACCAAATCTCAATTCTTCTCATGTCTGGCTGCAAATGATTGGAAAGCTTCCAAAAATACAAGAATTGAAGCTATCTGGTTGTGATCTTTCAGATCTTTACATTCTTTCTTTGTCTCGTTCGCTATTGAATTTTTCTACTTCTCTTGCAACTCTTGATCTTTCACAGAATGCCTTCTCATCATCCAAAATATATGAGTGAGTGTTTAATGCCACCACCAACTTAATTGAGCTTGATCTTAGCCATAACATCTTCAAAAGCACCATTCCATATGATTTTGTCAACACGAGAAACAATCTTGAACGACTTGACTTGTCCGTTAATGTACTTGTTGCAAAGTGCTTCAAAAATGATTTTAGCAAAATTCAGGATCGTGGCATGATTTATTTACCGTGTCACGATTTGGCAGGCAGTTAGCATGGTTTCTTGAAGTGTTCAATCGTGACACATTTTTGGAAAAACGTGACACGATTTTCGGCTTGCTGGACAAGTTTTCAGGATAAGGTTGGTCGTACGATAAGGTTGGTCGTACCTTGGGTCGTACGCACCAAACGTGTCACAATTTGGGAAATCATGACACGATTTTGTTCGGATCTGAACACAATATATGCATTCTTTGACTCATTTGTTGGGTAAGCTTGGTGAATCTCATGGAAACCAAAGGAGAGAACTTTTAGGGTTTTAGATACTAAAGGTTGAGGGTCTTTGGGTGAGGTTCAAAGTTTCAAGATGTGAATCTTGGAGAACCAAAAGAGGGGGCTCTTAAGAAAAGGGTTGGTGCCTTTTGGGGAAGATTC
This sequence comes from Medicago truncatula, assembly GCF_003473485.1. Lineage (NCBI taxonomy): Eukaryota > Viridiplantae > Streptophyta > Magnoliopsida > Fabales > Fabaceae > Medicago > Medicago truncatula. The sequence goes on from NC_053046.1 coordinate 39,930,533, forward strand.
ATGGGGTTGGGAAACACGTGAGTGGAGAGTCATTTGCGAGCAACTTGGGTGAGTCTTGTGAAACCAAAAGAGAAGATCCTTATTGAAATCAAAGGCTAAGGGTTGGTTCTCTTTTGGGGGTTAGATTCTAGAGTTGGGAAACAATTGTAAACACCTTGGGAGAGTGAAAATCATGAGTATCTTGTTCATTAATGAGATTGGGAAAATGGGTAGAAATTAGGGTTGTTCTTTGTGAGCTTGTTGAAGCTAATTTCTTGTAACCCATTTGTATCTCTTTGGAAAAACTCATTGATAGAGGATTGGAGAGATCAATCTCTCCCTCAGATCAGGTCAAGTTGGACCAAACTGGGTCAATAATCTTGGTGGATTTGTTCCTTTCTTTAATTGCTTATCTTTATTGCTTTGATTATGATTGTGGTTTTGCTATGCACTTGTTGTTGTTGCTTGTGGTTAATTTTGTGATGTTGGTTGCCATTGATACTTGCTCCACACATCATAGTTTGTATTGGTGTGAAATTTGAGTCCAAATTCACAACAGTACTACATGGTGGAAGTAGTATGGAATCCTTCAGTGACATATGTACTCATTGAAACTTGATTCTAACAATTTGAATGAAGACATTTCAACAATTCTTCTCAAATTGGCTGGTTGTGCTAGATACTCACTGCAAGATTTAAGCTTATATCACGACCAAATTACTGGCACATTGCCTAACCTTTCAATATTCCCATCTCTAATAACAATCGACATTTCAAATAATATGTTACGTGGGAAGGTACCGGATGGAATTCCAAAATCATTGGAGTCTTTGATAATTAAATCAAATTCTTTAGAAGGTGGAATTCCAAAATCATTTGGTAGCCTATGTTCATTAAGGTCACTAGACCTGTCAAGTAACAAGTTGAGTGAAGATCTTCCGGTAATGCTTCATAATCTGTCTGTTGGGTGTGCAAAGAACTCGCTGAAAGAATTATACTTGGCTAGCAACCAAATTATTGGCACGGTACCTGACATGTCAGGGTTCTCATCTTTAGAAAATATGTTCCTATATGAAAATCTATTAAATGGGACGATCCTAAAAAATTCAACATTCCCCTATCGATTAGCGAACCTCTACTTGGATTCCAATGATTTGGATGGTGTGATCACTGACTCTCATTTTGGCAACATGTCCATGTTAAAGTATTTAAGCTTGAGTTCCAATTCATTGGCTTTGAAATTCAGTGAAAACTGGGTGCCGCCTTTTCAACTGTCTACCATATATTTAAGGTCTTGTACTTTAGGGCCAAGTTTTCCGAAATGGATCCGTAGTCAAAAAAATCTTTGATGGGTGGACATTTCTGAAGCTGGAATCTCAGATGTTGTTCCAGTGTGGTTTTGGAATCAAGCAACGAATATTAGGTTCACGAATATTTCGTACAATAATCTCACTGGCTCAATTCCAAATATGCTCATAAGATTTTCTAGAGGTTGTCAAGTAATTATGGATTCAAATCAATTTGAAGGTTCAATTCCTCCGTTTTTTCGAAGTGCAACATTGCTACGGTTGTCTAATAACAAATTTTCTGAAACTCACTTGTTTTTATGTGCCAACACTGTGGTTGATAGGTTGCTCATATTGGATCTATCAAAGAATCAATTATCAAGGAAGCTCCCTGATTATTGGAATCATTTGAAAGCATTGGAATTTCTAGATTTGAGCGACAATAATTTGTCTGGTGAAGTTCCTTTCTCAATGGGATCATTACTTAAAATTAAGGTATTGATATTGCGCAACAATAGCTTGACAGGGAAGTTACCTTTCTCATTGAAAAATTGCACAGAACTGACCATGCTAGATCTTGGAGATAATAGATTCTCAGGACCAATACCGTATTGGTTAGGACAACAATTACAAATGTTAAGCTTGTGAAAGAACCAATTCAATGGAAGCCTTCCGCAGAGTCTGTGACATAACAAACATTCAGCTGGTGGATCTCTCTGAGAACAATCCATCGGGACGAATTTTCAAGTGCTTGAAGAATTTTTCTGTAATGTCTCAGAATGTTTCCCCAAATAGAACCATAGTTTTTGTATTTGTTTATTACAAAGGCACCCTTGTATATGAAGGCTATGATTTCTTTGCATTATTGATGTGGAAAGGTGCAGAACGATAATTCAAGAATAATAAGCTCATTTTGAGAAGTATTGATCTATCAAACAATCAATTGATAGGAAATATTCCAGAAGAAATAGGAAACTTGATAGAGTTGGTGTCGTTGAATTTATCAAACAACAATTTGAATGGAGAAATTACTTCAAAGATTGGAAGGTTAACATCACTTGAATTTCTTGACTTGTCACGAAACCATTTCTCTGGTTTGATTCCTCCTTCTCTAGCTAAAATTGATTGTCTGTCCTTGTTGAATCTGTTGGATAATAATCGGTCTGGAAGAATTCCAATTGGCACGCAGTTGCAGAGTTTCAATGCCTCAAATTATGAAGGGAATGTTGATCTTTGTGAGAAACCACTTGACAAAAAATGTCTAGGAGGCCCGAGAAACCAGAAACACCAGAAGAAAGTAGTCCAGAAGATAAAAAACCAATTTATTTGAGTGTGGCATCGGGATTTATCACAGGATTTTGGGGACTATGGGGGATCATTGTTATATGTTTTTACAATAATCCTTACTTTGGAGGAATCTATGAAACACATACTCCTTGGATTACGGGTGACTCGGTGTTGGATACATATCGTGTCCGACACAACACCAACACATATAATTACATTGAATTATGTCATTTTTTCAAATTATTATCGGTGTCGACATGTCCGTGTTTGTGCTTCAGAGGAAAGAATGTTTGTATGTCCGAGAGGAAAATCTGTTTAAGACTAAAATATTGCTTTGACAGAAAAGGCATGAGAGACATTTTTCAAGGCTTCACCAAAGTTATGATTATTGAAAGATTAGTTCACACATTGAAGCTGTCATTTGACATAATTAAGAGTCAGTCAATTATACATGGCCTTATAAACAAGGTCATAAATTATTGTATAATCATGCGTTATGAAAAGAGTGGATAACAAATATGAACTAAACTAAGTATGCATATGATATGACATGAATCTTTCCAACTCAAGACCATAATATATCTGAGCAATAAAATGTCCCACATCGTTTAGAACATAGAATATGAAATGGTTTATAACCTTCCAACACAGCCATTTGTTTGCTGAGTTGAATAACACCAACTTGTAACCCATGTGGGAGCATCAAGGTGATGGAACATGGCTGTGTCTTAACAGGTTGGGCTGTAGGGTACATTATGCTGGCCTGCCCACTCCAAGTTGAGAGTTGGGCCATGGGATTTGGGCGAAGGCTCAGATCTCCTGGTCACTAGAACGGAGGGATCCGCATGAGGCTGGTTTCACAGAGCAGTGATCACTTCCTTCTCTTGACAGTGGAGGGATTACAGGCTGCTGTATTCTCAGCCCATAGGCCTGGTGAGCCTAGTCCATTGAACCATCATTTTTTTGCTTTTTGTCTCTCTCAGCATATGGTCTGTTATGTTCCATGTAATTTTTTTATTAGTATGTGTTATATGTTCTTGGTAGAACTATTTGCAACTTTGTCGAATAAGGGTAAGAGAACATGTAGCTGCTCTGATCAGAGAAACATAACAAGTTCAAAGTTCTATGCATCAATAATTTAAATAATCAATTTGTGAAGCATTATTTGGGAGACACTAATACTGTTATTTATGTTTTATAATCAAATTATTGAGTTACAATAAGTATACAACTCTTAGTGTTGCTTCCAGTAGTTACTTGAAAGTTCTTTGAAGAATAAGTAGCAAAGAAAATTTCCCAATTATGGAATTGAAGGAAATGGTTGAGAAAAAAAATATGATTGTTGTTAATCACTATTTTATCTGTGTTTCTTGTCACGTACTAAAATGTTGTCACGGGGCTTTTTGTTGACATCGATATTCAGTGTGACCTGATAAGCATTGTGGCGTTATAAATGAACTGGTCTTACCACAAAAAATGACCAAAAGTTGAGAAGAATGACCAAAATTCAGAAAGAAAGTTAAATTGAAGTACCAAAAAATCGATTTTTATAGTGATTGTCAAAGACATAAAGGAGGTATTTAACAAGCTATTATAAACTATAATGTGAATTAAAACCAACTTTGGTTCGGCCTACCGAAAATGACTAGCCTCTACAACATTCGAATCATGGTTTGAATTCTAGCTGAAAGAGATGTTGATCAAGTAATGGAAAATCTGAAAGAAATAACTAAGTCAAAATCTAAATATCAGCCTCAGCTATACATGAAAAGATGGTTATCTTCAAATGCCAACAAAAAACAATCAAAGCAATCCATTACAGACTTTAACATTATCATGGAAAGCTCTGAACATAAAACTAATTATTCTTATTAATCAAGATTACTAGGATGAACCCTCTTTTTTCCACAAAGAGGAACACCAAAGAGCTTCACAGAAGAGCTATTACAATCTTTATCATTTGGTAATTGAGGTGATGATGAATCCAATTCAACAAGCTTCAAAATAGTAGCACTATTGTTGCTTCTTTGTTCAAAGGGAGAAGCAGGACTCACATGGTTTTGAATGAAATATATAATATCATTGTAAAGATTCTTCATGTGACTGAGTTCTGATAACAGCATGAAATTCTTTCTCCTTAATCTTTGATTATCCTCAGAAAGTGCTGTTAAGATATCGGTGTTTGATTTAGGAGATGGTAATGGAGAATCAATCCAGCATATACTTTCATCTGGTTGAAAAATTTGTGGCGATTGTTCGTAGTATTGTTGTTGATAGTGTTGAGGGGTTTTTCTCCTGTGGATTTCACATAACAAATGCTTAGCTCCTTTTTTGAAGTAATCATTTGCAAACTCCCACCTATCAGCAACAACCTTCTTGAAACCCTGCAAGAAGAGGAGAAGTGTAAGTATGTGTTTGTGAGCACACTTCACGTTGAAGACACGCATCAGACACCAACACAACATCGATACATGTGACTGTATTCCGTTGTTACATTTTCTCAAATTATTGTCAGTGCTTCATAGCTTGCGAAACTGTTTTGAAAAGCTTATAGAATAACTTACGACCTTTTCATAAGCCGTTTTCAGCATATTTTCAAGAAGTAAGAAAAATGAAACTTACTAACTAAAGAAGATACTTACTAAAACAATGAATAAGGATATATAGAACATAGAAGTTAGAATTTGAAGATTCTCACATATGTATTTAGTTGCCTAACAAAGCTTGAGAAGTTGTTATGCTTGAAAAAATTGGGAAGAAGATCTCTAGCAAACTCAGGAGGCCTCCAAACAACAAATGTAGTTTCATCATCACTCCAAGATACAATGTGGTCAGTGAGAGGATCATCAACAAGTTGGTATGTCTTTGTCAAGAAAGGAGCAGGCACTGATTTCTGAGACTCCATAGTGAACACCATGTTATCTTCACACCTCTCTAATGTGAAAGCCATCACACTAAACCAAAGACTTTTGTGCTACTTATCTAATTTTATGCTTTGTTATGTTATAGTATTCTCTTACTCATTCACTAATGCACCACCAAGTTTAAAATAACCTCTCTCACTCTCTTTCTATTAGAGCAACACCTCTTATTCACAATGAATACACTAGGTTTGATTAGAGAGTTCGGCCAATTGTGCCTACGTATCCGACTACAAAGTGGTTGTAATATTTTTCCATTAGTCAAATTTCGGATTGCATATATATTACAAATTTTATTTAAATACTACGGTCCAATTTACATGATTATATCTGATCAGTAGACAACTTGTGTTTAAATACTACAGTCCAATTTACAAGATTATCTCTGATCAATAAACTTGTCTATTTACCGGTAAACTATGAGTCATACCCAACATTTTCACATTATAATTTTACTCTATGAAACAAAAATATATGACATATCATTTAAGTAACTCTTCTTTTGGCTATCTAAATAGTTTACTAACTTTAAGAAGCATATGACCATGTCAGTACAAACAATGAGTTTTTGTAGGATAAACTATAATAAGATCCAATGAGTCTATTAATTAGTTATTTGATTGTTCTCTCTGCTGCAGTGGTGGTGGATTGATGCTTCTTGAGAGATGAGCTATATACACTTTCTATTTTTATTTTTGGTGAAAAAACATTAGGGTGTAAGTTTTTTTTTTTTTTTTTTCCTCCAAATTTGTGCAGAAGGGACTATTTGTAATCAAAATTTCAATTCAAAACACTAGTTTGAGTATAAAAGTCACAAAAAATAAAATGTAAAGTCTGCATCATATAGAGTAACATTTTATTTAGATTATTACAAAGTTTATGTCCTCTGCAAATACCTAGACTAATGATTAATTAATTCAAAATGACAACATTTTAATTTATTTCTTCTTGTAAGATACATATATTTTATGGAACTTACTAAGTTTTGGAAGGTTGCAATAATCCTCCAAAAAATAACTTACTTTTATGTATGTATATTGGCCCTCTATTTATAAGTGTCAGAAATTGTTCAATTTGTTGGTCCCTCCCTCCCCTCCACCCTTGTCTTTACTATGTTGTAAGTGCATTTGAATGATTTGAAATTTGAAACTTGGAACACTAAAGGAAAATATTGGAGACAAAGCATTCTTTTTATTAACTATATATTTTCACTTTATTTGGAAACATATACTTCCACATTATATATGTGACAGAATGAAATAACAAAAACAATACAATAAAATAAATGTCCATGCATTAATCTTTGTTTTTGCAATTTTCATCATCAAACCATAATGTAAACCAAGAATTCAATATTATATAATATAATCATTTACACAGGTGATTTTTTTAGGGAAATTCAAACATAAGTGATATATTTTTTTTCATACTTTGTTTTGTGAAGAAATAATTTTTGTGGGGTGGGGGATGAATGTTAGGTTGTGATCACGAGGACCACGTACATAATTTTAAATATATTATCACTATGTTTAGTAGTACTTCAAAGTTACCTTCTTGTGTACATAAGTAGAACATTATAGAAATATCAAATTATTATTATTACTGTTAATTATTAATTATATATAGTGAAGTTGTTTGGTACCTAGTATCAAGGTGGAACATTCTGACCATTATTCATCTTTTATGTACAATATCCAAAGCACACCCGTGATTTAGTCTCATGGTAGAAGATATGTAGCTCCTTCTAGGTTCAAATCATGGAATTATATATGTATTTATATACTTGCATAATTATAAGTGAATCTTCTTTTATTTAAGCAGATTTTTATACTTCAATTCTCAAAGCTTCCTAACTAAATAAAACAAAAAAGAAAATGTAGTGCATGTGCATGTTAGATCCCCTTTCTTGTAAATAGAAGCGATATTGAATGAATTGATTCTCTAAAATGATTTGGCCTAAAATTAAACTGAATTGAATGTAAAGCGGTTTGTATTTGAATTTATTTATGTAAATATGTTAAACTATATATATGAGTTTAAAATCAATTGTAAAGGTAAAAACTCTAAAATCTAGCTTTAAATTAGAATTATTTAATTTCAATTCTACCCGAATACAATATTTAAACATGTTAAAATCAATTTTATTCAAATATCTTAATATGAAGTTAAACTTCAATATGAGATTTGGAGCTTAAACTAAAAACTATTAGTGTCAATTTGTTGTCTAACTCACTTTTATATAGTCATACTCGTGTCAAATATAATATCATGTTTGTGAAACTAAATGCATTAAGTTAAATCACTTTAAATTCATTTCACTTTTGTTTAAAATCAATTTCACAAAATCAATTCTACAAATTAAATTTTCGTTAACATAAAACCGGACACACTTATCTCTAGATTCTATTGTTTAATGGGTGACATTAATCTCTATGATTTCTTTATGACTTTCTTCCTCCTCCTCCTTTCACTTCTTTCTCACATTTACTTAGAAAATTAAGTGGAAAATGACTTACTTAAGCTCTTTTCTAATTTCAACACACCCAAACATCTCACTTGACTCTTGAGTCTTGATTTGTTGCACACTATTTGGTGGTCAAATTATAGGAAGACTCTAAAAATACTATGCATGACTCCTTAGAATCGGAAAGGTCTAAATAGATATTTCAATAATTGAGAAGATTCTATTCCAAAGTTAATATTACCATCATTTTCAGGTTCTAGTATATGCTGAGTGAAAACATATATGTTACATCACATGATCTATGTAAATCTCCATGTGACCCACTGCATGTCTTTTTTGAGAAAAAGAGAGAATGTTTTGTCTTTTATGTGTTAGCGCAAATCTAAATGCATAACATGTGAGGAAGAGCATGTGGTAACTGAATTTTGAAAAATAATAGTAAAGAAATCCAAAAAGGAACTATTATTGGACTAATTAACAAAAAGAGAAGTTTGAAAGCTTAGTGGTTTTGTAAGTTAATTATTAGTCAAATATATGTTAACACATTGAAGCTTAGTGCAAGATTTATACTTTAAAATTACCTTTTGAAATGGTTGTTATAAGCTACATAGCCATCAACTTAAAGCATAAAAAACTTCTAAAGTTAGATTAGTATTGTCAACATAGTTGAAAAGTGAGTTGTTATGTGATGCCTCTTCTTACCAATAATTTGCTTTCAAAACCCTCTAAAGTTTGAGGTTTATATATTTATTCCACAATAAATTTTTATTTATGTTTATGTTGAAGTATGACTCATATATAGAAGATATTGAAGAAGGCAATGTTACGGTTCAGTGGTAATATTGTAACCTGAGTCGTAGTAGTGCTATATATACAGTTTGTAACACTAAAACTCTATTTTTATCACAGTAATAGGAACTATAACTATTCTATAATCGCAGAGGTAGGCACAATTGACCAAACTGTATTAACAAATATGGTGTGTTCATCTTTCTCTTTCGTTCTCTTATTTAATCTTTTGTTACTAGTTGTTGTTCTAGCAGTTTATTAGTTAGTCTTTCAAATGTATAATTTTATTAACATCACCTCATTTTCTTTGAAATTTTGAAGTAAACAACAAAAGCTTACTGAAGTAAATTGTTTGCTAATTCAAGTTACTTCCAATTCCTTTTTCTTTATTAAAGAAAACTTATAGAACAGTCTAAAAGACCACATATTAGTACTAGTACTTTACAAAAGTTGAGATTCTGATTTATATGAATATTCTCTTGACTACATTCCTTGCTAATAATTTGGCTCCATAAAGATCATAGTAGAAAACCTTCACAAGTCATAGCTTTACTTAAAAAGAATGAAAATCAATGTATATACTATACTTTTAACGGTATACATACTTTCAACGTTAAGTCACTAGATATATTTTATACTTTTTACATTATCAATAAATCATCGATTCATAACTATGAGACTATAAAATTAATTTGACATAGTCATAATTTCTAAAATCAAACATATAAATAATTGTGATTTATTGACGATGTAAAATCGGTATATCATAGTTAAACTCAAACTATTTACTTTAACAAAGCAATATAGCCAATTAATATATGTGCAAGATTCCTACAAAAGAGTGCCTCATGAGTACATAAAAAATTCAGCACCGCATCTCAACCAAATGATGAAAAATCACATGCAAGAGATAAAGTGCAACTTTTAAATTTTAATATAGTTAAGGTGACAACTAGGGTACCTATGGGAAGAATTGTGGGTAATTTATCTCAACTAATACACATTAGCCACATAAACACATTTTTAAGTGGTATCCATGAACTATCTTGATCCCACCAACAAATTGCTCATTTTCATTTATTGGTGGGTAAATTACCCACCATTCTTCAAAGGTAATCTATCATAAATTTATCACTACAATTGAAATATATATATATATATATATATATATATATATATATGTCCTCGTAAGTTTAACTCAGTTGATATGAATAATGTATAATATATACAAGGTTCGGGGTTCAAATCCCGACCCCATAAAAAAAAATGCATACATAAGTAATGGATTTCAATCCTTAGATTTTTGAATCATTACTATGTACTGTTTCGCCAATGTGGTTACATTCACAATGTTTCTCTCTTTTTTCTGTCAAAGGTCCCATTCAACATGAAATATTTCATCGTGCAATAACTTTTCTTTTCTTTGTTTGACAATAGGCAATGACTTTTCTTTTGATCAATGTTAAGATCCATTGGATGCGCACATATTTTTTTTTTTTAAGTTCTTAACTAATGTTTAAGAGACACTAGTGATTAGCATGAACATTAAACTCATGCCAAATCATGAAAATTCATCGGAATATGATGAAAATCACTGCTAAATCTAAGGAGCACTTAATCGCATCTCACTATATATATGTCAATTACGAAATATTTTAAATACTAATATAATAAAATATCATTATGGTGAAATTTATTAGTTGTACTTGTAAAAAAAGTTACACGTTCTGGGTCTATAGAAATCAATCTCTATTCTATTTGTACCAAAAAATAAAAAACCAATCTCTATTACATTATTGTTCTTTATTGAAAGTGCGTTTTGTTGTGGAATATCACTAAAGAATTGTCAGAACTCAGTAGCAATGGCCACCATAATTAACACCATGCATTTTCCTTTCTCTGAAGAACTTTGTTTGTTTACAGGGAAAAAGGTGAAAAAGTGATGGTTAGTACTTAGTGGAGACTTGAGACCTCAGACAAAAATACAAGAGATAGGACCATAGTCTTCTAATCTTTCTACCTAGGAAACACAACATTTCATGTCAAGTGGTGTAGAATATTAAGATAAATTCATCCATCATGCTTGTGTGAACTTAAAAGTAATCGAAAAGGGCAATGCCATGGGCTTTTTCAACCTTTCACACTCTCTACTACCACATATAATAAAGTTGGATGGTTCTCTTAATTATGAGCAATTTCTAGTAACTTGTTTTGCTTTTACATTCTCTTTTTGTATGTATAAAAAATTAGATTAGGAGTGGTACACATAATGAAAGATAGGATAGAATCATCAACGACTTATTGAAAATTTACATTGCAATTTACGTATAATTTACCGGTTGCATCATTCTTGACATCTAATACACACTACTCAATATATTTTGTTTAAGACGCTAAAATAAAATTAGATTAAACAAACTATTTTACCTTCTCCGCACAAGGAGTGTTAAAGAAGAGTAAAGATAAAATAACAGTTACATTAAATAGAAGGGAAAAAATCTCCAAAAAAATGAAATTATATAGGTACTCCCAAATCATAAAATAGGATTGAACCACCACATATGATAATCAAAATTGAAAATGACATGTTTTACATTCAACCATCAAAAAGATTGAATTTTAATTTTGTCAAGAAGGTGATGAAGAACGTCCTGATTTTGCTGGAAAATGCGAGCATTTCTTTCTTGTCAGATGACCCAAACAGTCGAAAACTAAACCAGATGAAGAATCGTGCATAACTTTTTTGAAGAGTCTCCTAAAGCCACAAAATGAATTAAATGGTCCAAAATATGAGACAAATTGACCAAGATGAAGCCTAACCAATTATAAACAACATTCCAAATTTGCCAAAAAAAATCACAATGAAGAAAAAAGTTATTTACGTCCTCTGTATTACCACACCCTCCTACATAAAGCCGATCAATAGTTGTGAGAACACTCCGTCCTATTAAATAGCCAGTTGTCATAATAAGATTACGGATAAGCCGCCACACAAAGAGGCAAACTTGGATTCAATCCAACCAGTAACAATGATTGTGTGTATATATATATGGGTTTTGCTAGAAGCCACTCATGAAGGTGTCTTTTAGCAACCCACATCTCAAGGTGTGATTTTCACTTTTTAGTTATAACTTTGTTAAAAGACACCTTTATAAAAATCAGTTGGTGTCTTTTAGCAATGCTCATAGAATAACTTGCTAAAAGACACCTTCATAAAATGTGTCTTCTAGCAAAACCTTATATATATATATATATATATATATATATATATATATATATATATATATATGAGTTCAATCCAATAACTTTTTTTTCAAGTTAAATATATAACTTTTTTACTAAAACGCATTTAAATTTCATTCATGATTGATATAAACATAATTATGGAATTTTTTATTTTATTTTCGAAGAAAATGTAAAAAAAGTCATAATTACAAAAAAAATGATTTATAAAAAAAATAAAATTATTAAAAATAAAATACCGCAAGTTCGAAGCCACCTCTTTCATGGACCGTTGTGGGTTGATGGAACTCTATGTAGACCATTGTAAGGTTGTCCGAGCTCCGCCTCGTGCCAGCATTGTGTGCCACACAACCTCCCACCGCCACTTTTATAAATATTAATTTTTTTTGAATAACTTTTATAAATATTAATTATTTATTAAAAAATATTAATATTAAGTAATTTTGAAAACAAATAAAATTTAAATATTTGTAAGCTAATTAAAGAATCTCTTTTATAAAAAATTTGTAAATATTGAAACAAACAAAAATTTCTGTCAAAAATAAATAAAAATTAATATACTTTTTTTAGTGGATTAGACTGATATTCATCCTCTGAAAATATCGTTGATGGATTGAATTATATTTATTTTTGTTAAAGAATTTGTAGTTGATTTTTAATGTATTAATAAACTATTTTATTCATTCATTTTATGTGCAATTGAATAAGATAAGGATTTCGTAGTAAAAAAGACGAGGGTATTTAGGTAATGAAATTGAATTTTGTTCTGATCTTGACCATAAGATTTGTTGGAGAAGATATAAATAATAGATTGATGAAATAAATGCTTTGTTGATGGAGGTTTTGACCAGAATCCACAGATGTTTTTGGAGTTTTTCTATTTACACCCCATGTTTTTCTGATTACACCTAAATTTTCTTAAAAGTTTTTTATAATACCAAAATTGCCCTTTTATATAAATTTTCTTAAAACCCTAATTTTATTCATTGTCAATGAGTTTCACCCTCTTTCACCCCACAAAGCGATCGATCAAACAATTTGATGTTCAATATCAATCTCCATGAAAATTAAAGAGTGAATCAAAATATTTTTCATCGATACTCAATTGGATCTAAGTAAGTGAATTTCTTCTTCTATTTGCTAGTTTCAATTTTTTTCCTTCAACTGCACTGATGCACTGTACGATTACAGTTTTAATTTACATTGGCAAGGTTAACTTAAATTCAGTTTAAGTAGGTTATGTAAACTGAGTTTACATGAACCTACTTAAATTGAGTTTACATGAACCTACTTAAACTGAGTTTACATGAACATACTTAAACTGGGTTTGCATGAACCTACTTAAACTGAGTTTACATGACCTACTTAAATTTAAATTTAGTGTACATGACCTAACTTACATAAACTGAGTTTACATGAACCTACTTAAATTAAGTTTACATGAACCTACTTAAACTGAGTTTACATGTGCATACTTAAACTGAGATGACGTATAATTATTGAATAAGATTGAACTTTTAGATGTACACTTAAACTAAGTTTGCATGATCTACTTAAACTAAGTTTACATGACCTACTTAAACTTAGTTTACATGAACCTACTTAAACTGAGTTTAAGTTGGTACACTTACTTAAATTTAGTTTAGATGACCTACTTAAACTCAGTTTACATGAACCTACTTAAACTGAGATTAAGTATATACACTTAAACTCAGTTTATATGACCTACTTCAACTAAGTTTTAGATTGAATTTTATGAAAGGGTAATCTTGTCATTTTGGGGTGCAACCATGATTAACTAGGGTGCAAGTAGAAAAACTCATGTTTTTGTGGTTCGACGGTGGGCTTATATATAAAAAGAAAACACTTAATTTATGCTTGAGGGTGAGAGAGGTCTAGAATAAACCATACCTTAATTTTTTTTTATTTTTTTTTTAAAAACTTGGTATTCAACCTAACACTAACACTCTGTTTAGTTGGAGAGAATTAGAGAAGAGAGAGTTAGTGAAGAGAGAAATAGAGGAGAAGTATCGTACTTCTCTTATTTTGAAGAGAGAATAAAAATAGGTGGGCCCTACCACCTTTTTACTTCTCTTCAATTGTGAGAAGAAACATGAGAGAACTGAAGTAGAGACGGCTAATTTACTATTATGCCATTGCAATTTCACATCCTTATGCCAAGTTAGAATTTTTTTGGTAAGGTTGTAGTTAGAATTTACAACACATACTTTTTGTAAAAACTAATTACGTTACATTAAACTAATTACGTTACGTTACATTAAAAATACATAATTATGTTACATTAAATTAAACTAAATTAACTAAGTTTTTGTAAAAAACTTTGTTAAAAATTGAACTAAAATGTATTAGTAATTTAATGAATTAAAACAATTTAATTATATCAAACTAATAAATTAATTTAATTTTTACAAAAAACAAATTAATCAATCATAAATTATATGTTGTTTTTACTCAAGGATATTTTTGTCTTTTCAAAACATACCAACATCTCTTTCTCTTATATTTCTCTCTTCTTTCTCTTATACCAAACAACCCATCAAATCTACTCTATTTCTCATCTATTTTTCTCTTCTCTCATTCTCTCTCAGTCACCTACTTCTCTCTTCTCATTTTCTTCTCACAACCAAACACACCCTAAGTAATCTGATAGCCTCAATATCATTGTCTACAAACAAGTTTTAAATGAGGTTAAAAGAGTAAATATGATTAATTAATCATGTAAATAATTAATTTTACTTATATTTTATTACGTAGTTCATCATTTTAGTTAGTGTAGAAACTTTTTATTTTTCTTTTGAATATTATATTTCATTTAAAAGAAATTAACGAGATATGATTTATAGAATTGTATTGCCGTGTGGGTAACCGAAAGCTGTAGTACAACTATTTCATTTTGACTCAAAGTAGTACAACTAATTATTCCTCTTTGATTTTGGTTGAAACCGGAAGTAGTACAAATGTACAATGTTGTACTCTCACAAAACACATGGATAGATGAACTCATTTCCATGACAACATGACAAGTACTTGGGTGTAGTACATTTAAAGCCTATAGAAGTACCATGTTTAAGGCTATATATCATTTACCTGAAGATGACATAATTCATTACCTGATAGTTCGTTCATACAAACGAGATTACATTCAAGCTAGAAGATATTGAGGTAGAGATGTTCTACAGGGTCGACATGAGACCACATGAAGCTATCATATTTGTCTATGTTATCCAACTCATGTGTTCTCAGGTCGCCCCTGCTGAATTTTCTCTGCTAAATTGCACATTTTACTTTCAAATGAAGTGAAACTGGTTGATGGAAGCACAATAGGTAAAATATGTTCAATTGTGTGGATATGATTTAGGTAATCAAACTATAGGATTGCTTTATGTTCATCTAATTAAAAAATTGGATTGTATTATATTTCATGTAATGTACTAATATTTTCTTGTGTGGAGATTTCGTTTTTTTTTTTGGAATGGAAGAGTACATCAAATTTGTTTCATAGGTTTTTCGACGACAATGAAAATTTTGTACTAATAACATGTACTTAATATTATTTTCACAGGGTAAACACTCATATTGTTCAACACCAATAAATTTTTCACACAAGAATATAATTAAGTCAAGTGCAGAAAACTTGTTACTTTTGTTAAATTTAATTTAATAAATTCTTCAAACATTAGTAATAACAGGACAATGTATAACTCAACCAGGCTGGACACCTCTATATAGGTATCATAATCACCAACTAAAAAAAAACTTATGAATAATCAAACTGAACATCATTATCAAAATTTGAGCTGAGCTAAGTTAAGCTAAGCAGCAGGTATCGATTAAATTGCAGGTATCAATTAAATTAAAATCCTCACAGAAGATTGAATAGATAGTAGCTCTTCCTCCGTTACTTTCTTCCAAATCCCACCTACCATAAGGTATCCTTTCCCCTCGTCCGTTGGAGATTCATCCTCTTCCATTGAAGATTCATCATTTAATTCACCAAATTCTTCAGTCTCCCTCATTTTCTTAACAGTTGAGTTATCGAGTAGCTGAATATCTGAAGGGGCATCTCGCTTGGCACTATGTTTGATCAGTTTCCAATTCTCTTTCCTTTCTGATGCTTGATTGTGTTCTTCGTTATCGATAACATCAAGAACGGGAAGGCAACCAGATGAACCAACAACCCGAGGCAACATGCCAATTGGACATGGGTTCCATGACTTTGCCAAAGCCCATACCTCTGTTTCTTCAGTCTCACAATTCATTTCACTTGACTTTTTATTTCTCATTATCTGTTGTTTAACAAAGTCAAGCTTTTTATATGCTTCACGCATTGATTCCTCGAATTGGGAAACATTCATCGGCGACAATAAAGAGCTTTGATCGTCTGCATTGTCAAAAACATTCGACAAAACAAGACCAGAGAGCAATTGAACTTTCTGCAACAAAGATCTGTCATATATCAGTTGTGCGAGATGAAGAGCTGAATCCATGACCTGCTTGTCGCAGAGATGTGATATTAGAAGACATTTACGAACAAGTTCATGCAAAACCCTCTTCGGCATATTTGCTGCATTAGAAGATGTTTTGCCAAGAATTCGAACAAGCCATGCAAACAAAGAAGAAAGATAAGAACTTCGATGAAACTCTTTCTTTGAGTATGCAATCCCAATACTTGGGTTATCTGCAAAAGAGATCAATATAAGAACAAAAAAGAAACTAAGCATACAAATTTCGTATTGTCAAAACAAACACCCCAACTGAATTAAAGGATGAAATTTTTTTAAAAACTCTATGATTTCATGTTGGCTTAAGGAAAACTCAACCAAAAAAGCATTCCCATCAGCAGTGCAGTACAAAAACCGTGGAAGTGTGTAGGGCTTAACAAATAAATAGTGCATTAAAAGACACAAGCACCCACAACAATTAAGCAAATTGAAACTTCCAATGTAAAGGAGAGTTGTGGTCGGAAATCAATCTCTGCCTACCTTCTTCACACTTCATATCTTCCCGAGCTTCAATCCTATGAAGAACTTCCTCAAGGAGGTTCAGAAATAATTCTGGTTCTTTATTATACAATCTGAGTATGACAGGCTTCCAATCAGCCAAAACATTATCTATGGTGGGACCAGCAGAAGCATCACCCGTTTTCTTTTTGAACTCTGAGGAACTTGATGTTTTCAACAAATAATCCAACAGCACCGACACAACTTCTGAAGAGAAGGAGGAATATAACCGAAGAAGAGATTTCAAGATCCTTTTAATCGGTTTCTTGGGAGCTGAAAGCATCACAAGCTATTAGTACATCAATACCCAAAACATTAATTATTACTGATGATACACTGTAACAAAGTACTTGTGATTAACTTGTTTTTCAGAGTAAAATAAAATTATCCAATATCCTGTAGACCAGCTCTAAAATATTAAATAACCCAATACTTGAGATTTTTTATAAGCAAAAGAAATTAATTAAATTGTGGAAAAAGTATAATCCTGGAGGACCGAGAATTCAAAGAGAGAACTCAAACAAGTGAACCAGCCTCTAAGCATGATAGAACTCTAAGCGAGATAGACAAGAAACTCTTGAAAAAATAGCCTGTGATTTATAGCCCTGCAAAAAGGCATATAAAACAACAATGTTCTATAAAAGAGATGAAGACTTCCACATGCCAAAATTTTAAATTGGGCTTTCAACATTAAAGTATAAACAGATCATATGCATGCCAAACCAGGCCAAACCAGATGGGATCTAAGATACGATGAATCTCTTTAAAGAATAAAGTGATCTAAAGGGCTGTAAGAACAGACAAGTGTGTAAGACATTGGTTAAAGTTACAACATGAAGAAAAAGGAACACAGCTTACTCACGTTTTCCCTTGAGAAGTAAGGTACTAGACTCGGGACTCCCGCCAACTTTCAAACAGATTGCTAATTCACGAATCATAGTCTTGATTTCTTTTTTGATGTTTGCATTGTCTTCACCGTGAAAAGGAATTGCTTTGCTCTGAGGTTCCCAATAATTAGATTTTAACCAATCAAGTGCCTGAAAGTATCAGTAAGACTATAGATGAGTTTAGAGCAGTGAGTTGAAAATACTTGGTATGGAAGGAACGAGTGTATATATTAAGATCTTGGGAAGAAACAAATTATAATTAAATAGGTAACCACATGAATGTGGCTGATTCCCATGCATTATTGAAAAACATATGTGCATAATCAGTCAAACTAGTCCAATTCCAATAAAATAAACTCTAGTTAATGTTTATATTCTAATATCATGGATCTATTAAGAACTACCTATCTATACTGATAAAAAAAAGTTTACTTTTTCCAAAAAAAATATAGTTAACCCAATAAGCTTTGTGCAGTACGGATGACAACTTTGATACACAAGCTAGGTTCCAAATGCCTCTTTCTAACACAACATACTCAAGTTGGCACATTGAAAATGATAACAGTAAAGCTATTATCTAGTTCTTACATACAGTCCTCTGAAACCTGATGGAAGAGAAGCAGATGTTACCAAGGTCCTATGATATCAAATGAGGTTTTCATGGAGAAGAGGATATTCTATAAAGGATATACCACAGCCACCAAGGCCAGGAGTTAAGAAATCATTCTTTAAAAGGTCAAAGGGAGAAGAAAAGCTCTCAGCAGATGATCTTCTCTAAAAGCGGCTTATCAGGTGATAATTACAAACTACCAGACAAACATAAATTTCACTATATACACTCAAAATATTGTGTTAAACACAGACCTCAGGAGAGAAAATTTGTTCCAATTCTTTCCTAAATGCTAACAACGCAACCAAATTATGGACCACACACACACACACTTGCTTACAATTTAATCCCAGAGAAGTAAAAAGATTGCCAAGACATATGATTAAACAAGTCAAAATGAGCCATACCTTAATTGAGGAAATACGAGCAAGCTTGAGAGATGGAAGCCCACGATGTGATACCTCTGAAATAGCAGCAATAAGTAAAACAAAAAGCAGGTCTTTAACATGTTAAAGCAAAGATCTTTCAGAATTACAAAGATCATGACCCAATTAGCATAGCATCATGCAAACAAAACAATGATAAACAAGAGTTATAGAATAAGACGAAGCTTGGATTACCTTCTAGCTACAAAAGCAACAAAACTAAATTTATGGTTATTTGCATACAAAATAATCATGACATGATTAAAGATAGTAATGGAGAAACTAAATATGAGACCTTGTGGAAAAAATTATATGCCAAAGGAAGTTATAACTTATACTAAAAGTTATTTTTTAAAGAGCTCCTTATTATTAAAAACTCTTATCTTAATTATTTCTTTAACATTAAAATTTGTTTGACAAATTTATCCAAAATGGCTCTAAGATTTTTTACCGTGACGAATATCAACCAGCATGCGTGGAAGGCCTTTTTCGTCAGCAGCCGCCGCTATTGTCGTATATTCTTTCTTCCGCGACTTCTCAGCGTTCTTCGCAACAGCATTCACAATCCTTTCGGGAAGAAAGACAGCACAATCAAATGTTAGAAGAGTCATCAACAAAGTTACTAGAAAACTAGTAGAAGAAAGGTAATGAAAAAGGAGGTCAAACCTCATACTCGCTACGGAATACAGATTGATGAGAATTTGCTCTGAAACAGAACCATCATTTGATAGATCCTGTCTAAATAAAAAAAATAATTAACTTACAGACATAAGCATTGATGAGTATGTTTGGAAGAACTTATGGAAACAACTTATGACACGTCCATAAGTTGTTTTCGACTTATTTTCAAAAGCCTTCGAGGTTAACTTGTGAAAATAGTTTATAGCTTATATGAAAACAGTTCCATTTTATTTTATCCTTGTTATACCTATTTTTAAATAAGCCCTTATATGATAACTGCTTATGCTACAGGTGCTGATCTGAGTTCTTTATCCAAACACAACTTTATTCATGGTTGTTGTTGTACCTAAAAGAATAGGTAAATTTTGAAGTGATGCAACTGGCCTAAGCACTAGCGAGACTATTTGTGAGAACTTATAGAAACAACTTATAACATGCCATAAGTTGTCTCCAGTTTACAATAACAAGCTCTCCAGGAGAGCTTCTGAAAAAATAGATTATAACTTAGATGAAAATAGTTTAACTTTATTTTAGCTTTTGTTATAGAAATAACTCATCCATTAACACTTATATCATAAGCGCTTATTGTCTGTGTTATGAATACCTAAAAAAGGGGTCCATGTGCTGAATTTCAAGGAAGATAGCAGTAATATCAATGAGTTCGGGCAAGCAACCTCGAGTTCGCCACACGGAAATCTGAAAAGCAGAAACATTACACAATTAGGGTTAAATGAACGTTATGTTATGATAAAATTGCAATGTATATATGATAAAAAAAGGAAGTTAGTTACGCGTTTAAGAGCATCGGAAAATGAGTTGGGAGAATCGGAGAAGAGAGAGTCTCTAACGAAAAGCCATTCGTTCCAGTTTAACCATGGAACTAATTTTCGAGAATTTGATGATGATGGTGATTTTGAATCGTCTTCGAATTCTGGAACTTCGTTGAATCCTAACGGTAGTGCCTCCTCCATCTGAGGGGGAAAGGGGATGATGGAAGTGTAGGTAGTTGCCGCCGCTGGTGGTCAGTGGTGTGACTAGAAAGAAGAAAAAAAAAATCAGGGTTTATATTAAAAAAAATTACAAAATCTTAATATTTGCAAAAATCAAATGCTTTTTTTTTTTTTTGAACAAGATCAAATGCATATTTTAAACCATCAATTTGAACAACATATTTTTTTCTCTTCTCTCAAATATAGTTTAGTAGTGTATTTTCAAAAGTTTTATGGAACAAGTTGCATTAACTTATATAAGTCAAGATATCAATTTGATCGATGTAAGTTAGACGATCCAACTAAAATTTTAATATAAGTTTAAAGATTGGAGTGAATTTAAAAAAAAAAAAAAAAACCTATGATATCGGTTTGAGACTTTGGAGTGTGCTTCTTTAAATGTCATATGTTCGATTCTCCCGATACCATGTGGGCGGTGACATTGAATCTATCAAATTAGTCGATACTTGAGCTAGATACCGAGTTTTCAAAAAAAAAAAAATATAATATAGGTTTTTATATGAAAAATAAATAGGCAAGATTACCTCGTTGGTCTCTATGAGTGTGTTTGGACGAGGATTTGGTGATGCAACTTTTTGAAGGAATTCAAATTCTTATATGTAAATACTAAATACATTGTTTCAATGATTAATTTGTACAAGTTTCAAAATGACAATAATTATTTACGAAATTTTTTGTCCAAATTGAAATTAAGGAATTTCAAATTGTACCGGAAAGCTATGAATTTCAAATCTCTTTTTTATTATAATTCTTTAAAATTTTGCACGTTGCTCCCATGTTTTACAAAATTTTAGATCAAGTCCTATAAATTTCTAAAATATTACAAATTGACCCTCAAGATTTTGACAGTTTAAAAACTGATCCCTATTTTTCAATTTTCAAGATTTGACTAGAAAATTTAATTTTCAAAAAGCATCTTCCTTTTTTCTTGGTTACACCCTAAAATTCCTCTTCAGTTTAAGTAGGTCGTGTAAACTTAGTTTCAGTAGGTCATGTAAACTGAGTTTAAGTGTACATACTTAAACTCAGTTTAAGTAGGTCATGTAAACCGAGTTTAAGTGTACATTTAAAAGTTCAACCTTGTTCAATGATTCTACGTAAATCTCAGTTTAAGTATTTACATGTAAACTTATTTTAAGTAGGTCATGTAAACTAAGTTTAAGTGTACATACTTAAACTCAGTTTAAGTAGATCATGTAAACTTAGTTTAAGTAGCTCATGTAAACTGAGTTTAAGTATACATACTTAAACTCAGTTTAAGTAGGTCATGTAAACTGAGTTTAAGTGCGCACCTAAAAGTTCAACCTTGCTCAATGATTATACGTAATATCAGTTTAAGTATGTACATGTAAACTTAGTTTAAGTAGGTCATGTAAACTGAGTTTAAGTGTACATACTTAAACTCAGTTTAAGTAGGTTATGTAAACTAAGTTTAAGTAGATTATGTAAACTAAGTTTACATGAACCTACTTAAACTGAATTTAAGTTAACCTCAACGATGTAAAACTGAAACTGTCGTACAATGCAGTTGAACAAGAAGAAGAAAATTGAAACCAACGTTATTGAAAAAGAATAAAAAATTCACTTATTTATATGCAATCGAGTATGAATGAAAGATGTTTTGATTCACGCTTTAATCTTCCATAGAGATTAATTGAACATCAGGATTGTTTGATCGTTGGTGGGTAAAAGAGAGTGAAATTTTAAAGTGACAGACAATGAATGAAATAAGATTTTAAGAAAATTTATATAAAAGGACAATTTTGGTATTATAAAAAACTTTTTTAAAAAATTGGGTGTAACCAAAAATATATAGGGTGTGAATAGAAAAACTCATAATTTCAATTCTCTAAAATTTCCAAAAATAAAATAAACTTAATTTAAAAAATGATATGGTCATACTCTTCCTTTCAATTTTCAAATTTATAGTCATTTGACCATGTTTGCATATATGAATTTTGAAGTTTGAAAATTCATAGGTAAACATATCAAAATAAATGGAAAAAAAAAGAAGTAGAAATGAATCATTATTTAAAATTAAATTAAGGGACACATGTAGTTTTACCTTAGTACTCCCCATGTGCTTAATTATAAAATCATTAAAATAAAATGTTTGTTTATCAATATGAGATCATTTACAAATTTTTAGATGCATTAACACAGTTTTTTGACAAATTTATTACTCAAATTTTTTGTTTAATACCCATGATTTTTTGTAAAATAATCATGTATTAAGGAATGGAGGAACTATTAACAAAACATAGTGATGATACAGTAATCAAACATTTAATAGGTTAATAAGTGTTTGGAAGGACATGTCTTTTTTTAGAATATAACAGTTCTCAACCACACTGATAGCGTGGAATCACAATTTATAGAAACAACTCCTGTAGTTCAGTAGTTGTGTCTGTACTGTAGTGATGATGATGAGCTTCAGTTTTCAACTTCTTCTTCCTATATTCTTCTTTCTTATCACAACTTCACTTTCACAACATGCTAACAACCAGGTCAGTAACATCACATGCATCACTCACTCCCTCTCTCTTGTGTTGACTTTTACGACTTTTATTTTTATCACCACTTTTTTCATTTCTTAACTGATTATTTGAACTGTGGAATTTAGTTTTGTGAAGCTGGAATTGAATCCGGAGAGTCCACATGTGGAACTTCATCATCAACAAACAAGTTGTTGATTAAAGGTGGTACTGTTGTCAATGCTCATCACCAACATGTTGCTGATGTTTATGTTGAAGATGGAATCATTGTTGCCGTCCAACCAAATATCATGGTACTTTGCTTTTAATATTCTATTTTTATCTTATTTCTATGAGTGGATTCTCATTCTATATACTAAACTAATGAGAAAAAAATATGAAATCCAATTTAAGTATTGTTTGATTCAATTATTTGAGTTTATCTATTTACGGAAACAACTTAAAACATGTTCACAGGCTGTTTTCACCTAATAACTCTAGGATATTTCATGAATACAACTTATGGCTTATAGAAGTATTTTATATATAAGCATTTATATAATAAGCACTTCTGCTATAAGCACATAGTTAAGTTGTGATATAATACTTTAGAAAAAAGTCCACAAGTAATCCCTGACCTGAGAGTTACTAAATTAGGGGACATATTTATCCAATCGTCTGAGATTGTTTTAAAATTGTTTTTGGGGCTAATTAGAGTGTTCTCCTATCAAGGTCTCAAATTCGAATCCCCCAGGTGCCAACAATTCATGTGTTGGTCCAGTTCTGAGATTAGTCAGTCCTTGGATCGGATTTTGAGTTTCCAAAAAAAAAGGGACTAATGTGTTCCAAATTGGTAATTTTGATGAGAGAGCCTAAATTAGATGCCACATTTTCTTTTGGAAACTAAAAGAACTAAAACCAGTCTTCACTAATTTTTTATTTTCATCCATTATCTTCTTGCCTATTTTTTCCCTTTTTATCTTTGAGTTATGCTTCAAATATTTTTTATGCTGATTTCCTTTTTGTTTGTTCAATGGTTTTCTTTGTAACAGTGAACCACATTAAGTTTTGTTACTTTCTTTTTTCTAATGTTTGTATTGTTTGGTTTGTTTCTTCTGTAATTTCTATTGTCAGGTTGGAGATGATGTGTATGTGATAGATGCCACCGGCAAGTTTGTCATGCCAGGTTAAGCCTTAAAGATTTTTAATCTAACTCCTATATACACTAATTCAATATTACTATCATTATTATCATCTTTTATGTGACAAACTTTTGAATATTTGTTTTGTTTGAACCGATAATAGGAGGCATTGATCCTCATGCACACCTAGGGATGGATGCGTTGGGTACTACATCAGTAGACGACTTCTTCAGTGGTCAGTCTGCAGCATTAGCTGGTGGAACAACGATGCACATTGACTTCGTTATGCCAATTAATGGGAATTTAACTGCTGGTTTTGAAGCCTATGAAAAGAAGGCAAAGAATTCTTGCATGGATTATGGCTTCCATGTGGCAGTTACCAAATGGGATGAATCTGTTTCAACAGATATGGAGATCATGGTTAAGGAGAAAGGTCAAAATTAATTTTTGTACTTTATGATTATGCGGTAAATATACCCTTTCCATGATTTTTGATGAATTGATTTTAGGTAGTTCAATATTGGGTGTACGAATCATAGTTTACTGATAAGTGGCAGGTTGCACGAGGGGTGACTTGTAAACTGCACTGTAGTATTTAAACACATGTTGTACTTTTTAAACCGTAAGCTTAATTAACAGAAAGGTACTTCATTTGTAAACGTAGGTAAAATTGACCAAACTCAAATATTGTGTGTTCTATGTTTGCGACATCATTTTTTTGCATCTGTTTACTTTCAAACTAGGGTTGTTGTCCTGGCAATAAGTAATAACCCTTTAGATGAGTTTGGAGGGATTGATTTCAGGTAGTTCATCTATGTTTCTTAATCTCAGGTATCAACTCTTTCAAGTTTTTCATGGCATATAAAGAATTTATTATGGTCAACGATGAGCTTCTGTTGCAAGGATTTAAGAAGTGCAAGTCTCTTGGTGCCTTAGCGATGGTCCATGCAGAAAATGGAGATGCTGTGTATGCAGGGCAACAGAAAATGATAGAACTTGGAATAACAGGTCCTGAAGGGCATCCTCTTTCAAGGCCTCCAATGGTAATACTCTGCTTTTGTTTTGATGAACAACATTTAGTTGGCATGGGATCTTAGATTGGTTATTACTTATTTTGTTTTCTTGTATTCTTTGATTACTGTGACTTGGATACCTATGTAGTTGGAAGGAGAGGCAACTTCTCGTGCTATTCGCTTAGCAGATTTTGTGAACACTCCTTTATATGTGGTTCATGTAATGAGCATCGATGCAATGGAAGAAATTGCGAAGGCTCGGAAATCAGGTTCTTCACTTTAATCCTTTCAAGTCCTGTTCTCACTTTTTTTTGTAAATGCGTTGCATAGTCATATTGCATTCATTAAGAGAAAGTAGACAATTTCACATGTTATTCAAACTTCAGGACAAAGGGTAATTGGAGAACCTATTGTCTCTGGGTTAGCCCTTGATGACTCTTGGCTTTGGCATCCTGATTTTACGACTGCAGCAAAGCAAGTTCACTACTTCTTTCCTTTTCTATTGGTAGTTGTTATTTCTTGTCTTAAGTTTTAATAATGTAATTTGTGTCGGTTCTCATGTTTCAGGTATCTCATGAGCCCTCCTATTAGGAGTAAAGGACATGATAAGGCCCTTCAATCTGCCCTTGCAACAGGAGTTTTGCAGGTTTCACATCTAATTTCAAAAATTCTGAGTTTAAATATCATATGTATACATTTATCAAAGTGATCACCTAATGTTGTTTTGCATCTAAAACTTTCATCTATGATTGAATTTGCTTCATACATTGCATCGAAGGACTGAATATTTAGTGCCACGGTTGTTAAACCTTCCAAGTCTGTTGTTGCCATGAATTGTTTGATAAATTTTGAGCTCAACTTCATTCTCTTTACTAAGATTACTAGGATTATTCATTTGACAAAATGATTCTTTTTACAACTTTGCAGCTGGTAGGAACTGATCATTGTGCCTGGAATTCCACCCAGAAAGCTCGTGGAGTTGATGACTTCCGCCAAATTATAAATGGTGTCAACGGTAACCACTCAATGGTTTTGGATATGTGTGGTCTAAATGCATTATGTTTAATTTCGAAGTGTTAAATTATTAATATGAATTGCAACTCAAAATTTGTAGGTATTGAAGAAAGGATGCACGTGGTCTGGGACATAATGGTGGTATAATAATAAACTTCTACCTTGCCCTCACTTTCTTGTTAGATTGTTGAAAGGGGAGATGATAACATTTTAACTAGATTTTATTGTTATCTCTCTCTCTCTCTCTCTCTCTCTCTCTCAGGAATCTGGTCAAATATCGGTCACGGACTATGTCAGAGTGACAAGCACTGAATGGTATGTTCTTTGATATTCAAAGAAAAGATTGACATCCATTTCTTAGGGCAATAAAGAGAATTCAGGCAATTTTATTATTCTTATTGTTTGGTAAATTTGCAAAAAATATTAATGATGTTTTTACTTGTACAATCATTTTAGTGCTAGAATCTTCAATATATATCCAAGGAAGGGAGCTATACTTCCGGGGTCCGACGCAGATATTATCATCCTGAATCCTAACTCAAGTTTTGAGATAACTGCAAAATCTCACCACTCCAGATTGGACACAAATGTGTACGAGGGATGGAAAGGAAAGGTGCCAGTTTTACTTTATTCTAGTTTTGTTCGTGTGGGGATTGAATTTCATTTTCTATAAAACACTAGACACGACATTGATATTCCGACACCGATGATAATTTAAGAAAATGATAGTAATTGGCAATTGCATGTAATCACATGTGTTGGTTAGACACATTGAAATGTCGGTCGGTGGTACATAGCTACCCCTCTCTTTTTGGTCTTGAATCTCTCAATCTCGCCAATTGTTACTTACTTGGTTTGTTCATTCGATGTTCTTTTACGTTGTTGGTGTCCTATGTCGAGGTTAAACATATGCTTCTTTGCACATTGTTCAATAATTGAAGCCTTGTCATGTAATATTATCAAAATTCAACGTCTTTATATACTTTTTATAATTATTTTCAGGGGAAAATTGAAGTGACTATAGCAGGAGGAAGAGTTGTTTGGGAAAATAATGAACTGAAAGTTGTTCCTGGTAATGGGAGATACATACAGATGCCTCCTTTTAGTTATCTGTTTGATGGATTGGACAAAAAGGATGCTGTTTATCTAAATTCCCTTAAAGCCCCAGTAAAAAGAGCCAAATCTACCACTTAAAAAAAAATTATGGTATTGTTTTTTACTATATTGTTAACATAGTTTTTGGCATTCAAACAAAGAAAAAACATGTATCTATGTACTAGAAAACTTCGATTGTACATAGAATAATTATGTTGTGTTACTTTGCTTAGATTTGTGTTGAAAGCAATGGGAGAAAAAGGGAACATAACATGAATAAGATACTGTATAAGTACTATATAGCACACTCATGTTGGTTAGACTATGTGTATATGTTATGGTTACTGGAGTTGTAACTTGTGGCAGTATTCCTGTAGAGTCATCTTACCAAAGAGGGCCTAGATGTGCATATATCTCCATGTGGTTCTAGATACTCTGAGAAATACGTAGCAGACTTCAAAAATAGATATTATTTGAGTTGACATATGTGATTTTATCTACCGGTATAAGCACTTGTGACGATGTTTTTGGATGCGACGTGATGACTAAATAAAATAGCTTCAGATCTCAACAACTAAAATAGTTAACAAACAACATACTATTATCTTCTAAGCATGAACTCGTTCAAACCATTGCTACTGACATGCACAAAAATGGTAGTATAACATAATGTAACTAAATCAAAATTAAGTGCTAATATATATAATAAAAAAATAATAAAAACTTCTATATCAAAAAAATGACAGAAATCGGTTAGAGTAATAGTTTGAAGATTAAATTGACAGAAATGGATCATCTTCATATCTCTCTCTCCCTCATATTTTCTCAATTTTCACATCTCAACCTTTCTCCCTTTTTTTCAAATTTCAATATTTTTTTTAAAGACAAATTTCAATATTATCCCCTTTTTTTTTATTCTCAATGGTCTAGATCTCTTATTTCCTGAGTTTTATTTTTCATTTGAGAGGATCTTGATCCCTAAATTGTCTATTTTTCTTTTAAGAATTGACTAAACAACCTATACAAGACTAGTATTATATTTGATTTCTTTTTTTAGGGGTATTATGTTTGTTTTTTTTTTTTGAAGGATATTTGATTTCTTAATAAGCGTGACATTTTCCAAAACATAATGCAAATGCGTGTGTATAAAAAAAAGAGAATACGATAATTTTAGAAAAAAAATATAAAAAATACTTACTGATGTTAATTTGATTAAAACAAAGAAAAAAATATTATTAAATTAACAACCGTAAAGTTCACAAGTCCTAGCTCGATGGCATAAATACTGAAATTGATATGCCGAATGTTATTAGTGGGTTGGAACCCCAACTCGTCCACTTATGTGAGTTTTCAAAAACTATTGATGTTCACGTGACATCTGAATCATTAAATATACACGTGACATTTGAATAATTAAATTTGATATTCATGTACGTATTGTATTGACCTCAAACGAGACTTACTCTCACAAAATGGACTAAAGTTGAGGTCTCAAAAATATAATTATTAAAGTTGAGGGCCAAATTCACAACTTTGTAAAAGTAGAGAGGACAAAAGTGTGTTTTTAAACTTAAAAAAGAAAGAAAATAAAACATGGTGAGTGACATACAACTTTTGTGATGTCAACAAGACAACAATCTTGTACTTACCGATGAACTGAAACTAAATTGACAAACAAAAACACAATTTCTCACTCTTCCATTCCATTTTTCACTTTCTCTTTTAAGTCTGAAACAGTAATCCCCACTTCGCTCTGCTGCTGAAAAAGGTATCACACCCACAAATTTCATTTTTTTTTTTTATTTGTCTTTAAGGTTTATTTGCCATTTTTGTTTCCTTATGTTTTCCTACCTCTGATTAGGGTTTATAGTTTTTCCCCCATTTTCCAATTTTCTAATTTTATACTTGCAATGCTCTAGAATTTGATACTGAGCTTTCTTTGTTTCAAGGGTTTGTTTAAACTGTGTTTTCAAGCCTTAATGGATGTGGTAGAGCACTAAGTTAGATTCTGTGCGGATATGATTTTGTAAGTTAGTTAGATTTTGTTGGGAGACTTAAGGCCTATGAAGTACTACACAGACACTAACACATTGACACCAGTAACAATTTGTGAAAATAACAAAATTGAATGCAATCACATGCGTGTCAGACACCACCGGCACACCTTTGATCACGGTGCTACGGTGGTTAAGTTTGCCTAGGTTTATCTTGCCAAGTTATGTAGCTGTGGCTTTATTGTTAATTATAGGTGTAGTTGCATTGATGGTGTGATATTGCAATGATGCAAAGACTGCTACTTTCTCTTATTAGCTTGTTTTATTTCGGTGTGTACCAGTCCCTGGTGTTAGCTTTGTGTAATGGGTCTGATGTATTTGTCTTGGGTTGGTGAGAACCTTTTCCATGTATTTTATTTACTTGTTGTAGTGTTGTTGCGTCTTTTAATTTTATAACCATATTCGATGAAATAAGCTTGTAAATCTCTATGT
Organism: Medicago truncatula; assembly: GCF_003473485.1. Taxonomy (NCBI): domain Eukaryota; kingdom Viridiplantae; phylum Streptophyta; class Magnoliopsida; order Fabales; family Fabaceae; genus Medicago; species Medicago truncatula. Next base: position 39,960,360 of record NC_053046.1, read on the forward strand.
TTGCAACATAACTTATTATAGATCTTATTGACTTCTTTTGTGCAGTTTTGGTTTGGCACAACCCACAATTGGAACTCATGGATAGTTCAGAGAATCTAGTAGATTGTGGGAGTATTCATGATGAAGGTATGGAAGTTGATAACTCTGATGATGATGAAGCATGTTGGAAGCCTGCAACGGGGATGCGTTTTTCTTGCATTGATGATGTCAAAACACTTTATAGAGAGTATGCTTTGAAAAAGGGTTTTCGGTGGAAGACCAGAACATCGAAAAAAAGAGATGATGGAGAGACCTGCTATGCAATTCTTGTTTGCACAAGAGAGGGGTCTCAAGGGTCAGAAATTCCGTGTACGTTAAAGACACCCCCATCCAAGACAAAAAATTGTCCTGCCAAGATTTGTATTAAGTTGGAAAAGGATGGTTTGTGGTACATTTCAAAATTTGAATCTAGACATTCTCACAAGACTAGCCCTACAAAGAGAATGGACTTGCATGTAAAAAGAACAATCGAAATCAATGAGGATGCAGGAGTGAGGACCATTAAGACTTTCCGATCTATTGTCAACAATGCGGAAGGGCATGAAAATATACCATTTTGCGAAAAAGACATGATAAATTATGTTAACAACGAACAACATTTAATTGGAAAAGAAGGTGATGGCAAGGCCTTAATGAGCTATTTTTCTAAAATGAGGGAACAAAATTCGAATTTCTTCTACGACATAGATTTGGATGACGATTTTCATGTAAGGAATGTGTTTTGGGCTGATGCAAGAAGTAGAGCTACTTATGAGTATTTTGGAGATGTTGTAACTTTCGACACAACATATTTGACCAATAAGTTTGACATGCCTTTTGCTACATTTGTAGGTGTGAATCACCATGGTCAATCAACATTACTTGGATGTGGGCTGCTCTCAGGAGAAGACACAGAGTCATTTGTGTGGCTTTTCAAATCATGGCTTCGTTGTATGCTTGGAAAGGCCCCTGTGGGAATTGTGACCGATCAATGTAAGGCTGTGCAAAATGCCATTGAGTTAGTCTTCCCTACAACACGCCATAGGTGGTGTTTATGGCATATAATGAAAAAAATTCCTGAAAAGCTCAACGAATACAGTGAATATAAAAGAATCAAGTCTGCGATGGAAGGAGCAGTTTATGATACACACACAACAACTGGTTTTGAAGAGAAATGGTGTTCCTTCATAGACAAGTTTATGCTTCAACAGAATGATTGGTTGAGTGGGTTGTATGAAGAGCGTCATAGATGGGCACCAACCTTTGTAAGAAAATATTTTTGGGCAGGTATGTCAACTACGCAGAGAAGTGAGAGCATGCATGCTTTCTTTGATGGGTATATCAATTCAACAACAAGTCTAAATCAATTTGTAAAGCAATATGATAATGCTCTTAGTAGTCGAGCAGAAAAAGAATTTGAAGCAGATTTTAATTCACTAGATACTACAATTCCGTGTGTGTCAAACTCGTCCATTGAAAAGCAATTGCAAGGTGAGTACACTCATGCCAAATTCAAAGAAGTTCAAGCTGAATTCATATCCAAAATGAATTGTGCTCCCTCGTTGAATGTTGTCGAGGGTTGCTTTGCTACTTATCATGTGTTGGAGGAGGTTGTAGTTGGAGGCAGACATAAAGAAAATGTCTTCAAAGTTGTGTTTAATCAGGAAAACCAGGATTTCAGCTGTGAATGCTCGTTGTTTGAGTTTAGAGGTATCCTGTGTTGTCATGTGTTATCTGTGTGTACACGAGAAAGGGTTAAAAATGTGCCAGAGAAGTATGTTTTAACACGATGGAAGAAAAATATTAAAAGGAAGCATTCATATATTAAGAGTAGTTATTGCGCGAGAGAATTGAAGCCAAAGATGGACAGGTTTGACAAATTGTGCAAGCATTTCTATGAGATTGCTGAAGTAGCCGCTGAATCTGAAGATGCAACTAAGGCACTCCATGAAACATTACATCAATTTAATTCTAATAAGGATGGTATAACTGACATTGTTAACAGAAGTTTCATTGATGACTCAAATCCAAACAACGGTATTGGAATTCACAGTCCAGTGCGGGTTAAATGTGAAGATCAAGGAAGTGAACCAAGCGAAGTAATGACAGACAGGCTACTACAGTAAGTCTTTTTTCCTTCAGAAATTATGTATTCTCCATATGTATATTGAATCTTAGTTTTTTATTTGTCCAAATGTGTAGGAGTGCAATATTGGAATGGTGAGAAATCAGATCAAAAGAAACATCCATGTAGAATCATCTATTGAGGTTGTCAGTGGCGGTGGTTTGTTGGATTGAAGCACTGTCGTTCGTGTCCATTTTAAAATTATGTTAACTAATGTTTAAATTCATGATTGAGTGTGTGGTTGTTTATTGGATTTATGTGTTGTGTTACAGATCTGAGGAAACATATGTACTAGTTCAGGATTATGTATGTACTAGTTGGCAATAATTTGTACTTTATTAGGATAACATATGTACTAGTTGAGGATAACTTATGTAGTAGTTTAGGATAACATATGTATTGGTTGAGGATAGTTTATATACTGGTTGAGGAAATTTATGTTTATATAACATTTCTAGTGAAAACAAGGCAAAACAAGTCTTGCATGGATTATGGCTTCCATATCAGTTACTAAATGGGACGAAGTTGTTTCAAAGGAAATGGAAATCGTGGTCACGGAGAAAGGCCGGTGTTTATTTTCTTTTGGTGCTATATGATTACATGGTAACAAGTGTTGGTTATGACTCATAGTTTATTGATAAGTGGGCAAGTGGTAATCTTGTAAACTGGACTGTAGTATTTAAACACAAGTTGTACTATGCAAACCCTAAGCTTGAGTAATAGAAAGGTATTGAAGCCACTTTGCAGTCGGAGATGTAGACACAGTTGAACAAACTTTGTGGTTTTTGTATTTGTGTACTTTTGAAACAGGGTTGTTGTTCTGACAATAAGTACAAATCCTTTAAATGAGTTTCGAGGAATTGATTTCAGGTAGTTCGTCTATGTTTTTTAGTCAATGTGTATCAACTCTTTCAAGTTTTTCATGACATACAAAGGATTTGTTATGGTCAATGATTAGCTTCTTCTACAAGGATTTACGAAATGCAAGTCTCTTGGTGCCTTAGCCATGGTCCATGCAGAAAATGGAGATGATGTGTATGCAGCGCAACAGAAAATGATAGAACTTAGACTAACTGGTCTTAAAGGACATCCTCTTTCAAGGTGTGCAGTGGTAAGTTCTTTTTTTTTTTTTTTTTTGATCTTGATGAACAACATTTGGTTGTTATGTGATTGTAGAATGGTTATTATTTATTTTTTATATTCATTTGATTACTGAAGTCTAAACACATGTATATCTATGTAGTTAGAAGGAGAGGCAACTTCCCGTGCGATTCGCTTATACGTGGTTTATGTAATGAGCATTGATGTAATGGAAGAAATCGTGAAGGTTCGAAAATCAGATTTTTCGTCTTAATCCTGTGTTGTTAATTTTTTTTTTTATCATGTGTTCCACATTAATAATGCATTCATCTAGAGAAAGTAAACAATTTCAACTTATAAAGATAAGAAATCCTTTTGTAGGAAAACAAATGCTTTTGCAAAACAACATTTTTTACGGGGAAAAAAGAAGATTCCACTCGTATCATAAGTGCAGAAACTTGGTGCAAAACAAATCACTGGTTGGTTCACATGTTTCTAGTGTGACATTTTAAGTTTTGTTGATAACATAGTTTTAGTGATATCCCTTTCTTGTTTTTAAACTTTTGAACAAAAGATTAGTTTATATGTTACATTGTGACGTTTGTGTTTTGTTCCCTAACCAAGTGATTGGGCTCAAATGATTAATGAACTCAAGTTAAGGATGAATTGTTAAGGAGAGACCGAGTTCAAATCCTGGCTGGAACAATCCTTGGTTAACCTTTATTTACTTCTTGGTCGAACTCCAAACTATCAGTGCCCCATACCCCAGGAACTAGAGGGACAAAAAAATTGCGTTTTGTTCTCTGATAACTTGATTTCAGCAAGGTTACCAGTTTGTTTCCTAACTGTGGGATAAAGGGTAATTGGAGAGCCTATTGCTGTAGGCTCAGGGTTATCCCTTGAAGACTCTTGGCTTTGACATCCTGATTTTGAGACTGCTGCAAAAGCAAGTTCACCACATCTTTCCTTTTCTTTTTTAGTTGTTAATTATTTCTTGTCTTAAGTTTCATGAAAGTATGTTGTGTCGATTCTCATGTTTCAATTATGGCATGAGTCCTCCTATTTAGGAGTCAAGGACGTGATAAGGCCCTTCAGGCTTCCCTTGCAACAGGGTTTTGCAGGTTTCACATCTAATTGAAAATTTCTTGGTGTAAATATCACATGTATTATACATTTATCGAAACGAACATAATGTTTTTCTAAAGTTTCATCTGTTATTGAATTTGCTTCATATATTTCATCAATGGACCATTGCCGTGGATTGTACAATATGATATGTATACTTATCCATGGTAGTATGATAATAAATTTCTACCTTGCCCTCCATTTTTTGTTTGTTGGTTGAAATATGAGAGGATAGCCTTTTAATTAGATTTTATGGTCATATATACCTCAGGAATCTGCCCAAATAACAGTCACTGACTACGTCCGATCGGCAAGCACTGAATAATATGATCTCTGAAAATATTGGTATTCATTTCGTTCCGACCTCAATTCCACTGAATTGTTTTTTCTGAGGTATTGTCCATTTCGGGTCTTATGTTAATAGGTCTCCACAATTGTGACCTTAAGGTGCCTTAGTGGGTTGAGAAGAGTGAGTATTTATAAACTACTTTTAGTCTCGACCAACAGAGACGCCTTTTAACGACAAAATTATTAGGACTCGCATATGAGACAAAATTATTAGGACTCGCATATGATTCAAAGCGCAAAATACCTCAAAGGTGGTGATGCGGTGGACTTAAAGTTTGAACAATTTATTACCTTTATGGGCAATAAGGAGATTTCAGACCATTTTATTATTCGTATCATTAATTTGATGATTCTTTATGGTAAAATTGCCAAAAATATTAATGATGTTTTTACTTATTCACTCATTTTAGTGGTAGAAACTTCAATATATATCCAAGGGAGTTCAGGGTCTGATGCAGATATTATCATCCCGGAAACTCATGATATCATTAAAATTTTTAACCATATAACATAAAAGAACATAAATTATTTGCTTTTTTGGTGGCCTAAATTAATTAATTTATTATACCTCACGGTCAAACTCCAAATCACCGGAGCCTTTCTCATAAAAATAGGGTTAACACAAAAAAGTAAACGATGGTCCGCTGACATAAAAAAAAAAAATCTATACATAAGAAAGTATCAGCTTTTATTCAAAACTGATTTATTAATGATATAAAGTAAATGATTTTTTTAGTAAAAAAAAAAGTAAATGACTTCTTTTTATAAATTAAAAATAAATCGAACTATTAAATGGTATATTCCGTGAAAACAAAACAAACTATTACAATTTACATACTTCCAATATCAAATCTTTTTCATATAACAAACAAAGATCTTGTCAAAAAATATAAGAACCAAAGAACAAATCTCAGCCGTGCAATTACACTGATAATAATTACAAGTTACCTTCCAGAAAAATCTAAACCGTCTAAAATATCCCAATCTCAAACAAATATACAATCGCCTACACTATATAATAACTTACGGTTTGTGTACTTCATACTAAAAAAAACGTTTCATAACTCTCTCTATATCTTTTGGTAGATTCTTGATCTTGTGCAATCATGCGTCCTCCAGAGAAGAGAGTAGATTATAAGGTAGGAGATAAAGTAGAAGTATGCAGCGAAGATGAAGGGTTTGTAGGTTCATACTTTGAAGCTACAATTGTTTCATGTCTTGAGAGCGGAAAATATGTGATCCGTTACAAGAATCTTCTTAAAGATGACGAGTCGGAACTTCTTATGGAAACACTTTTTCCAAAAGATCTTCGTCCAATACCACCACATGTTCGTAATCCTTTGAAGTTTAAACTCAATCAAAAAGTTGATGTATTTGATAACGATGGTTGGTGGGTAGGTAAAATCGCTAGCGAGAAGATCTTGATGGAAAAGAGTTGCTACTATAGTGTGTATTTTGACTATTGCCATCAAACTATTTACTACCCTTGTGATCAGATTAGGGTTCATCAAGAATTGGTTTGGGGAGACTGGATCTTCGAGGCATAACTCATATATCACACCACCACGATTGTTATATCAAGATTCTTGTTCTTGAAGACTACGATATATATGGTCTATAGATTAATTACATTGTATTTACAAATTGTAGACACTGTCACTATTGAATGTATTTTGAATTGGTTATTGGCAATGAATTACAGTTTTCAGTTTCTTTGGTTATTTTAATTTGTATATTTTTCAATTTATTTTGTGTGTGCATATGATTCTTGTTCTTTGATTTATTTTGATGTGGGTGGGTTATATAATAATACTTGATCGATCAATACCAGGGGATGGGTTCGGTTTCTTGATACCTTGCAAGAAAAATAAACTCTGATTTTCTCATGAGAAATAGGACAATGGAACAAAAAAGTTGTGTTCTGTCCAAACAGTTTTACACAGTCTGCACATGAAAACGTTTTGTATTTCATGGGAAAAACTAGTTTTTTAGTGTATGACCCTTTCAACAATGTTGAAAAATGTGACCTCATTAATTTTCCAAGTGATACAATATACATCTTAAGAGGATATTCTTTTTCATGATCATGTTGGTGTGTGTTGTGGAAAAAGGATGTAAGGATTGTATTGTTGATATGAGGACTCAAGTGAGAACTTTTCATTCTTATCATGGTGATGTGTTCTTACAGCGTCCTCATAGAACTTTTGTTAGCAACTTGAAGAGTAACAAGATTGATGGGATTGGTTACGGGATTCATGTGTTTCAATCATTGTCGATGATTTCACTTGACCTTTCCTTTTGGCCACCTACAATCCCATCCAATATCCATAGCATAGCATAGGTTATGCAGAATTGGTTTGCACTTTGCTGAATTTTTGTATAGTATAACATTAGCAAGTCCCACATCGGGAAGATTGGGTGAAACCACGAGGGGAAGTTGTTATAAATTGAAAGTGTATGACATTGGACAACATACTTACCTGGATGGGGTCAATGGATGATCAAGAAGGTCCATGGCCTAGGTTGGTGACCTCCATTGCACTTAGGAGGGGTGCCTACTTAAGGTGTTCTCAAGTAGAACAGCCTACATCATAATTTGTTGCTGTGGGGGCCTGCGTTCGCGCGGCCCCCTTCAATTATAGTCCAAATTTTTGATGTCATTTTTTCTAAACGACCATGTTATTAAGTTTTGGTCAATTTATGTTGTTTTTTTAATTTTTGTGATGGTTGGGGTTTGAACTTTGGACTTTGCATATATTATGCATTGTCCCTACCAATCTTATTGGTTAGACAAATGTTTGAAGGAATTTTTACTTCACAAAACAAAATCTGTTCTTGTATTTCACCATGAATGATATTCCACCATCACCAAAGAAACAATCCTTCAAAGAGAAACACAAAGGGAGATTAAGAGTGTTAGAGAAAATGTTGGACAAAGAATTACTTTGATTAAAGAGAGGGCAATGTCAAGGCATAGGAGACATGGAGGAAGACTTAGAAACATGTAATCAACAAAGGAGGATTAGAGAGGAAGAATAACTTTGGAAGAACAAGAAATTTAAAATTCCTAAATTTTAAGGAAAGGTTGATCTAGAGAAACATACTTATATTCAGAGCTAAAATTGGAACAAATATTTAGTTACCATGAATTTAGGGAGGAATGGAAAGTGAAGTTAGCAACTTTGAAGTTCACAAATCATGGTGGAATCAACAACAAAAAGAAAGAGTAAGGTGAAGAGCAAGACCTATTGATGCTTGAGAAAATTTACCGGTTGTGTTAAGAAATAGATATGTTACAGATCATTACCATATAAACTTGCATAATAAGCTCCAAAAACATACTCAAGGAGTATAAAATGTTGAAGAATATTACACAAATTTGGAAGTAGCAACTATATGAATTATCATGTATGAAGCACGAACAAAGATACAGACATGGAATACGACACTAACACTAACACATCGGCACCGATAAAATTGTGAAAAAATGATATAATTCAATGTAATCACAAGTGTCAGTATCGTATTAATGTACCGAGACACGCTTTCATTCAAAAATGTCGGAGCAACATAAATTATCATCCAGGAAAGGAAAGAGTGAACAATGTCTACTTTCACAAATTGCATGCCTCCTTTTAGTTATCTATGCAATTTATCTAAATTCCCTTCAAATCCTATTAAAAAGAGCCAAATGCACAACTTAAAAAGTTTCTGGGGTATTGTTCTTTTACTAGTGTCAGTATAGTTTTTCCAATTAAACAAAGAAAAAACATGTATTTGTGTACTAGGAGCTTCAATTGGTATAGAATAAATTTGTTGTGTTACTTTTTCCATGATGTAATGTAATTACTTAGATTTTTGTTGAAACTTTTGAAAGCAATAGGAGAAAAAGGGGAAATAACATGAATAACTGTATGATTTTGATATTTTTGCCCCATCAAGAAATAACTGGTGTCTCCTTAAGATAACATCTTATTAAATAAAGGAAATAATAACAGATAAATAAGAGAATAATTTGGTTTAAATTTGAATGGTTGGAGCTACAATCATCCTTAAATGAAAAATCATATAGCTATTTGAATGTCCGTTCAAGAATAGAGATGTTTTGTTTATAATTTTGACAATATTTTTTTAAAAAGCCAAAAGACAACGAAAAAAAAATCATAGATCATATAAAATTCAAAATTGTGAAGAGAATGATTATAATTTGTATACATCTATTTATAATTTTTTGGAAAGAAAATAAGAAGAAGAAGGAATTTATAGATATACGTTCCGTCTAGTTTGATAGATAAAAAAAAGTAATTTTAATTCATGTGCAGACTAACTTGTTAAGCTTGGGGCTAGTAGCCATGAGATATATCGCCCTATTGCAATTCCTCAGGCCGGAATTAGCCTCCTTCTGCTAGCTGATGTTAGTGGGACTTTATTTTCTAGATAGTCTTTTCTTGTTTTTGGTTCTTTTCTCTCATTTGTACCAAAAAAATTGAGTAATTGAAAAATGATATAATTGATAAATTTTACACTTAAATCATCAAAACAACAATTAAATAGAAACATAAAATTGATATTCAAACGACACTTAAAAAAAAAAAAGACGTATAATGTTTCTTCTTATTTAAAAATGATATTGAACATTTTTTTATCTCCACCAAAATTTGTTTTAAATCCAATACTGTATAAACATGTCGTACATGTAGTAAATCCATAATACGTTTGATACCATGATATGGTTTGAAAATCAAGGAGTGTATATGGTTCTCATCAAGCTCTTGTATTTTAATGTTTATCTTTCAAGAGAAAGGGAATTTTGACAAGGCTAAAATATGGTTTTAGTCCCTGCAAATATGCTTCGTTTTGGTTTTAGTCCCTGTAAAAAAAAAATTGTTTTTGGTCCCTGCAAAATTTTTTGTTTTTGAAAATAGTCTCTGACCTCATTTTTGTGATGATTTGCATACGTGACACATTATAACTGAACCATTTTGTAGTTTTTGGTCCCTGCAAAATATTTTGTTTTTAAAAAAGATCCCTGCAAAATTTTTTGTTTTTGAAATTTTTTAGATGTGCCTTTATATATAGTATATAGTTTATAGAATAGATAATAAAATGACTTTTTTTGTTTGTTAAGCCTCCGGTTCTTATAAGAAGAGAGCCCTAATAATCCGAATAAGTAAGTAAAATGTGATCAATAATTATAAAAAATGTATCTTTTTTTTGTCAAATAGTCTGGTATATCTCGAGACCTCTCTTTTAAAGAAGCCTATCTTCATAAATCTCTTGTTTCACAACATTTTCAATGGGCCAAGAAGGTTTGGTCAGCTGATATTCCACCTTCCAAATTTGTTCTTGTTTGGAGGCTCATGCACAACAAATTACCTACGGATGAGAATATGATGGGAAGAGGGTGCAATATTGCTTCAATGTGCAACTCATGTAACACTGATCCTGAATCCACTTTTCATCTATTCTTCCAATGCTCCTTAGATATGAAGTTATGGTCTTGGCTTGCTTCTTTGTTGAATACCAATCTGCAACTTACTTCAGCTGATGATATATGGAAATTGTGTGATAAAAGATGGACACCACAATGCAAAGTGGTGGTCAAGGCTGTCATCATCAACATTCTCTCCGCAATTTGGTTCATTAGAAATCAGGCCAGATTTAAAGACAAAAAAAATCACTGGAAATCTGCAATCAACAACATCATTGTTGCAGTCTCTCTTACAGGTAATAGAACAAAACTCACTTCATTTGTCAACATGGATGAATTTGTTTTTCTGAAAGCTTTCAAGATCAACATCCACCCCCCAAGAGCCCCCTTGATCAAGGAAGTCATGTGGATTCCTCCTATTCCTCCTTGGATTAAGGTAAATACAGATGGTGCCTTGACAAAGAACCCTACCAAAGCTTCATGTGGAGGTGTTTTTAGAGATCACAACAATATTTTTATTGGTGCTTTTGTGCAAAACTTGAACACCAACTCAGCCTTCAATGCAAAACTCTTGGGAGTTATCACTGCTATAAATATTGCTGGTGAGAATAATTGGAGAAATATTTGGCTTGAAACTGACCTGCAGCTGGCTGTTTTAGCTTTTAAAAATTTGAACATGGTGCCTTGGAGCTTAAGGAATAAATGGTTGAACTATTTCGAACATGTTAGAAGTATGAATTTTTTGATAACCCACATATACATAGAGGGAAACTCTTGTGCAGACTGTATGGCTAATGTTGGACTAACATTGTCTTCATTTGTTTGGCTCCCCTCCCTCCCTGATTGTATTAAGCATGATTATGGTAGAAACCGACTAGGTATGCATAGTTTTAGGTTTACTTAATTTTGAAAGGGTCTTGACCTAGTTCCCCCTTTTGTTTCTTTGTAATTTGCTCTTTCTCTTTACATATATACGGTAATGTTCTTTGCATTACTTTTTGATTAAAAAAAAAAGAATTCACCTTTTAAGGTAATAAGGGGAATATCTTAGGTTCGAAGCTCTGCATATTATAATGTATTGTCCTTACCAACTAAGTTATGCTCATGAGAACGATATAAAAAATGTATTTATTAAAAAAAAATTAACCATATAAAAGAACATTATATAATTGCTTTTTTGATGGCCTAAATTAATTAAATTATTATACCTCAACGGTCGAAATCCAAATTATTGATGCATTTCTCATAAAAACAAGAGGGTTAACGCAAAAAAGAAAACGATGATCCATTAACATAAAAAAAAGCTATACGTAAAAAAGAATATAAGCTTTTATTCAAAACGGAATTATTAATGATATAAAGTAAATGATTTTTGTTATAAATAAAAAAAATAAACCCCTAAAAAGGATAAAAATAAATCGAACTTATACATATTATAATCCGTGGAAAAAAAAAAACTATCACATACTTCCGCTAGAAAAAACTATCAAATACTTGGTCATTAGCGATTTAGTAAGAATCATAACAAATCTTTTTCATATTATTTTTTTTTGAAAGAAAAAATCTTTTTCATATTTTATTTTTTGAAGTACATATCTTTTTCATATAACAACCAAAGATTTTGTCAAAAAATATAACAACCAAAGAGAAAATCTCAACCGTCTAAAACAATGTACAAGTTACCTTCTAAAAAAATCTAAACAATCTAAAATATCTGAATCTAAAACAAATACCCCATCACCTACACTATATAATAACACACGGTAGTGTGTTTACTTCACTTCATTCTCAAAAACGGTTCATATCTCTCTCTAACTCTTCCAATAGGTTCTTGATCTTGTGCAACCATGCGTCCACCGGTGAAGAGAGTTGATTACAAGGTAGGAGATAAAGTTGAAGTATGCAGCAAAGAAGAAGGGTTTGTAGGTTCGTACTTTGAAGCTACAATTGTTTCATGTCTAGAGAGTGGAAAATATGTGATCCGTTACAAGAATCTTCTTAAAGATGACGAATCGGAACTTCTTATGGAAACACTTTTTCCAAAAGATCTTCGTCCATTACCGCCACGTGTTCATAATCCTTGGAGGTTTGAACTCAATCAGAAAGTTGATGTGTTTGATAACGATGGTTGGTGGGTAGGGGAAATCGCTAGCGAGAAGATCTTAATGGAAAAGAGTTACTACTATAGTGTGTATTTTGACTATTGCCATCAAACTATTTACTACCCTTGTGATCAGATTAGGGTTCATCAAGAATTGGTTTGGGGAGACTGGATCTTTGAGGCATAACTCATATATCACACCACCAGGATTGTTATATCAAGATTCTTGTTCTTGTCGCTGAAACTACGATATATAATACATGGTTATCAGTTATATTGTATTTACAAATTGTAGACATTGTCCCTGTTGAATGTATTTCGAATTGTTTATTGGCAATAATAAATTCCAATCTTTTTAGTTTCTTTTGGTTATTTTAATTTGTATATATTTTTAATTTATTTTGTGTGTGCATATGATTCTTATTCTTTGATTTATTTTGCTGTGTGTGCATATGATTCTTGTTCGGTTTCTTGATAACTTGCAAGGAAAATAAACTGTGATTACAAATACAATCTAGTTTAAAATTTTAACGAAAATCATATCTTTGTAGCTTCTTCATATACTTCTTTCTAAATAGAGGCTTTTGATCCAAAAAGTGTGCAGAACATCTGTGTTTTGGTGTTTTTCACAAACCACAAAAGAAAATATTGAAATTCAAAAAGTCTAGTAGCATAGAAATAAGAGAGGAATCTATTGAGATAGGATAATGAAAAAAAGACTCTAGAGTTCAAAAGTATACGTGCATTGTAAAAAGAGGTGTATTAAGATGTTCTACTAAAATATTTTGAAAACCTCAGAAAATTCAAAAAGAAAGAAAGAAAGTGAGTTTCAACACATATTTCCTTGACTTTGATTTTTTTATTTTAAAATTTTTGGACCTTATCGGCATTGGTTTCAAAAAAAGTAATACAATAACATCAAGGAGTTGTAAAAGTGAAGAGAGGTTGATTACATTACAATGCACTAAAGTAATAATCAAGTGTTTTTTAATTTTCATTTTTATAAAAAAAAAAAAAAAAGAGTCATCAACAGTGTAAATAATTAGTTGAGTTGTGAGGTCCAATTTTTTCTTTGGTTTAAATATTCCTTTAGTCCTTGCACTTTCATCAGATTTTGACATTGGTCCCTACACTTTTTTTTGTTTGGAATTGGTCCCTGCACTTTGTAAAAATATTGGTATTGGTCCCTCTATTAACTTTCTGTTAAAAAAAACACAAAACTATTGGTATTGGTCCGTGTACTTTGTAAAAATATTGGTATTGGTTCCTGCACTTTGTAAAAATATTGATATTGGTGCCACGTGACGTGAAATGATTGGGCCACGTGGCACTCCGTTGGTTTTGTGTTTTTTTTTTTAACAGAAAGTTAACAGAGGGACCAATACCAATATTTTTACAAAGTGCAGGGACCAATGACACATTTAAACCTTTTTCTTTTCTTAACTTTTGTTCTTGTTTTTCACCATGAATGATATTCCACCATCACCAAAGACACAATCCTTCAAAAAGAAACACAAAGGGAGATTAAGACTTAAGAGTGTTAGTGAAAATGTTGGACAAAGAATTACTTTGGTTAAAGAAAGGGTAATGTGAAGTCATCAACCTCCAAGTCAAAAGGACTATATGAGGAGGAAGATGATGAGACTCCAAGGGAGTATGAGGCATAGGAGACATTGAGAAAGACTTAAAAACATGTAATCAAGAAAGGATGATTAGGGTCTCTAGGGAGGAAGAATAACTTTGGAAGAAAAAGAAACTTAAATTCCTTACTTTTAAGGGAAGGTTGATATAGAGAAACATACTTATATTTAGAGCTAAAAGTGAAAGAGTAAGGTGATCTCTTTTTCTTACACCATGATTAGGAATTTTAAGTTTCTTTTACTAATATAGTCAATGACTAGTTACAAAACTTAATCTTAGTACTACTTTCCATCCTAGGCTTTTTAAACTTCAATGGTTAAGTGAAAATTGAGAAATTGTTATTGATAAGCACATCAGTGAAGCTAGCAATTTTTTACGAGAGGGCTAAATATAAAAGGTTTAATTTTTTTTACCGTCAGTAACGAAGTAATTTGCAAAAAATTTATCGATAGTATTCATTAATAACAAAACTCTCTTTACAGTTTTTTCAACAAAAAAAAATCTCTTTACCGTTGTTAAAATGACTTAAACTTTTCAAAAATAAGATGAAATAAATCTATCATCAAACAAGTGATAATCTTTTTATTTGTTTAGTTTAACTAACTTATATCAACAATTTTTTTTTAGGTAGCTAAGGGTAGCTAAAATAAGTTATACTTTTTTTGAGAAGAAAATAAGTTATACTTATTTATTCAAATAAATAAAATAAACAACTCAATAACATGAGCGGCTTTATTCTCAAGGCTCTCATGCAAATATTTTCATCCCGAATCCTAACTCAAGTTTTGAACCACTCTAGATGAGACTTTATTCTAATTTAACTTTATGCTAGTTTTCTTTATGTGCACATTGAAATTCATTTTGTCAATGGCTATCTATATAAAACATCCACAAAGACACCGGACATGACATAGATATGTCAATAAGGATGACTTGAGAAAGTGATAGTAATTGAATATAATCACATGCGTCGGTGTTAAAAATTGTCAAATTGGACACGTTGATGTGTTGGTGGTACATAGCTATCTCTCTCACTCTTAAAAATTGGTCTTGAATCTCTCAATTTCACAACTTGTTACTTGATTTGTTCATTCAGTATTCTTTTACCATTGTTTAATAATTGAGGCCTTTTCATGTAATATTATCAAGATTCAATGTTCTATTTTTTGCAATTATTTTCAGGGAGAAATTGAAGTGTCTTTAGCAGGAGGAAGAGTTTTTTGGTAAAATAATGAACTGAAAGTTGTTCCTGTTACTGGGAGATCCATAAAATGTTTCCTTTTCGTTATCTGTCTGATGCATTGAACCAAAAGGATCCCATTTATCTAAATTCCCTTCAAGCCTCAGTAAAAAGTGCCAAATCAACCACTTGAAAAACTTCTGGCATTGTTTTTTTACTCTCAGGAAAGATTCTTTTGGTTGCTCTTCTTGTTGCTTCATGGAGGAATTTCTCACAGTTCTTAGCTCCAATTCTTATAAACTCTTTGACAAGTGCTTCCATATGTCCAGTTAAAGAAATCTTCAGCAGCTGTAAGCAACCTTTGATATGTATTCTTTTTGCACAGCATTCGTCAAACTCATCAACATCATTTTCCATGTATGCATTATTGCATGCAACCATAATATCATGAGCACGGCTGACGAAATGCTCCACAACAAAGTCCTCGAAATTCTGAAACCAAAAATAACTCTTAAAACAGTTCAATTTTAAACCTCAAAAAGGGATAAACACAGGTTTAAGGCAGTAGTAATATTTTTTTCAAAGTATTGCATATTACAGCACTTGCCATATTCTTCATTGACACAATTAACATTTTCAAGAAGTAATGCTTAATTAAAACTTAAATGTCTTGTAACCAGCTGAATTATGTGGAGAATAGAAAATGTTAAGATGTCAACTACAGACTGATGAAAGATATATCCTCCTAATATGCTTCAGAAAGGACTAACATGAAATCATTTAGCATTTTCATATATGTAATTATGCTCAGCCTATATTCCTAAAATTTTACATTACAAGTTGACACGGCAAAACAAACTTGATATTGTTCTCTGGCCTAACAGAAAAGTGATTCCAACATACCCCTTCTCTCATGCAAATTGCTCTTTATATACAAAGTGAGAAAACTGAACTAGTTTTAAAACTTTAACATAAATATCTTCTGTCAATTCATATTGTTACTTTATAATTTTTAAGGGGTGTGGTTTTGTCGGACTGGATTTTCCATGAAGTCACTGAGAGATTCGTGTGACCGTTCAATTGAGATTGGACGGTTCAGAATTTAAAGTCGGAAATTTTATTTTTTTAAAATCAAAATGTGCTTTTTTAAGGACCGTCCAATCTCAATCGGATGGTCATGGATTGTCTGACTACATGATTATACAGTCACCTACTGCACTGAATTCAAATTCAGTTCTATCACAGTCTGCCCTTCGGCATGGTTTTGACATAATATCAGTAATAAGCTACGGAGCGGCAAAGGAAATCAGTCTTCACGTTTTACATGGGAACTTGTACATACTTGCTTCACTTTTCTATGCACCTGAGCCTCTTTTTCTCTGCTAGTATGATTGGTTTGTATGAGTACTGAAAACATGTAATACAACAAACAAACATTTGAAAGAATTGATATTTCCTGAGTACACTTAGATTAATCAAATTATTTAAATGCAATTCGGCATTTAGCTTGAAAAGAAATTAAATGCTAAATACAATATGACATGGAAAATTATAACAAGCTATTTTGTAAGAGGAATACAAAACAATCTCACCTGGCTAATCCTTCTCCAAAATCTTTCTTTCTTTCCGGATTTCTTTAGCCCAATTTTCTTGATGCTGTTCAGGAAATAGGTTCATTGAAAACTCACATAATTAAGATTGGAACTGAAATACACTATTTAATGGTATGAAAAATACAAATTACCTGCTTCATGCAAGATTTTTCACCAAAATAGTGATGGTCGAATCGTCGTTGACAATGTCAAATTGCTTAAAACTTCAGAATTCACTCAGCTTTTCATCATCTTTGAAATTTGCATGGTACATACTTCTGCTACTGCCTTCTGTAATAAAGCATATTCATCTACGTCAGTATAATATTCCGAAGAAAGAATCAAATGTAGTCATCGGAATGTTAGAAGTGGGCCAAATAGAGAAGTGGAGAACACAAATCTACCAAGTGCTAGATTTGGATTTTGGACCCTAAGAAGCCTGGCATATGGAAAGTATACAACACAGGAATAGGAAAAAGGCAGATCAGTTAGACATTCATCTCTCAGAAGGAAGAATGAGATGGTCAGAGTCACGGCCAACAGAAAATGCTCAAACATGGTGACTCAGTTTGGTGAGGTAGACATTGATCATTGATGCCTGTGTGTTAGACTTTGGTGGAATAGACATTATAGTGGGAGTGGCTTGGCTGCAGGCGTTAAGAAAGGTCGTGATGAATTGGTAAAATATGACGATGAGCATCAACATTGATTGATTTATGCGATACCAAAAGGTAACCATTAGAGGACTCAATCCCGCTTACTGGTACAGAACGTTCAGAGTTCAGACTAAACAAGAACAAAAATTTATGGTAAGTCCATTTATATTTCTTTAATTAAGCATGATTTGTTTATGCATCCCACTTTACGGTATCTCCAGAGTCCAGATTAGGGTGATATATATCATAGACCAGCAGCATACACATCTTTTCAAGACTCGAAAACATTCTAAGAACCCTAGCCGAATACTATCTCATCAAAACCTTGTGGACTTAGACTAACAATATTCTTACTATTATTTGAGCTCACTACCACAGCATGTAGATTCATCCCAAAGTTAATAGTGTCCATTTAGGGGGCGTTTGTATGCTCAATTTAATCAAGTATTTATTGAAAAGGCTTTTTTCATATATAACTTGTTTTTACAATCTCAGAATTTATAGGAACTAACAAACTCCAAGTAAACTTTGTATAATTAGTTTTCATAAGCTACTTATGAAAAGAAGATCAAAACAACTTATGATCATGAATTAAGTTATTCTTATAAGACAACAAGATTGAGTCTAGGAGGAGAGTGAGCTAATCTCCAACTACGTGCCGAACAACAATTCAAATCTCTCTAGGAAAAGAACCCACATCCGGTGCATGACTACTCCTAAAACACGAGTTCATTTCAAACTATAGATATATGCACTTTGTAGTACCGACACCTCTGATTGAAGACGTGTCTGGTGTCCAACACGTGTCGTGTCAGACATTGACACCACACCAACACATGTGAATAAGTTTGAAATAATTCAAAAGAGTGGATATAAAAAAAAAAAAAAAAACTCATTCTAATTAATTAATCATACTAAAACATTATTATGAGTTTTGTGGCAACAATAAACATCACATATAAAAAAATATACTTGACCAAAAAAAAAATACAAAGTTTTTTTATATGTATTTTGATAAGAAAAAAATATAAATGAGTTTTCACTCATTTTGATGTTCATAATTTTCTTGTTCGAATTTAATCTCAAACAAAAATAAAAACTTAAATTAATCCCTAACTAACTATTAGAATTTAGTTACCATTATAAAAAAAATAGCTTAGACTAAAAATTGTGAAAAACAAAATGTATCTTGATTCCAAGTATGAGCTTAGTTTACGGTAATTGGTTTGAAAATGGAAATAAATAACGAAACAACGAACGAGATCGAAGCATAACATTGGAGCGATCATGTCTTTCATTATTTTCACCAATCATTATCAACTCCTTCACTTCCTCTTCTTCCTTATCATCACTATTACTCCTTCTTCGCTTGCTCAATCACAACACAATCAGGTAACTAACTTCTGTGATTACCTTCAATTAATTCAAACTTCTCTTTTTAGTTGACTTTCCTCGTTCCTATATTTTCTAATATTTATAAATGCTCTGTTCTAACTAATATTTGGATTGTGGAATTTAGTTTTGTGTAGCTGGAATTGGATACGGAGAGTCCACATGTGGAACTTCATCATCATCATCATCCAACAAGTTGTTGATCAAAGGTGGTACTGTTGTCAATGCTCATCACCAACAGATTGCTGATGTTTATGTCGAAGACGGCATCATTGTTGCTGTTAATCCAACTATCGCGGTTGGAGATGATGTATATGTCATTGATGCCACTGGCAAGTTTGTTATGCCAGGTTAGACCTTTTTTTGACATGTAGCGTGGCACTTATGTTTGTTAGTGTAAGTGTTTCATAAGTTCTTAATACTTTTGGAGATGCTTATATTTAGGGCCATTTTTTTTCAAAAGGAACTTATATTTAAGGACAAAGATAGTAAATGTTTATGTGAAAGAAGCACTAAGGCCAACTTAAGCAAACCAATGTGAGATCTGTTAAATGTCTTGAATACTTTTGTCATTTGTGTGAAAAGTGAGTGATTTTCTTATTTGAAGTTATGTGGTATAGTGAAGTTGGGTTATAGAACCTAAGGCGGCTTGCACCATTGGTGATGCTCTAACATCTATTCAGTTGTTAACTGCTCAATGTCTAGATGTAACCACTTCTGAAATTAAATCACCTTAGTGTTGTCACATGAAGTTTAATTTTTTTTACGTTCCATCATTATGTCAATTTGACATGATCCATCATCGTCGTCGTCAGATTTTGACAGACTGTGCATCTTTTTGTTTAATAACAGGAGGCATTGATCCTCATACCCATCTTGAGATGGAGTTTATGAACACTGTGGCGGTGGATGACTTCTTCAGTGGTCAGGCCGCGGCATTGGCTGGTGGTACAACAATGCACATTGACTTTGTTATACCAACTAATGGGAGTTTAACCGCTGGTTTTGAAGCCTATGAAAAGAAGGCAAAGAAATCTTGCATGGACTATGGTTTCCATATGGCTATTACCAAATGGGATGAAACTGTTTCAAGAGAAATGGAGCTCATGGTCAAGGAGAAAGGTTATAATTTATTTCCTATTTTGGATTTGTATACTCTGGTTAATTATGAGGCAATAACCCTGTGGGAGGGTTCTGACTTCGGAGGAATTTATTTCAGGCAGTTCATCTTTGTTTTTTAATTGCAGGTATCAATTCTTTTAAGTTTTTCATGGCTTACAAAGGATCTCTTATGATCAGTGATGAGTTGCTTCTAGAAGGATTTAAAAAGTGCAAGTCTCTTGGTGCCTTAGCTATGGTCCACGCAGAAAATGGAGACGCTGTGTATGAAGGGCAAAAGAAAATGATAGAGCTTGGAATAACTGGACCTGAAGGGCATGCTCTATCAAGGCCTGCAGTGGTTGGTCTCAATTTTATTCTTTTCATTTCAACTTTTCCACTGTTTTACCACGCCATAGAATACATTATTTTCCGTCCTCGTTTTTCAACCCTGCCTTTACATCTCTGACAATCACACTCTTAGTAGCCTTGGGTGCACATACTTGAACCAGAGTTGACTGTTCTTAGCTACTAGTGTCTAAGTTTGCATACTGGGATAAATCATTTAGTTGCTATGTGATTAAATTGATTACTTGTTTTGTTTCGTTGTATTCTGTGATTACTGCAAAGTCTAAAATCTAAATATCTGTCAGTACGATTTATAGAACATCACTTTATTTGACTTGGGTAGCTACATGTGTAGTTGGAAGGTGAGGCAACTGCTCGTGCTATTCGGTTAGCAGATTTTGTAAATACTCCTTTGTATGTGGTTCATGTCATGAGCATTGATGCAATGGAAGAAGTTGCGAAGGCCAGGAAATCAGGTTCTTAACTTTAACCCTTGTAATTCTAGATTATGTAGAGAAAGCATAAAATTACAACATATAGAGATAAGGCTAGGTGTCCGCTTGTAGAAAAATTCATACATTTGAACAACAATATTCTTGTCTCTTTAGTGAGAATAAATGTAAAAAGAAGACTTGTTGTACTTAAATTATAATAGCCATGAATAGGTTAACCTGACAACACTTTATAATTCCACTCTTTTGCTATGTCATTATGTTGAATCTACTCTATTATAGAAAAACTTGGGGCTACTCAAATAGTCAAATGCCTTGAACTTAACTGCGAATCTGAGACTTAGAGCGTGTTTGCTTAAACTTTTGAAAAAAGTGATTCTATAATGCTGATTTTGTAATTTTTGTTTGCTTTATTACTAAGATAAATGTTGAACATATACTGTGCACATAGTATTAAATTGTGTTTACATATTATGATAGATGTTCTAAATGTTACTTTTGTAGTATTTTAGTCTATGAAAAAATCACGAGTTTACGGATATCTGAGTTCGACAACCTTGGATTAATGCGTTTCAAGAGTGACGTTATATGTTTAATTGATAACTTAATTTTAGTGAGCTCTCCTACTTGTTTATATGTTTCCATCTTGACATTTTAAGTGCTTTTATTCCCAAATGACTTAGTTTTGGTAGGTGACTTGTTTGTTTTCTTACTTCAGGACAAAGAGTAATTGGAGAGCCTGTACTATCTGGGTTAGCCCTTGACGACTCTTGGCTTTGGCATCCTGACTTTGATACTGCAGCAAAGCAAGTGCCTTCACCTGTTACATAGTTTTCCTTTGTTGTTATTCTTTCATTGTCTTCAGTTTTAAGAATATATAAGCCATATTTCATTCTCATGTTTCAGGTATGTCATGAGTCCCCCTATTAGGAAACAAGGACATGATAAGGCCCTACAAGCTGCCCTCTCAACAGGAGTTTTACAGGTTCATATTGAGTTAGAGTTAGGTTCAGAGATCATTTAAAGATGGTTTGAACCTGAGAAAGTAGTTAGGATGGTCTCAGCTATAACATGAATCATACTTCCTCTGTCTCAGCCATAACATGAAAGTAGTTATGCATGTTTCTTAAGAAAGTCACGAGTGTACTAATTTCTATGATAAAATGAGTTTCATTTACTATTGTACCCTTATTAATATAGAAGTTGGTAGAGTAATTAGATAAGTTGAGAATTGAGATACAATAAATAAGGGTATATTAGTAAAAAAAAGATAACTAATGTGTTACTCGTATTCTAAAATGACAAATAATAAGCGACAAATAAATATTTCAAATGTGACACTTAGTATGAGATGGATGGAGTAGCACTTTTGAGTTTTGATTATTACTGATTTCTGTATTTTATCTAGATCCTAGCTCAAATTTATTTTCTTTGCTAAGATCGTACGTTTGACCAAAGGATACATTTTACGAATTTGCAGCTGGTAGGAACTGATCATTGCGTCTTTAATTCCACCCAGAAAGCTTTTGGAATTGACGATTTCCGGAAAATTCCTAACGGGGTCAATGGTGATCACAGTAACCTTAGATATCTGCGGCCTAAATACATTCTGGACGATTTTGAAATGTTTTCTTACTAACGCGTTGCAACCTGAAAACTGTAGGTATTGAAGAAAGGATGCGCGTGGTATGGGATATCATGGTGGTAAGATAATATATTTCCACCGTAGCCTTCCTTTCCTTGCTAGGTTTTGGTAAAATGGAGGACATGATAACCTTCTAACTGGAATTTATTGGTGTATATCTCACAGGAATCTGGCCAAATATCTGTCACCGACTATGTCCGCTTGACAAGTACTGAATGGTAAGTTTTTCAATCAAACGAAGTAAAATTCGGCATCCTGTTATAGGATTTTGTTTTCATTATTTTGATTTGAAAAAAGTGTTTGGCAAATATCTCAAAATTATATGTTTTTTTTATTTCGACTATCATTTCAGTGCTAGAATCTTCAATATATATCCAAAGAAAGGAGCGATTCTTCCTGGCTCTGATGCAGATATTATAATTCTCAATCCAAATTCAAGCTTTGACATAACTGCAAAGTCACACCACTCTAGAGTGGACACAAATGTCTATGAGGGAAGGAAAGGAAAGGTACTGGTTTAAATATTATCTGATCCGTCTAGGTCTAGGGATTGAAGTTAATTAACTTCCCGATGACTACTTAAAGTGTCTCATGTTTTCTTTCGGGGTTGATTTTGCGCTTGTACCAGGTCTCCACGTTCATAGTTAGCTTGGTACAAATGGTATATTGTACAGCAAGAACTTCGATAAAGTCATAATCAATTAAAAGAATTTCATTCATGCAGCTATGTCTAGTTTTGAATTGGGTAGGGAACATTTGTTTTGCATATGCTACAACACTATCTTTAATGGCTTAATATTTGACATCTAGAATTCATTATAGCTTTAGGCATATTATTAATTCATTAGGTTATAATGGATATCTCATTCTGTGGCCTATCAGTTAGAAATAATTCTACTTTTCTTTCACCAGCAGAAATAAGTCTATCTATCTAACTATTTTAAGGAAAGTCTTCGAAGTTCTATCTCTATTGGAGGAATTTCACACTTCTAATTTCCACACATCTATGCAATCTTACACGGGATCTTTACTAGTTATTCTTAAAAATTCACACTGCCTTAGGAATTGCACAGAGGCCCTTCACTGCAACAACTTGAGCTAAATGTGGCTTCTTTTCCTAAACAACCTCTTTCTCTCTCACGCACATGCACGCGTCCTCACACACATACAGATTTGAGTCTCTCGCCACTCATTACTTGATTTGTTCAGTCTTTGTTCTTTTACCTTGTCAGTTTCCTATGGTTTCATTCAACATGTGCTAGTATGTATATATTGTTCATTATTTGAAGTTTTGTCATGTGATATCAAGATTGAAAGTGTTTTTTCTTCCGAAATTGTTATTTCAGGGGAAAATTGAAGTGACTGTAGCAGGAGGAAGAGTTGTTTGGGAAAATAATGAATTGAAGGTTGTTCCTGGTTCTGGGAGATACATTCAAATGGCACCTTTTAGTTATCTGTTTGATGGAATCGACAAGAAGGATGCCGCTTACCTAAATTCCCTTCAAGCCCCAGTTAAGCGGGCAAAGTCCACTGCTTAATTTCTGTCATCATTGGTTAGGGAGGGAGGGAGATAAAGTATGCAATTCCAGTTGTCTGATCAAATAAAGAAGAATATGTATATTTCATGTACAATGCACTGGCAGTAGTAAAGCATCATGTATATATAATTTAATTCATCATCATCATAATAATAATAATAATATATATTTTGTTCGTGCAACATTTTCCATTGATGTAATGTCTATTGCTTAGACAGTATCATAAGCAATTGAAGAAAAGTGACCATAGCTTTCATAAGATACTGTACAATGTGTATTGGTCAAGTTTCCATTGAACTTGTCTCATCTACACAAAATTTTACAAGGCATAGATCCTAGTACTTTTTATAGCATTATAGCATGCCATTGTTTTGAATATGAAGGAGTTGATATGTTTGTATGGTTCTTATCATATCAAGGCCTAATACAGCAATTAATGTAGGTCAGAATCCTTCTTTTCCCCTGCATGATAATATTCAACAAATGTATTAGAAATTGCATTCACTGATTCCCCAGTATTGTCATTTCACTTCATGTCCCTTTCTGTGTTTGAGCGAGCAGCACATGTTCAGGTTCATAGAAACACTGAAGGAGGTGTAACTCATGTATGGATCGGCAACCATAATTAAATAATACAAAAAAATACACCTGTACATAAGAAACATAATGACAGAAGCCGAAATCTATGACCCCTGTCTAATCTATGTCATATTTTGCTTTTGACAATAGTACTCCTCCTAGTAAATGATCCATGTGCGTTAATCAAGGGGGCATGGACCAAATCTAGGAGGAGTGTTTGGTTTAAAAAAATGTATTCAAATTTGGAAGTTGAAGTTACCAGTATAGAATCTCAAGTACAATAAAAAAAATATTCATTCAACTTAAATAAGAACTAAAGAAAATGGTCTCACCATGACTACAGGATCTTCTTGAACTTGAGCATTAGCATTAGCATTCGCATGAACTTGAGCATTAGCTTGAACTTGAGCAGGAGGAGCACGACCATGAGCGGGTTGAGCATGATAACCTTGAGGCGGATGTCCATGCCTGTGATTAATAGCTTTGACAAGTTCTTCTTCAGTCCCAATGCTGCTACGCTTGACTTCAGTCAGGTCAGTTTTCTGCTGCTTTTTGTTCGCACGAGCTTGAGTAAACACCATTGAATAGTTGGTAGCTCCCATAGTCTTTTGGTCCCACGCACCGAACTGAGGCACAGATGATTTAGCATGCTTTTTCTGCATAAATAGGATCATACATTGTAATTAGTACTTTTGTTGTTGCTCATTCTTTTACATGCAGTTGGGAAAAGTAAAAAACAAAGTTTGTTTCAAAATGGAAGCTTCGTCATGAACTTGTATTGGGTTAATACCCCCTTGATCAAAGCACATTAACCATTTCAAGTTCAATGTTCGAAACTTCCAATTCAAATACAAAATCTTAAGACGTTAATCTCGGAGTTTCTTGATCTTGTATTGGTTGATGCCCCCTTTAACGCACATCAACCAATACAAGCTCAAGGCTCTTATATACTTCTCTACAATATCTATAATATATTGACTACAATATATCAAATGACAATCAATTGTCAACAAGGTCATAAGATGAGCTTGGACACAACCATTGATTGCTGCATCAGGAGAAATTTTGGTTAGAAATCAAGAATATAAAAAGCAAAACATTATTTAGAATGTGATTCACCCAATAATGATATGATGTTTCTAGTAACTTGAGAAACACTCAAATGTACAACTTTGAATAATTAATATGAATCTCTGAAATGTCAACCTAAAATAATAAAACTTGGTAACAATTAATTTAAAACTCTAGCTTATAAGCATGTAGCATTATAAATTTCCATTTCTTTGCCTTTTTTTATAAGACAATTACAATTTTTTTTTTTAATCTTTCAAAAGGTTGTAATGTTCTTCCAAATTTTTCTTCAGGAGCAACATTTTATGCCCCCAAAATCATTTCGGATGCACACATCCAGAAAATACACAATTTATATGTCGTCTGAAAGTAGACCTTGGAACAAATTATGCCGTCATAATCATACTTTCGAAACCATGTGTGATTTTTTAATAGACGTGGGGTCGATAAAGTTGCTCCTTGTCTTTTTATACATTTTATTACATAGGTTTAGGCTTACCATTCCCTGCTTTTGATCCATGGAGGAATGAAGAGGTGAGGGACCTAAGAACAAGAAGCTATACAAATTAAGGTGTTATTAATGCTACGTTTTCAAGATATATGACCAATTGAATGGTATCTTGATGTTAGAGTCATGGGGTGTTTTAACCATAGAAACTATGATAAAACTATAGACATTTTGTTATGCCTCGTATTTAAATCATATCCTAATCTATAAGGAACGGATCAACGGGGCTAACGGATTTTTATGTGTGATTTTGATAAGAGTAAAAGTAAGACACAAAAAATGTGGCTGTCCATGTTTAGTGTATATATGGTTGGTTATTCTATATTGAACAATATTGCACACGATTTTTCACCAAAGAAATGTAACTTCTCAATAACAAAATGTGAAAACAACTTACTTTGCCAAACTGATTTCTGGTATGTGCCACTTTTAGATATTTTTTGACAAAATGTGCCACTTTTAGATATAAGTCAGCATTATTTTTTATTTATTTATTTTTAAGTTGAATAACTACAATAACTTTTCCCCCCTAAAGAAAACCAATGAATATTGCTACCAATACACTCTTGATATCAACAAAATATCACACTTTCTAACAGGGGCGGATCCGGTATTGAATTATTAGTGGGGCTAAATTTTTATTTTTTTAAGGAAGACTAAAAAATTTGACAAAATAAATTACATAACTAATAGCATATGTAAATGGTCAATTACTTTGTTCCTTATGCAGTGATGTTGTTTATATTTTAGTGAAATTTAACATTTTAGGTATAATTTAAATAACATCATAAAAATGATAAAATAGTTTAAATAAATGTTAAATTCAGAGTAAAATATGGAAGTCGAGCATAGAAATGATAGTGAAATGTTTAAAAATGGAAGTGATAGTGAAATGTTTGACTTATTTGACTTTGACTAGTGATTTAGTAGGAGGATATATAATTCATCAGAATTCTACAGTAGAAATGATCGTGAAGGCAAAGGGGAGCTTGTTAGATGTGACGGGATTTTACATCAATTTGATGAACGATGGATTAAAGGTTTTAATCGTAAAATTGAAGTTTGTGCTCTGAATGCTAAGATGTTGGGTCTTTGTCTGAGATATGGCTTGAAATGAGGGTTTATTTCACTTGATTGTTGAGAGTGACTCAAAAGTTCTTATTTATAAGGTTACTAACAATTGTAAGATCAATAGATCATACCTTCTTTGGTCCGACGCGTTCAGGAGAGCCTTCGGCGAGATTGACATACTCGTGAGAAGGTAACGGATGTGTGTTGACTGTTAATCAAATTTTAGCCTATCTTTAAATTTTTGGAATATGTATTTTAGAGTCTCTTCCTAATGAACTTCAAAATGTCATATTTGATGATATTTTCAGGACTTAGGAGTTCATTAGGAGGAGAAAATGAATTAGGAGTTAGGACCCAATGAAAGTATTTTTCATATTTTAAGATGCATGTTAGCAATTGGAGGTGTTAAAGAGCAAGTTTCACTAGAATCTTTCTCAAAGCCCAACCCAAAAATATCTATATAAACAAAACCTCACCGCATAGAAAATTCTTTCTCTTTCCAGAAACCCTTCGAAAATTTTCCTTCACTTTCTCAAACTTTCCTTCACTTTCTCGCCGGCGATGACAACAATCAGTCTCCGGAAGGGAAACACCCGTCTTCCACCGGAAGTAAACCGCGTCCTGTACGTCCGCAACCTTCCCTTTAACATCACCAGCGAAGAAATGTACGATATCTTCGGCAAATACGGCGCAATTCGTCAGATCCGAATCGGAACTAACAAAGACACTCGCGGCACTGCTTTCGTCGTCTACGAAGATATCTATGATGCGAAAACCGCTGTCGATCATCTCTCCGGGTTCAATGTTGCTAATCGGTATTTGATTGTGCTTTATTATCAACAAGCGAAGATGAGTAAGAAGTTTGATCAGAAGAAAAAGGAGGATGAGATTGCTAGGATGCAGGAGAAGTATGGTGTTTCCACCAAAGACAAGTAATTGATGATATGTAAGTGATTTTTATGAAATTAGGGTTCTTCGATGTTTTAGGGTTTTTAAGAAATTAACTTTGTAAAATTATGAATGGATACTTCATTTTGTAATGAGATAAATCGTGATTATTGTTACTTTAGTGCTTTATATTTGAATTTGTCACTATAGATGATTTGGTTTGAGATTAAGGGTTGTTTGGATTGAATTATTTTAGTTTATAGCTAATGCAAACAACTTATTTTCGGTATTCTTTAGGATAGCTTGTGAAAACATATTATGTCTTATGTGCATGTTGGATCGACTTATTTCAGCTTATCCAATGAATAAGTACTTATAACACTGTTTTGGAGAATTTATGAGAACAACTTATAATATGTTGGTTGTGAAATTATGGTTTTCGAGAAATTTAGGGTTTCTTTTGCTGTTTAAGGGTTTTCGAGAAATTCAGTGTAAAACAATGGTTGGATGATTGATTTGATATTGAATAGTGTTATTTATATATTAAGATAGTTCATGATGCATGTTACTTTTTCTGCTGTGCTGTTGAATTGGCCACTAAAATATGATTTGGTTTGAGATTAAGGGCCTTCTGGATTGAATAATTTGAGTTTATGTACTAACATGGAACTTATGAAAACAGATATGTGTGCAGTGTGTTTGTTGCTTGATCAAAACAGATATGTGTGTTTGTAGTGTTAAGCCCTTACAAGTGTTTTAAGACTTTTGTAATTTAAAACACTAGAACAGTGTTTGGGTTTCTCCTCTCTCAATTTGTCTCACTCCTGCTGTCATTTTGCAGTCACCGCTGAAAATCCACTGTTGAATGTTGATATAATGCAGAGTTGAGTATTTTCAAGAGTAGAAGAAAGTTTACATGATGTATTAGTGATAAATTGTCTCAAGTCAATTTGGCAAGTCAGCTATTTGTATTGAGTAATGAATTGGACATGGATTTGGCAAAGTGAGCTGTTTGTATCATGTAATGAATTGTAAATGGTTTCTGGTGGAATACATAAGAGATAATCTAAGTTATTTGACAAATTATCAAAGATATTATTAGCTTTTTGATATATTCCAACAATTTTGAATATTGTAATGCATGAATAATCTTTGATGTGAACTGAGTGACTCAATAGTGCATTCTTTTTTGCCAATTGTCATTTGACATATTTATTCAATTGTCAAATGAAAAGGGATTGAAGGAGTGTTACTAAAAGTACCCATTTGATTATGCTTTGGTCTGTTTCATTCATTGAAGCAGGAACTTCACATACTCACTACATGCACCTTATTCGACGACAGTTTTGTTTTCGTTCTTCAAAAATAGACGACACAGGCACTTAGTGTGTTGTGATGCGGATTTGAATTTGCAGTTTCCATTTCTCATCATTTAGTGTGTATCAG
The DNA here is from genome assembly GCF_003473485.1 of Medicago truncatula. Classification (NCBI taxonomy): domain Eukaryota; kingdom Viridiplantae; phylum Streptophyta; class Magnoliopsida; order Fabales; family Fabaceae; genus Medicago; species Medicago truncatula. The sequence goes on from NC_053046.1 coordinate 39,989,693, forward strand.
TTTGGGTTTGCCGCTAAACTCTCAATAACCAAAAAGAAAAATATATATTCTTCTAATTTCAGTTTTTGTTTTTATATATGAATGTTTATGGTAGTAGTACCCTTTGCAATCAAAGTTGTTGGGGCAACCTTTATGATGAAAAGAAATTGGATAAAGCAAGGAGCTTTGTGAATGTGGGGATAATAACAAGATTGCATATAGCTTGCTGTCTTGTGTTTTAATGCATTGCGAGAAGGACAAAATTGAACAAGCATCATGTGGCTCTCTCGTGAATACTTCCACTGTCTTAAATAAATATACACAAGCTTCCTATAAGAATGGATGCTCCAAAACATGATATATATATATCTATCATCCATTTTAAAAGAAGTCTTTATGTTAAATGATACAATTTATTTTTATTTGATAAATAAGTTACATGACACAATTTTATACCTTTTTTTTATTTTTTTATTAATCTGTGTAATCTTGCATGAAATCTTTACTAGTTGTTAGTACAAACTGATGATTGAGACTCCGAGATAAGATTCAAAGACTGGAAGTGTTCATAATTTTTGGCCAAAGTTTCATGATGTGTTAAGATTCATAGACCGAGTCCCAGCTTTGAAACCACTGCCACGGTCAACACATATGTGGATCAATCTTAGAATTATAAGCTTGACTTATTAAGATTTTTGTGACATCTCTCCATTGGATGATGGCCTAGGAGGACTTGAAATTCATGTAAACTTCAGAAGATTAGAAAAACTACAGAATGGAATTACAATTTACAAAGCTAAACAAATTGAGGTTTCTGGATTTGTCTCGGTGTACAATCGAAGAGGACTTACCATGATCAGTTTGTACGAAGTATGTATCTTGTCCGACACAGCACCGACACATATGCTTACATTGAATCATGTCATATTCTCAAATTATTATTGGTGTCCGTGTCATGTTTGATGTCCATGTCCGTGCTTCATAGGAAAGAATGCATGTATGTCTTTGAGAGGAAAATCTGTGCAAGACTAAAATATTGTTTTCACAGATTGAAGAGTTCAAAGCCATTAGATTTTTGAAGAAAAGGACCGAGAGACATTTTTCAAGGCTTCAGCAAAGTTATGATTATCGAAAGATTTGTTCACACATTGAAGCTGTCATTTGACATAATCAAGAGTCGGTCAAGTATACATGGCACTATAAACAAGCTCATAAGTTATTTTATAATTATACATTATACTGAAAGTGGGTAAGCATGAATTAAATATTGCATATGATGTGTGACATGCATATTTCCAACATAAGACCACTAACTGTCTTGGGAGCAATAAAATGTCCCACATCGTTTAAAACATAATTAATGCAATGGTTTATAGGCTTCCAACACAGCCAATTGTTTGCTGAGTTGATTAACACCAACTTGTGACCCATGTGGGAGCAACAAAGGGATGGAACATGGCTGTGTCTTAACAGGTTGGGCTGTAGGGTACACTAAGCTGGCTTGCCCACTCCAAGTTGAGAGTTGGGCCATGGGATTTGGGCGAAGGCTCAGGTCTCCTGGTCCCTAGAACGGAGGGAACCGCATGAGGCTGGTTTCACAGAGCAGTGAACACTTCCTTCTCTCGACAGTGGAGGGATTACAGGCTGCTGCATTCTCGGTCCATATAGCCTGGTGAGCCTAGCCCATTGAACCATCACTTTTTTGCTCTGTCTCTTATTTGAGGCAAAATAATCTGAGCATTTGACTTGTGATTTTGCTTTGTGACTCTAGTGATCAAAAGATGCTGAGGTCTGTTATCGACATATATGTTCCAAGTAATTATTTATTGCATCTCTTAAGTTTTAAATTTTACTTTTCAAAAATTAGGTTGCCTTATTCACCATTTTGCAGGTGGCTGACTGTTAACTAAATATACATGCCTATTTTCTTGTCAGAATGATCAAAAGTGTAACCAAATTGAAATATAAATATAAGTTTTTTTTATCAAATTTAGAGTTAACAATGCACAAGTTTTTTTTTTTTTTTTGGTAAGAACATTGCACATGTTTAAACCTAGTATTGACTAGGAGACAATACAAATATAAACACCCTTTTAATTGTTTCCTAAGTAAAGATCAATTACAATATAAGATATGTTACAAGGAAACGAAAAAATGCAAAACCAACCGACCGAACACCTGACATGATTTTACATTTTTTAAAGGTTGGTTTAAGTTCTTTTCCACCCTCCTATTTTGTTTGTTTTCACCTTTGCACATTCCTCACCCATAACCCTTTCCAACCAAACAACTACCAAGCTTTACATTCTGTGGATTTTCACTCATCAGCATCTGGAATTTTTAAAATCACCAAATGCTGAAAGAGATAATTATCTCTGTTGAATCTTCCCATAGACCCTTACTAATACAAGGTCGAATCACGCCTCTTCTTGGTATTTGCTTCTGGGTTTCCTTTGCCCATCATTGCAACAAATTCATCGTAGTTAATCCGACCATCCTGCACAGACATGCAAGTATTAATTATGGCAGTCTTGATTATAAGCAAAAGAAAAACTCATTCAATGGTCTAAAATATAACTAGTCAGTGCTAGACTTACGTTATCTGCATCAACTTCTGAAATGATTTCTTTTATGTCCCTGCCGTCATGCATGTTATACTCATGGAGAGCTTGCTCTAGTTCTTCAATGGTGATGTACCTAATTATGGAAAAGCAGTGAGATCAGAAGATTTGAACAATTAGTATCCAAAGGAAGGGCAAATATATATCCAACCATGTTGGTTTTACGGATTTATTTAATTTTCTTTACCCGCTGTTATCTTTATCGAAGAATTGGAAGGCAGTATAAACATGTTCTTCTCTGTTCAATCGGTTCATGTGCATAGTTGCTGTGATGAACTCGTCGTAGTCAATGATTCCATTACCATCAGCATCTGCCTGTAATTTGCAAAAGTAAAAAATTTGTTTTTAAGTAATCATGGTAGAACAGCTGCTTTTTGGCAGAAGTTATTTTGCCATGCAGTACACAAAAATGAAGGAGAGATAACTTACAGCTTCCATTAATTGCTTAACTTCTGTTTCACTCAGTCTAGTTCCTTGTTTTGCAAGCCCTTGCTTGAGCTCTTCAATTGTAATGGTTCCACTATTGTCAGTGTCCATACCCTTAAACATCTGCTTCAATCCCATGATTTCTTCCTCTGATAAGCAGCTAGCAATAACCTGTGCATAAGTAAGTTTTATTAGTATACTGTTAAGTTCAATGCAATCTTAATGAGAAAATAGTAAAATGAATTAGACCTGAGATTTGATTATAAGAAAAATAGCACCACCTACCTTTAGAGCAACTTTCTTGAATTGGTTCATTGCTCTAAACTGTTTGAGCCTATTGAGCACTGCATTGTCAAGAGGTGTATCTGGTGCTTCTCCGTCTTCCTTGATCCATGGATGATCTATTTTTCACATACGAAGTACTACGTTAGAATTTCGATTACACCAATTGACGGGGTGAAGTCAAATTAATTTGTAAACATAATATTTGAATTCAAGCAGTGTATATACTTACTCAGAACTTCATATGCTGTAATCCTTTGCTTGGGATCTGAATTCAACATTTTCCTTACAAGATCCTTTGCTGAAGGTGAAATGGAGGGCCATGGATCACTAGAAAAGTCAACATGTCCTCTTAGGATGGCATTGAATATACCATTTTCAGATTCTGTCAAAACCAAATCTTAGTTTCAGTTTCATATTAAGCAGACATAAAATCAATTCAAGAGGAAAGTTTTTTGTTCTATTAAGGAGCAGATTAAAAATCAAGTGAGTGAATATAAACCTGCCCAAAATGGTGGAACACCACATAGAAGAATATATAACATGACACCAACACTCCAAATGTCTACTTCTGGTCCATATTTCCTCTTCAACACATCAGGTGCAATGTAATATGCACTACCAACAATATCTTTAAACTGGTCACCTGTCAAAAAATATCTCTTCCATGTTATAATATGCTTGAATTTGAATTTGTAAATTATGTCATATCCTAAACTTACTACAAGAAAACATATTGATAATTTTGTTCACATAGTATAACTTTGGTATATATTTCACCAAAATTTTCTGTCTGTTTAAATTTTGCTTTTAAATAAAAAAAAAAAGGTAAAAATGTATAACCTTGTTTGTAAAAGACAGATAAACCGAAATCAGTGGCTTTGAGAGGAGAATTCTCATCCTTGCTCAACAAAAGAAAATTCTCAGGCTTAAGATCTCTATGAATAACACCCATGGAATGACAAGTATGAACAATTTGAACAATGGTTCTCAACAAGGAAGCTGCAGCACGTTCGGTGTAATGACCCTTAGCAATGATTCGATCGAAAAGTTCACCACCAGCACACAACTCCATAACCAAATGAACAGATTGTTTATCTTCAAAAGCACCAATAAGTTCCACAATATTAGGCTGTCCTGTAAGGTGATGCATGATTTGAACCTCCCTCCTAACATCCTCAATATCTTCCTTATTCGCAAGCTTTCTCTTGGCTATTGTTTTGCATGCATATTGTTTTCCAGTGGTTTTGTGTGTGCACAAATGTGTTACACCAAATTGTCCTCTCCCTAGTTCCTTCCCCATGCTATAAGTAGCCTTAACATCTTCCATTGGCCTGCCAAGAACAGGACCGATCGCGGAAGGTTTTGATGGTTTAGAAGGTTGAGGCGAAGGTTTTGACCATGGTGGCGGCGTTGTAGCTGAAGAATCTCCATTTGCATCGTTGTTTTGTTGATTGTTTTCTCCCTTATCTTCAGGGTCTTCAGTACCACCAGAGCAACAATTGCCCATGGTGGAAGGGAGAATCAATCAGAAGAAAAGGGATGGCAGGAATTTGGAAGGAAAGAAAAAATAGGTGATGGAAAAAAGGTGGTGAATGTTACAACATTGTGAATAATGAATTGAGAAAAGTGTTATTGGAAGCACATGCACATAAAAAAAAGTCTAAAAAAAACTTAGGAGAAAAATTAAAGGGTATTAAAAAGGATAGTTTGTTGATTAATGACAGATAGGAATGATGATTGAAACAAAAAAAAATTAGAGGAAGGTGATGGATTTTAGGAAGGAAAGAGATATTGGTGTGTGTCATACGTTGCAAGGGGTTAAGGATTTTATTGAGACAAAGGTTTGGAGGAAATTTCGGAGATAGAAAGAATAAAAATGGATTTTGGTCTGTTACAAATGTCAAAGAATCTTGTTATAACATCGTACATATGTAACAGTAGTTAGTAACTAACAAGTAACATAACAATTAACAACACATGACAAATGACATGGTTTTCTTCTTTTCATAGCAAAAAAGTGAAAAAATCTACACATGTATATTGTACAATACTGGTCTTTAAATATATTTTGAAAGATACTCTTTAAAGTATAATAATAATAGTTTAAAAATAATGAGTCAATTAAAAAGTATGTAAAAATTTCAAATGAGATACCTAACATTAAGTAAATATTAACAAAGCCACCAATAAAAATAATGAATCAAACATAAGGTTATTTGCTGAATTAGCATACATTGAAGCATTCAAATAAAAAAAATACAACTCTTCACGTTTGCACATTGTTGTTTAGGATACCCTACGAAGTTTCTTCAAAAAATAAATAAATATAGTACAAAAGTTGGCAGCACGTTGAATGAAAACTGCCGAATGCATAAGCAATCAGCAGATTGTAAAATCAAGAAAGAAGTGGTCTACATAAACTGATTCAGATTGGGGTTCGGTAATGGGAAAGTTCAGACTGTGTCAATTTTGTTCTTGCAGACATCACCATCCATATTGTCTTAATATTACACATAATCGGTGATTATTCCGCTTAACCTCTAAAATAAGCCGATTGAGAGTTGCGTTCTTATAAAAAGAAAACCAAGTCGTAACTCCAAATATATTTTGTGCAGTCAGGAATTACAATCCTATAAAGCAATTACCCACATCATCATCCATAATAGAATAAATTGTCACATGTTTGTTTTTAGAAGAGTTACCATCTCCGACTCTTTGGTTATCGTTAAGAACTAAAGTGACTAACAAATTAAACAGACCATTCAATAGCAAAAGCCATATAATAATTATTACATTGGAATTTAGACTAGGACTGGTTCATTTTTTTAATAACAAAATCACTTTAAAAGCTTTTGGGAAGAAAAAAAATAGATTGATGATTATAATTCTGAAAAAATGTAATTATAATTAGTTTTCAAAATAAAAAGGTGTTTTTATAATTGAATTAATAAAAACCTCTACTTTACATGGAATTTCTAAAACCTAAAGTCACCATTTTAACAATCTCAAAATCACTTTTAGGAGAACACACAGACAGAGAGGGCCACATAAATTTTTTGTCCTCATGCTGAAAGAGTCATGGAATTGAAAAGGCACCACACAGACATAAACAATTGTAGGCGAAAGAAATCAAATAAGAAAAGTAACAGTTAGATGCAGAGGAAACCAAAAACACCTTGTAGGGACCTGATATATAAATCTTAATTTTTTGAAACAAGAACTTAAGAAGCCTTCAATTCTTGATCCAAAATAAGCACATTTCCAATATTTATTGGTCAAGATTTAGGTAAGGCATCTAGATCTACTATTTCCTTTGGTATTATTTGTGAACATCGCATGCCTTGCCTCTCAAGTAAAAGTTGAAATTTCCAAAGAGTGTGACCTGCTACAATATTGAATGCATTCCTCTCGCAAAATCTTGATCTCATGCAAGGAAAAATGCTCACATGCAAGAAGAGGAAAGTGGCAGAATCATGTAAATCAGTATGTAGGAACTGACGGATCGACCTTCACCGCATAGGCATGGATTCCTCCGGAAATATTGTATACTTTCCTGAACCCCTGAAACATTGACAATGGCACAATCAAAAGTCAATACATAGAAAACAATATATGATAGGAACATTGGTACTGTATTACAAAGAAATATGACATAAAATCTCCATTTATTACAATTACAGTACTTCTTAATTGACTAGCAGTCCTCACATCCCTCCCATTATTTATACACATTGTCATATTTCATCCTCTCTAACTACCTGAATCTACTATGGGTTTGCTTGGAATTAATTATTTGAGCTTATCTATAGCCATAAGCACTAGTGACTTGTGAGACTGTTTCAGGGAGCTTAGGGAAACAACTCATGACATGTGCATATATGATAAGTTGTTTGATTTTAGTCTATTTATTATTATTGAAATAGTTTATACATAAGCACTTGTATGATACATGCGTTTATGTTATAAACAAGTTGTTAATCCAAACAAGGCCAACTGTCTGATTGTAACTAACTAATGGGGTTATGTGACAGTTCAAAGTATATTAAATTAAATTAGAAAACAGTGACTACAAGAACATGAGAATTGATTCCTAAATATGTCAGTTCAAATTCCAAAAACATATATAGGAACTGTCTTTGTTCAGGAGGTCTTAAAAATCATCACAAAATTTATTTTCATCAATGTTGTCAATCGCGGAGCTCTACAATAACCACTATTAGACAACACTATATACTAAATCATAGAACAATAACGGTTTGTTAAAATTCCACTATGCTATGGTACTATAGCCCGCTATTTTACAACACAGACTTTTATTTTGGGTAGACTTTTTACAACACAGACTTTGATAAAGCGAAAACCGTTTTATTCAATTATTTGTCTACAATACAACATTCTCTATCTTTTTTAATTTTGAAAAGGACAACATTCTCTACCTTAAAAGCAATTTACAAATATTACATGCATGAAACAACAATTGTCTGCATGGACTCAGAATTACACTAATATCAGTATGTGAACAAGTTTCAAGGCAAAAAAACGCATAGACATTAGACATGCTTACACTTTTAAGGACAAAAACTGTTTACCTGTGACTGCAACCACCTGGCAACCTGTAAAGACCGCACTCCGTGATGACACTGCATTCAGAAGTCAGGTTATCAATATGCATGCACCAGAGAGAAAGGAAAAAAAAAACTACGCAGCTAATTCAGCTTCAATATTGAAAATCAAAATAAAGATGAATGAACTGAAACATCAAAAAACAAAGGCTTCTAACTATTCAAACTTGGACTGCTAAAGTTGTGCTTACCAGAACATATGTATCCTTTTGAAGATCAAATTTCGAATTTATTTCAGGCCCCCAGGTTCCAAATTGTCGAAGGGGAAGAACTGTAAATCCTGGCAAAGATGCGGTGGTCCTGTGTATGATGCGAGAATCATTAAAAGATATAGGAAAACCAAAATCAACCACTGACGTAAACATAAGCAATATAAAAGAAAAATTCAAAAAACTAAAGAGAAAAAGAAAAATATTAGAAAATAAAATCATATAAAAGCAGATATCCATGAGATATCAAAAGGGAATTAGCGTTGAAATGCTCTCAATACTTTCTAGTGAATTATAGATCAGCTTGATATTCTCTTTTGTGCAAGCTCATTTCCTCATCAACTTATCATCACTAACTCAACATGCTAAGTAGTAACGGTATTAAACTAAATGAACATATACAGATCATACAAGAATGCATTTCAGTGATTGAAAACTAGTTAAAAGTTGATGAAAATAGGAGCATACACTTCTTCAGGCTCTCGAACATCAATCAACTGTGCCTCCTCCAAGAAATTGGGATCTTGAAATTTCACATGCAGCTCATCAGGTTGAATGTCTAGAAGTACTGGTTCTTCCCTGACAATTAATGGAGTAAATTTACAAGGCATGAGAAACTCATTAAAACAAACAACTACTATCATCCCATAAGGTGATGTTGGCTAATTGGATCAAACAATCAATTAGGGTTAATAAATAGCCAAATATTCAATGAATTTCACATTGGAACTAAACACATCTTATCATCCAACTTAAAAAGCATATGCCTGGAAATACCTCTCAGATAAAACTTGCAGCAAGTGCCATCCAAATTGGGTCTTGCACCTTACAATTTTGTTTAAAGGTGCACTAAACGCAGCCTCCTCAAATTCAGGAACCTGTCGCATTTTCATAATTAGAGATATGTTCAATCACATAACTGTACTATTGCAGTTCATAGAATTTGGGTTGGTCTAATTCAACACTACAAAATCAACTTGACTTGTAAGATGATGACTACTCAAATTTATTAGTACTTTTTTTTGGTTGAAAAAACTTGATCTAAAACACAAGACGTATCCGGTGGCAAAAAAGGTTACAACCACACTGCCTATACAGAGCATAGGTAACATAACACCTAAACAGAAAACCCCAACTTAAAAGAGAGAATTAATTAACCACTCCTCAAACAAAAGAAATAGACGCTCTCTCCTAACACATAACCAAGCTAGGCTCACCAAACAATCCACAGGAAGCCACAGAACAATCCACTTCCTATTAGACAAAAGCAAATAAAATTCTCAGGCCCCACTAAACTAAATCAAAACTAACACAACACCACACAAAGAGGCCCTTCACGGCTATTTAGATCTCTAGGCTGTGTAGGACTAACCCAGCCTCTCACACCCAGCAAAATTAAGGTGCTCGAAGCTGCAATGAAGGAAATTTAAAAGCCAAATTTAAGATGGCTAGGGGAAGACCACAATCAAGGCAAAATTTCCAACACCCTGCCTCACAACCTGGCATAAATTGGACTAGGGGCATGGACAATGCGGGCAGTCCAACAACAGATCTAGGATAGACTCCGATATCATCTTAGAGTTTGGGTTGAGTCTAATTCAACCCTACAAAATCGGCTTGTCAGGTGCGCACTGTCCAAACTTACAAGCACTACTACTTATAGCTTGTTTGGTAAAGCTTTTTTCAGGACATTCTCGCGTCCCAACGCTCCTCAAACGCTAAAAGCAAGAAGCTACAATACTAAGCTTCAATGCAAACGTGACTTTAAACGTGGTTTTGGAAAACGTGATGGTATACCAAACACACACTTAGGCCATGTCTCTTGGTCATGCGGGACTAAACCCGACCTCTCAAGTCCAACACAATGAAGGTGTTGGAAGCGACAATGAGGGAAAACCCAAATGCCGCAATTAAGGTGGTTAGAGGCAGTCCACAATTAAAGTAGAATTTCCCAACAACAGTAAAATTAATTTTAAAAATTACACTTCTATAACTAGGTTTACATTTCTATCTTATCCAATTCCCTTCACAGAATCACATGCACAATTATCATAACTCAGTGAAAGAAAATGCAAGAAAAGGTATATTGTATCCTTTGAACCTCAATTTCTCACCTACCCAAAGAAACCTCATACAACTATATACCCTTCTCTAACAGACAAAGTCAGTTTAATTTACATAAGGCCGTGATGTATACCAACTGTAACCACAAAAAGTAGCCAACTGCAAAATCTAGACAAAATGTAAAACCCTAAGAACAAGGTTTAATTAAACCTAAACAACAGCATACCATTTGTCCCTTTCTCACCCACCCAAGCATTCCTCCTTCATCTTTAGAAGGGCAAATTGAATGTTCCACAGCAAGATCACTCAAATCTTCACCTGAACACACAACAAGAAAGCCTTAGAAAGAAACTTCACAAATAAATATCTCCCATAAATATCTAGCACCGAGACTTCATATTAAAGGTGTGTGCAGTGTCCAACAGATGTCAGTCTCCAACACTATCACGATTCACGAATATAACTATGAATCACGGACACTCCTCGAATTAGCCATGTCCGACACCGACACCACACCGACACATAATTATACTGAAATATAGCGATTTTCTCAAATTATTAGCGGTGTCGGCGTGTCAGTATCCGTGCGGAGTCCGTATTAGTGCTTCATAGTATATGGTTACCGTTCAATTATTCTATTTTCTCAAATTATTGCTTCAATTCAAACAATGATACAAACAATATACCATATTACATTAATTGAATTGTAAAACCCAACTATTTTTAACCTGCAGCGACTCTCTGTTGAAGATCAACCAATAGTTTTGGGTCATCTTCTTTCACCAACAAATGCTGCACCAATATTTCCCTTTCCGCTCCACCTTCAACAGAACTACCTCCAGTACTATATGAAGCTAAAAACAAAAATAAAAATCAAATTTTTAATCATTTTTTAAACTCTTAACTACGTCAATAGGTGATAATCCAATAAAAAAAATGAAAAATAAAAAGTGAGTTTTGCAGAGAATGTGTACCTGATGCTTTAGGAGGCATGGTTGAAGTAAAGGGTGAAAGAGGAAGAGAAGGAGAGTGAAAATGGAAGGGTTTTTTGTAGGAAAAAGTGTGGATTTTGGAATGAGAATGTGAAGGAAAAGAGAAAGAGAAGATTGAAGGAATAGTGGAAAGTGAAGAGAGTTTTGGAATCGGTAATCCAACGCGAAATTGACAAGCTCTCAACATTGCTTCTTCTGCTTTTGCTTTGGATGAATCCAATACAACGCAGAGACGGCACAGAAATGAATGACAACGATTCTGCTAGTTACACCCCTCTCACATATATTATTCCCAAAATACCCCTCGTCGAAAATAATTTTCTTTTTTGAGTAGTGACATTAATCTCTTTATTCTTCAACTTTGATGGTAACAATTTTTTTTATAAGCAATAATATGACACTAAGTAAATACTTTTTATTTTTACAAATAAATAAATACGTATAGCGATTGTTTTCTCACTTTTCTTGCGCAGCAAGAAATACGTATTATTAGTCACAAGGTCAATGTTGAGTATGCTGGTGAGATAAAAACATCGCTCATGGTTATCAACTTAACATGTTAGTAAATAAATATATTGAGGGATTTACATGACATATTCAACATAATATTTTAACATCGATGACTATTTTGACTAATGTATTATACAATCAAGACGATTATTTTGAATTTTTATATATCGAAGAACTATTTTGATTATGCGTTACATAATCAACGACGAAAATGATTTTTTGTCTCAACAACGAATGCTCTAAGGAGACGCTCTTTAAAAATTTCAAATTAAAATATTTTATTAAAGAGTTAAATAACATTGAATTATTTCTATAAATTTTTCATTTTAGGTTGTTAAAGAGTGTCATTAAGACACTTGTTAACACTTTCTTTAACATTTTTTGCATTATTCAGTTTTTCATTTTTAAATATGTTTCATGTAAATGTGAAGAAGAAAAATTGACCAAAGAACTTGCACGTGATCTTCCATTACCATATCTTTGTTTAATTTTTGTGTTTTTTTCGGTTTTTCTTCTTCTTCATATTCAATTCAGACATGAAACTTTTTTTGTTTAATGGAATAAGTATTCAATTCAAATATCTTTATGTAAAGTACGACTACCCATACTCAATTTAAATACGTACAAGTACGTACATAAACTAGGTTCAAATACTTTTTTTTTTGTACAAACCCAAGTACGTTTACTTAAAAGATGTAGCTCTATTTTCTATTTTCCCATACACAATACATAGGCAATATCATTATTACCTTCGATTGAACCAAAGTGATCCCCATGTGTTTTTACATCTTAGGAAAAATAAAATACTTCCTAGAAAATTACAAAAATCACAAAGAGAATTACTCTTTGGACTCAATTATAATAAAAAATTATATTGTTTATTAAGTTAGTAAAAGTATTTTCTTTATCATATGAAATTAAAAAAATGTATTTAACTATTTTATTTGTTCTCAATATCACATCATCATTCATGATCACACGTCATAATTTCTTGACAGAATTAACATATTTGATTAGTGTCAAAAATTAGAATGACTAACGAATTGAATGTAAATTATGGATGAAAAGACAGTCAGGTTGAAAAAAATGTACATATCAAAATAGTTTTCCATTAACATGATTGAATTTTATAGACATTAGACACCATAAAATATGTTTTTCTCTATGTTCTACTAAAATTGGCTTTCTTCGAAGCCTCACGGAATGCAGCTGTATTAAATCTCTGGAGGGAAATTTTGCCACTCATTTCGATTCTACTTAGCTCAATGGATTAGTCTCTGCAGATGTATGCACAAGATATACGGTTCACATGAAAAATGGTTTTTTTCAATCAATCGAAATAGTTATTTAATTTTCAACATAATTTTTTTAATAAAACAATTTTTGAATGAAACTTACACACAAGCATATATAACTATAAAATCTAAAATGGTATTTGTAAAATTAAACAACCTGCCCCAGAGAGAGTCACATAAAAATCATGTCCGTATGATGAATGAGAAAGCCATGGAATTGAAAGGAAACAATTGTAGGAGAAGAAGAAAAAAATATCAAATAAGCAGGTTACAATTACTTGCAGAGGAAACCAAACAACACCTTATAGGCATCTGATATGTAACCTTAATTTTTTGAAACAAGAACTAAAGAATCCTCCAATTCAGAATAAATATGTCCATACCAATATTTATCCGTGAACATCTCATGCCTTGCCTCTCAAGTAAGAGTTGAAAGTTCCGAAAGGGTGACTTGCTAAAATATTGGATGGAGTCCTCTCACCAAATTTCACTCTATTGTATGTAGGAATCGACGGATCGACCTGCACCGCATAGGCATTGATTCCTCCAGAAATATTGTATATTTTCCTGAACCCCTGAAATATTGTATACTCGCATGAACACTTGTGACATGTAAGATCGTTTAGAAGAACTTATAAAAACAACTTTCTCTCCAGGATAGCTTATCTTATATAGAAATATTATGATTGTTTTATCTTTTGTTATAGAAATAGCGTATACATAAGCCCTTATATGATAAGTGCTTATGCCATAAAAATTTAATTAAATTGTTAGTCCAAACAGGGCCCAACTTAATGGGGTTTTCTGACAAGACTGTGGCCTTTCAGAAGTCATCATCATCCTAAGCAGTGGTGTACCTTGTTCGTTAAGTTAGAAAACAATGACTACTATGTCATAGTAACTTAAGAAAATGAGAATTAATTCCTAAACATGTCAGTTTCGATTCCACAAACATATATAGGAGCTGTCAATGTTTAGGAGGAAAAAAAATTCCTCAAAAAATTTACTTTAATCAGTGCTGTCAATCATGGATTCCATAAAATAGCAGTTTGTTCAATTTCAATTATACCACAATACTATAATCACCATTTGATGACACTTTATACTAAATCAGGTTTGTAGAGTAATAAGGGTTTGTTAAAATTTCTCTACACTATAGCACTACAGTACCGATCTTGGACAATACTGACTATTATAAAGTGAAAACCATGTTATTAGTGTTTACACATCATTATATATCTTCAAAGACACATAAATACTACATGCTTAACGCAACAATTGTCTACAATGCATAGATTTAGAATAACCACTAACACCAGTAAATGGCAACAAGTTACAAGGTAAAACAGACATAGACATACTTAAAAGGCCGGATGATCAGACAAAAATTATTTACCTGTGACTGCAACCACCTGGCAACCTTTAACGACCGAATACCGTGATGACACTGCATTTAGAAGTCAAGTTATTGAATATGTATGCAACAAAAATAACTAAACAACTAACTTAGCTTCAGTATTGAATAACAAACTACAAGTTCTGAAGATGAATGAATTCAAACATCAGAAAACAGAGGCGTATAATACAACCATTCAAACTTGGACTGCTAAAGCTGTACTTACAAGAACATATGTATTCTTTTGAAGATCCAATTTGGTGTTTATTTCAGGCACCCAGGTTCCAAATTGAAGGAGGGGAAGAACCATAAATCCTGGCAAAGACGCTTTGTCCCTGTGTATAATGAGAGTATCATTATACACTAAAGAAAAAAAAAAATAGATGCATAAAAGTGTAAGCTACTAAATGAATATCCCATTCAATCAAACAGAAGTACATGTTCTAGTCTACGAGATATCAAAAGTGCATTAATGTTAAAATTGTCTCAAAACTTTCTATTCTATTTATATAGATCAGCTTGATATTGTCTATTTTGTGCAAGCTCTTATCCTCATCAACTTATCACCACTCATTCAGGCTACTAAGTACTAACAACACTAAACTAAATGAGTAAATGCATTTCAATGATTTCAGAAACTAGTTAAAGTCAAAGAAAATAGGAGCATACACTTCTTCAGGCTCTCGAACATCAATTAACTGTGCCTCCTTCGAGAAGTTGGGATCTTGAAGTTTCACATGCAGCTCATCAGGTTGAATGTCTTGAAATACAGATTCTTCCCTAATAGTTAAAGGAAAAGATTTACGACACATAAGAAGTTAAGAACACTCACTGAAATAAACAACAACTACTGCTACCAAGCCTTATCGCACAAAGGTGGTGTTGGCTAATTAGATCAAACAATCAATAAGGATTTACGAAAATAACCAAATATTCAATAAATTTCCCATCCGAAAGAAACACATTTTACCATCCAACTTGGAGAAAAAAATATGTCTTGAAATACCTTTCAGATAAAACCTGCAGCAGGTGCCATCCAAATTTTGTCTTGCACATTACAACTTTGTTTAAAGGTGCACTAAACACAGCCTCCTCAAATTCAGGAACCTGATGCATTTACATCAACAAAGATATGTCCAATCACATAATTGTACTATTGTAATGTAAAATTAATTTTAAAAAAGGCACTTCTATAACTAGGTCTATATTTCTACTTCATGAACTTCACTCTACAGAATCATATGGCACAATTATCGTTAGCAAAAGAAAATCCAAGGAAAAGCATAATATATCCCTTCCTCTAACAGACAAATTTGGACAAATTTACAGAAGAAAGTGATGCATACCAACTGGAATCACCTAAGCAAGAAGCATAAAAAGTAGCAAATCATGAACAAATTGAGAAACCCTAAGAACAAGATTTAAGCAAATCTAAACATCATACCATTTGTCCCTTTCTCACCCACCCAAGCCTTCCTCCTTCTTCTTTAGATGGGCACACCGAATAGTCCACAGCAAGATCGCTCAAATCTTCACCTGGACACACAACACAAAACAAGAAAGCCTTAGGAAGTTAAACTGAACAAATCATATCTTCCAAAACCACACCCTACATATTGACAGAACAACTCAATTCAAACAATGATGTGTGTGTTGGTTATGCGGTGACAAATTATTTTATTTTTTTGAAACGGCAAAAATTATTAAGTGACAAGCCTGTGTAAGAAACACAACAACTTGCGACAGAAGCGAAATACAAAAAAGTGGACACCGTATATAGGCTTTTATCGTAGAAACAAAATACAAAAGAGTGGACACCACATAACCAAACAAACTTTTTTAATTTCTATTTAAAATCAATTATATTTATATTTAGATATACATTGAGGTAGCTAGGTTGAACAATAAATTTGAGGTTAAAAATCAATTGTAAAGGTAAAAACTCCAAATTCTAGATTCAAGCTAGAATCAATTCTAATCGGGAACATTCATATACGTTAAAATCAATTCTTCATCTCTAGAATCAAATTATCATCCTCTAAATGTGGAACCAAATAAACACATAGACGATTTACGATACTACATAAATTAAATTGTTCAATCCAAGTTTTTTAACCTGCTGAGAGTCTCTTTTGAAGATTCAAAAATAGTTTCTCGTCATCTTCTTTCACCAACAAATGCTGCACCAATACTTCCCTTTCTCCACCACCTTCAACAGCACTACTCCCAGTGCTATACAGAGCTGAAAACAAAACAATGATCAGATTTTTACTGATTTTTGTAACTCTACATTACATCACATCGTGATAATCTAATCTTTGGGGAGCAAAAGATTGACTAAAAAACAGAAATGGAAAATAAAAAGTGGGATTTGCAGAAAATGAGTACTCGTTGCATAGGGAGACATGATAAAAGTAAATGGTGAAAGAGGAAGAGAAGAAGGTGAGTGAAAATGGAAGGTTTTTATGGAGGAAAAAGTGTGCATTTGGGAGTGAGAATGGGAAGTAAAAGAGAAGGAGAATAGTGATGGAATTATGGAAAGTTCAGAAAGTTTTGGAATCGCCATTCCAACTCGTAATCGACAGACTCTCAACATTGCTTCTTCTGCTTTGAATCCACTTAACACGCAGACAACACAGAAATGAAAACCATGTATATATACACACACACCACAACCTCAAATTTTTTTAATTTTTTTTTGACAAAACAACCTCAAAATTAATGTTTTCAGCTATTTTGGAAATAAAATACTCCCTAATAAATTTCAAAAATCAAAAAGAGAACTACCCCTTTTGACTCGGTTATGATAAAAAATGGTAATTAAGTTAAAATATTTCCTTTTTTATACGAAATCAAGAAAAATAAATGTACTTACCTATCTTTCTTTTTTCTTTTCCCTCAAAAAAGGGAATGATAGTTGAATATATTGAATTTTCCCGATTTCATAAGGCAAAACAACTCCCAATTATAATGATTATCCCTTCCGAACAAAATGTGAAGAAAACCTACAAGTTCAAGTTGATTGAGACATAAGGCAAAACAACTCACAATTCAGAAATACATTATACAATACACAAAATCACTAAAACACTAAACAAAGGACAGAGTGTAATTTATGACAGACTGAACAAAAAGCTTGTACTCGAGATGTTGAGTGCAAACACAACAACATAAGAAAATACACCGATTCAAACCTTTTATAGTCAGAACTTGAACTCTACACTTGTGCTTTGCTAAGTCTAAAGTATTCTCGGTGTACTTAAAATAGCTAAAAGATTGTGATAATGTGTAACACAGCTATAGCTTAATTTTGAATTCCTTGTTAGTGATGCCACACATCATGATTTAAAGCAGTGGATTGACAGGTTGAAACATTTGATAATCTATTTGGATCTATCAGTAGACAAGAAATACATTGACTCTAAGAGATCTCCCAAGTCATCCGGTAACAGAAGAACTGAATCATATAAAATCAACCTAACTTGATCAAGTACATTCCTTTTGGAAGCACCTAACAAATATCAAATTATAAAGTTAGTATAACATAAATATAATGACTCGCGTACATCGACAGTAGATAACTCTAACAAAAACAAAACGAAAACTTCATATGAAATCAAAACCATTTGCTCACACACACAACTCCGTGCTAATTTAAGCCGAAAGAAAACATTCATTCCCAACATATGACTGATAAAACTGAAATCCTCCAACAACTAAATGCCTCTTAGATAAAATCGGAATCACATCCATAAGTACAAACATGAGCTTATGATGTCTTAAGCATGTCCTTTGCATTTTCAACAATATATGAAAAGTAAAATATACTAGCTTCTATCCATTGTGACAGTAAAGCAACATAGCTGCAAAAATAGTGCAATGGATAGACAAATTCATCATATTCGTCCTATCAAAATCCATACTAAAATAGAAAGGTTTTGATGAGAGTAATTTTCACCAATACAGCACAAAACATTGCAGACAGGCCAACTAATAAAAAGCAACCAACCGCAAAAATAAACCAAACTTTGTAAAACAAAACAATTAAAGCAAATAATAATTGATAGAAGGTAAACAAAATTGCAAACATCCAAAGCATTTGATAATCACGAAAAATTAGTCACCTCAAAAAATTATTTCCAATTAACACATATCTTTATTTACAAAGCATTTAAAAAAGTAGTAAACATGAAATCGAAGGGAACATTGTTGAGTGACCCAATTGGTAAAATTGAGAGAATAACAACCTTTGGAAGGTGAAATGAGAGAACCACAGTAGTATAAGTAGAGAAATTTGTATGTATATCCAAGTCTATGTACGATAACACAATGGAGATGACAGAACCAGTTTGTAAAAGCTACGAAATGTAATGTAATGTAGCTTTTGAATTAATTCAGAGTGAATCTGTTATTCCCATTGGCTATCAAACATACACCAAGAGAGTTGAAGGAAAACTGTTGAAGAAGATGATGGAATTAGTCTCTCATTTTGTTTGTGAGAATATTATGAGACCGCATACTCCACTTTCACTCATCATCTCAATGGGTGTGGGTGGTTTTGGAATCACAAGTAGTTTTTATATAAAATCACTTTTTTCTTGTATATTTTTTATTTTGTCGTTTGAATGTGATGTTGATTTCATGTTTTGTCTCTTTTTATTGTCTTGAGAACGCTCATATTATTGATATTGATTGTTACGGAAAGACAATTTCATTGTTGTGCTTTATTGTTATTTTATCATATTACAGTCATTTTGATTTTATCATATTATTTATAAATATTTTATCATTGTATGTTTTTAACTTCAGTGTGTGTTATGAGTTCCCTAAAAAAAACTTGAGTGTTATGAGTTTGTTTGCGAATTTATCATTTACGTTTTTAAAGAGGTTGAATATATAGTTGCATGTGATATATTCTATCAATTTGAATAAATAAATATTGTTTTATTTAAAAAAAAAAAAAAAAAAATCAATGTTGAGAAAAAAGATCTTGTATAAAGAGACATAAATAAATATGAAGTGATTCTTATGATTAACAATGGAGTGAGGAGTGAGTACTATGGAGTGGGTAAATCTCTTTTGCAGCTAAAACACAAAAATGTGTCTTGTTAAATTAAATGATCAGATCACAATAAGTGAAGTTATTCAACTCGAGTCTTGTTCTTACAATAAAAAATTTAGCTTATGGGGGAAGCACTCCATGAACAAAGATAGAGAAAACTACAACAAATACTATGAATATCTCTTTCTATAGGTTTCTAACAAAAATTACAAATATTTATCTAAAATGGTAGAAGTAATAAATTTGTCTCAAACTATAACTAAACTATACTTTTTGTGTGTGTGTTTTTAATGTTAACTTTTTATATTTCAATATAAATTGGTAGCATTAATAAGGAATATAATTAAAAGAAAATAGAGAGTAATAAATTCATTTGGAAAATTGCATAGGATTTATAAGTAGGGACAATTTTTTTTTTTAAATTATCTTATATTTTGTGAGCATAAAATTACAAGAATTTATTATGATCATGTAAGGTTTTAGGGCTCAATAATGAAATTTAAACTTGTATGACTTGGGTATGAGTCGACTCCTAGCAAACAAGACAAAAGTTTAACGATTATCTCCTTTTCGTAAACTATAGTATTTCCTTCGATCTTTAGTATAAGAATAAAAATTTATTTTTTAAATTCATTGAATAACTAATGTATCAAATTTATGATATAGATTATATACATAAGTTATACAATGAATCTAAAAAGTAGTTTTTTTTCTTCTTATAATAGGTGGTGGGGGAGTACAACTTAAATGATATAATTAAATATCAAAATTTAGTAAGTATCAAGTAATTTGAATTAACCTGATGGCCCAATGTTTTGGTGAACTGTGGTCATAAGATTTTGAACTCGAGATTTGAATACACCAGCAAAATGAAAAACAGGTGGAAAGAAAAAAAAAGAATTAAATAATGTGTATTTTTATGTGTGTCGAAATCTTTTTTTTTTAGAAAGATTATATTTATAGCATTTCATTAGCAATCAAAACGTTAATACACGTTGAGGATGTGATTGTCTTTGGTAATTCATGGACAACTTCATTCACCGTCTCATAGTTAATGAACACAAAAGTTCGTTAAATGTAAATTACAATAATGTTTGTTTTTATCCATAATCAGATACTCTTCTCAAATCAACCTCAAAGTCAAGATCATGAATCCACTAGATGGCATGGTATAAATTAATGCTACTTGTCCATATACTCTACAAGAGTGACAATTAATGCTACTTGTCCAAATATTGTGTCTAAATTCTTGTTTCCGTATTTTTTTCATTTTGATGTTTAAGATTTATCTCAACAATGTACACTCTCATTGTAACAAAAAAAAAATGTACACTCTCATCAATACACTTTCTTTTAAGATTAAAAAGTGAATTGTTTTAAATAAAAAGAAAATTATAAACCAAATTGTGGAGATTAATCCCTCTATATAACTAAGCTTTCTTTAGTGTAAAAAACATGCATGTAAGTCAGTTAAATTATTATATTTGATGATATGAATAGTGACCAAAAACATATTTATTATATATATTCATAATAATTGTACATCCTTAGTCAACAAAATTGACTTTTACTCTCCTTTTATTTACTTTTTCAGCTTACACAAAAATTGGATTTTGAGAACTTTTCTATCCCTACTCTTTCTTTATCACTCGAGCTTTTAAGCTTTTCATGAATACCTACTAGCAATTTATTGAGTAAACATATTATATACTACTACAACAACAACAACAACAACAACAACATTTTCCTTTCTATTTCATGTAGTCATCATTGAAAATTGGGCCTGAATCTGTCACTACTTTTAGTGTTGAACCTTCTGCAGTAGAATCTCAACTCATTTGTTTCAATTCATTCTAGCTTCTCTAGGTGGAACCCTCTGAGAAGGAAGCACCTGAAGAGCCATTTGAAGGAGTCCATGCATAAATGAGTAAGCCAATAATGAGAACTATGGCCCCTGCCACAAAGCCTGTCGGAAGAGATGAGGCAACACCAAGGTATGGCAATTGAAGTGTGAACACATAGATAGATATTGGAACTGCCACAAAGCCAAATTGTATATATCAGTTTAGTATAACCTCATAATTCACATCAACATGCATTTATAATTTAGTGTGGGTTTATTCTACAGCGGTGAAAATTGATTTTAGCAAAAAGTGTGTTTCAGGAAAAATTATTTATGGTTGGATACGTTTACATTAAAGTAAAAGCCACAAACTTTAGCTTCAAGTTAGAATCATTTCTAGTCGAGAACCCCAAATAAACTTCTTAAAACAAGATCATGTGAAACAAGAATATTCAATTACATACACATGAACAACACTGCAAAAATAGTAAATAACTTGATATTTCATAGTTGTCGTTACACAATATATCAACGTCAGTGTAGCTATACTTCTGTGAAACAAGCATACCTGAAAATGTTGAGGCAAGACAAGATACAACAGCTGAAGAGATCTTCAGGAGATGAAGCAATGCAATATTGAAACCAATGTTTACAATAATAAACAGCAATGGCAGCAGAGGCGCACCGTCACATCCTGGAATCAAAAAGAATACTTTCTTTTTTGTATCATAATAATCACAAAATTAAGAATACAAAATTAGGATTCTGAGCCAGCCCAATCCCATCAGACAGATAATTGCAATTCTTGAAACTTTACATGCAAATTCATCCTGCCTTGTAACATTGAGGCTATATAAGAGACGATACAAATCAAAGCAAGATAATAGGATTTGGGTAGCTCAGTTGATTTGAGGAGTTAAAGGACCGAGATTCAAACTCTGAGGAAGGAGAAAATACTAACATAACATCTAAATAATATACTAATATTTTTAAGGGTACGCACACCAAACTGGTCTATAAAAGATATGACAATAAGGAAAAGGAAATAGAGCTTACCACTTGATAATGTACCAACATTTAGGAAGCAAGCTGCACCATCTTTGAGGTAGTTTGGTAGTTGACTGAAGGGGACACCCCATAGTTTTGACAAGAATGGGAGAAGAAGGCATATGAATAGTGCCTACACTGATCATATACCTTTAGTCATTTAGACATACATTGGTAAGGATATTTGTAAACATTTCTATGTAGTACAAACGTTGAATATTTGCGACAGATTGAAGGATACCTACTTGGAATGCAGATCCATATGAGTTGACAACAAACAGGTCCACAGAGCCTCCCTGTTTCAGATAATACTAACGTATTATTTCCTCTCATGGGAAAAATGAAAAAATACAAGTTCAAAAAAAATCTAGTTTAGAGTGTTGAACAACAAAAGAATGCATTGTCGAGTTTGATTATTAAAATGAATCCATCATGTATCACGGAAGTTATTATAAAATTGCTATTGCAATTTAGTAATATTGTTTTCAAAATGTTTTAAATAAAGGTTTGCAGTTGTGAATTGAACCGTGACATCAAGGTTTTTTATCGCAATTGAGGCTGCATTTGTCCACAACTATCCACAATACCAAGGATCACGATGCGACCATGACTCCCCCCAATACAATACTTTTTAAAAGCCATGATTTGCATAAATTTATGAATGAAAACAATTTGGAAGTCAACACTGTGCCTACCTTTAGTTTTTTGTTTGCATCCA
Organism: Medicago truncatula; assembly: GCF_003473485.1. Classification (NCBI taxonomy): domain Eukaryota; kingdom Viridiplantae; phylum Streptophyta; class Magnoliopsida; order Fabales; family Fabaceae; genus Medicago; species Medicago truncatula. The sequence continues at coordinate 40,012,762 of NC_053046.1, forward strand.
AAAAGATTAGCTCCTGCAAAGTAAGAAAATGCCAGTTTTAGCCATGAAAAAAATTGTTTGAAAGTTGAGGAAAATGCAATGAACTTTAGCAGATAATAATAACCTTCAGAACGGTATCAGCTGCTTGAAGTAAAAATGAAACAATCATCAAAAGACTCCAAAATAAACCACCATCCTTTAATGAATTTCCAGCATCCGGTCCACTACAATAGTAAATAGTGGTATAAATAAAAAGGCCTAGACAGTAAAAACAAATCTCAGATAGTTCCTACCGGATAGTAACGTATATTTCCAATGTTGCAAAGAGTAATGTTTCCAATGTTTTTACAACAGGAAATCCTTCAAACTTTGATTTTAAAAATCACAAAGGAACACAAGTAATATATCATATGGAGTCCCTCATAAGATTTAACATATGAAATCATAATTTTGACTTTGTTGTACAGCATGAAATCTACCATTACAATTTGAAAGCATTAACTAGTCTTTGACCTGCAATCTCTTAAAACACATGTTGAAGAAGAAACCTTATATCATACTGGCATATTCCCTTGTGAGATTGTTTATCAGAGCTTATGGAAACGACTTATCACATATCCAAGCTGTTTTCGGCATATTTTCATAAGCTCTTCAAGATAGCTTATGAACAAGCTTATAGTTTATTTGAAAACCATATGACTTAATTTTATCTTTTATTATAAAAATAGGTTATATATAAGCACTTCATAAAATTGTTTATCCAAACAGGGCCTAAATAGTCTTTCACATGCAATCTCTTAAAACACACATGTTGAAGATTCAAGAATGCATTGCCCTTAGTGACACTCACAAACAGAGCCACCACCAAAACATGGCATCCCTTAAAAAAATTAACATGTACCACTTACCTTGCTACAGTAACAACTACACCAATTGTGACAAGAAAGCATCCAAGTAGGTGGTTGACTTTATATCTTCTCCCAAGAAAAATAATTGACAGGAGAATTTGCCACACTAGAAAGGTCTGCAACAGAATAAGTTTTCGAATTAACTATGCTTCTTTAGTTTTACCTACACATAGATGAGCTAAACAGAGGCCAAGTTTGTTTAAATTTTTTGAGCAAATATGCGACCAGGGAGAACATGACTAGCCATACAGGACGAAAAATATCCAAGGGCTTCTACTTTGGAGTTAGTATGCATACACCAATTTGGTATCAGTATTGAAGAAATTTTCAGTTCATATTAGTTTGTATCAAAGGTTTGTAGATGATTCTGAAATTGATATACTTCATTTGGATACAAATATCATTAACTAAGTAAAGATTGTCAACTGCTAGATAAATCACGCAGATGACAGCAAGCGAGCACTTAATTGCTATATTCGTTTACCTGAGACAAAATTGGAATTGAAGCTCCCGAGAGAATTGCTGATACAAGAAAGAGCACAGAAAATTATCAAATTAAATTCAGATTATGAGTTGGACCGAAATATGATGTATGATAGAACATTATAGCGTAATTGATCCATGTAGCTGACCCCACTTAGTGGGAAAAGGTTTGGTTGTTGTTGTTGTATGATCATGTTGGTGAAGAGATAAATCATACAACGTAAACATAGCATCTAATGACAAAAGCCAAAGATGAAACGCAAACTCGTGTTGAACTTAAGGGGAAGGGATAGAAAAATATGTTTTATTCATGCTAATACACTAGCTTATTATATGTGATAATAGTAGTAATCTAATAAACAAGTGTAACACGTTAACTTAAGTACATTTCATCATCTTGTTATAACATAACAAAACTGTTTTTTGGCAAAGGATAACATAACATTATTACTTAAACGATACAATAATAGTGAGATGTATGATAGAATGTTTGAGTAAAATGAGTGTGTAGTATATTACATTGCATCAGTTTAACAACACTAAATGTTTTTCACTCTCATAAACAAAATGCCCTGCAGCGAAATTTAAATACTTTTTGTAATCTAGAAAACAAAATTTGATATGATTACTCATGGATAGAATAGTGCGTTGAAAATGCAATCCGAAGCAAAGAAAAAATAATGGAAAACTACCTCCTGCAGCCATTCCAGTTGCAGCAGCAAGAGCCTCCAAAAGACCAATAACAACAAATGGTGTCTTTGGCAAACTTAACATCTCATCAGTAACAATGCCGGCACGGTGCCGAATATACATAATACCAAAGTACACAATCACATATCTGAGAAAAAAAAACATAAAACACATCACTCCCTCATTTCAACTCCCCAAATTTTATCATATTCAAGGATTAAAATAAAGATTTGCGACCGCGATCAAAATTGTGAAATTATTGTTCTTATATCACCGTAACTCCTATTGAGGGCTTGTTTGGATTTTCTTATTTGACCTTGTCTACCAGCATATAAACACGTGTAAGACTGTTTAAGAGAGCTTATGAGAACAGCTTATTTCCATCAGCTATCTATGATAGCTTAAAAAACAACTTATCATTTATACGAAAACAGTTTGACTTTATTTTATCTTTTATAACAGAAATAGCTTATATATAACCATTCATATGATATGATATGTGCTTATGATCTATGCGCGTAATTAAGTTGATTACCGATGAAATGATCTGAGTCTATATCGTCCACATTTGACCTTGATTCTCCACAATATAAGGATCATGGTAGGGTCGTTACTCTAACAACTATATTTTCTTTTTGTTTCCTATAAGTTCCCTCCATCGGAGGTAGTTATGTTCTGAGTTACTATCAAACACTAAATGTAAACACCTCTTAGCTGGGATTCGAACCTTCTCTAACAGCAATTCAAACTTTTGATCAAATCCACAAAATTCCACTAAATAATGATATCTGTACTCTCTAAAAAAATAAATAAAGTGTTAGCAACTCTATAGCACCGACATTTCTGGTGAAAGATGTATCCGGTGTCCGACACCGAGGTGACATTACAAAAAGAAAAGAAAGAAAAGTGAATGAAGTACCCGAAAGTGGAAAGCTGTGCAAGGAAGAAAGGATACTGTTTCAAAGGAACCAAAGCTAACTTATAAAGAACTCTGTTTCCGACACCCATCACCACCGTTGCTGCCGCGGCCACCGCCACCTCCGCCGCCTTATTCCCACTCCTCCCCGCCACGTCATCATTCCCTACACTCCCATCCTCCACCGCGTAATTGCATGGCCCCACCTTCTCCATTATCCGCCGTGAGCCGCCGTCCCCGGCGGCGACAACCACCGTGAACTTCATTCTCAACAGTCTCGTTTTCCGTGGAGAATAGCCATATCTGATCCCGTAATCTCCGGCAGTCATCTCCGATCGCCGGAGTGTAACACCGGCGGGAAGTATTATGGCTCCGGCGTCGGGACACCGCCGGCAGAATGATGCCATCGTTAAAATTTGATTATGATCAAAGAAATGAGAATGGAGAAATTGAATTATTTATTAAATTGTTAAGAGAAAATTGAAGTGTGTTTGTCATATTCTTGTAATATTTAAATGATTAATTTGATTTGATGCATCACATCACAAGAATACTACTAAACTTTAGAATATGAACCACACAAATTCAATTCACTTTGTTTAGAAGAAAAATTCAATTCACTTTCTATCTTCATTTTATGTCTGTCCTGAAATTCTCATCAACATGCAGCGTATATAAATCTACGGTCAACTTTTTGTATTTTTCGTTACATTTGTTAAGGAGGTTAGGTGAATGATCACACCGTATATTTCATATTTGGATGTGTCTTTAAATATTGAAGTGTGGGACAAGTGGTGTACCATTGTAATACCAATATTATATAACATTGGTCAACAAAGATGTGCCACATAGCATTTCACATGTATATCTTTTCTCGTTCTTCTTTAGACCTTCCTATGTGGCACACTTTCATTGACCAATGTTATATAACATTGGTATCCCAATGATACATAAATGGTGTCATATAGTGTCTGACAAGTGTGAGCGTTTTACTTTAGTTGCTTTAAATGCATTTTTGGTATCTATTTTTAAAATGGGAAATAGTCATTTGAATTACAATAGTCTCGAAATTACAACAGAAATTATGAAATACTCCATCCGTTTCTATATATAAACACTCTTTATTTTTAATAAAATTGTGTTTATATATAGGGATGGATGGAGTAATTTTTTATTGTGTATTCTGTTAGTTAAAATAATTGTTGACGTTAAAATATTTTCATTGACGTCGTAATCTTGGAGCTCTGGGAGGATCGAATTGTGGTGGGTTAATATGTAGAGGGTCAAAAAGAAGAGTATATATGAAATGTTTTTTGATCAGAATTAGAAGCGTGTGTTCTTTTTGAAAACGATTATGACTAATATAAAGCACAATCAATAATTATTTTGTAATTTCACTACATTGAAAAATTATTATGGTTGCGTGTTGCACAATTAAGGATGAAAAATAACTATTTGCACATTTTTAAAAATATGAAGTGTTAGTCTCCTTATTTTAAATGTTGGTGCTCAAAGAATGTACATAAACAAAGACATTTCACTTTGTTGTCATTAACATGAAATGAGTCGTATTTGCTAAGAGTCGTGTTCATATGTTTAACAAATATGAATTGTTAGTCATTAAATATTGACTTAATAGATAAAAAGTTACTTCATTAGTAAAATTGCATGTTTAACTTTCATTGAATTTTGAAGTTTGTTCTAATTTTAATGAGTTTTGGAATCTAATACGTTTGAACTTTATTATATATATACCAAAAAAAGAAAGAAAAAAAGATCGTTTTTACAATGGCAATTATGTCATTCACGACACAATTTGTTGGTACTCAAAGAATGTACATAAAGAAAGACATTTCAATTTCAATTTCAATTTGACTTCTTAACTTGTTTTCGTAGAATAATGCACGAACTCTACCGATAGAAAACTCGTTGAACGATTCCAAAGACCAAAGGAATCAATCACTAGGAACTCCTGTGCTGCAAAGAGTTTTTAGTGCTGGTAAATTAACAAGGTCCGTCAATGATGAATTTATTATTTAGAGGGTAATGTGAGTATAATTTTGGTTAAAGTGCATTTTTTTCCCCTTAACTTTTAAAAAGTTGCGATTTTGACCCTTATGTACAAAAACTACAATTTTAGCTCCCTAAGATTTAGTTCCTTTGCAATAATAGTCTTTTTGTTCAATTTTGATATGTCAACGCCTGCATGATATGCCATGTGTATAAATAATGAATTAAAAAATAAAAAATGCCATAAAATCATTTTATAAATTAAATAAATAAAAAATATATATTCAATAATATTAAAAAAAATCAGAATTTTTTTAAAATTAAACCCAAAACAATATAGATTCCTCTGCCCAAGAATTTTTCTTTCCAACATCCTTTCCACCGCAGTATACCAACCAAATACTCCAACCACAGCTCATGCAGATAGACTTTCAGGTGGAGAATCTGTTTGATTATCATACAAGACATTTTAAATATTAGATCATAACAAGGAGATTAGCATAAGATTAGGAACAAACAAAGTATAACTCAGTAGATGATTCCACTGATATGGCTGATATAAGAGGACCATATACTGATTTATTTGGTAGAGACTGTGTCCCTTTTCCAGCCCAGTACAAGCAGATCTCCAAGGTATTGCTAGTAACATCAACATTGAACTTTCTTACGGCTTTATAACCACTAACTAGCACATCAATATTCCGTTAGAGAATTAACAGCAGAGACTAATTTGATAACAGAGATCAAATGTGTGAATTTTAAAAACATTTAATGAAATGTAGGGACTATGCAAAACGTAAGGACTAAAAATATATTTAACCTATAAAATTATCATAGTGGCTCCCTTCAAGAATAATCAACACCTGCTTTAACAATATATGCAGGCAGGCTGAGGCACTATTTTTAGTCCCATTCGATAAATATGGTTAAAACATGCTTTCCTATAAAAGAACATCCTTTAGAAACATGAGCTTTTCGGGAGGATGGTGACATGGTCGATAGATTTATCAGAGAAAGAAAGGGAAGGCACTATAAAAATAGTATAAGAGAAAAATTTCACTCCAAAATCATTCAAATCCAGTTTTTTATATGCTAAGCTTGCTTTGACAACTTTGGCAAACAAAAAAGCTTGCTTTGACAACTAATGTAATTATGTAAACCAATAGTAACGTGCATGCAACGCACTCATTTTTCTCTTGAACCAAAAATTTAGGTAAATAAACAAAGAGGTGGCCACGTGATGCTTTGCTCTCGAAGGGCACACATGAATATGATGCTTTAATAAAACAAGTTTTCAGCCTCTTCAAAAAAAAAAAAAAACAAGTTTTCAATGCCTCTTAAAACTAAAATTAAAACAGGAACACAATTCCATAAACATTGTGTACTCAAAATTTAGTTATGGTTGATAAGACCATCCACAATGCAGCACCTCATTTGGATGCTTAAATGGATTCAGACCGTACACATCATTCGTTTTATAATTAATACACCATTCAATCACTAATATAAGCAAAAATTCATTTTTTAGATACATTTAATTAATGATGTATGTGACATATAATAAAGACCGTATACATCATTAATTGAATGTATTTAAAAAGTGAATTTTTTGCTTATATTAGTGACCAGAGGGTGTACTTAATAAACACTAAATCTCTCCAACCTAGCAGCTCAAATAATTATTAATTGGATCTCAGCAATAACTCTATATCATTACATCTTAACAATAATTTATATACTCATTCATAAATATAATTTTAAAATATTGAAGTAATTTAATTATAAATTATTTAAAAAATGAACATTTTTATTTTATTTTTATTAATAATTCAAGAAAATGTTAAAAATTGAAAAAACAATATAAAATGAATGATGATAAATCTACATAATCTAAATAACAACTAATCTTGTTGCCTATCATCCCCAAAGCGTTGTCAAATATGCTCCACAAGATCATGTTGAAGTTGAAGATGAGTTTGTTTATCTTGAATTTGTGTTCTCCTTTGTAGGTATGGATGGGGCAAGATTTGGATGAGGACCATTATGTATTTCATTCCTTGCAACATCATTGTTGGAATGATCATAATTAAAATTACGGTAATGTTAACTAGTGCCCCCAGGGCACTAGTTTAGGAGCATATATAGTATGTATTACCTCGGAAATTATGTTGTCAATTCCTTAAAAGTCAATAAAGTGTATTTTTTATTTTAAAACTTTCTTTTTCTGGTTCCCTTAACGGGCACTGGTTAACATGACCCTAAAATTACTAGCATATGTGTGTCTTTGGTCTTCTAAAATCATATTGTGCAATATTATCCTTAACTATTTTGTTTTAGGGAATCAAATTAAACTATTATTTACAACTATTATATAATTATTTTTTAATATCAAAATAATACAATAATTAAATATATAAAAAATAGAATTAATTATACATGTGGGCACCATGAGTAATAGGAGAGAGGGGATGTCTATAAAAAATACCCCCCTTTATAAGCACCATATTTATTAATGTCACAAAGGAAGTGTTTATTTACAATGGTGTTTAATAGAGGAAGGACTCTCCATTATAGATGGTTGGACCGTCATAATATTCCTAAGGATCTAAAAGACCTCCAAAAGGGCTTCTTAGACCTTCAGAAAGGACTCAGCGCCCTTGAAGAAAGCCCAAAGGCCCAAGGCGCATGATTCCCAGATAGCCGCCTTACTAAAACTCTAGAACCTTCTAGAGATCGCCCAAAATACCTAAATACCCCTATTACTTGGAGACTAAGCAATAAAAACCCAAGCCCATAGAGGGCTATAAATATCACCCTTGAGAGCACTCTCAGGGAGGGAATTATCAGTCTAAACCCTAATAGACGATTCTTAACCCTAGAATCATTATTGTACTTTTTCTGCAAGTACAGTTGGCGCCGTATGTGGGGAAACGGTAAAACTGACCCGAGCCACACTTCAATCCAGCCTTGTTTGAGGCCGTCATCACTGACCTCCACATCCATCTCATCATCGAAGCCGCTAAGAATCACACCGCCATGAACCCTACCGACGCCGTCTTGAGAGGACATCAACAAACCATAAAGCAGCGTTATACCAAATTATGTACATGAGGATCATGATATATATTGCTATCTGAAATCTGATTTTTAACTGGAAACCTTCTTACTGGATCGGTACCTGCTTGGAAAAAGAACATCGACGTGTAAGTTCTTGTTCTAATATTACTTATATAATTACTTTGATCGAACAAAGTACTTCAGTTATCATGCGGTAATACTGTAAACGTATCATCCGTTATTTATTTTACTTTTCTAAGTTAACTTTGTCTTTCTTTCTGCTCGCCTCCTTGCCTAGCTGTATAGTTTTTTGTTTCTGTTTGCTCTTAAGTGTATGACCACCAAGTACCAACTATACTGCCATGATTAAGTATTCATCGCCAAATTAAAGTTTCTAAAAACTAATTCTCAGAGTTAGGTCCATAATCATTAGGCGGCAGGGTACACGTTCATGTATTTAAGAAATAGCTTATATGTAAGGTTTCCTATGATAAAGTACTTTTTGAAAAACTCTTTAACTAAGATATATATTCAAATGCTCCCGTTTCTTTTAAGAATTGGTTGAAATATATGTTTAATCACTACTAGAAAAAGCAAAATTAGCGAGGGAAATTAGTGACGGAAAAAATGAAATTCCTCACAAATTCCTTGGTCGCAAAATTTAGTGATGGAATTAGAGAGGGATTTTACGTTTTCCCTCACTAATTTTTGTTTTTTTAGTAGTGAATGACTGGTGTACATGTTTATCTTGCTGCTTATCAAAGTACCAGGGTAGAGATTTATTCAGTAGAATTGCATTCGATATAGCTTCAATTTTGTATGCAATGAAAGTTAACGACGTATAACAAATTGCATATTATTACGGTTTTGTTAACTGTATTCATTATGGAAATGTTAATGTTAAAGATTTTAATCAGACATTTATTGGGCTCAACATATCAAGTTTACTGCTGCACCTCTTTGTTATATAGAATGTGGACATGATCTCTAGAAGTTTTAAGAGCATTAGATAGACAGCAGGTTTGCAAATTGTGGCAAGAAATTTAAGTTAATAACTAAATACTCTCTGATATGATAGGAAGTATAGTAGTAGCATTCTCAAAAGGGGACCGTATACTCCGTTTCTTTAAATTTTTGTAAATAAACCGTATTTATGATATTATGGGTTTCGACAGTTGATTTGAAAGTAACTAACATGATTTGTTCGAGTATGTATGTAATATCTTTGTAAAGAGAATTCTACGAATTAACAAGAGGGGCAAGAACTTCAACGAACCAAGGGAACACTGCGCAACCGTAACAACGTCTCTCGTGACTCAGAAAGAAAAATAACGTTCAGGTTTCATCTTTCCGATCTTTACGTGTAGGACAATTGTATATTGAGAACCGACTTATTCTTTGATAGCCTATTATATTTTTGTTTTTACTCGGATTGGCAAATAAATAGGATAATGGGCGAGTTAGTTCCAATTTCTTAAATTATGAGAGAAAAAAGCACAACAAATAAGAAAAATAGGTAGAAGAAACTATCATGATTCTAAATTACGGTAGTCTGCATTATGATTATGATATATAAACACATACATATATATTTATCATCTATCATGATTTTTAATTTCGAAGTCTCTTATCGATTTTGTTTATGTTGCAATTATTTTTTGGTGCATATACATCATATGTGGATAATAAGTCTTATAGTCAAAATTAGCTTTACATAGTAGAGTGAGCGAATTAGTTTGGATTTAATAGGAGCACGACAAGATAATGGGTGAGACAGTCCCGAGTTAGAAAGAATAAATACTTTATTCAATTCTCATTTTATTAGAAGAATGAAGAGGAGAGGATGAAAGGAAGAGAAATACAAAGTGTAAGCGAGCTAAATGAAAGAAGACAAAGAATAGTTAGTTTCCATTAAATATGATTGCCTATGATTAAAGGACTCGTTTATTTATGATACTGATTACTTTGGAAGTTTGGAGAAATTGTTATATTTCAGATAAATCAAGGTTGGGATACCAACAAGCCCGCCAAGGGCTAGATGAATGAAAAGAGAGAACTCGCCAATCAACACGCCATAATTAAACGAGCATGGAAGCAATAGTCCCGCCATGGAAAACATAAAGATGAAACGCGGAGTTATATTCTAAAATAACTTTTTCGACCTTTGAGATTTGTTTTGCAAGTTTTTTATAAGAAGAAGTATCGACAGACCGCCCAAACTGGATCAACCTTTTTAAGGCTCTGACTCGGCGGCCCGATATATTAAAATCGACAGTCCGCCCATCAAAGGGTCAACCTTTTGAAGGCTCTGACTCGGCGGCCCGATACATTCAAATCGACTGTCCGACCGGTTCTAGGCGGCCCGATATTTAAATCGACTGTCCGACCTGTTAAAGGCGGCCCGATATTTTCAAATCGACTGTCCGACCTGTTAAAGGCGGCCCGATATTTTCAAATCGACTGTCCGACCTGTTAAAGGCGGCCCGATATTTTCAAATCGACTGTCCGACCGGTTCTGGGCGGCCCGATATTCAAATCGACTGTCCGACCTGTTAAAGGCGGCTCGATATATTCAAATCGACTGTCCGACCGGTTCTAGGCAGCCCGATATTCAAATTGATTGTCCGACCTGTTAAAGGCGGCCCGATATATTCAAATCGACTGTCCGACCGGTTCTAGGCAGCCCGATATTCAAATTGACTGTCCGACCTGTTAAAGGCGGCCCGATATTTTCAAATCGACTGTCCGACCGGTTCTAGGCGGCCCGATATTCAAATCGACTGTCCGACCTGATAAAGGCGGCCCGATATTTTTAAATCAACAAGAGTGCCCATGAAAGGGTTAATTCTTTTTAAGAGCTCTAACTCAGCGACCCCGTGAAAGGGAGAAAAGAAGATGATTCCTAAAAAGAAACCAAAGAATTGTACTATCAAAGAGCTGATAGGCAATGTCTTATTATCATAGCAAACAAACGTTTATTGTATGAGCAAATTGCCTTTAAAGGTTTAACTTCATTAAAAGTTAAAAAGAACGAATCAAAAAAGACCTTTGTTAAGGAAATTAGGCCAAGTATTCAGTTCAAAGTATAAATTGATCAAAGAAAACAGGAAACTTCCAAGGAAATTACGATGGAAAGATGCATAAGTTACTCGTCAAAATCAAAAAAGTGTTTGCCAAAAAAGGCAGGCATTAAAAAACATTAGAACGCCAGTAATATCGTTGTACAACTAAAGCACCACGCCTTGTACCAAGACTTGTGCTTGGGGGCTGTGGACCGTCATAATATTCCTAAGGACCTAAAAGGGGTTCTCCCAAAGATCTGTAGGTTCCAAGGGCGCTCTCCTAAAACACGTCGCCCCTAGGAACCCCAGAACTTGCCTAAAATCTTTTCTTCAGCTCTAAAGCACCACGCCTTGTACCAAGACTTGTGCTTGGGGGCTGTGGACCGTCATAATATTCCTAAGGATCTAAAAGACCTCCAAAAGGGCTTCTTAGACCTTCATAAAGGACTCAGCGCCCTTGAAGAAAGCCCAAAGGCCCAAGGCGCATGATTCCCAGATAGCCGCCTTACTAAAACTCTAGAACCTTCTAGAGATCGCCCAAAATACCTAAATATCCTTATTACTTGGAGACTAAGCAATCAAAACCCAAGTCCATAGAGGGCTATAAATATCACCCTTGAGAACACTCTCAGGGAGGGAATTATCAGTCTAAACCCTAATAGACGATTCTTAACCCTAGAATCATTATTGTACTTTTTCTGCAAGTACAATGGTCTAAGAAACTAATTTCATAATAACCACAAAGAATACAAAGGTCTTAGTTTTACATAATGTCCGACACTAAACACATATCGAGCTAGTGTGATTTTCTTCTAGGTCAAAATACGTGTAAAAAGAACATTTTCGTTTCTAATATTGCCTCTTCTGGAACTCCACATAAGTACAGTCTACAAGTACTTCATAGCTTTTCTTATGCATGATGCATAGACATTTGCTTCCACTGTATTCTTCTAATCTTGTCACACTTTTAGGCTGTTTGGTTTCACGTACTTTATCATATGTCCTTTACAACAGCTTACCAGACTTCAATTTTGTGAATTTTTTTTTATACCCTACTTTATTGCCAAAAACACAAAAATACTCTACTCTTAAAATAATTTCCAAAACTGCCCTACTTTTTTAAGGTAGGGTATTAAAAAAAAATCTTGTTTCTAATCAATATTTCTATATGCGATTTTTTTTAAAATACCCTACTTTATTGCCAAAAACGCAAAAATACCCTACTTTTGAAATTTTTTCCAAAACTACCCTACTTTTTATGGGCCACCCGACACCCCACAACTTGAAGTTGTTGGGTACCCTGAAAATTGGTGAAATTTTTGTCTTTATTGTACCCCACAACTTCAAGTTGTGAGGTACTTTATATATATATATATATATATTTTTTTTTAATTTTTTATATACCCCACAAGTCAAGATTGTGTGTGGTATTTTTCAGTTTTTTTTTTTTTTTTTTAAATTTAAATACCCCACAACTCCAAGTTGTGAGGTACCTTGAGTTGTGTCTTGTCCGCCCATACCAACTTGGGTAACGTGTTTTGACTAAAAAATTTAAAATTTAGTTTTAATAAATTAATTAAAATATATTATTTCATCAATTTACCACACAATTTCTCGATACCCCACAACAAAATATCATCCAACCACCACCATATACCACCCCGAAAAATGCATACACGCCTCATTATCAGTCAACTTACCAAGAAAATTCAATGCTAAACTTTGGTTACAATGACTCAAACCAAGTTGGCCCGTCCAACACCAACTACTCCTCATATAATGACCCAAACCAAGCTGGACTGTCCAACACCATTTACCCCACCAATAACAACCCACAATATGACAACCCAATGTACAACAAACCTACTATCTCATTTCTCTCCGGGTATTGACTTTAATTTTGAAAATTCTGTTGATCAAACTGACTATAGTAATCTGTCTTTGGGTTGTTTGTCAATGAACTTCAATGAGCAATTTATGGATTTGGGATGGCCTACAAGAGAACACGATGTGTCATTGACGTTGGGTCTAGTAGGCAAATACAACAAACTACAAATATTGATGATGAAGACCAACATGACCCTCAAGAAATTCATCGTAAAAAAAATCGCCGTCGAGTCACAATACAAAGTTGTGGGACAAGACATTTTTATAATAATTGTAGATTGTAGATTATATATATATTTTAGGAAATTAAGTTTTTTTTTATTTTTATCATTTTATAAAAATCTTGAAAGAAAAAATATGTGGGAGACAAAAATTTGCGGCTGGCACAACTCAAGGTACCTCACAACCTGGAGTTGTGGGGTATTTAAATTTAAAAAAAAAATTGAAAAATACCACACGATCTTGACTTGTGAGATATTTAAAAAAAAATTTAAAAAATATATAAAGTACCTCACAACTTGGAGCTGTGGGGTACGATAAAGACAAAAATTTCGCCAATTTTCAGGGTACACACACCAAGTTGTGGGGTGTCAGGTGGCCCAGTAAAAGTAGGGCAGTTTTGGAATTTTTTTTCAAAAGTATGGCATTTTTGTGCTTTTGACAATAAAGTATGGTATTTAAAAAAATCTAATTTTGTTAGACCTCAAACTTATTTTTTCTAATTTAATTAATAACTTTAATTTTTATTAATCTCACTCACTACTGTTTTTATTAATTAAATAAAAATTAATTATTTAATCATGTAAATGAATTTAATATGTTTTTGTTTAATATTAAAAAACTAGTTAGGCCTAAAAAACATCTAATTTTGTTTTTGATAGTTTTTAAAATATCTCACTTCAAATTTTGCTTCATGCCTAAACACGTTTGTTGGCCTCATCAATCTTTCTTTAGAGCCTTGTATTTTTCATGTCATGTGGGATAGTGGTTCAGCTGCAGTCTCCTATCATAAATCTCATTAATTGTTTGCTTTAACTATGTGGTCTTCCGACTTCAAATATCTTGAGACTCAACAACACTTAACAATCTTATCTTTGAACTTTTTTATGAAATATCTTTGAATTTCTTTTGATCGACAAATTGAATTTATTTTTCACAAATCAATTATAATAATTTTTTTGCGACATATAATAAACTACGAAAGAGTAATTTCTAAGTATATAATAGAAGCATATAATAAAATAGAAGCATGTAATCCTCTTAAAAAAAATAGAAGCATATAATAAAATGAAAATTGATCTATGGATCGAGTGAACTATATTTATCTAATTGAAATTCAAGTCCTAAGCGGTTCACTTGATGAGTTGAGGAATACTTTAGGAGCATTAATTAGGAGGTTTGTTACTCAAATTCTGCAAATTAACATAACATAATTCACCAATACTCTTTTTAGTTTTTACCTATCAAAAACACATTGAAACTTAAAATGTATAAATTTTCTTTGATGAAAAAGATTTAGAGTGAGGATGATCCCGTACAAGAGAAGAAAAACCTTAGAAATCTCATAAAACACTTATAAAAATATCTACATTTATTTCGTTTCAAAGATACTAGTCAAACTCAAACTCAAATTAAAAACCATGAGCGTAAAACATGTGTTTTTAGTGTCAAGTCAAATCATTGGTGTTTTAAAATGCATTATAAAACTATAGCAATTTTTAAATGGGCACAAACTCAAATCAAATTTATTTGGGCACACACATACACAAATGTAAAAAATTAATTGGTCACATCATTTAAATCTATTCTCTTTTAATTTTTTCATTTGTGAGTGTGTGGCCAAATAAATTTAATTTATGTTTGCGATAGAATTTCTCATAAAACTATAAGTACACTCTCTCAATAAAAAAATGTATAATACACTCTCACAAAAAAAAAAAGTATATAGTTGTATAGACACAAACCCAGATGAAGTTTATTTAGACATACACATGATTTATAAAATTTAAAAGAGAATGATTTAATTGATGTGACTAAATTATTTATCTTTTAAATTTTATCACTTATGTGAATATATCTAAATACTTTTGATTTGAAATTATAAAGTATTTCTCACATAGTCTATTCTCCCACTCCAAATTTTCATATAGTAATAAATTAAAGAATTCAACTCAACTACCTGAAATATTTTCACTTTTAACACCCCAAGTTATTGGATAAATTTGACTTTATAGCAGTCCAAAAATAATAAAATAATCAACATGAAAGCAACTTAAGAAATAAAAAATAAACAGCACAATTACAGATAGCACAATAATGATAATGATGAAGCTAAAAAATCTAAAAAAGAAAAAAGCAAATAGAAAAAAACAATAGAGTAGTTCAATTGAATCATTGATCCAAACATTCACCGTTGATTCATCCATCACTCTCTTCAGAACCAGAATCAAAATCAACGATTCAGAATGGGTATACTCTACGCGCTGGTGGCGCGTGGAACAGTGGTTCTCGCGGAGTTCACCGGAACAACAACCAACGCCGCTGCAATCGCGCGGCAAATCCTCGAGAAGATTCCGGGAAACAACGACACACATGTTTCGTATTCACAAGATCGGTATATTTTTCACGTGAAACGGACCGATGGACTCACCGTGCTTTGTATGGCGGATGATAGTGTTGGACGGAGAATTCCGTTTGCGTTTCTTGAAGAGATTCATCAGAGGTTTGTTAGGAGTTATGGACGTGCGGTTTTGACTGCTGAAGCTTATGCCATGAATGATGAGTTTTCTAGGGTTTTGAATCAGCAGATGGAGTATTTCTCTAGTGATCCGAATGCTGATAGGATTAATCGGCTTAAAGGTGAAATGTCTCAGGTAGTAGTTATGTTCTTCTTTTTTGTGGATTTTGATTAGTTGAAATTGATTTTGCTTCTGATAGATTGAATTATAAGTGATTAGTTGAAAATTTGAATTTACACGGTTTAATTAGAAGATGTTACTTGAATTTGAACTCAATTTTAATCTGATCTAGTTTACAAAATTAAATGTATATTTGGATTGACGTTGAGTTTTGAGAAATCACTGTGGAAATGTGATTTTGTGAAACTCTAATCTAATGTGTAGCTTTTGTCCAAATTATGATGGCATACTGTGATTCTGCCAAATTCACTGTCAGTCCAAACATATGTGTGCGTGTTTGGATTCATTTTTGGGAGAGTCAAAAGTGATTCTCTGTAGTGTTAAAACTTAAAATTGATTTCATATGTTTGGTGTTCTCGATTAGAAATGATTTTATCTATGGAATTGATTTTAACTTGAATCTAGAATTTGTAGCTTTTGCCTTCAAACATGGTTATGACATGTTTGGTTGTCATCAAGTAAAGTTGATTCTGTGTCCAAAATTGATTCTACTTGAAGCTAAGATTTGTAGTTTTTGATTCTAGAATTGATTTTCACACACAAATATATAGTTAAACTCACTTTTTACATGAATATATCCAAACACAAATCATTTTTAGTCATAATTACTTTAAACCAAAACGAATTCTACAAAATCAATTCTATCAGAATCACTTCTCCCCACCACACAACCAAACACACGCAATCAATTCTACACCTCCAGAATCAATTTTGGTCTCTCTAGAAGTGGAACCAAACATACATTCAAAAGTGATCCTGCAGATTTAAAATTGATTTTGCTATGTTTTTTGCTTTTTTATTAGAATTGATTTTGCCTCTATAGTTGATTCTGACTTGAAGCTAGAATTCGTAGCTTTTGCCTCTAAGCATGTTTTTTACACCGAGATTTACTGTTCAAATCACTTTCACGTGAAAGTATCCAAAGTCCAAACATAAATCATTTTACCTTAAACTCACAAACAACTTAAATCAATTCAACCAAATAGAAACAAACACACTTAATTTCAATCAGAATAATGTTTGTCAAACTTAGGAATGTGCCGGTGGTTGTCTTTGCTCAGGTTTCTATTTTTTTTACAGGTAAGAAATGTTATGATAGAAAATATTGACAAAGTTTTGGATAGAGGTGATAGATTGGAATTGCTGGTGGATAAAGCTGCTAATATGCAAGGAAATACATTTCGCTTTAGAAAGCAAGCTCGTCGCTTTAGAAGCACTGTCTGGTGGAGGAATGTCAAGCTCACGTAAGTACTATATTAATATATATGTTTGTATGACGATATTGTAGATTGCTCTTTTTTAGCATCTGTTTATAAGTTTTGTTTTTTTTTTTACAAAAGCATTCGTTTTAATTATCATTCTTGGCATGATCAATAGGTTTTTTTTTTTCAAAATTTCATGGATGAAATGTATGCTAGTTTCCTTTGAATCCTCAGAGATTAAGAATCGTGATGATTTTTTTTTATAAGCAGAAATGTGATGATTTGATAGACTTTTAGATGATTCCGATTGAACTGTCTTCAGCTTAAGCTAGGTGGTGGGGATTGGGTAGAGGTTCTAAGTTCAAGTGTTGTTAAAAACTTCTCAATCTGCCGATTTTTTTCCCAGTAGAACTATTTTGCCGTTAATAGTCATTTATATATGTACTCACAAACTAGTCAGAGTTAGAGGGCTGTAATTTTTCGATGCATATCTGGAATACTGACACCCTGTAATAAACAATGTTCTGACCAGAAGATAAACGATAAAATGATTATATTCCATACAGTTTTAAATTGCGGGTCATGATTACAGTTATGCAATGATTCTTGATATTGCGAAACATTGTAGATGATGCAGTCACAATTGTGCCCGCAAGGCGGTTAAAACTATGATCCCATGACCAATTCAAGGGTGAATACCCTTGTAGATGTAGGGTATTCCTTTCCAAAAACAAAATCTCATAAACCGCACATTGCCACATAATTTTAATTTTCTTCTTACTATAAACTCAAAAACCAGTGTGTTGAAATTGATACAATGAACTAGGTCACGGCAATGCTAGCAAAACAACCAAAGTGTTGCATAGTTTATTCTAAAACTTACGCTGCTAAGCAATGAAGAAATAAGTGCTGCAAAGTTTGAAACTTAGGTTTACACATGGCACACAGAAGGGCATGTAACCTGAAACAAGTCATTAGTAATTCAGTCTGAATTCTATTTAGTGATTCCGTCGAAACAAAAATCTCAACCTTAGGAAGAGCTTTAGAATTCCAAATTGGCGTATCCAAGGCAATTCTCTTTGTAGGAGAATTCAGAGGAAACTGAAAAGCAAGATTTGCTGGAAAAACATCAGTAGAATCAAGGTTTTATATTCATATTTCAAGTAAAATATTAAATAAACATGAAATGAATTTCTGTATGTTGTTCTGACTTGTATATCATCGAGAGTGCAATATCCTTTTTATTTGTCAGAAAATAAAATTTAAAGCAAGTGTACCTGTCTGGTAAGAATTCAATTAAGCAAATTTCGAAATTTCATGTCATGGTGATTGTTTTTAGTAGTGGTAGAATAATTCATAGTTCTAAACAACAAAATCTTGCTTTTACAAAACCTCAGATTATAATTCATTGATCTTTAACTTGCTGACAAAAAGCTTCCATGTTGCAGGATTGCACTCATAGTCATCCTAATTGTGATAGCATATGTTGTGTTGGCTTTTGTTTGCCATGGGCCTGCACTACCGTCTTGCTTCTAGTGAATGGTTGGAAAATGAGTGTTATGTGTCTTTTCATATCATCTCTGGCTTGAAGATGTCACTTCTATTTATCTTCAATTGTGGCGGGAACTACCATTTGTTTTCATTTCAATTGTTGCTGGGCTGTCAACATGTGTGCTAGCGAAAGCCTTGCAACAGATTTCTGGTGTTTTGGGTGATATTTTTCATTACCGAGGTTTCAAGGAAAAATATTGTGTATCATATCTTTTATGTATTATATATATATATATATATATAATATAACCCCAAAAAATTGGAGAGAACTGGAACATACATCATTGGGATTTTGAATTATTTAAAGTGTTGTTATAGCTTGATGGGTCATCTGTGCTCCCTTCTCTTTTTGTTCAAGAGGAGTAAGGGTAAACTTTTCAATTTTATGCATCCCTTCATAGCTCATTGAAGGTCGATTTTTAACTCCAGTTCCCTTTCTTTTTTGATTTTCTACTACGAAATATTATCCTGATGACTTAGTGATGTCCAATTTTTATGACCCAGAGAGACATGATTGTGGTTTTTAAGGGACTTTTTTTCAATTCAATATATGTACGAGAACTTACGAAGTGGCATAACATTTGATAATCATAAATTTTGAAAAGCCACAATGAAAATAACGATCGAGTAGTATGCATCAGGAATTTTCTCCGATACAAAGAATGTTAATGTCAAGTTCTACTATGGTGCCATAAACCAGTACTTGAAAAATGTCCTTGAAGAAGCCATATCCATAAGTAGATCGCAATCATCATATTCTTTACGATTAATATTAGTTGAATTTGAGTCATGTATATAAGTTTTCAACTGATATAAACAAGACCTATCGCTCCATTTTTCTCCACAGCTATTTTGTGTCAAGTTCTACTATCCCGGTATTTAAATATGAGCTGAATTTCGAGATATATGTTTTCTTTTGTTTTTACCAACTATCATTGATTAGGTCCTTGTCTCTGATATTACAATCTACAGCAGAGAGGGTTGTAAAATTCGACTACTTGGAACCTAAGTAAATCATCATTGGTGTCTTACAGGATTTTTAAGTAGCGCAAAAAAAAAAATGATGGTTCAATGGGCTAGGCTCACCAGGCCATACGGGCTGAGAATACAGCAGCCTGTGATCCCTCCACTGTCAAGAGAAGGAAGTGTTCACTGCTCTGTGAAACCAGCCTCATGCGGATCCCTCCATTCTAGGGACCAGGAGATCTGTGCCTTCGCCAAGATCCCATGGCCCAACTCTCAACTTGGAGCGGGCAGGCCAGCATAGTGTATCCTACAGCCCAACCTGTTAAGACACAGCCATGTTCCATCACCTTGATGCTCCCACATGGGTTACAAGTTGGTGTTAATCAACTCAGCAAACAAATCCCTGTGTTGGAAGCTTATAAACCGTTTCATATGCTTTGTTCTAAACGATGTGGGACATTTTATTGCTCAGATATATTATGGTCTTGAGTTGTAAACATTCATGTCACATCATATGCATACTTAATTATGTCAAATGATTCAGCTTTACAGAAATTAACCTGGCCTTAAACTAGTTTATGTGTAGACCAGTCTTTGCTGGCTTATCATTTATGAGCTTGTTTAAAGTAGCATAACTTCAGTGAAGGCTTAAAAAATATCTCTTCATACCAACTTTTTCAATAATCTACTTATCTAGTGACTTTGAATTCTTCAATCTGTCAAAGCTATCTTCTGGTTGTGAAAATTTTCCTGCAAACTCATGGTATTGTCCTCTTCAACTATACACTAAGACAAATCCAACAACCTGAATTTGTTTAGCTTTTGTAATTCAATAATTGGCAGCTTTCTGAATCACAAGAATTTAAAGTGCTCCTAGGCCATCACCCAATGGAGAGATGTCACAAAAATCTCAATCAGTTAAGCTTATAATTCTAAGATTGATCCACAAATGTGATGATTGTGGCAGTGGTTTCAAAGCTGCCACTAAGTCTTTGAATCTTAAACACATCATGAAACTTTGGCCAAAAATTTATATAAACACTTTCAGTCCTTCAAAAGATGCATTTGATTACTCATCTCAGAGTCTCAATAAGTAAAGATTTCATATAAGATTGCACAAATGAAGTAAAAAAAAGTATAATTTATGTTACGTATCATTAACAAAAATATTTTTTAAAAATGAAGTTGATATCTCATGTTTTGGAACATCCAATTTTATAGGAAGCTTATCTATTTTGTGAACCATCAAATATGCAACTCTAAACATGATACTAAGACCACTCAAATTTCACACAGAAACCACTCGAGTGATCGCCACTCAAATTATTTTGTTGATTAAGGCACGGTATGGTCGCCAACCATACTTGGTAATTCTTGACCCTCTACATTTGTTTGTGGCAAAGTGGGCATCTCATTCCTTTTACCCCATAGAAAGCTGCACAGTCCCACTATGATCAAAACTATGCCCAACAACCTGCAAATATATTCATTAGTGATTGGACCAATTGAACTATGACCCTACTATTCTTTCAAAAGAAAACTATGACCCTACTATCTAACTAGTTTGATCTTTGGTCAAATTTTTAAAACATTTACTAAAATAATAATAATTATAAAATAAAACAATAATTAAATCAGGGAATTTTAGTAGTTTCCGCTTATTTTTTGTGCACTCACGATACCCTATAACAAAGTGTCGCATGCTAATCACTCAAAACAGAAAGATTCGTTTAAAGGGTTGACATTTCTTAAGAGATACTCTTCTATATAATTCAACCTAAAATCAAAGCATAATCACATATTTAATAGAACTCAATTGATTCTCATGGTGTCACACCATATTACCAAGTGATTCTGTGATAGGGGACATACAAAGTCAAACATAGCAATACAGAGAAGAAATGAAAATTGTTATAATTAACGGTAAGAAGGAAAAGTATTCATACGTTCCAACCGTTAGTGGTTCACCAAGTATCATAGCTTCTGCAAAGGCAACAAAAACAAGTGCAAGTGGATTGAACATTGAAGGGTAAGTAGGTCCCTTGATAGTCATTGCCCATGATTGTAAACAAAATACTGCAGCAGTAGACAATGCTCCCTGCACCATAAAATCCAATTAGTTTCCATGATCCTTATTCATAGTACATTTGAAAAACAAATCACAAAGATAGTTTCTTTGAATAGTGAGTTCACAAACTGATCCTTGAAATTGTAAGTATTAATCAAAATGATATCTTATTTTTGCTAATTGGCAAATACATCCCAAAATTCTAAAATATTAGTCAAAATAGTATCTATGTTAACTTTACTAAAAAGGACTAATATGGACCATCTACGTTGATCTCACATCAATGTCATAAAGGTAACACATTCAATTAGTTCATATAAAGTTGACAATGATGTGGAATTAACGGGCAATTTCACACGTCAATTTAACATGTCACCTCATAGTCTAAAAACAAAACATAGTAAAAAAATCACTTTAAATTATACTTTACAATTTGGAGAATGTATTTACAGCTTTGCAAAAATGAGAGTTTATTATGACAACTTTGATATGAATGTATGCATTATTGAGTAGTAAAAAGGATCTTACCGAGTAGAGTATAGTAATAAGTTGTAGATTCCACTCTAATCTCCAAGCTTCTTTACTCGAATCTACACATGCGCCTATTACTGCTGACTGAATTGCTGCCATAACGCATTGTAACATTATTCCCCAATACCTCAATGGGAATACTTCTACCAACTTTACCTGTTTCAATTCAAAACATTCACAGTTTTCTCATCACAAAACTGAAAAATTTGTTTCCAGGTGTGGTTTCATATGAAAAATATATATGTTGAATTGATTGAAAAAGAGTATGTCAATGAATACATGATACTACATTTATAGAGGTTATGGAGAATTAACATTTAATCACTATACTTACTAATTAACGCCTCTCAAATTTACTATAGTTATAAATTTCTTTAACAAACAAGAAAATATTAGTTTAGTTTAGTGTTTCTTTTATACATTTTGTATCTATGCAATTATTTTTTTAATAAAATATTATGTTCCTTAGACTTGGTCCCTTGGCTAAGATATATACATACTTGCATAAAAAACCATGCTGAATAGGAGAAGCATGCTCCAATCAAAAACAAAGTCCCACGAAGCATTTGTGTTTTGTGAGCTGCAACAGAGTGGAAACTATGATACTGAGCAATGTAAAACTCCTTTCCTTTGTATAGTCTTGCAGCTAATGTTCCAGCAACACACAAAATTGCCCCGACACACTTAGCTCTACCATTCCATGTGTGAATGTTCAAATTCTCCATTCTGCAATAGTAATCCAGAAATTTATTTATTTAATATGACATATTAATTTACTTATATAGGTAATTTAATTTAAATACCTGAATAAGATGGCGGTCAAGAATGTGCAGATAGGAATTAAGTTGAGAAAATTGAGAGCATATGTGGCAGATGTGTCTCGAATACCATAGTAGTACAATACCATAACCATGCTCATCCTGTGATGCAAGTTGTTTTAAATACACTAAATCAAATTCAAATTATAATGGTATTATTAAAAATAAATCATGAGTGTTTATTACAGTAAAAGACTTACCCCACGAATCCATTTAAGAATATCTTGGTCAAAACTTCGCAAGAAAAATTCTTAGGCTGTCCTCTAAGTAACCAACAAATAAGTTAGATTAAAATAAATATATATCAAACAAAATATTTTCAAAAGAAAAAAAAAGTGAATTACCTTTCAAAATATATTGCTAAAGGTGCAACACAAACAGCAGCAACAAGAACACGATACGATGTTAGGGCAAAAATAAAAGTTCCCTCAACTAAAATTATTCTTGACAAAATTTGTGTCCCAGTAACAATAAGCTGCACGAATATCATGCTCCAAAGAATACTTGATAATACGAACCATTCCTTCACGTCATTGAAATTCATCTTTGTAAAAGGTTTCTTGCTTTTCTTGACGTGAAAACAAATGATTTTTTCCTTTCTTAACCTCTTTGAAATTCATCTTTGTACAAATAGAGAGAAAAAGGGTATGCTTTGTGTGCAAACAAGGAGTTCTAAAAGTATGAAGAGAGGGATGAAGGGTGTGTTGCATGTTGGCTACAATTATGGTATAGTTGAGCAACAATATATAGTAATTAGGTTTAGAATGAAATTTCAGTTTCAATGCCAAACGTGATTAAATCACCTATTAACTTGCTTATTTTAATTTAAAATATTTTAAAATTATATCTTTTATATATACAGTTTTTTTTAAGGAATCTTATATATTTTTTCGGTAGAAATTAAGGAATCTTATGTATGTTTATATATAAAAGTTGTTAAATCTATTAAGCAAGCCAAAAAGTGTTATAAATTTTTTAATTTTTAAGTTATTCTTGTTACAATAAATTCTTGTTGCTCAACTATACCATACCATTCACACAAAAAAAATTCCCCCAAAAATATTAACAGTTCAAATAATATATTTTTTCTATCCACAATTTTCTCTTCACAATAACCGCCCATTTATTCGAATAAGATATACACATAAAGTCTTTTTTACACAAAAATATTAATAATTCAAATAACACTTTTTTCGATCCACAATTTTCTCTTCACAAGGTGCTTGGGAGTTGATTTGGAAACTTAAGGCTCCCCAAAGTGAAGAATTTTATATGGAAATTGTGTCGAAATGACCTACGTTATGCGTATTGAAGACGAGAATTGTTGTTCTCATATATAGTATGGCTGTGCCACACGAGTAAAATACCAAAATGCCCTTCGGCAGTTAACTGCCGAAGTTTTGAGTAAACCGACGGCAGCATACTACCGAGGATTTCCTCGGCAGTTCTGCCCTACAAAATCTGGCAGAATCTCCTCACCTCTCATACATTATCTCAATAATTTCTCAATAATTTCTTCAAATTTCTCTCAAACTCTCTAAAAAACACACCCAAATCCAACCAACTTTTTTCAACAAAATCACAAGTAAGTAATTATAATGCTATTAACTTACATTTTAGTTGTTATAAATGTTTTGATTTTTTAGTTTTTGAGTACATTTATTATTTGTTAGTAGATTTACATGTTATAATTAATTTGTAGGGTATATGTTAGTTGATTAATGTTGTTAAAATATTTGCATGCATGATGTTTATGTTATATGATTAATTTTTTTATTTTAGTAAGAGTATATGATTTATAATTTTAGGATTATTTTTATGAATTTTAGGGTATAATGTGCACATCAAGTGTTCGATGAAATGTTTGAATGAGTTTTTGATTGATTGTTTTTAGTTTCTTATTGTGTAGATTAAAAACAATGGCCGGATGGATCGACGTTCATGCGCAATTCAACGGCGGAGAACCTCAGAGGTTGAAGGTTCGGTGCCTTGGTGTAACGTTAAGAGGTCTCAAGGATAAACTGACTGAATTCAACCAAGGAGTCAACCCCAAAGACACAAGGATGGTGGAACACGTTTGGTATAAACGTCCAACGCTCGACGAGGGGAGAGTATCATTCAATTGGGTGGAATTAACGAACGACGAAAACGTCACGACCATGTTTTGGGAGCACATCATGTTCCAGTGGATCGATATGCGGGTGAAGTTGGTTAGATCAACTGAAGATATCATCAAAAGTTTGATTCCGCCAGAAGACCGTCATTAGTTAGGGTAAGGTGCATTCCAACCACAACAATTGTCTTCCTTTGAATGAGATCAATTCAAACCTGCCAAACAACATGACTCGAGCATTTCGCTCGGCATTCATGTTTTTCCTTTGAAAAGATTAAATTCTTGTTAGGCTGGTTTAGATGAAGGTATTAGGTGTGAAGGAATGAACCTCATTTCGTTGGCACTTGAATACCAGCGTCTAAAGCACACCTAACAAAAATTTATTCTTTTCAAAGGAAAACATGAATGCCGGGTGAAATGCTTGAGTCCTGTTGTTTTGCAGGTTTGAATTTATCCCATTCAAAGGTAACACAATTGTTGCGGTTGGAATGCACATTCCAACTGCAACAATTGTCTTACCCTGGATGGGGCAATTCAAACTTGTTAATCGGCAGGACTCCAGTATTCGATAAGCCTCTCGAACACTGGTATTCAAGTGTCAAGGAATGCACCTCATTCTTTTGACACTTGAATACCAGCGTTCAAGATGCTGATCGAATACTGGAGTCCTGCTGCTTAGCAAGTTTGAATTTGCCCCATTCAGTGGTAAGATGATTGTTGCAGTTGGAAGGAAAATTTCAGAATCTAATGTGTAATGCAATGTAATGTGATAACATATATTTTGTTTTGAATGGAACAATAATTATCTTATTTTGTTTTCAAATTTATTTATTCCAAATGCAATTTTATTCTAAATACCATAATGTCAAACAAAATGTGCGCGACAGAAAAATAAAACATAAAAAAATCCAAAACAATTAGGCATTAAAAGCCATTACATTCATTCTTCCTCGTCACACAAATCAATCGGCTTGTCCGCTACAGTCCCTGCGGTACCTTGTTTTGGTTGAGGACCGAAATAACATGTCCTCCCGCTCCTCCTCAACCTCGAGTGATTGTACACTGGCACCTTCGAACCATTCTTTTTTTTGGAACCATTGCAAACAATTCCATGCCACGTCATAGGAGATTTTTCTTTTTTCTTCTCATCACCATGAACGTTACCCTGATTATGATTCTAAGACATATCTACATTCAAAACAAAAAGGCGATCAATTCAACCTATACTAACCTAAACTATCATAACAATTCTAACCTAAACTATCCTAAAATATCATAAAATCAACATAATCGAACCTATATAATCGAAATTTAACAAAAAATAACATACAATTCGACCACAAAGCAACAATGCAATAGGATTCAAAAAACTTACTTGTTTTTGTGATTGAAATTGGCTTGTAATGGCTTCAAATGATTCAAAATCGCAACTTTGATACTCAAAAACGCAACAATGGAGTTTTGGAAACTCCTATGTTGTGTTGTTCTTATAACAATTTCCTTGGCAGTTAACTACCGAGGTTTTCCTCGGCAGTTAACTGCCGCCGGTTTCCTTCAAACTTCGGCAGTTAACTGCCGAGGAAAACTGATTATGCAGACAGTGGGTTCTGCATAATTCTAGACATTTCCAAGCCATTTTTCGGTCAGTTTTTACCTGTAATTAAACCAGACAATTTCCAAAGGCTAAATAATTCATACAATATTGAAACTCGGTCATAATCAAGATAAATACAATATCTTTTACAATTGTTCGTAATTAAATTAAACCGACATTTTGGTTAACATTAAACAAACGTTTGAAATTCATCAAAACATTACAAAGTGTCCATAATTAAACTACTCATTACACATCATTAAATTCAATCCCTACTTACATTCAACGCAATTACATATGGAACGAACATACATATATAATATATTATCTTCCACCATATTCCGAAACATAAATCCGACGTCGCCGTCGTCGCGAATAAGCAAAGGCATATAGCTTGCCGTTTTCCATGCGTATTCATCTCTATCTTCTCCTAGGTCTATGCAAGGCATTTGACCAAACAAGTGACGTGTATATTGATTTTCACCAAGATGCTCAAAATAAGTGTTAAGTTGTGCCTTCAAATTTTCAAGAGAGTCCGTCGGCGTTATCATAACCTTAACCGTCTTTTTAAACGCGGAGTACCTAACCCGACCTTCAATTTGTGCAACCTCAGACATGTCTCACTTGAAAAGTTTTGTAACAAAAGAATCATATATTAGAACAAAATTAAATGGAATGTAATAACGAATAAATGAAATGCGTAAACATTAAAAAGCTATAAATAAGTATTGCATTATTTTCACCACATAAAAGTCATATTATCATATATATATATATATATATATATATATATATATATATATATATATAAATTACATAATGTTAGTTATATATTGGCCACCAAAAAATTGGCGTTACAATTTCGACCCCAAAAAATACATCGGTGTAATTTCTACCAAAAAAATGAACTAACACCGACAAAAAAATCACTCATTAAAGACCAAGTGATTGGAGAAGATCAAGTGACATAGAATCTTCCTCATCTTCCGCAATAACTTCAAATTTTGGCTTTGGTCTTTCGGGAGTGTCCAACAAAATAGGCGCCGCTTTGTTTGACTCCTTTTGTGGTTTGGACGGTTTGTTTCCACTTTCAATAGCCATGAGGTTTCGGAACAACTCATGTTGATCCAAATACTCATCTTCCCAAGTCACCGCATCTTCTTTCTTGTGATTGTGCCACTCCGTAGATGATGGAGGTAGTGGACAACCATTCTTCAAGGAAATAAGCACAAAATGATTTGGAATTGCCCCAAGGCACAAGATGAGAGTTTTTTGATTACCCGGCGGTGGTGGCCCTCTTAGTGGAAAAAACGATTCCGACTTTCCAACTTCAAGATTTGTCAACACCACCACACACATTTTGTAATAATTAGCAACAAGGTGTCCCATGTCCGGAAAAGTCAACCACTTATCAACAAGACGTGCACAAGTTTTTGTATTTGCGGGAGGATGTAATCCGTTTAAAATGTAGTTATAACGATCCTCACCCGCAAATACTTCAACATAATCATCTCTATGATCCATAAACTCTTGAATAAGATGTGTACGGATCATGAGATGATTTTTTTCGGTCAAGCCCATGAACTCGGCTATAGCCCGAAATCCGCAATGTCCGTCGCCGATAACATCCACCACTTTTTCAATAAATGGAAGCATGAAGCGTGGCATATAATCAATAGGACGCATAACCGGGATAGCCTTAGGCTTTGGATACCGAGTAGGTGGTGGAAGTGGGGAAAGTGATGTTTTACCAAGACGAGCACCTTTTTTCCTTTTATACGATGATGTTGTTGGTGATGGTGACGGTTGGCTATCCGGATTTTGGGAATCAACAACCTCCCAAGAAGAAGGGATCCGACTAGTCGATGTAATTTTTCCTTTAGACCTTGCAATGTCGACTTTTTTCTTGGCTCCCTTGGTTGGTACTTTTCGTGGTGGTGGAGACATCAAGGTGGTTTCAGGAAATGCCAACTGCCGCAAACCCTCTTTGACCTCAAGCTTCATTTGGAAAGGGAGTTTCTTTAGACGTTCTACAATAGCCTTCAACTCAACCTCGACACAAAAAGCTACTTCATTACTTTCTTCACCCATAGATAACCTAAGCCAATGGTGGTATATCTCATCCAATAAAATTGGCTTCTCTTGAAGGAGTTTAGTAGCAATTTCGCATGCACATGGTAGCCCGTAAGATGTCCTTTGCACACAACCACAAATGTCATTGTCCATGCACAATGTTTCCCTACAACGTGTCTCTTCCAAAGCAATGTTGTCCAAGGCATATCTAGACACATGACCACCTAACCCCGAGTACAAGCTGACATCTTTGAATCTATGTTCCAACACGCAAACACTGTGACCAAAGGATGTTTGTATAGCGGTGAACTGAAGCAACAACATGTCATGTATTTTCTCCCAACAAGTACCCAAATCACCCACACTATTGTCCAAGTATTTCTTCAACAAAGCATGGGCCGATTCGACTCTGTTTGTGGTCCTACAACCAAGATGCAACACATGGTCTGTCCATGCCCTCACAATTTTGTCCTTCACTTCATTCAAGGTGGTCATGACATAATCTACAAAAATTGGGAAATCACTACATGAATCTTTGAACTCCACTAATGCATTTGCATATAACTGTTGAGTGGGCGATTCAACCATAGCTTTTCATGCCTTCATTATCTTCTTCACCACATCGCGATTGCTCACCTCTTTCCCATCCTTTTTAAAGCCCAAAGGATATTTACAATCCAAGACACACCTTTGTTTAACATTAGCTTGCACATGAAAATAACAATTCATTGCATAACTTTCCGGAAAAACATGTGCAACCGCTTTCATCAAAGACATATCCCTATCGGTAACAATCACCTTAGGCATATTCATCTTTGACGAAAGAAGTTTACGCAACATCTTTAAAACCCAAACAAAGTTTTCTTCTTTCTCATGTGTCATAAATCCAAACCCAACCGAATATGTCAAATCGGTTGAAGTCACCCCAACTACCTCAAACATTGGCATCCTATATATGTTGGTTTTGTACGTCGAGTCCATAACCAAAACCGTTGGAAAATTGTTAAACAACTTAATGGATGTTGGATGAGCCCAAAAAATATCTTCAATAGTATTACTTTCAAGTTGTGTTCTTGAGTAATAAGTATACTTGTGCTCCTCCAACTTCGAGATTAGATATTGCAACGGCTTCTTGTCACCCCTATTTGCCTTCCATATTTGTTGACGTTCATTGTACACTTGCTTCACATTTGTCATGCAATGTGGTCTTTGGTTCTTCAAATGTATCAAAATATTTCTTGGAAGCATCTTGTTTTTTGTCAAGTCACGTACAATCTTCTTGTCGTCCTCCTTTAATCTACCGGCAAGAATGTGTCCTTCTAAAGCCGGCTCCATGGGATGGTTGTGAACTCCATTAAGAATGTTCAATCTCCATTCTTTTGTTTGCTTACTTTGATATCCACTAATCATGAATAAGCAACCGCATTTTCTTGACCCCGTTCCCGCATGCTTCGGTTTTTTTTTCGGAACTATGTGACTTCCACTCCTTTCACACACTAGCCGGAACATTGGATTGATCAAGCTTGATCTTTGTGTGACAATTGTAAATCCCGCCTTATTTGCTTGTCGACGCACCCACTCAAGCAATTCATCTCTATTTTTCGACTTAACGTCGTCTGAAAAAAACTTAGCCGTGTCGACCTCGTGGGGTTGAAGTGGGAGTACACCGGAGCCGCCAACATACTTTGAAGCTTCAACATGGATGGAAGCTCCATCTATGTTTGTTTTCGCTTCAACATTAGGCGGTTTGACATCTCCGGAATTTTCGACAAAATTTTGTTTTGTCTCTCCCGAAACATCTTTCGCATTCTCTACCATTACTATAATTATAAAACATATAAATATGAATTAACAACTACATAATGTATAAACATCAATGCCATGATGAATTAAAACAAAAAAAGAAAAAAAAAAACAAAAGAAAATTTTTTTGAAAATTTGGCAGTAGCTGCCATTTTTTCGTTGTGAAAATTTTTCACAAGAGTTCCTCGACACCTTGCTACCGAGGTTTTCCTCGGCACTATACTACCGAAGTTTCCCTCGGCAGTTAACTGCCGAGGATTCCCATGACAGGGTTCTACGTAACTCACGTAGATACCCATAAAATAATACAAAAATCAATCAACTAAAATGCACAATACCTGTTTTTTTACGTCAAATGTGTGTTGATACCTCCTATGCTTGATGCTTGAATGATTTTGGATCAAGGATTGATGGAAAAAAAATGAATTTTTGGATTAGAATGGAGATGAAAAATGAAGTTGATGAAGAAAATAGAGTGTAGGGGGAGCAGGTGGCTGTTTCATCTGATGAAACATATCACTGCCGAGGAAATCCTCGGTAGTATGCTGCCGCTTAACTGCCGAAGGGCATTTTGGTATTTTACTCGTGTGGCACAGCCATACTATATGTGGGAACAACAATTCTCATTGAAGACAAGGGTGTAAATTGTGCACCAAACTGTGTTTTTTTATGTGATGTGAAAGAGGAGGACAATTTGAATCTTTTCTTCCGCTGTCCGAGTAGTTGCAATGTCTCGAATATGTGGGAATCTTACTCTAAAATCTGCAATATTCTATCTCAGAAACCAAGTAGTGCAGAAATAATTTTCCGGTCTTTACAGATGTTGTGTGCGGAAGATGCAGCTGAGTTTTGTTGCATTTTGTGGAGCATTTGGAAGCAAAGAAATAACAATGTTTGGAATGATGTAACAGATGTGCAGCCCTTCGTGTTAGCTCGTGTGAAGTCTTTACTTCTTGATTGGAGGGAAGCTAAGCTGCTTACTCAACCACCTTCTTTAATACAAGGTAATTCGAAAATCATCATGCGTGTAGTAGTTAATTTTGTGTGTAATCACTCCCGTTCACGAGAATTGGGAATTGAGCATCCCAAGAGCACATCATTGAAGTCTCACCTCTACTCCCTCGTATCAAAATATAAGCAAAATTGATTTTTTAGGTTCATTCAATTAATGATGTATGTGGTTCATATTATAGACCACATACATCATTAATTGAATGAACCAAAAAAATCAATTTTGCTTATATTTAAAAACGGAGGGAGTACTGTACAAACACTAATGGTGCGTGGACGTCTGTTATATTTTAATTCGCACACTCTATTTTAAAGTTTTTAGACTTGATGTTTCCTTTTCAATTTCCCATCAATTCCCAATTCCCAACTAAAGTTCCAATACATTCTTAATATTTACATTTAGGGTTAATGGTGTTTTACCCCTGTAATATAAGTTATTTTTTGTTTTCTCCTGTAAAATATTTTTTTTGATTTACCCCTATAAAACAAAAAATTTTGGAATACCCCTAATAGATCATAAAAAAATGAAAAATTCTGCAAAAAAAAAAAATAAAGTCGTTTTTTTAACTGTGGATTTGTGATAGCTTGATTTTATATCTATTTTGATTCCTTTATTTTTCTTAATAACCTAGTAATCTTGGTGTGGATCGAAAAAAAACCTTGTAATGTTGGTGTGATTTTAATACTATTTTACTATCTTTTGTTTTATTTTGATTTCTAAGAAAGGCATATTTTGGTGCTTAAATTGCAATGTTGAAGCCTAGAAATTAATGGATACAAAGTTGATAATTAAAGACCAAAGACAAAATGAGAAAAAATAGAATTTTCATACAAGTATATTAGCAGAGATAATATTGTTGTTGCAAGCATCTCCCTGCCTGAGTGCCTATTATGTAATAAAAATTGTTGATGATTATAGGAATCCTGCTATAATTTGCCTCAATTAATATAGCTTTAGGCAACCAACTTTTTTTTTTTCTAAGAATGCAATGGACCACCTCTGCTTAGTTTATAAGTGAATAGTATATGCCTAATATTCTAACCCATTTGAGTTGACCCGGTAGTGCCGTTGACATTTTAATATATACTCTTATTCAAGGTCTCAATTTTGATAAAGAAGGGAGATAAGTGTTTTTTTTTTATCAAAATTAGAGGAGTGTTTGTCAAAGGATGTCAATAAAATTTCCCCTTTTTTGTTTGTTTTATTCAACAGGCTCAAACTACAATTTATTCTTTTTGGGAATTGGTTAGGTTCAGCCCACTTTACTCTTATGGAGTAAAAATGATTTTTAATTCAAACTTCTTATGGAGTATTTGATTATTGTTCTAATCTTTTTTCTTTAATTTTAATTTAGAAAAATGCTAATATGCGTACTTATGACCCATTTTTTAGAAAAATGCTAATATGCGTACTTATGACCCATTTTAAGGAACTCAATATGAAAATT
Organism: Medicago truncatula; assembly: GCF_003473485.1. NCBI lineage: Eukaryota > Viridiplantae > Streptophyta > Magnoliopsida > Fabales > Fabaceae > Medicago > Medicago truncatula. The sequence goes on from NC_053046.1 coordinate 40,045,850, forward strand.
CTGTATTCATAAAATTAAAAAAATTATGAATAGCCATGTATTTATCCCACAAAAGAGAGACAGAAAAGCTTAACCTTATCGTCGAGGTTTATTTGCAAGTCAGTGCACTTACCATAGAAAAAATCATGTACAATCGTATGTCAAATCCATGTGATACAAGAACCTTCATAAAAAGGACATGTCACTTAACCAATGTAAAACTCCTTTCCTTTGTGGCTAATGTTCTAATAACACACAAAATTGCCCCGACGTACTTGGATCTACCACTCCATGTTTGAATCTTCAGATTCTCCATTTTGCAATACTAATCTATAAAATCTTGTAAAAGATAGTGATAGAAAAATCTATTTTATGGATTACTGTTGCATAATAGAGAATCTAGAGATTCAAACATAGAGCGGTAGAGCTAAGTGTGTCGGGGCAATTTGTGTGTTGCTGGGACATAGCTGCCAGTTTACAAAGGAAAGGAGTTTAACATTGCTCAGTATCATAATAGTCACCCCTCTGTTGCAGCTCACAAAACACATGCTTTGCGGGACTTTATTTTTGATTGGAGCATGCTTCTCTTGCACAACATTTGTGCAAGTTTGTATATCTCTAAGCCAAAGGGGAGCATGATTTTTTTTTTTTGGTCTACGGGGAGCATGAATTTAATGCTAGGGGACCAAGTCCAAGGAGCAAAATCTTATTAAAAAATTAATTGCATAAATACAAAATGTATAAAATAAAAAATAAAAAAACACTAAACTAATATTTTCTTGTTTGTTAAAGAAATTTATAACTATAGTAAGTATTTGACAATATCATAGAGAGTGAGAAGAGAGAGGGGGAGGGAGAGCAAAAACAACTTTTAAAAACATAGAAAAAATAGCAGCGCATATTCTATATGTAGCTTTGTAATTGATTGCAAAAACAAAAATTGAAAAATGAAAGGTATATTTACATGGATAGTGAAAACGACAAATGACCAAATAGAAAAACTTTGTATTAGCATGAGAGACATGAAATTTTTGTCAGGAGTGGATATTAATGACTAATTATATTTTTGATCCCTTAACCTGAAGAATGTTTTGAATAGAGGCGAAGTGTAATAAAGAGTTCATAAGAGTGTGAGAAGAGGGGATGAAGGAAGGGTGTTCTGCATGTTGGGAACATTTAAGGTAGTTGGGAATTAGGTTTCGAACGAAGTAAGGGTGTTGAGCGTGTTGGCAACAATTAAGGTAGTTGAACAACAACATATTCGAATCAAATTTCAATTTCAACCTCTTTGTTTTTTATGGAGGATTCATCGAGCCAAACACTTAATAGGATTAAATTACCTAACTTCGGTTATTTTAATTTAAAACATTTTAAAAATTATATCTTATATATAAAGTTTTTTTAAGGAATCTTATCTTATATAAAAAAGTTGTTAAATCTATTAAGCAAGCCAAAAAAATTGTTATAAATTTCCTAATTTTTGTTGAAAAAATGATCTTATATTTTATATATTCTTATCGACTATATATATTATCTATCTATCTACTTCTACTATCTATTCAATGCCATCCTAAGATTTGGTTTTGACAGAATCTGAAAATGGGATATTCAATGCCATCCTTAGAGGCCATGTTGACTTTTCAAGTGATCTGGCCCTCCATTTCACCTTCAGCAAAGGATCTTGTAAGGAAAATGTTGAATTCAGATCCCAAGCAGAGGATTTCAGCATATGAAGTTCTGAGTAAGTATATGCACTGCTTGAATTCAAATATTATGTTTACAAATTAATTTGACTTCACCCCGTCAATTGGTGTAATGGAAATTCTAACGTAGCACTTCTTTTGTGAAAAATAGATCATCCGTGGATCAAGGAAGACGGAGAAGCACCAGATACACCTCTTGACAATGCAGTGCTCAATAGGAACAGTTTAGAGCAATGAACCGATTCAAGAAAGTTGCTCTAAAGTAGGTGGTGCTATTTTGCTTATAATCAAATTTTAGGTGTAATTCATTTTACTATTTCCCCACTAAGATTGCATTGAACTTAACAGTATACTAACAAAATTTACATATGGACAGGTTATTGCTAGCTGCTTATCAGAGGAAGAAATCATGGGATTGAAGCAGATGTTTAAGGGTATGGACACCGACAACAGTGGAACCATTACAATTGAAGAGCTCAAGTAAGGGCTTGTAAAACAAGGAACTAGACTGAGTGAACAACAAGTTAAGCAATTAATGGAAGCTGTAAGTTATCTCTCCTTCATTTTTGTAGTGTACTGCATGGCAAAATAACTTCTGCCAAAAGGCAGCTTCTCTACCATGATTACTTAAAACAATTTTTTTCTTTTGCAAATTAATTAGAGGCAGATGCTGATGGTAATGGAATCATTGACTACGACGAGTTCATCACAGCAAGTCAGCAACTATGCACACGAACCGATTGAACAGAGAAGAACATGTTTATACTGCCTTCCAATACTTCGATAAAGATAACAACGGGTAAAGAAAATTTAAATAAATCAATAAAATCAACTTGGTTGAATATATATTTGGCCCTCATTTGGATACTAATTGGTGTTATATCTTCTAATCACATTGCTTTTCCATAATTAGGTACATTACCATTGAAGAACTAGAGCAAGCTCTCCATGAGTATAACATGCATGATGGTAGGTACATAAAAGAAATCATTTCAGAAGTTGATGCAGATAACGTAAGTCTAGGACTGACTGATTATATTTTAGACCATTAAATGAGTTTTTCTTTTGCTTATAATCGAGACCATAAGAAGTATTTTGTTAGTGTCATGATGCACTTAATATTTGATTCTTATTTCAGAAAACTTACGATGAAATTTGCATGTTTGTGCAGGATGGTCGGATTAACTACGATGAATTTGTTGCAATGATGAGAAAAGGAAACCCAGAAGCACATACCAAGAAGAGGCATGATTCGACCTTGTATTAGTAAGGGACTATGGGAAGATTCACCAGAGATAATTATCTCTTTTCACCATTTGGTTATTTTAAAAAAAAAAAAAATCAGATTGCTGATGAGTGAAAAAGCTCAGAATGTAAAGCTTGGTAGTTGTTTGGTTGGAAAAGGATATGATATGGGTGAGGAATGTGCAGAGGTGAAAACAATCAAAATAGGAGGGGCCAAGGGGGGACTTAAACCAACGGTCGGTTGGTTTTCATTTTTTAGTTTCCTTGTAACATACCTTATTGCAATTGATATTTACTTAGGAAACAATTAAAAGGGTGTTTATATATGTTTTGTCTCCTAGTCAATAGTAGGTTTAAACATGTGCAGTATTCTTATAAAAAAAACATGTGCATTGTTAACTCTATAAATTTGATAAAAAAAACTTATATGTATAATTGAATTTGGTTAGACTTTTGATCATTCTGACAAGAAAATAGGCATGTATATTTAGATAACAGTAAGCCACCAGCAAATGGTGAATAGCAAACCGAATTTTAAACTATAAAACTTAAAGAGATGCAATACAAAATTACTTGGAACATATATATAGATAACAGACCTCTCAGCACACTAAAGTCACAAAGCAAAATTTTATTTTGCCTCAAATATGATGAGAGAGAGAGAGAGGGACAAAGCAAAAAAACAAAAAAGTGATGGTTCAGTGTGCTAGGCTCACCAGGCCATATAAGCCAAGAATACTGCAGCCTGTGATCCCTCCACTGTCAAGAGAAGGAAGTGTTCACTGCTCTGTAAAACCAGCCTCATGCGGATCCCTCCATTCTAGTGACCAGGAGATCTGAGCCTTCGCCCAAATCCCATGGCCCAACTCTCAACTTGGAGTGGGCAGGCCAGCATAGTGTACCCTACAGCCCAACCCGCTAAGCAAACCAGCCATGTTCCATCACCTTGGTGCTCCCACATGGGTCACAAGTTGGTGTTAATCAACTCAGCGAACAATTGGCTGTGTTGGAAGTTTATAAACAATTGCATATTTTATGTTCTAACCGATGTGGGACATTTTATTGCTCCCAAGACACTTGGTGGTCTTATGTTGGAAATATGCATGTCACAGGTCATATGCAATATTGCTTAGCCACTTTCAGTATAATGCATAATTATAAAATGATTTATGAGCTTGTTTATAGTGCCATGTATGACTGACTCTTAATCAAGTCAAATGACAGCTTCAATGTGTGAACAAATCTTTCAATAATCATAACTTTGGTGAAGCCTTGAAAAATGTCTCTCATGCCTTTTCTGTCAAAGCAATATTTTAGTCTTACACAGATTTTTCTCTCGGACGTATATACATTCTTTTATGTAGCACAGACGTGGACACGTCGACACCGATAATATTTTGAAAAAAATGACATAATTCAATGTAATTTATATGTGTCGGAATGAGTATATGTGTTTCATAGATTCTTCCAAAGTAAGAATATTGTAAAAACATATAACTCTTCTATAGCTGTGAATCACAGCTATAGTAATACATAATTCACAAGGCATTGAATCAATCCAGTATTACTATTTTAGACAGATTATTATACTGATAGATGGTATAAAAATACTTTCATTCATTGAGTGAGTTCAAAGAATGTTGAAATAGTACATACCAACTTATTTACAAAAAAATGTAAGGGATGTACAAATATAAATTGGTTCTAGTGTCAACCAAATGCTGCTACAACTAAAAACAGAGAAGACTTTTCCAAACTAAATCAGAATATAAACAAAAGTGATCAATCCCCAAGGAATCAATTAAACATTTTGATTCTTCTAGACCAACTTGTAGTAACAATTGTTTGCACATATTAGAACCTCATATCCCTTGCCACATGGACACTTGAAAGTAAGGCTTAAACTCTTATCAACCCACTCCACACTAACAGCTTCTTCATAATCATTTCCCAATTCATCCTACAAAAACATAAATGAACTCATTTAGCGGCAAACTCATACACACCAAATGATGAGAAGTGGAAACTGCATACTAGAATCTGCATCTCAACACACTAGGTGCCTGTGTGAAGGGTCCATTTTCGAAGAACGAAAACAAAACTGTCGTTGAATAAGGTGCATATAGTGAATATGTGAAGTTCCTGCTTCAATGAATGAAACAGACCAAAACATTATCAAATCGGTACTTTTAGTAACACTAATTCAATCTCTTTTCATTTGACAATTGAATAATATGTCAAATGACAATTGGCAAAAAAGAATGCATTATTGAGTCACTCAGTTCATATCAATGATTATTCATGCATCACAATATTCAAAATTGTTGGAATATATCAAACAAACAACTAATAATTTCTTTGATATTTTGTCCTCTAAAAAATGTGGAATATATCACATTTGTTCTCTAAAAATTGAATAATCACTTAGACCTTGTTTCACCCGATGACCAATCAAAGTTTATCATATCCCCAACCACCATTCCACCCTTTATATCCTCCCCTTGTCTGGTTCGAACAAAATCAAGGCAATGATATGGTGAGTGTCTGTGTGAACTGTGAAGGGTCTATTTCAGAAGAATGAAACTAAATAGTAAATAGTAGTTGAATAAAATACATACAATATCAGAAGTTCCTGCTTCAAAAAAATGAAACAGCCAAAAAAAAAAAAAAAAACATCAAATAACACTCATTCAACCCCTTTCAATCTAGAAATATGGAGTATCATTTTACTTTTCAGTTTTTTAATTACAATTGGCAAAAGGAAAGAATAGCACTATTGAGCCACTGTGAAACCAACCTCATGCGGATCCCTCCGTTCAGTGACCAGGATAACCATGGCCAAACTCTTCTAGTGACCTCACCTGAGCCTACAGCCCAACCTGTTAAGACAGGTCCATGTTCCATCACCTTAATGCTCCCACATGGGTTACAAGTTGGTGTTAATCAATCAGCTAACAATTGGCTGTGTTGGAAGGACATAAACCATTGCATATTCTATGTTTTAAACGATGTGAGACATTTTATTGCTCCCAAGACAATTAATGGTCTTATGTTGGAAATATGCATGTCACATATCATATGCATATTTACCCACTCTGATCATAAGTCATGATTATACACAATAATTTATGAGCTTGTTTATAGTGGCATGTATATACTTGCCGGCTCTTAATCATGCCAAATGATTCAGCTGCACCACAGAAATTAACCTGGTCTCAAATCTAGTGGCTTTGAATCCTTCAATATGTCAAAGTTATCTTCTAGTCTTATATAGACTTTCCTCTCAAAGACATTCCTATAGTCTTCCAAAGTACTTTTGATTATGGTAAAAGCATATAACTGTTCTAATTTGTGAACATCTTCCTCGAAACTGATCATGGTATAGTCCTCTTCAACTGTACACCAAGACAAATCCAGCAACCTCGATTTGTTTAGCTTTCCAATCGAGTAATTGTCATTCAATTCCCATCAATCAAACGTAGAATTCTGAGCTGGCCCTCATTCTTTGAGTCTCAATAATCAGTTAGTAGTAAAATGGATAAATCTCATGTTCTGGACCATCCAATTTTATAGGAAGTATTCACGAGATGCCACCGAAAGAGGCACAACATGCTAGCTGCTTCACATCACATGATCTTGTCTTTATGATCACAATGCATTAAAAGACGAAAAAGGATCTATATAAGCTTGTTATTATGTGCCACATTCACAAAGCACCTTGCTCAGACAAATAATGGGTTCATTGTTTAGGGCATAATAGTCTTGAGTATCATATATGTATGTAAACATCATGCATATTCAAATGATTCAGCTTCACCATTTGAACCAGGTCTCAATCTAGATATATGTGAACAAATCTTCAAATAATCATAATTTGCTGAAGGCTTGAAAAATGTCTCTCATATTTTTTCCTCAATAATCTAGTGGTTTTGAATTTTTCATTATGTCAAAGCTATCTTATAATCTTACATAGATTTTCCTCTTAAAGACAATGGAAGTATTCACGAGAAGCCACCGAAAGAGGCACAACATACTTGTTCAGTCACATGATCTTGTCCTTCTCACAATGCATTAAAAAGACAGGACAAGAAATTATGCTATATATAGGCTTGTTATTCCCACATTCGCAAAGCTCCTTGCATTGCCTAATCCCTTTTCATCATAAAGGTTGCCCCAATAATTTCGTTTGCAAAGGGAACTACTACCATCAGGGCCGTCCCTAAGAATTCGGAGGCTCGGCTCTGGGAATGAAAAGAGGTCAGTTATAAAATCAAAACGTATTTTTTTTAAAAGAGCAATGTTCTATTTATATTTTTTAAAAGATAAATATAAGGTGTCGTATATATGCGGTACACCCAAAGGTGAAAATGACTACCGTATACATGAGAAACCCCCACCTAACACCAAAAGCAAGAGGACCTAATTCTAATAGGCCTAAAAGACTAAAACAAGGGGACAGAAAATGACTGGGGGTATTAAAAAAAATTGGATGACAGTAATACTAGTGGGTATTAAAAAAAATTTGAGGCCCATGACTGAGGGAGGCCCAGCTTTGTTGAGCTGTTTGCACCCCCTCATGGCCGGGCCTGACTACCGTAAACTAACATAAAAATTAAAAATTGAAATTGAAAAAAAAAATAAAGTTTTTTTTGTTCTTACGAGATTAGCGACAAACGTCTCATACACACTAATGATGAAAAGTGGTGAATTACAAGTTTGAATTTCAACCATACAAGGGACAGATCCAAAAACTTTCATTAGTGGAGACAATATAATATACTATAATTAATTGGGTCATGTTAACTTGTGCCCTTAAGGCTAAGGGCACAAATTAAGGATCTAAAAATGGAAATTAAAAATAAATTTTATATTAAAATATAACTTTTGCAATTTTTAAGATATTGAATGCACAAGTTTCAAGAAAAAACTTTTACATTTAGTTTCTTAATTTATGCTCCAATGACACGAGTTAACATTTCCCTAATTAATGTTATAAAAAATATATACCAATGCATATAAAAGTGATAAAATAATGATATAATCATTACTTTTTTAAGGGATATAAACATTACTAAATATTAGAGACTACAAAACTATATCATTTTATATCAAAAAAATTGAAGACACCTAAACATCTCTAAATTATTTTTCTCTAATGGCTTCATATTTTGAAATTATTGTTTGCTTTTTTTTTTCAACGCTGTGAACAAACAAACTTCAATAACTTATCTCTAATATCGTGTTGCTTTTTACATATAAAATTGCAAAAAATTGTTCGATAATATTAATAAAATTAATTTTAATGGAAAAATTAATAAAATAAAATTACCCAGCATCTCTTAACAAAATAAAAGAGTGAGTGGGTGCAGGTGCCACCAATGTTTGAACCTACATTCGTCCTTGATCTTTGCATATCAAATGTTTTTCCAGTTTCTTACCATTTAATTTCTATTTATGGATATTTTTTTAAAGTTATTATTGTAAACATTAATCGGTGTTATTTTCCTAAACAAATTGTTCAGTTAGAAGTAGACATCTTTTTTGTTTTGTTTTTTTACCTAAAGAAGCAAACAACATCTGTTTACTCACGAATACGTGCTATTTGGGATTTAAAACGGTTAACATTTTGATTGCATCAAGAAAACATTTGTTGACTATATATACATGATTGAGATACTTTTGGATTAGTGAGAAGCAGCTCTTAAGTTATGGATCATGATTCATGCATCAATTTTATTTGGAACAGAAGCACGTGCAACGGAATCAATTTATATGAAGCCTCCCCAGCTAGCACTTACATTATGGTGTTTGGTTGTGAAGAAAAAGCGACAGGATAGACGAGAAAGAGTATGAAAAGGGGGATATGAATGAGAAAATGTTGAAATTGGCTCAAAATTTTGTGATGAAGTTAATGGAAAAATTGTGACGTGATTTAATGCAGCTGTTTTTCATGTTTTTTATTCTTATAAAATTGTGGCACGGTTGGTTGAAGTTGAAATCGTGGCACGACTTTGCTTGTAGCTATCAACAATATAGTGTATGAATTGTAAATTGTGGCACGATCGAGGACAAAAAGCTTTCATAGTATAAATTTTCATAAATGTTAGACAATAAAACCTTACATTCATCCACCAATTCAACCTTCCACACAAATAAATTTCATCTCCACCTTTAATAACCTCTCTCAACGCCAATATCTAGCACCATCTACCACCACTACCACCACTTACCTCATCTACCACCACTACCACCACTTACCTCATCACCTAGCCTTCCACCAAATAGAATCTAATCTTCTCCCCCCAACCACTTCGCCATTTAAAAGCTCATTTATGTGCCAAAACATGACACTAAAGCTCCACCATTCTACCACCTTAAACTCCAAGATCACTTTTCTAGAAGGGCTATTTTTTTTAAGATATTTACTTTTTCCACCCTGTGGGTTTCCTCGCGCACCCTATTTTTTTCAAAAATATCCTTGAGTTTTCGGATTTTATAATCCGGAATGGTGTTTTCTTTTGTTAAAAAGTTAAAAAATGAGTAACGGATTTTTCCGGATTTTGTAATCCGAAAACTTCATAAAATAGGGGGCGTTACATGATGTTTCCGGATTACATAATCCGAAAACCCTCTAAACATCTTTTTTCAAGGTAAAACAGTTCGGATTATATAATCCGAACTGTATCAGCACAAATTCTAAACATGTTTGTAACATGGATAGTCATTTTAGGGACAATAATAATCTTCCTAACTCTCATCCTTCTGTTTTGGGTCATTGTTACCTGTTCTTAGTCAAAAATCGGGTTTTCAGACTACTTAATCGGATTGCTCCGAAACTTTCCCAGAAAATCAGAAAAAATTCAAGGACCGTGACTCCCAAAGAAGAGACTTCTTACGGGACTTTGCCCCTTAAAATCCAAAATTCTATCGTTTAGGACCATTTTTTTATTTTTCATATTCTCAAAAAAATCCGAAAAAATTTGCATTAGTTTTATTTGATTTTTAGAATTTTTTTGTGTTATTTTTATGATTTTATTTGACAAGTTTTTAGCATTTTTTACTTAGTTTTTTTTTTTTTTTAAAGCAAAACTCAAAACTGCTGAAATGTGAGAGAGTCTGATGGCTAATTATACATAAGAATTGTCCGGATTATAAAATCTGAAATAGTAAACATGAATCCGGATTTTAAAATTCGGAATGCACTAGGGCATTTTTTGAAATTTTACAGGGCGCGGGAGAAGGCCATAAGGTGGGAAAAGTAATTCCCTTTTTTTAATTCCTTTAAGCATAAACCTCTTTTCTCTTTAGGTAAACACATTTTGTCATAATAGACCTAATGGATTTTATGGGCCTCTTCACTTTCACCCCACAAAAAAATATTTAAAAAGATACTCAATTTTAAGATTAAGAACGGTACCTGAAATAGCTTTGAAAAAGGAGAGGAAGAATATCTACAGTGAGATTAAAACGACTTACAGGAGATTAGACGACCACTTATCAAAATGTTTTTACATTTCGAAGAAGACAATCTTTCTCCGATTCAATCAACCGCAAGGTTGCAAAATGGTAATTTACGGTCACCAATTAACAACCCCAAATATTTGAAAGGTAAAGACCCCACTTTGTTGTTCAACACAGACCATCTCATATAACCAAGATGACTCGACATTAACACCAACAAGTAAATTTTTGTGAAAATTTACCTTCAGCCAGAAAGCAACTCAAAAAGTAAAAAGTGTGACCTTTTTGGTATGGTTGCACCAACTCTTTTTACCCATGATCAACTTATCATCAGAAAACTAAAGGTGAGTGTCTCTCAAAGGTTTGTCGGTGTCCACTTGAAACTCGCAAAACTTTTCCAACATGATCTCCTTCAAAACTAAAGAGTTGAACTTTTCAGCTTGTATAAGAAATAGAAAACGGGAAAGAGGTTGTCGTTGTCTTGACCCACAAACTATCAAGAACTTGTCGACTGGGCTTCCATATACACAAACATATGGTGTGATTGTACTTAAACATTCGGACATTCAATACCTCCATTTAGATGGAAAATTCATCATTCTCATCGTAGAATCAAGATAAATCCAATCAACAAAATCATGAACCTTTTTAAAAACAACTTTCATCGTAACCAACTCTCTTTTTCTTCTTCTCAGCTTCGTCAATGATGAGTCAAGAATTGCTCATCATTTTTACTTATTATTATCATCATTCTTATAGGATAATCAAGATAAGACCAAACAACAAAATCAAAAACATTTTTCAAAATCAACTTTCAACATAATCAATTGATCTCTCTTTTTCTTCTTAGCTTCGCCAACAACCTCGTTCGCAATCAAGAATTGTTCATCATTTACTTATATTTGTTTTATCTTTCATTAGTACTACCGTTTAAACCGAGTAACGTTCCCCTTTTATAATTCCATTTATTGCAGCTGATTTAATTGTTGAATCAATCCAGTTTTGTTTTAGAAAAATAAAATAGAAAACTTTCTCATTATCCCTTATCATAGCATGTTGGTAGTCTCTGTCTCGCTTTGTGACAAACAATTTGCACCTAAACTTTTACTTTAAAGATTGAAAATGAATGAATAATAGGACCACCATTGATTTGATGGTGTCTAATGTGGTTGATTGAGTGGTGTTCCAAAAAGCTACCCTAAAGACAAAGGCTGGCAAATGTAAACAACTCTTTCATAGTTTCCTTGTTCTAACCGAACATGACAAATTGTCCAGAGCAGCATATATAACCGGTTACCTCCACATCCGGTAACTCTTGAACATCACTATATCTATGTTTTTTGTTTTCTTCAACCGCACAAGACAGTGGCAAGTTCTCTACATGAGAGTGACCAGTGCAATGGTGTTACCATAATAGGACTCAAATTCCTGTTCAATTCTTAATATTAATATTGATATTAATGGATTTGTTGCAGTATAAGTTAAGTATCAATTAATGAACGGTTTTAACTTTGACAGCTCCTTTCATAATGAAAACAAGATGAAAAGGAAAATAAAGAGGGCATGAGCCTCTAATATAAAGCTACAATTATGTGCCTATATATATATATATAGACATACTTTGTCTCATGTGTATAAATAAAATTGTTTTGCACCATATACAAGCGCAATTTTAGTCATTGAATCAACAAGTCACATTATATTTTATTTAATTTAATGATATGGTTTTTTATTTCAACGGTAGAAATTAATTTTAACATAATGTAATACACTTGTGCATCGTAGAATTGACATATATTTATAAGTAGGTTAATAGTGTTTTACCCCCTGTAATTTAGGTTATTTTCGGTTTTCACCTCTGTAAAATATTTTTTTTGAATTTTATCCTTGTAATTTGAAGATTTTTTGGTTTTGGACCTTCATGGAAAATTTCACTTCCTGTAATTTGAGCAAATTTAGGTTTACCCCCTTGTAATTTGAGCATATTTCGGTTTTCCCCACTTTTAATTTTAGCAAATTTCGGTTTACCCCCTATCATATCTTCGATTTTGTACAGCTAACATTCATGAAGGTCCAAAACCAAAAATCTTCAAATTACAAGGACGAAATCCAAAATAAAAAATTACAGGGGGTAAAACAAAAAATAACCTATATTACAGGGAGTAAAACACTATTAACCTTATAAGTATGTTTCTTGATCATCTTCCTTTTCTTGGTCTTTTATGTTTTTTATTGTGGGAAGTGCGCTTTGCATCACTGCCTCACTGTCATGATGATGATGATTTTAAGAAAGGGAATATTGATTTGGATAGTTCAAAATTATAAAAGGGAGAGTTGAATTAAGATTAAAATACCTTTTTTTTAAAATGATTGTTTCCATATAGTGTAAATTTATTCTTCATTATTTATCAAAAGTAATAAATAAAAATTGGAATAATTCAGTATTATTAGTTTTTTTAAACTATTCACTATTATTAGTAGACTTAAGGCATCACTGATTATTGATTAGTGGAAATTGATCCCCTGCAGCAATTTTAACAAATTCAGCAAAAAAAAAAATATATATATTTTGGCTAAAATATTAAAAATCAGAAAAGTCATATATCTAGTATGTATTGTGTGTATATCTATTCCAATATTCTATATAGATGTTGATCATAGAGCTTAATGATCATGTGCAGAACAGCAGTGGCAATCACGGATATATGGAGGAACAGAAAGATATTCCTAACAACACTATCCCAAACCTTCTTTAAAAAAAAAACACTATCCCTAACCTACTTTTTTTTTTTTTATCCACGGTGAAAAATTTAAAGCCTAGTTAATTAAGTTTGCCGTTTCTCGTTAAATATACACGTGAGTGAGGATTTATTTTGATCTCTCACAAAATATGTAGAAGACAAATTAGTCATCCATAAATAAAAAGACTATATTTCATCCTTACAAAATTAAGTTAAAATATTATATAAATCATTATTTACACTTGAATAGAAGGTAAACAGACAATAAACTGCGCCGCAACCTTTTTGGATCGCAACCAATCATCGTAAACACAACATCATTGACCTAGGAGACAAGACATTGTTATGCATGACCTTTTGAACTCTACGTAGAAGGTCAGCAGCCTCTGGTGCTAGGAAGCTGAAAGTGTCAAAAACAAATGGTACAAAAACATGTTGATTGTCAGAACACACTTTCTCATGTTTGGTCGCTTTGTTTGATGCAGTTTTTAGGGTTGCCTGACATAATTTAGTCAATAAATCAGTTTCTATCATTGAACTTAGGATGTGTATCGCTGATTTGACTACACCATTTTAACATTGTGGAACATAGAAAAAGTCAATATTTATTTAACTATTTTCTGATTTCATACAAATTAAAAAAAAAATGTATAAATGAAAAAGATAAAATATTGTGTTTGCTAAGTTATCACTATCAAACATTGATGTACTTTGAGTCGAAAATAAAAGTAATGATGCACTTATCATTCTATAAATGCAAAGTGCACTATATTAACTTAAGAGTGATACATGTAATATTAATTAAAGATAAATTGACAAAATAAAATTAATGTTAAATGGAAAGCTAAAGGTATCAATTATTTTTTCCTTCAACCCTAAAAAAATAATATTTTTTCCTTGAAAAAGAAGAAGATATTTTTTATTTTGCAAGTAAGTCGGTTATTATAAGACGTAGAAAGTTTTTAATCGAAATTGTACCAATTTATGGGTAACATATTTGACATTTTTGTTTATTCTAAAAAAAATATTTGACATTTTTGTTTTTTTAAGAGATCATATTTTGACATCTAGTCCCTTCATAAGAAAATTGACATCTAGTTTTTACATATATGTACGATTCCTTCTATTATTTTTCTACTTTTAACTAAGCCTCATATAGCGCCTTAGGTTAGAGTAGGGGTGGGAATAAGCCAGACAGAGCTAGGCTTTGGAAGGCTCGAGTCTGGCATGCTAAAGTTTTTGAAGGCCTAAGCTTGACATGCGGCTTGTTGTAGGCTTACTTTTTAGGTCTAAATCCGGCCTTCTGAAAGTATGATACGGTTTGCTAGCCTGTTTAAAAGCGTACTTCATATGAACATCTTTAAATAAACAATGAGATCTAAGTTTAAATAGACCAGCAAACTAATATTATCAATTAGATTAAACTCTTTTTTGATAATCAACATGAGTTTTTAGAAAATTTGACTATATATTGTATCATATTTCAATTCTAGTTTATAATAATACATTTAAATATACAAAAAATTAATGTATATTAATAAGTTGAAATTACTAAAAAAAATTATCAAATTTTTATTTTAATTAAAAGTACAAAATATAATATAATAATAAATAATATTATTCATATTTACTTAAAAAGGCCGACCTAATAGACCCAAAAGACTTTTTGAATGGCATATGGTCTGACCTTTTAAGCTAAATAAGTCTCTAAAAAAGCCTATGTCTTTTTTATTTAAGAAAAGAGTCTGATCTAGCATAGACTAAATTGTCGGTTCCTGTAGGCTGATCTAACCTATTCCCATCCCTAGGTCAGACCTTGCACATTTTTTTTTTGTTTGTTTTTGAGAATGCATTGAACCAAACTCTACTTAGTCTATCAGTGAAGAGTTAGGCACATAAATTTTTTCCCGCAAACGTTTTTTTTTATTGGGACTTAAATTATATTAATTTTTTGGGCTCATTTTAACTTATTTAAGGGATGTTTTAAGTTTATTTTTTGAAAAATAAATTTCTTAAGTGTTTGCTTGGAATCACACCGCGTTTGAAAAAATATTGTAGTATCGTGATTTAGTTGAATATTTTTAGTTAGAAATTTGTAATCGACAATACAATATTTTTAAAAAATTTTTAATTTTAAAACATAGAATTTGTATTGAAATAGGAATTTAGAAAAGTCGAGATAACAAAAATATTATAAAACTAAAAAAAGTGTAATACCATCCTGTCAAAAAAAGAGTGTAATATCAGTGTATTCATCTTTCTCATAAAAACGATCAATGTATTTATCTTTAAAATGTAAAAAATTACACGATCTTTTATTTTTATCTCGTATACATTGATCTTTCAGCCGGCATTTCTCATAATATACGTTTTACATTATAGATAATTCTCATATTACACGAGATAATACATTTTATTTTTACACGATGACATTTCTCATATATATTACTACACAATCCCATTTTGAATTTTTTTCTATAATGTATAATGCCTTATTTTTTGTTTTTGTTTTGTAGTTTAATGGCTAAAATGCCTTAATACATACTTTAAATTTCACAAAGAAAACTTTTATTAAAAATCAGTACATCAATAATTCAAACAAATATTTATTTTGTTTGATTCTTCAATCAATGTTTTGAGACAGTAAATAAATAAGGAAGTTACAAAAAATAAAAGAGGTGGATGAATATTTGAATTATCACACTCACACACACGACACACACCAAATCCAACCATCCATACATGAAACAACTTATTTATGTGTTTAGGTAACATCCTTAACTTATTTACATCCACTTACCCTTGTAAATGTTGGTGACGTGGCATATTTTCATTGGACACTTACCTGACAAGACTTAAACTTGACTATATCAGACCCAATATCACTTTCTCTCTCTACCCTTCTCTATCTCTCTCTATCATTTTCTCTCTCTAGTTTCTTCTCAAACCAAAAACTACTCTCTGGTAGAAGTAGGTGAAAAGCAAAGAACCCATCTTTGTTTTTTCACATTAACATAATAACTACTGTTCCTTCCTCATCTCACCTAATCCAAAAACACAATCAGAGGAAAAAACTGCGAGAAAATCAATTGGAAAGTGACACAAAATTTCACCCCAGAAGGGAAGGGTTATACCCTTATGTGTTTTTTTCTCAAAAGGGTATCATAAAGTTGTGATTATTTTCATGAATCTGATGGTAGCATCAAGTACTTAGTATTGAAAGTTTGTGGCTTTTTAGTTAGATCTTAGTGATTTTGGTTTTGTTGATGTTGGGGTTGGAGTTTGCTTTTGGATCTCTATGATGGGTTGATTGGATTGGGGACAAAGATTGATTTTTTTGGTGTTTGGAAATTTTAAGGTTTTTTTTTTGAATGTGGTGTTTTTGAGGTTGATGGTGTTTGAAATTAGTGGTAATGGCAATGTTGGTTCATCAGTGATATATTGTGGAAATGTCTGCTTCTTTAGCGGCTTTTGAGAGACCGAGACCTGGGGCTTCTAATACGGTATGTTTTTCTTTTGGAGGGAATTTATCAGATTTAGCCATTTTTAATTTTTTGATTAAGAAAATATTCTATTTTTAGATAATTGGAATTTGAGTTTGAGTATGAAGTTCTGATTTTTAAAGGGGTTGATTTATTGAATGAATTAGGAGTATTTGGTTTGATTCATTTTTGTGTTAGTTTAGTTGAAAATGTGGCCAAAGGAGTGAAGGAAATTGAGTAGGGTTTGGAGATTCAATTTCCTTGTTAAGTGTTGAGGCTAGATTAGGAATTGTGTGCTGAGTGTGTTTTATCTTGGTCTTGTTAAAATTAGGATTTTTAACTACATAGGATTAGGAAGCTAAGAGTTAGCTTATCATATGTTTGGTTTCACGTTCGAGACTTCAATCATGTGTGTTAGACCATATTTACCACAATTTCATTGAAGCTTCAAAAATAAGCTTTGCATCAATGTATTTTTTCACCTTGATTTTGGTGAATGCGCTGCAGAAATAAACGTATGCTTAGTAATCATTACGTCAAATGTATTTGGTCCAAAATTGTATTTGTATCAAATACATTTGACTTAAGATGGGAGGGGGTTACATGTTAGGAAGGCGGAAGACTATAAAATATAAACTTAACAAACAAATTGGCAAGTGAGACAAGTAGAAAAAGAAACGTATTAAACGATATGTAACCTATTATATAATTAAATGAAACCTGTTTTATTCATGCACTTGCCGAACTATATCTTTATTCTTCAATAAGAGGAAAGCAAGTGAGGGGTAACCTTGGCGCAACTGGTAAAGTTGTTGTCATGTGACTGAAAGGTCACGGGTTCAAGTCCTGGAAACAGCCTCTTGTATAAAAAACAGGGTAAGGCTGCGTACAATACACCAATAATGGTGGGACCCCTTCCCGGACCCTGCGTATGCGGGAGCTTTAGTGCACCGGGTTGCCCTTTTAAGAGGAAAGCAAGTAAAATCATAGTGGGTAGTTGACATGAAGGAATAGGCTAGAGAGATTCTGAATGATGTTAATCTTTGTAATTCCTTTCTCCCCTTATATGATGCGCTATTAGTATTTACTAAAGGATAAAATTGGTTTTTCTGTTTTAGTTTTTATTTTTACTTTTTTAGTATGTATTTTGGTCATAGTCGTTTGACTGGGTTAATTTCCAACACATTACTATTTTGCAGGTTTTCAAAAGTGGCCCACTTTTCATATCTTCCAAAGGTTAGTGGCCATATACCTCCCCCTGTATTTACAAGGTTTTAAGTCATGGTTATAGTTGTGGTAGCCTATCAATCTTTGTTCTTGCGGAGAATCAAGATCAACTGATTTTTTAATTATATTTTGGTAGTTCCTGTTTTCTGTCAATGTTATGATATAGGAATTCATCAATGCTTTCCTATTTTGTAGGAATAGGATGGAAATCATGGAAGAAGCGGTGGTTTATACTCACACGCACATCATTGGTTTTCTTCAAAAATGATCCGGTTAGTATCACTCAAATCTTTCCTATGATTCTTAAGATCTTAACATGGATAGTTTTTGTGTTCATTTCTTCCCTTCTGTTGTTCTACTTCTGAATAATGCAACTCTCTAATTAAACAGACATGGGTATATATCATTCTTTTAAAACACAAAAGCGTACAGTGATAAGTGATTGGTTAAGCTTACTTGATATATTAACATTCTATGGATATAGTTAGTGCCAATTTGTTTTTCGAAGCTCTTCTATGTTTCTATAAGCTGTTCTAAACAGTCACGAAAGTACTTGTGCTAGTAGGCAAGCTCAAATAAGTCAATTCAATTAGGCCCTTAGTGTAAGATGTGACTATAGAGTGTAGACCTTTAAATGATCGGCAATAATGTAAACAGTTCTACTAATTTGGTGCTTGCTTCATTTACTCAAATACTCGTGAATTGGTTTTGCCATTATCTATGACTGAATTTTCTTTATTGATCATGTAGAGTACCCTTCCTCAGAGAGGTGGGGAAGTAAACATGACACTGGGCGGTATTGACTTGAACAATTCAGGAAGGTATGTCTGGAATTTTTATTTTTTATGTGGGGTTGTGAGTTTTGATGATCTGTTTTGAAATTGGGAATGTTATTTTTCAGTGTTGTTGTTAGAGAAGACAAAAAGCTTCTTACAGTATTATTTCCAGACGGGCGTGATGGTCGAGCGTTCACCCTTAAGGCAGAGACTTCGGAAGACTTGTTTGAATGGAAGACAGCTCTTGAACAAGCCCTTGCACAAGCACCAAGTGCTGCCCTTGTTATGGGACACAATGGAATTTTCAGGAACGATACAACTGATTCTATTGACGGGTCTTTCCATCAATGTTCGTATTCGTTATTAATTGAATCTTGTTCACTTGTTTAAAGTTTATAAACTTATTTTTGCTTCATGCCAATAATAATATTGCTTTTGCTATTAAAAATTTATTTATTGGTTTTTGCAGATTTTCGTAATTTTAGATTTTTATTTAGATAGCAAACAACCTGCAGAAGTCATTTTTTCTATTTCTTCTTGTGCTTCCAGGGAGAGACAAGCGTCCAGTTAAGTCTTTGGTTGTTGGAAGACCGATTCTGCTAGCACTTGAAGATATTGACGGAGGGCCGTCTTTTCTTGAAAAAGCTCTTAGGTTTCTAGAGAAGCATGGTAAGTTATGATCTTGTATTAAGTGTTTCCTTTATATTTCATTTCATCTTTTGTCATTCATAATTCAAATTTTAGTAGTTATTACCGGTAAAGTTTTATTTCATCAGTAAGCAAAAAACTTATTGGCTAGTAGGCGGGGACATATCTAAAAACGATTGAATCAAATGGGGAACCGAAAATACTTATTA
The DNA here is from genome assembly GCF_003473485.1 of Medicago truncatula. NCBI lineage: Eukaryota > Viridiplantae > Streptophyta > Magnoliopsida > Fabales > Fabaceae > Medicago > Medicago truncatula. Next base: position 40,065,321 of record NC_053046.1, read on the forward strand.
ATAAATATTAAATATATATCTTTTTTAAAATTTTGTAGCAATTAACTCAACTAAAATTATAATTAAATAACGTCTTACACATATAATTGAAAGTACACTTATAAGAGAAACATTTGCTTGCTTTTTCATGCATATACAATATAGCAGCTACTGCGGCGCTATATTGCTATAGCGTAGCGGAATTTAGACAAACCACTATTGTTTCTCAATTCACTAAAATAATACGAAACTGTGAGAGTTAACTTAAAATCAAGATCTGCAGGAATCGTGGCACGATTGCTGGGCAACGTGGCACGATGGAGGTTTTAGTTTTTGAGGCAAGGCACTGGAAAAATCGTGGCACGATGGGGTCGCATCGTGGCACGATGGTGCGCTGGCGGCGAATAACAGAAACGTATTTTTGGGTGCAGATTTGTTCCAAATTTTAAGCGAAACTTTTACTATAAATATAGACCTTGTATCAGAGCAAACTTGGAGATAGAGGGGGGCTGAAACAAGGGTTTAGAAAGGCAACAACAAAACTAGGGTTTGTATAGAGTTTGTCTCTTCGAAACAAACACTAGGGTTTGTGGGTTGATTCACCTTGGGAAACACTATTAGGATTGAGTCTCTTGGTTACGGGAAGAGGCTGGGACTTTGGGTAGAATTAGGCAGGAGACTTATTCTTGTAACCCATTGATTTCTCTTTGTAACGTTACTCATCATATAGTGGATCGGAGGGCTGCTCTCTCCTCCAGACTAGGTCAATTTGGACCGAACTGGGTCAACAAATTCTTTTGTGTTCTTCTCGCCGTTGTTTTCTACTTTTGGCTTGTATTTAATTGTTCCATACACTTTGTTTTGGTTGCTTGATTATCTCTTGCTCCACACATCAAGTTGTTATTGGTGTGATTTTCATCGAATTCGCAACAGAAACATTGTCAAATAGTGGGTATAGCGGCACTATTATGTAGCGAAATTTTAACTTTCTGCTATTTCCCGCTATCGGAGATTGACAACACTTTAACCATGAGATATGACGTGTCACTGTTACAATTTGTTATACAATTTAAGCCAAAGCGGCATCTGCGATCCCATATGCAGTGGTGAGAACCACATGAATTTCACCCAATAGAGAGGGAATGTTGGAAAAGTTATAATGCAATTACTTCATAAAATTTGCGCTTCTGCAAATGGCCTTGAATCTCGGTAATGGAAATAGAACTTCTGAAACTTTATATAAAATCATTGGGGTTCAATCGTTGAAGCTCATTGGAAAAACTCCTTAGTGTAAAAGTTAGAATGCCCTAAGCATTGTTTAATGCTGCAATGCATAAATACTGCTTAATGTTTAAAACATGTTTTTGCAGGAACTAAAGTTGAAGGAATACTGCGGCAATCTGCAGACGTTGAGGAAGTAGACCGCAGAGTTCAAGAATATGAACAAGGTACCAGCAATTTTCTTAAATGCTCTAAGCATTAAGTGCATTTGAAGGTTGTTCTGTTGTGAGACCTTTCTTGCTTTCCATATTACAAACAAAGTATGGAGCAGCTTTTTGTATCAGTCAACATCTACATAGAACCAATGTTATAATTATTTTCATTGTTGAACCTTCTATGGATGAATGAAAGACCGTTGAGGATATTATTTAGGCTTAAACTTGATTTTCGTTTATGGATATTTTTGCATGAAACTTAGGAATGACTTGTTTTTTATATTTTCAGGAAAGGTTGAGTTTGATGCAGAGGAAGATGCGCATGTTGTTGGTGACTGTGTTAAGGTATTAATGCTAGTTTTGATCACAGTAAAGCCCCTCTTCTTGATAATAGGAAAACTTATTTCTTTACTAACTTTTCTCTAACTATAGTAAAGCCCGTCCTTTTCAATTATGTTTTCCTGCAATATTTTATCAGCTTAAATGATCATTAAAACTCTGATTTGAAAGCAATTACTATTTTAATACAATTATTTAATATGAATCCTTGATTACTTTTCTTGAGTTCTGTTAGGTTATATACATTTTATTGAATGACTTTCACCTTGGTCAATTTACAGCATGTTCTAAGGGAGCTTCCCTCCTCTCCAGTTCCAGCTTCATGCTGTACTGCTCTATTGGAGGCTTATAGTAAGTTTATCTCTGCTTATTTTCTCTATAATCATATGATTTTAAAAACAAATGGTATATGATAGTCTTATGAAATGCTGCTTATTGCTCTGTTTGTTTTTGCTCATTGTGTTGGTTTTTGTTCGTTCTTATGATTTGTTAGATAACCCTAATATCTAGTTAGTTAATGTTGAGAAGTCTCACATTCAATGTGATATGGATTGAAAAATATTCATAATTGGGGGGACATTTCTCACCTTTTAAAGCTGGTTTTGTGACGATGAGTTAGGCTCAATTCAAAATCTAAGACAGTATCAGATCCTATCCAAGATATGTTGGGCCACCTGTTATCGTGTCACTCGGATCACGCTCCATATGTTCAGTCCTAGGCGTGGAATCGTTTTTCCTATTCTTTGGGTGAATATAGAACTTCATTCACTGCCTTGCTCAACAAGCTTCGGCATCTAGATTGTTCTGCTGTGCTCAAGAAACTACAACAGTTATTTAAGCTCAGCCAGCTTGGTATAAGTTAGTTAGGCTCAGCCAGCCTGTTTCTGTGTCACCTGGCATTGACAGTTATAAACTGTCTTAGTTTTAGGAGTGTATTTTAATCCCAATATGTTTGTAGGATGAGCTCAATATAAATCATTGTAATCTGAACTTTGCAGTTTGGTTTTTTCATTATTTAGCTTATTTTGAATTGAGACAACCTAGATTAGGTTATGAATTCTACATTTTGAAAATTTTAAATTTGTAGACTAAGTTCAGCATTTTAGTGCAATTTCTTGAATGTCTTGTTATATATATGAGAAAGACACCTCTTGTTATCACGGAGGATTTATCATAAATCCAAATGCCAAATGTTTTTCTGGACTTTAAGTTATCTCATCAACTTGATTCCATCTTATCTATGATGTGATATATCTGATGCTTTTAGTTTTTTTCGTTCCTTAACTTTCAATTGTCAGATTTTGTTGTACTGCTCTATACCTCTAGTTCTTTGCATGTGAATCTATGCTTATAGAAGTTCATATATTTGTTGCTGTTTTTTATTTTACAAGGAATTGATCGCAAGGAGGCTAGGATTAATGCAATGCGCTGTGCTATATTGGAAACCTTTCCAGAGCCAAATCGACGTTTGTTACAGAGGTCCTCTCTCTCTCTCTCTCTCTCTCTCTCTATATATATATATATATATATATATATATATATCTCAAAAGCTCTAAAACATACATATCAAGTTCTCCACAGTTTCTTCTTAGTCTAATTATTGTCATCTCTACCTTCGCAGAATTTTGAAGATGATGCACACAATCGCTTCTCATTCTAACGTGAATAGGATGACTGCTTCTGCTGTTGCTGCTTGCATGGCACCCTTGCTCTTGCGGCCTCTGTTGGCTGGAGAATGTGAGCTGGAGGATGAATTTGATGTTAGTGGTGATAGCTCAGCTCAGCTTCTTGCCGCTGCTAATGCCGCGAATAATGCTCAAGCAATTATTACCACTTTGTTGGAGGAGTATGAGAATGTATTTGATGTAAGAAGCCCTCAATCAATCTATATTCGTAAGATTAATTGCTTTCTGGTTTGTGTATATATAGAGCCTAATTTCTATCTGCTGTTTCAGGAAGAAAATATACAGAGATGTTCCATTTCAGCTGATTCTCGAGTTGAAAACAGCGGGTCTGAAGATTCAACTGATGACGATAATATAGACGTAAAAGAAAATGGTTACCATGATGCAGAGAATGAAAATGATCAAGAGACAGATGATGATGCTGATCGTGTTCACAGTGGAAAATTAAGTGAAAGTAGTGGTTATGCTGGCAGTGATCTTTATGATTACAAGGTTATCTTATACTGCATCCTATTCCATCCCTTATTCTGATCCTGTGTGATGTATTCTTATTCAGACCCTGTTTGGAAAACAACTTAATTAAGCGCTTATAAGCACAAGCACTTATCACATAAGTGCTTCCTTGTTAGGTATTTCTATAATAATAGATAAATAAAAAAACAAATTGATTTTCTATATACTATAAGTTGCTTTCTTAAACTATCCTTGTGTGCTTATGGAAATGAGCTGAAAACAATGTCATAAGTTCATTCCATAAGCTCTCCCAAACAGTATCACAAGTTCTTGTCTCAACAGATAATTTTAAATAAGTCAATCCAAACAGGCCCTAAGTATTCAATTTCTGTTCTTTTTTGCTATGTAGATCATTGCAATGTTCTTTTTCCCTCTTTCCCTTAATTTTTTGTGTGCCCTTGCAGCAGGCATTTGGAGGAGATGATTCTGATGTTGGATCCTCTACTAGTAATCATGCTCAGGCTGAAAATTCAAATCTGAATACTGTTCCTGATACCCATCTGTCTGAGGATAAAAGCAAGCAAAGAAAGGTCAATGAGAACGTAGTTGATGATGATCCACCAATTGTGTTGCCTTCCACAGAATCTTATCGTTCCATGGGTGAGATTTTATCTTCAATGGACCCTGGCAACCATTTACCTGTGATTGAGGCGCAATCAGGTACTGGAAAGCAAACAACTGGTAAAACTAGCAGTGGCACAAGCTTTAGTACTAAGCGGTCAACGTTCTGGGGCAGGAGCAATGTGAGTTTGTTATTTTTTGACCATTAACTTTCTAACAACTTTGTAGGAGATCCAAACTTATGTTGTGAATATAGAATGCGAGTTGTTATTAGATTTTGGGACAATTCTATTTTATCTGTTTGTAGAGTTTGTTGCGTGAGACTTTTGTGCTACATTGATGATATACTTGCTATGAGCTAGCAATTTAAATATGCTAACTTATGGTCTGTCTGTTACAGGTTTTTTTTGTGACTTTTTAAAATAAAATATCACTTTTAGGAGTTTTAATCCGATGTCAATTTTTTTTAAACGAGAATCTAAAAAAATCGAAAAACACCTTCAAATAAGTTTTTTTGAGTAGTTTCTCTTGAAAATTATTTTTCAGTAACTGTGTTTTTTAAGAGTAATTTTCATTATGGTATACAAACACAAAATTGTTTTAGTTTTTTCTTTCTTTCCTTTTTTAGTTTTTCTTTTCTGCTTAGTTTTCTAGTTGTGTCCCTACCTTAAGTATTTGGCATCTTATAATTTTTTCTGATTTAAACAGCCGAGGAAGTCACCGTCAGTGGAATCAGTTGATTCTTCTGGAGAAGAGGAGTAAGATTCTTAGCTTTGAACTGATTTTTTCATTGGTTAAATGCGATTCTTGTTAGAGTTAAGAAATATTATTGGATTGTTCTTTGCATTATGCGATTTTTTTCCACTTTGTATTTTTACCTTGAGAAAGCATAAACACGGTACTTTTGATGTTTGCAGGCTTGCTATTCAGAGGCTAGAGATTGCAAAAAATGATTTGCAACATAGAATTGCAAAGGAGGTATGTTTATTTTCTAGCTTATTCTATGCCATATCACATAATGCTGATGTTTGGTCTTTAATGGAGTTGGTCTTGTTTTCATTTTAGGCTAGAGGCAATGCTATTTTACAAGCAAGCTTAGAGAGAAGGAAACAAGCTTTGCATGAACGACGCTTGGCACTTGAACAAGATGTACTAATCTTTTTATCTATTTACCTATTCCTCTATTTGAATTGTTGCGTTTCTTATTTGATCTAACTGATTTTTAACTTTAAAGGTTTCAAGATTGCAAGAACAGTTGCAAGCTGAGAGGGATCTTAGAGCTGCATTGGAAGTTGGTTTGAGCATGTCTTCAGGACAGATTTCCAATTCACGTGGGATGGATTCAAAGGTCTTTTTATTTTCGTGACTTTTTTTCCCCTTTTGATTGCTTTCATAGTACAAATAATCTTATGAAATCTACTTATGTAAAGACAAAGGCTGAACTAGAGGAGATTGCACTTGCTGAAGCTGATGTGGCTAGGTTGAAGCAAAAGGTTGCGGAACTTCACCATCAACTTAATCAGCAAAGACAGCATCACTATGGTTCAGTTACAGACGTAGGTGATCGATACCAGCATGCCCAGAATCTTCCTCAACCGTGAGTATGCTGACATATGTTATCTTTAATGATTGTGTGGAATAAAGTGATTTTTTGAAAACCTTGTGAACTTATATAAGGCTATCTATCATATGCAGGAGATTTCTTCAGCAAGATTTTGATTCAACCCTTGCATACTGTAATCATGAAAGGAAACAAAGGACTGAGGTATGTCTTGTAATTTGTTTTTCGGAACAAAAAAAATAAAAAATCAGAATGGAAAGGTTTGTGCAACTGTGCATAAAAGTGGACTTGTAGTTTTATTTTCGCCTCAACCGATCTTTGTGAATGTTAATAAGTAACTTGCATTTTTAAAGCCTGAAAGTAAATTTTAAATAATCTGAATGACTTTATTATAATGGCCTCATCTTAACATGAAAATTTTAATGCAATCTATCCTTTACTGATTGTTCTTTTTTGTGATAAAATTAATCCATTTCTTGTGCTTGTTATATTCATTTATGGTTTTGAGGGCTCTTGCTTCAATAACACAGGTAAACTTTGGCTTTTCATTTAAACAGGAGAGTGGGTTGGGCTCTGATTGGAGGAATATCAAAGGACAAGTATTGGCTTCTGGTAATGGTAGTAGGCAGCCATCTCGGAAGCCATTTATAGACTCGAGTCCTAGTGATTCAAAAAGCACCGAGGCATCGACAAGCATGTCTGTTGATGAGCTTGGTGTTGTTGATTCTGGCTCAGTGCCTTCCACTTCAAGGGCAGCAGAGGTAAGAGTTAAGGTCAAGGATTGTACCTTAAAATCTATTACCATCATTTTATTATAACCAGTGTTGTCAAATAGCAGCTATAGCGCAATAAAATTTGAACAAATCACTATTGTGCTCCGATACGCTATATAAAACAAATTGTTGTCGGCTATAGCACTTTAGCATATCGGAATTTGATCAAGCTACTATTTTCCGCGATCTCCATTTGACAACACTGGTTGTAACCGAGTTCCTTCCAGGTCATAACTTCAGTAACTCCACCAGGAACTAATATAGTAGCAATCATTGGTTTCAGGTGACAGAATATAATGGAAGACATCCGTCTGTAGCATCTTCGACATTAGTAGAGTTAACAACTCGTCTCGATTTTTTCAAGGAAAGGCGTTCGCAGTTGATGGAACAGCTTCATAACCTTGATTTGAACTATGGTTCTACCACTTCCCAAGACATGGTCTACAAACCAACATCACCATCATGGAGTTGACTGGCCAAATAACAACTTCATAATAATCCTTGGTGAAGAATTTTGGCTTGACATGTTGTATATCCTTTGACTCATTGCATATATTTGTATCCTTATCCTTTGTGGTCTCAATGTACTGCTTCATTCTCTTTGTTCCCATTAATTTCTATTTTTTCCTCTTTTGGTAGTGAAAGGTTGTTGGAGTTGAAATGCTTTCTTTTTGGTCACCAGTTTTTTTTTTTTTTTTTAATCTTTTTTATTTCCTTTGTTACTTTAGGGGAGGAGGTGGAGTTTGTGTTGAAATTACATGTTATGTTAATAGATAGATGGGAGAATTTTGTTGTTGAACAAAACAACTTCAATGAGGAAATATTAGTAATGTTTTGGCAAATTCTTTGTATTGCAATTGCCACTAATGTCAATCTATGTGAAAATGATTGTTATGTTATACTGTGATTATACATCTAGTAGGTTGTTCATGGTGCAATTAGCTTATGTTTTTGGTATAACACTTATTTTAGGTGCTCACTAATGTAGTTAAGCTCCTTTCTACTATAATTATGAAAACATGTGTATTCATGAGTATAAGAGATATTTCAACCTAAACATAGTAGTATACCCTAAAAAAGGAGGGCACTTATATATAAAGATAATACAATACTAACCAAGGATAATGTGTATGCAAAAACAGAAAAATGTATACATTCTCTTATGTTACGCAATGTATAGGATTCACTTATAAATGAACGTGTAACTGACATAGATTATGTGATGTCACCATCTCCAATCATTCTACGACTCCATACTACACTTGAAAAGAGAATAAACAACTAAATCAATACATAGACCAGATTTAGGTTCCTACTCATGATAAACACAAAGATATCATTAACTATTGTCATGAGAAAGTGATAACTTTTGAACGAGCATAAATCTTCCATTATTTATCCAAAACATACATTATCAAAATATGAAAAAACAAGTTTTTGCACAAAGTTTTATATTTACTACGATAAAGAAGTTTTATATTAGTCTTAAAAAACCCGACTCTATGAAGAAGGACCCAACCACACATCACGCTAAACGAAAACTTTTTTTTTTTTCATTTATACATTGAGGCAATCATATAAATCTGAGTTCATATCTAAACTCACTAAACATATATCCTTTCAGCATACCAAAAGAATGTTAAACTCAATTTCAAGTTAGTATGTAAAGAAAATATCTGTTGAGGAAAAAAAAGATGGTGAAATTATATTAAGAATGCCGAACCAAGTACCAGGAGTAATATGAACGGAAAATTACAAAAAGGTGAGGATAAAAATACAAATACAAGCAAAAACCAATAGCTATTAAGAAGGAATTGAACAACACCGAAAGCCTAACTCCTTCAAGAAACACCTAAAGCTTAACCAATAGTGGGTTGTATAGACCAGTGATGATAGTTGTAAGAGAAACCAGTGACTTTTGATTTAATCTATATTATGTCAAAAGTTCAAGGACAATGATATTTATACAACTATTTTATGATAACTTTCGAAATAATTTTCTCTTATACTTTTATTGTGTTATTACTTATTACTCTCTCCTTCTCTTTCTCTCTCTATTGTTTTTGTCCTAAAAGAAAAAGAAAAAGATGTTGTTCTAAAATAGTTGTTTGAACAAAATTTCTCGAGTTTAACCATGTCGATTATATGATATATATAGTGCATTTGCAATGACCAAAAACCACATGGTTTGAGTACTTCCATGTCAATCATATACAAGTCATTCAAATAAAGTGAAGGCAATTACTGCATTACTTTATCATGGGATACGAAACCATTAAATTGAACAACGTAACGAAAGCTACTATTAGCCAAAACACAGCTAATTGTCAACTAATTCAATACATCAAGCCATACCTTTTCAAAGTAGGACATGAAAAAATAGACGTTGAGACATTTCATTCATATTACATACATGATAAAGGAGATTTTATTCATAACTTAACCTCTTAAGTATGCTTGTTACCTTTCTCTCAAAAAAAAAAAGTATAGCTTGTTACCTCGAGAGATTAACTGTAACTTCTAATAAATATACCTTTCACAGAAAACATGTCAAATAATATAAAATGTCATGGAAAAAATAATAATTTTTGGGGGTAAAAATATATGAAAATAAAGGACATCATCAAAGATCATATATGATAACTTATAAGTTATAACGTCAGTTTGAAGTCTAAAATAGAATCACATGCCTTAAAATACATGAGTAGAAAATGAGTATGGCCATTTTTTTTATGAATAGTATTTATTTATTTTTTTTGACAAAAAGTATGTTCATGTTGATTTCTACTATATGATTGAGAAAAACTATTACTATTATTTTTATTTTTATAAGTGAGAAGAATTATTTTTTCATATAAAGTTTTTTTCTTTTCAAAATGCATAACTTTCGATATTTTCATAGATATATTTTTAAATGAGATAGTGGAAAACCGGAAGATTGTTTACTCACCCATAAAAGTGTGATTTCAACTCCAGCGATCGATGTGAGGATCTCTTTGATGAGTGATATGTAAACGTAGTCTTAAGACATGCTATAATGACCTTAGTAAACCACTTGAGCCAAACTCACCTAAAAGTAATGAGTGAAAAAGTGGATTTGCATGAGATTTTATTGAATAACTATTATTTTTTGAGTGTAATGGATAAATTTTAGGATTAAATATGTTTTTTTCTCTATAAATATACTAATTTTTCGTTTTAGTCCCTCCAAAATTTTCCTTCAACTTTTAGTCCCTATAAAATTTTCAATCACTACTTTTGATCACTATTTTTAAGTTAATTTTAGTATTTTTTTTTTAATGAAATTGTGCATAAATGTGTAGAATATTTTATAAATATTTCCCCCAAAAAAAATTAGAATTTATTAACAAAACATAAATTTAATATGAAATTTTAACCATCAAAAATAGAAAAATTCATATTAAATTCATGTTTTGTTAAAAAATTCTCAATTTTTTTGGGAGAGATTTTTATAATATTATAAATTTTTCTGCAAAATTTTATTCAAAAATATGAATTTTACAAATGAATTTACTTTAAAGGAGGGTACAAAAATGAAGATGAAATTTTTTAAAATGACTAAAACGAAAAGTTAATATATTTATAGAAAAAATATATATTTAATCCTATTTTAGGTTCGAACCAGCAAACAGCAGCAGGAGATGTAAAATGAAATACCAACAGACCATGCACTCATTTGTGACAGTCCTTTTTATTTGTTATATTAATTTCAATTGTAAAAGTTTACTGCAACTTCAATTTTTTTTATTTTTTTTATAAAGCATTAGAAAGAAAAAAAAAACTTATAATTTAATGTTTCAATTATCTTGTACCAAAAAAAAAATGTTTCAATTATCTTTTTTCATAATTTTGGCTGAACGAAATATTGCAAAATTATATTTTAAATTAATTCCAAATATTTTTAACACAGAAAAATACACTTGCTTATATATATTATTGTAATTAATAGCATATTTTTTTTGTAAAGAATAAAAATAGCGTAATTTATTTTTATGAAAATTAATTTTATGCTTAAAATTATTTTTTGTATTTGATTGGTAATTGTATCATAGTCGATGGATTAAATTTAAAAAATAAACTTGTGAAATTATGTTACTTTTTATAAGTGTAATAATACTTTTTAGAGAACAAAATCATATAATATAATACAAGATTTTCATTATAAAAACCGAGCCGAGTCAACCGATTTAATCCGATTTTTTCATGCAGTTCGACCAGTGACCCAGTGATTCGACTATTGACCCAGTGACCCAGTACCCTTACCGAGTCGATCACGACATTTAATCCTAAATTTTATCAACATAAACATCGATATCCAATAAAAATCAATTATTTTTTCAGGTCATATAATTGCAAGGTGTGCTGGTTGATTTGACAAAATACACAATTGTTATTGGACGACCATGTAAAAATGACTGCATATTTTTGTTAACTTACCTTTTAAGGCAACTATAAATTTTGATAAAATAATTAAAATAAGCATATAAGTGTTAAAAACTATCTCCATTTTTCTAATGTATGAATTGAAGTGAAATATAGTGAAAAGAGATAGATTTCGCACCCAAAATATTTGTTTTATTTTGCTATCGAATTCACCACCACCGCCGTCACCTCCGGTCACCATTTCCGTCGAATTCCGGCGACGCCACGCTCCTAACACCGGTAACTCTCAATCTATTTCTCAGATCGATTTAACTGATTTAAGATCTCACCGCGGTTTCTCCTTTTCATTTTTGAATTCACTCGTTTCAAATTCAATTTCAATTTACAAATATATTTTGTTTAAAATGTTCATTTCTGGTTATGTGATGCTGTAATTTGAAATAGTTTGATAGGTTTATGCTTAATAGTTTATTTGTCGAAACTTCATTTCTGGTTTTTTTAGGGTTTCGTTTTTTATTGTTTGAGTTTTACAGGACTGAATTCCAGGTTAAGGACAAAGTAACCTTGATGCTTTTCGTATGATTTTAACTTTGGCCATAACTATTAACAAACTTTTAGAAAATCATGGATAGTTAAGTTAGGAACCATACGAAAATGGATATAAGGTTAAATAGGTGTTGACTGGTGTAATTTACCGAAAAACTTTTGTAACTTTGTAACCTTCTATGAAAGCAGGCATATTTACATACTTATGTATTACGTGGTTTGAATATGATCTCATAGTTTACGGGTGGGTAGATTGAAATTTAGAATTGACTTGCTTTGCTCATGAGGAGATGAATTTATTTTTCGTACCAATCCATTACTATTTGGTTCTCCTATGCAGTGGCGAAGCTAGTCATTTTTTTTATGAGGGAGCCAAATCTAAAGAAATAAAATATATTGAGTGACGAAATACATTTATCAAACAAGTGGGTATTTTTTGGCTTTCCCATTTCTACTCGTTTTTGACAAATAAACTCATTTGGTAGCCAAAAATATTATTGGGGTAGCTTAATACAAAATATACTAACTTATTCAAATTAAAACTATTTTTTGGGTATCTTTGGCTATTACAAAATATACTAACTTATTCAAAGTTAAACTATTTTTTGGGTAGCTTTGGCTACCCATAAATACTCATTGCTTCATCTCTGCTCCTAGATATTTTTTCACTCGGACTAAGTGCATGTTTGGTATCACCGAGGGTTTTCCAAAATCATGGTGGCTCACTCTGATTATGGAAATACACTATGGCACTAAAGTTTGATAACCTAACATGCACAAGATTTTATCATCAGGTGGTGACGTTGCAGTATGATATTTGAATTAAATTTTCTGTAGAGATGATGATTCTCATTCATGTATTAACTGAGTTGGTTATTTTGTATTACAGAGAAGCCAACGTGCCTGGACATCTAAATTGCTGGTAAAATGCTTTCCTTTGAGATGAACGACCGAAAAAGTAAGTGGAATACAATATTATATTTTTTTCTTGTATCAGCAATAATGGTATTGTATGAGTTATCAACTTTTTTATTGTTTATGTGTGTAGAAGAAGGAATTATTGTTGAGTTTGCTATAGTTTCATAAATTAGTTATCTTATTCAATATGCAGTTATTCTGTGCAAGAGGTGTATCTTGTTTTGATTTATTCAACGCTATGATTTTGTTTGATTTTTTTTTTTTTTGTCTTTTTCCTTTTCCCTACCTTTGCGTATTTCTTGGGATTTCTTAATGGTCAAATAGAGCTCTTAAACTAGAAAGTTTGTTGAATTTAAAAAAACCGGTGCTTCATTTTGTAGAATGATTATATTTTGTGAAGTCATTATTGCCATCTATTTTCAATTAGCCTTGGTTATTTAATATGCATATACCTGGTTACCATCTATTTGCGTTCCTTCGTTATGCAACATTGTGTGCTCAGTGCCTTGAGTGTGTTGGCAAAAGATTTGCGCGAAATGTGAAGAAAGAAAGATAGAAAGGAAGGAAGAAAAGGGATAGGACGGGAAAATTGGACTCACTGCATGATCTATAATAGGCAGCCTTACCTTGTTTTTACAAAAGGCTGATTCCACAGCATAAACCTATAACCTCTTGTTCACTTGGTGTCTACTCCAAACTTTGGGCCATGGCATAGGGAAAATTTTGTGTCTCAATTCATATAGAAGTACTATGAAATAGAGAAATTAAGAGCATAATTTCTTGCCAGAGTCTTAAAGCAAGAAGCTAGAATATATACATAATATTAGCCACTCTTATAGCGTAACAATGATTATCATTTTTGTAGTGAAAAGGAAAAGTTACAACTTTCAGCTATGATTGTGATTTTATGAAACTGTTTTCTTCAAATTGATTATTTAAAAGTATGATGTCATCTGATTCTTGTAGCAGGTCGGCCACACTTCGTAAGGCTTTTAGTTGTTGTTGATTTAAAATTTGAAATTAATGCCATCACCTGATGAAGCTAATGGAAATCTACCAATAATCTAATTGCTTATTGTGCCATAAACAATCATATCTCAATGCATCATCATGTTGATTTTCTTTAGGTTCTTGGTGGAAGAACATATACATATATGTCATTAAATTGTCCTATTTATACCTTGATATAGTTCTCAGACGTATTTTACTGCCTTTATGCTATGGTCTCATCATACTGGCCTACCGAAGCATTGTTTTGACTAAATCACATATAACTTATTTTTGTACATTACATATTTGGGACATCTACTACAATCCTATTTTGTCAACTTATTTTCATTTGTGTTATCTTATTATATTTAATATATGTGATTGGCATGCAATGCAGAGATTGGATTAGGATTAACTGGCTTCGGTATATTTTTCTCTTTCCTTGGGATTGTCTTCTTCTTCGACAAGGGATTGCTAGCTATGGGAAATGTATATTTCTTGCTGTTGCTTAAGCAGTCGCTTCAAATTATATTTTGCTTAGTATTTAGAACATCTATTTTAATGCCCTGGTATCTTTATGTTGCTCAAATAAGGTCCTGTTTGTGTCTGGAGTATCCTTAACCATTGGACTGAAGTCCACTATGCAATTCTTCATGAAACGAAGTAATTTTAAGGTAAGTCCGTTATCAGTTTACTGTTTGTTTCATTTTCTGTCTTGTACTCCATGGTAAATAACCCCCACATCCCTTTTACTTTTTTACTAGGGGACAATCTCATTTGGTATTGGGTTCTTGATTCTCATTTTGGGATGGCCTATTTTGGGCATGATTATTGAGGCATATGGGTTCATCGTACTATTCAGGTTTAGTGGAATTTTAAAGAAACTCTAATGTTGTATTTAATTATGTTAATATGCTATAAGCTAATGATGGATGATATTGTGCAGTGGATTCTGGCCTACACTGGCTGTTTTTCTACAGAAGATTCCTGTTCTTGGTTGGGTCATTCAACAGCCATTCATCCGATCGGTATGTATTCGCGATAAATCAACATGTTTTTACCTTCCAACTAAATCTTCGCTGAAGCACCTTACACATTCACTACTATAGAGGCTACCATATCAATAATCAATGTTCCTGAAATCCTTAGTGATTCTGATCGATTCTATTTCGTGCGTCTTTATTTTTAATTAATTCACATGAAAAATGACATATAGAGAACTTCCTGCTAAACTTTCACAATTCTGAAGATGGAAAAAGATTTAGGTTCGAAAACATTTTATCGCATTCATCTGTATATAACCTGAAATTTATAAACTGAGCCTTCAAATTTTCTGTCCACTTGCAGTTCTTTGACCGCTATAGAGGTAAACGAGTGCCTGTGTAACACTGAGATCTTTGGAAATATTCTGTAACAACTGGCAAGCACATTTGCAAGTCAATGTAAAGAAAATACTCTCATATGGGATCTTAGAATGTGAATTGAGATCAACTTCTGTTGGTAGAAAATGATTGTGACTTTATCATGTCAGTCATTTAGTGGAAAGGAAAATGATTAGGAAAAGGTTTCACAGTTTTCACTTTGCTACTTGTTTGGCTTCTCTTCATTCTAATGCTTAGCAGAAAATCAATTGATCTCAGGATTTATGTTACTATTTCATTCACACGCCTTTTGCAAGCATCGGTGGCATTCATTCATTGGAGTATAAGGATTTTAAATGATGTTATCTTAGCAATATGGAATTAGTTTCTTTTTGTCTTTCTATTTTTCGAAGTATAAATGTTTGATCCTCAATTCCGATTTCATCTCCCCGGGTATTTTCTTTTTGACAGTGTCATCGATCTTTTCATCCTTTTTCTTTCATTAATATTTTGTTGATTCGTTCTATTATTGTCTTTAATGAAAATAAAAGTCTATTATTGTCCTTAGTTGCCAATTTCCATCTAGATATTGTAAAGTGGATATTGATATTGATATTATGATTAACCATTGGTTTGGATATAGTCGCTGTTAAATAATGGAATATATAGATTGAGATACATTACGTTATATTATATGCATATCAATTTGGTTGTGAGACCACGACCTTACCATTCCTTAATTGCCTTCTCCCTGTGTTCTTAATACATAATCAATTTACAACGTATTGAAGTAAATTCAATTAATATTAGATAAATCATAAAAGTAATAATGTTTAAACATGTATGCTAATTTTGTTTAGGGAATCTCATAGATCATCAACCTCCAGATCTATCTTCCTCAGCCTTCCCGTTCCAGTTCCCGCTTCCATATTGAAAGAGTTCTCTCTAGAGAGAAGAGATTGACCAAGAGAGGAAAATAATATGGAAGGTAGAGATCGACTAAAAGAAAGAAGAAAACAAATTTTTTTTTTTTGGCTTTCGCACTGGTTTCCGATCCACCAAAGGTGGGCAACTAATCCGGCTCGTGCGTAGAGGCATGCGCACTGGCCAAGCGTTGTTCCCCTGGAAATCGAACCCGGTATTCCCCATATACGTCCTTGTAAAGAGCTCCTTGCCACTTGAGTTCAAGCAACTTGGTTTGAAGAAAACTATTTCGTATATGAGAGACTCTCTTTTAATAACAAATGCACCTCTTGATGATGCACAAATAGGGTCAATTAATAACGTTTCATAATGACGTAGGAAAAAGGATTGCAAAGACATAAATGGTGTGACAACTCGTTTTCAATATCAACCTTGAATCCTTGTCCTTGATATCAGAACAATTTATTAGCACGACAAATAAGACATGAAGTTGTGCTCGCAATTTATCAGAACAATTTGGCAACAAACCTATGGGGTAGCGTTAAGCACACACTAACTTACAAAACCACATCTTTGTTTCTTTCAGCATGATGCTAGTACCATTTTTTTCCCCTAACAGACCCCAAATATCAAACACAACTTTGTTAAAATATATTAACAGAATCATAAAGGCAACATAAATCATATTCTATCCTCCTTAAAAAAAAAAACCATTAAAAAAATATTAAACACTCAAAGTAACTTGATGGAATAAACTAAGCAAATTGAAGTATTTTTGAGAAAATTAAACATTAGATTAATTTGGTTGTTTGGAGGATCGTTCAACGTTAATTTTGGAATGAACTAAGTTGTAAAACTTCATTCTAAATTGTAAAATCTTGTTTAATGGATCAGCTTAAGAAACTTGCTTAATGCCAATAAAGGATGAACTAAACTGAATTATTAATGATCGGATCATAAAGGTGGCATTCGATGGAAGAAATTGCAGAGATATAGGACAAATCAAAATGTAATATATATAGTAACATGTGCATATGCATTTTAAAATGAGGAACTGATGTTAATGAGAGATTACCGTTTCGATTTGGTAACTTCTTGATAGTCAATATACTAACATTTTGATAGTCAAGTGTAGTTTAAGAAAATTAGGTAATGACATAGATTCTAGTTTCTGAAGGGATCTGTAGATAGATGGCGAGCCATTGGTAAAACGATTCGGAATGCTCTTTGATTTTTCGCGCAATTAATACAACATATACCCTTGATCGCTTCTTTTGTTTTATTTTACTCCTGAAGTTTTACCAATATCGCAATGCAGATCAGGTTTGTTCCATATTTTCAATATTCTACGGCCAACTCGGAGATGAACTGTGGACTGAAGTAATTGTGAGGAACTAGAGATGGCTCTAGCTATGAAGGGTAAAAAAAGTCCATGTTGAGATGCAAAAGCTATCTTACAAACCCAGTTTACTACAATGGTTGCATATATGCAGAGTCATTGGGAAGTTTTTTTAGTAGTAATCTAGAAACATGGTTGCCAAGGACTTAAAATAAACCACATACTTGTTCTCATGCCAACACTTCCACCAACTAGATTTCACTATAAATGCCGGTTAATAGCAGCATGTAACAATGAACTATTTCGAGTTGGTTTTTAAATCATTGTTTAACATTACATTTATCAATCAAATATTTTCTAAAGTAAAACAATGGAAATTTGTAACCTTTTCTGATTTGTTGTCCGTGGCTAAAGGCTCTGGCATCTTGATCAATATATAGTTGAAATTCTTACAAGATCTTGATTAATAACGTCATTAGTGCTATTAACGGAAAAACGATCTATCGGTTTTTATGTTGCATTTAATTGTATATAGGATTTTTTTTTATTTTTTTTTATAAATAATATTAAAATGGAAAATGCTAGATATCAAGAATGATTTTATAAAAAAAAATTCAAGAATGACATGGCACAATAACCACCTTTAGATTTCAGTCTCATTTATTAATCTTTCATAAAAAAAAGATATATAACACCCACCACCCCATGATTTTCGGCCAGACTGAGATTTTATTGGTTAACATTAATTTCAGGACTATTTCTTGATAAAATCTAAGGGTGGTTATTCTGCCATGTCATTCTTGGAATTTTCTTGATAAAATCTTTCTTGATATATAGCATTGCTCTATTAAAATAAGTTTTTTTAGTGTCAAATATTGTTATAATTGTTGTGGATTTTTCGTATTTCAAAACAAAAAGTGTATTTCTAGATAACAAACTGTTTTCACCTTGATTAAAATTCCTCCATGCTTTGTTAATGGGACAGAATGCTGCATGCTCTTCAAAAATCTGGTTATGATAAACCAAGAATCCAAGATCTCCGAATGATATTTAAGGATAAATCCAAATATGAAAGGATTTACAAAGTTGATGCGAATATTCATGCCGATGACAGAACTATTGAGGACATGGTTAAAAAAAACATGTTTTTTTTGGTGAAGCCTTTCTATATCTTACTATGCATAGAGGATATTTGCGATTTTTTTCTTTCAATTTTATCCTTTTTATATAAACTATTTTATTTACAATTTAATCTTTAATTAATTATTTAATTAAAGGGTTAAATAAGTAAATTTTCCCTCTAAATATACCAATATTTTATTTTAGTCTCCTAAAATATTTTTTATGCTTTTGGTTCCACCAAAAAATTTCATTCATGAAATTAATCTCTACTTTTTAGTCAACTCATGTCTAACTTTCATATTTTTTAACGAGATTTTTCAGAAATAGGTAGAAAATTATGACAAAGTTTTTTAGGTTAAATATGTTTTTGGTCCCTATAAATTAATATACAAACTTTTCGTTTTAGTCCTTCTAAAATTTTCCTTCAACTTTTAGTCTTTCTAAAATTTTCCTTCAACTTTTAATCCCTATAAAATTTTCAATCACTATTTTTGGTCCCTACTTGTAAGTAAATTTTTGTATTTTTTAATGAAATTGTGTAGAAATGTATGAAATATTGTAAAAATCACTCCCAATGTGTAATTACACTTTTGGTCCTCGCATTTTGACCAACTCACGAAAATGATCCTACCTCTTTTAAATCGAACAAAATCGTCCCTAAATTATATGTTTTTTGCAGTTTTAGTCCTATCTCCCTATTTCCAACTCCATAAACGTACATAAATGACAGTTAGTCCAACCACCTATGCTCAACCATGAAATAAACAAGGAATAAATCATGTGGGTATAAGGAATCTACTCTGTTCATCACACAAACCAAGAAAAACCCTAATTTCTAAGACATGCTTCAGGTATGTAACATGTCTCAGAAATTAGGTTAGTGTGTTGAATAAAGTAGATTCTTTGTACCCACATGTTTTATTCTTTGTTTATTTCATGGTTGAAATTAGATGGTTGGACTAAAACTGTCATTTATGTGCGTTTCTGGTTGGAAATAAGGAGATATAACTAAAACTGCAAAAAACATATAGTTTAAGGACGATTTTGTTCGATTTAAAAAGGGTAGGACCATTTTCGTGCTTTAGTCAAAATGGAAGGACCAAAAGTGTAATTAAGCCAAAAAAAATTAGAATTTTTTAACAAAACATGAATTAAATATGATTTTTTTTACCACCAAACATATAAAAATTCATATTTAATTCATGTTTTGGTAAAAAATTCTAAATTTTTTAGGAGAGATCCTTATAATATTATACATTTTTCTGAAAAATTTCATTTAAAAATATGAATTGGACATATGAGTTTACTTTAAACGAATGACCAAAAGTAAGGATTGAAAATTTTATAGGGACTAAAAGTTGAAAGAAAATTTTAGAAGGATTAAAACGAAAAGTTGAATATTTATAGTGATCAAAAACATATTTAACCCAAATTTTTTTAAGGAAACAAATATTTTTTGTTAAAACATGAATTTTTTAACCCATATTTTTTTATGGATGATGCAAAATCATATTTGCATTTATTTCAAGATTGCAAAATGTGTTTGAGATTTGTTCGATGTTCGAACGACTAATAAATTACACCAGTGGAAAATGATTGAATGAACCGAACTCAATGCAACATGAGAAATATTTTTCAATCATAATCGGTCCAACATTTTCGCAGTGGCATTAGATTGCATATTTAAGGCTAGAAACAATATTATTATTATTTTTTTGACAAAAAAATATATGTTATTTTTAGAATAGTAATCTTAACTTTACATATATCATTCAATACATTTATTTTAAAAGCTAAGAAATATATCAAATATTTCTCTTTAATCTATCAACCAACATGTAGTTGATGATCCTATCAACGACATCAATCAGAAATCTCATCTGCAAAATCGTGTTTTCATTTTAAAAGCCACAAAATATATTGAATATCTCTCTTTAATCGATCAACCAACATGCAGTTGATGACCATATCAACGACATCAATCAGAAATCTCCTCTGCAAATTTGTGTTTTCATTTTAAAAGCCACAAAATATATCGTATATTTCTCTTTAATCCATAAACCAACACGCAGTTGATGATCATATCAACGACATCGATCAGAAATCTCCTCTGCAAAATTATGTTTTCATTTTAAAGATGCAAAATATATCAAATAACTCTCTTTAATCGATCAACCAACATGCAGTTGATGACCATAACAACGACATTGATCAAAAATCTCCTCTGCAAAATCATGTTTTCATTTTAAAGCTGCAAAATATATCATCAAATAGCTCTCTTTAATCGATCAACCAACACGTAGTTGATGACCATACATCGATCATAAATCCCCCCTATAAGTCGTGTTAAACTGAACTGTGAGTGCGACAATGCTCTAACAAATCGCACCGGAAAAATTGACTATAACTTTGTGATCCGCCATGATAAAATATAATTTATTATTGATTATTTTTTTCCATATGAAGGACAGCTCTATCACCACAACACTATACCTATATCATTCACCCCCAAAATAAAATAAAATAAAAACAAGAAAATGATTAGATATACATTTGAAAGAAGAAGAAAATAAAATACTTGGTAAAGGTCAATTCAAAGTATTGATATTCAAAGGCCCAGTCTAAAAACGGCGTCGTTGAACATTCACCGCCTGCAAGAAACTTTATTATCCCTTTTGTACCCTCAAAACACAACGACCTCTCTCTCTCTCTCTCTCTCTCTACCAAACCCTAATCCTAAATTCCACCGATCCTTCAATCCAATCTCACAGGTCAATTTTCCCCCAATTTCTTATTCTTCTCTTCGTATGTATTATTATCGTTATTTTGTTCTTTGATTTTCATCGATCTGATTTTGATTTACACCTTTCAATTTTTTTCCTGAATATGATTTTATCTTACGAAATTCCTATGTTTAAGAGATTCGTAGGAAAATTTAATTTATGAATTATTCGGTTTAGTTTTTAGGGTTTATTTTCTGTTATTTCAATTACGTTTTTCATTTTAACAAATTGATGATTTTAGTTATTACGGTTATATTGAATTTGATGATTGGTGTATTTTGTGTAACGATAAGGGTGTTATGTTAGGCTTTTATTTTATTTCTGTTACTTCAAAATTTGTTGTTAACTATTTTTTTTTTTGTTATTTGTTGGTTTTGTCAGGTTAAGTTTAGTCAATGAATGTTTGATTGATGGATGATGATAGTAGAGATGGATAAAATGTCTGCTCCTTCATCGCGGGAGCGTGCACAACGCCTTCTGGACAATGTAACGTTCTTTTGCTCTCTTTTTGATTCATTGGGTACCAACCTTGTAATTGTTGTGATCATTAAATTAGGGGTTGCATGTAGGAAGTTACACTTTGCATGATTTGCTCTGGTTTTTGTTGTTGATTGATTTAGAATGGAATGAGTTTATCGGTTCGTTTTCTTCTTTTAGGGTATGTTTGGATGGAGGGTTTACTTTTCTCTTTTAAACTACGGACACTGTAAAATAATAATTTGTAATGTTGTTCTTTGATTTTTTTTAAAATATCAGATATTTTTAAAAACATAGGCTTAGTCCTCCAAACCTCCCTCCCAAACAAACCCTTAATTGGAAGATAACTCTATATTTCATATGCATGTACGAAGTTCACTTTGGAAGATATACCATGTCGTTTTGTAGATTGTGATTTAGAGGAGCAGGTTTTTATGGATTGGTGTTTTTCTTATTCTTCCTCTAATGGGGAAGATAACTAACTTTTTGGTTTGTTTTGGAATTAGTGATAGACCTTGTTATCACTCCTTTATTGTATTGTTGCCGAAAACTGTTGTATATTTTGGTGTTTTGGTTACTTCGGACTTATTTGTCCCTGTTGCTGCCAGATTCACACTTGTTTGTATGCACTTGTGGATTTCTTGAATGTTAATTGATTATAAAATGAAAACCTATAACTTCATGTTCTCTGCTTTGGAAAACCCTGTAGAACATATAACTCTTGTTATTTTTATGCTGTAGCTTACATGTTCTTCTAATTACTTCATAAGAATATTTTTATGAAATTTTTGTAATTGTTTTTCTTACTAGGTCATTGAATTGGAGAAAAAGCGCCGTAAATCAGCTCAGACACAGGTCCCGTCAGATCCCAATATTTGGCCACAGTTGCGTGAGAATTATGAGGCAATAATTCTTGAGGATTATGCTTTTTCTGAGAAGCACGGTATTGAGTTTGCTCTTTGGCAATTGCATTACAAACGGATTGAAGAGTTAAGGGCATATTTCAGTGCTGCTCTTACTTCTGCAAGCTCAAAATCATCCGAGGGTGGGAAAGGTTCTGCACGACCTGACCGGATAACTAAAATAAGGCTGCAGTTGAAGACTTTCCTTTCAGAAGCAACTGGATTTTACCATGATCTTATCATGAAAATCAAAGCGAAGTATGGGCTTCCTCTTGGTTACTTTGAGGACTCGGAGAATCGGATTGTGATGGAGAAAGATGGAAAGAAATCAGCTGAGATGAAGAAAAGTTTGATATCCTGTCATCGTTGTTTGATATACTTGGGTGATCTTGCTCGCTACAAAGGATTGTATGGAGAAGGTGACTCTAAAAAGCGTGAGTTTACAGCAGCTTCTAGTTACTATATACAAGCTGCGTCTATTTGGCCTCCAAGTGGGAATCCCCACCATCAGGTTTTTGGCACTTTTTTTTGCATTTGTTGTGATTTATTTTGGCCGTCTCACATCTCATATTTTAGGATGTAGTATATTACTATTATGGTGTTGAGCTTGCAACTATTACTATATGATTTTGATTTGATAAATCTATCAATTTCAGCTGGCTTTGTTGGCTTCATATTATGGTGATGAGCTTGCAACTATTTACCGATATTTTCGGAGTCTGGCTGTGGATAGTCCATTTACAACTGCTAGAGATAATTTAATAGTCGCATTTGAAAAGGTAATGCGACCATGAAGTTGATTCTGAAACCTAATATTTTTATATTCAAAAGTCTCCTATTTTTTTTTGTTCAAAAGTCTCAGCTGTTTGATATGTTGGTATCCTGTTCCTTTTTTTTTATTTGTTGTTCAACTGTGATATTTTCCGGCTTCCTTGCAATACAACTATGACGTTTCAAGTTCTGTCATTTATACTAGTGTTTGATTTTCAAAGCTAAATGAATTAGAAGTTTGTAAGCTGTAAGTTTCGGACCGGCTTACAAGTTAATATAGCATTGATGTTTACATGTTTTCCAGACATGATTGTCGACTTTGTGTGTATATTATTAGTGATTCAAATTCAAATCAATAATGTGAGAGACGTGTGTAAGGGACAATCATGTTTGTAGCTTAGAGAATTTGAATGAATTTTATTACTGGAAATAATGGATTGAACATTTTACAATGCAGACCAAGATAAATTCCTAGTTCAAGAATTAGGAAGGGAACTATCTGGGTAACTACTAAATTTCTTAATAGCTATATGCCTATATCTATTATAAACAACCTAGCTGACTCAGGATGAGTCTGTTATAAGTTACAACAGACTTCAGTAACTGTTGTATGAGTAGTTCTGCTAAACAACATGTAGTTACATACAATTTTATTTAAAACTTCAATACCGCACACCACCTCAGGTGAAATTTTTTGTCTCTTTGGTATGGCTCCTGAAACGGATGAGGAATTTTCCCTTGACTTTGATCGTCTATTTGTTGCTTTAATGTATGGTGTTGTCTTTTTTCCTGGTGATTGTTTTCCCTTGCGTATGATCTTTTTGGTGTTATGGTTTTATTTTCCTAATAATCTTTTTACAATACCATGATAGAATCGACAAAGTTACTCTCAGCTTTCTGGTGAAGTTAAAGCTGTTGCAGTCAAGGAATCGTCTGGGCAATTAGCTGGCAAAGGAAGAGGAAAAGTGGAAGCAAAACTTGTGACAAGGAGTAACGGTGTGCAGGCCTGTACTAAAAATGAAGGAGCATCCAATGTACAAGAGACTTACAAATCTTTCTGCACTCGCTTTGTCCGTCTAAATGGAATCTTGTTCACCCGTACAAGGTATATATTTCAGATTCACTCACACTGAACTTTTTACGCATTACACCATTGAGGATGGATATATTCTTACTTATTTCCTTTATTTTTTTTATTTTTTTCATGATGATAGCCTGGAGACTTTCACTGAAGTTCTCTCTCTTATATGCACTGGCCTGCGTGAACTTCTGTCGTCAGGCCAAGATGAAAAGCTGAATTTTGGCCAGGATACTCTTGAGAATGGTCTTGCCATTGTCAGAATTATTTCCATTATCGTCTTCACAGTTCATAATGTGAATAAGGAATCTGAAGGTCAAACTTATGCAGAAATTGTACAGCGTGCTGTTCTACTTCAGAATGCATTCACTGCAGCTTTCGAACTGATGAGTATTATAATAGAGAGATGCAGCCAGTTGCAGGATCCTACTTGCAGTTATCTTTTACCTGGCATTTTGGTTTTTGTTGAGTGGTTGGCATGTTACCCTGATCATGCTGCTGGCAATGATGTGGATGAGAAACAAGCGGCCGTTAGATCAAAATTTTGGAATCATTGTATTTCCTTCTTGAACAAGCTACTATCAGTTGGGTCTATGTCTATTGAAGGTGATGAAGAGGATACTTGTTTTAGTAACATGAGTAGGTATGAAGAAGGGGAAACTGATAACCGGCTTGCTTTGTGGGAGGACTTTGAGTTAAGAGGATTTGTTCCACTTCTCCCTGCACAAACGATCTTGGATTTTTCAAGGAAGCATTCCCTTGGAAGTGATAGTGAAAAAGATAGAAAAGCGCGGGTCAAAAGGATTTTAGCTGCAGGAAAGGCTTTATCTAACATTGTTAGGGTTGATCAGAAAATGATATATTTTGACTCCAAGGGAAAGAAATTTATAATTGGTGTTGAGCCTCGTATCTCAGACGATTTTGTTCTTGCCTCTGCCATACCTGTCGAGGATGGGTTATTGAAAGAAAATACAGCAGACAACCCAAAGTTAGGGATTGTTCAGCCAGACCACCACCAGCATGTGGAAGAAGAGGATGATGACGAGGTTATTGTTTTCAAACCTATAGTAGCCGAGAAGCGAACAGATGTGGTAGTTTTATCGTCAGGGGAATCCGACAAAGGCTTGGAGCCTGTCCCAACAGCTTCAGGAGGGAATATAAAATATAACGTCAATTCTGCTTTTAACCCTTCCAATGATGTAAACCATCAAACATTTTTGCCTGCTTCTGCTGGTTATATGGGGCCTCAATACTTGCAACCTGTTCACCAACATTCTTCAAGGTGGGTAGAGGAGGGAATGTCTCTGGCCAACTGTTTTGATGGTCTTGGATTCTTGGAGAATGGGCATGTAGTAAAACCTGAGCTCTCACTGCCTGAAGCTTTACCAATCATTAACCATGCCTCACTTACAGTTCCTATCCATCAATCTGTAAGTACTGGTGCTAATTCATTTTATGGTCTCTCAAAAGCTGAAGACTTCACGATACCATTCAAAGTTGATACTGTTGCATCTTCCGGAGTCATTACTGATAACTCTTATGTGAAGTCATCGTCAGTTTTGCAAGCTGGTTTGAAAAAATCTCCAGTCAGCCGTCCTTCTAGGCACCTCGGACCTCCCCCTGGTTTCAGTCATGTTTCTCCTAAGCTAGACATGGAATCTACTGTTTCAGATTCAATTAGTGGGAATCCCGTTATGGACGATTACAGTTGGTTGGATGGATATCAGTTGCCTTCATCAACCAAAGCTTTATGTCCAGATGGTCCTATGACTTACACCCAAACAAATACCCAGCAAATAAATAACAATATTTTGAGTGGGCCAGCTTGCTTTCCCTTCCCTGGAAAACTACTTCCATCTGCAATGCAGGGGGGTATGCAGAATGGTTGGCATACTTCTGAGCTATTAAAAGCACACCATCAACAGCAACTGCAGCCACCGCAACCACTCACAAATGGAAATCAGCATTTTACTTCACTGCCTGAGCAATTTCAAGGACAGTCAATCTGGACAGGTCGTTACTTGGTGTGATGTCGGTTTAAGAATATTGACGGTATGTTTATAGTCTGGATTTGTTGCTGTTTATTTGCTGGTTACCTTTTTTTATTTTAAATTTTTGGAATTACTAACAGTTATGTATTGGAGGTTCTTGAAGGATTCTTACAGATCCATTCAAACTCCAACTCAGCTTCTTGTCAGTGACTGTTATTGGAGTTTATTTGGCCTAGACTTGTTGCAGGAAATTGCTACTCCAAAAGGTTGGTATCAAATTATTCTTAATACTGAAGATATCTGCATAACAGCTAGAAATTTGTGCCATCATTGATGTCAAAACATACCTTTCACTGAACTTTCAAATTCATGTCTTGTTTGTGTCTGATTTGCTGTGGCTTCTGTTTTACCCCAGTGTTGCGACTGCTGCTGTCAAATTTCTAAACTGTTGATTAATTGTTGTGTTTACTAGTGAATTTACCCGAGCATAATTTTCTTATGAATTATTGCAGTTTATACTGAGCTCTAAAGACCGAAGGAAGGAAGATAAGAAAGCATCTTTACAGTTCGAAGTTCGTTATGTAAATGCCTTTTCTGGTTGGGGACGGATAGTAGAAGGTGATACATAGAAGATTATCCAGTTTTCTTGGGGCTTTTTTCTTCTGGTATTGGTGGTATGCCTGTGGTTTGTTCGCTTATTGGAAATGTCATAACGGTGCACCTTTAATGTAAGAAATTTTACCATCAACTAGCTGCCAATGATACGTAGTGCTAGCACTTCTTCTTCCCCAAAGCTTCAAACTAGTTGGGGAGGTTGATACGTTTGAAGTGGTTGTCTGAAGTTGGATAATGGGATATGCTAATGACGTTGTGGAGCATGCTTATGCTCGAATAACTACTTTGCTACATGTGTTTAGGGGTTTCAACTCCGTTAAGGTTCTTATACTTTGTTTGCATGACAAGTGATATTGGTTCACTTTTCTTTTTTATTTCAAGTCAGGGATTTACTTGAACTTTATATATAAATAATACCTGTTGGATTGTTGGTCGTGAATATGTCTTTTCTGTCCTTGTGGATATGATGTATCTATCTATAATAAGATTAAGCTGTCTCTTACCTTCACCTATGCAGCAATGTTTGATTGTTTATGTTGAAAAGTAGACCGGAGCTTGCAACTGTTGGTCTGGTACCCTAGTTCAAACAAGGAGTGAATTGAAATTTGCTTTTGATGTGAATATTTTGTTTGTAGGTAATACATGAAGTTTTTTCATATCTACTCGAGTTTCAAGACTTTCTACCAGACTTTTTCAACTTAAATAAACAAGTAGACAAGAGTTGTTTGTTTTATGCGCTGTCTTGTCCCATTTGTTAGTGTCTTTAGTTTTTGCAATCTACCCAAGGACTTCTAAGACACCTGGGATCTTCTAGATGTATTTTATGCTTTGCCTTTTTATGTGTCTACTGTCTAGCATTTGCTGTTGAATGCTGAATTTACTTGGTTTGAGTTGAAACTTGACTTGAATCAGGGCTCTGACAAACATGTGTATTGATAATGATTAACATTATTTTATGAAATAACTAATTGTTTAGGATTTTTTATTTATATTTCAATTTTTCACAAATAATTAGAATTAAAAAACCATTTTTTGACAAGTTTAAGAGAATCTAAACTCAGTAGTTTCTAAATCCCTTTTTGCTATCCTTGGTTATGATGTGGTGTTCGTTCTGTGGCCATTCAACAAGCTTGATCTTTTGTTTTTGGAAGAAGCAGAACTTCTTGATCTTGTATTTCATAGCTAGAACATCTTGATCTTATATTATTCCAATATTGAATTAGTTCTAATATCATGCATGCTTGAAATGTTGCTTCATACACACATATATTGAAACAGCGAATGTTAAGTGACTTAGTGTAGGTAGTATTATGATGGAAGTGGAAATCAAATCATCGACCACATTATCACTCCACTCCTTAACCCCCACCCAATGACGGAGCTTGAAAGATTTATGTGAGGTGGTCAACTTTCTTGTGTGTATTATTTTGCACCATTATTAAAGGCAACTTAAAAAAATATGATTATAAAAGTAATTCGTGAAACATGCAACTTCATAGTTTTAGACAACATAAACATAGTAACACACAAAAACATCATTACTTAAATATTACTCTCTCCGTTCTTTTTTAAGTGTCACTTTTGGAGAAATTTTTTGTTTCTATTTAACTGTCACTTTTAAAGTTCAATGCAACATTAAATGTTGTTTTACCAATATTATCCTTAGTTATTTATTATGGAGAGATAAATATATGAAATGGATATTAAATGAATAAAGTCATTATAGTAAAAGTATAGCTTATTGCATCAAAAGTAGTATCAATTGTTGATTATCTTGGTTTGTGTAAAATGTCAAAATGTGACAATTAAAAAGGAACGGAGGTAGTAGCAAATTCTCGAATGTGGGCAACAAAAAAAATTCTCATGGTCTTGAATATGATAAAAAAGTCTACTATAATTATTATATTTAATGCTACTATTCCAAATTTATCTTTTAAGTAAAATTATTCTTTCAACACTTTTCAATGTACTTCCAAAAATAAAATTGAAAAGGTGCACTTTTTTACAATGACATAAATACACTTAAACCACTTTCTTAAAGTGCGTATTTTTTTTGGTTTTTTGCTTATATACCGGAGGGAGTATAACACTAGTTTCTTTCCATTGAAGTCAAGCTAGCTGGGAGCGGCCCCCTCTCCCCTTCAAGTCAACATATATTGAAGTAGGGGGCGTAAATGAGACAAACAGATACTCCTCCGTTTTAAAATGAGTATCACTTTGACAGAATAAAATTGTTTTAAAATTGATGTCATTCTCACTTTTCAATGTCCTATTAATTATTTTTCCAATAATATGCTTTAATTATTAATATACACAATACTTTCAAAGTACCACATTTTACTTTCTTATAATAATGGGAAATGCACCAATAGTTAACAAAGCTATTTTAGTAAATGTGTCTGTCATGTCTATAGACAACATTGTGTCATCTCTTAGTATGTGTGCAAAAACCTTAAACGACATTTATTTTGAAACGAAGAGAGTAAAAATTAAAAACTTGAGCTTGACTTCTGAAAAATTGGACTTAGCTTGTTAAACTCATTTATATAACTTGTGAAAAATTGCTTTTAACTTGTGGAAAAGTGCTTTTGAGAAGAGGCAGCATCCAAGAAAAATTGGTGGGGTGAAAAAAGTTGCATATTTTATCGTTGATTGCACTCTGACAACAATCAGTTGGCAAAAATATTTTAGAATAGGTTGTAAATGTCTTGTACATGTTTTAATGCAAAATAATTAACTGGCTATTTTATTTTATTTTAAAAAAAAATCTATCTTCAGAGCTAGCACAAAATGACCATTTGTATTTTTTTGCCAACTAATCTATTTTGACATATATTTAGTGTTTGTGATTCTCATCTTAAAGCACTGGCATAGAGGCAGCACAAGGAGTTATAGTTCGTAATCTTTCCCTTAGCTTCTATTTAACGAATCCCAATTAGGTATGTTTGCAGTAGCCTCATTGACCATCTTTACAAGCCTCACCTGCAAAATTATCATTACAGAATCTTTTAATTAGCAACAAAAAAAAGGCAAAAAGGAAAGTAATACAGCATAATCGAAGCTTCAAGAAAAGACAACAATGTAATATCAGCTTATAACTCACCAAACACTTAAATAAAACCAAACTTTTCTGTTCACCTTGTACTAATGGCATAACATCAAATCCTAGTTCTTAGTAGATTGCTGATATGATATTATTATAAATAAAACATAAAGAGATATAAGGTTCGTTTAGTGGCTGGGGTGGGGGCACTACCGGATCTGTAGGAGACGTAGGAAGGCCATGACCTTCCCATTGTTAAAAAAAAAAATAAAAAAAATTCTTAATAGTTAATATACACATAAGCCAAGCGTTCTAGCGGCAAGGTAACTTGCAACAAGTATTAATGTCCTAAGTTCGAAACCGGTAGTTTCACTTAACCCATAATGCAAAAATCGTGATTCGAACCCTGTTACATAGAACAATGGTCAATAGAGCTAATACACCTAACCATAAGTGTCACTTGTATCCATTTTGATGCAAAATAACACACACACACACACTGATACACATTAGCAAGTTGGCCACCTCACGTAAATCTTTCAAGCTCCGTCACTGGGTGGGGGAATTAAGGAGTGGAGTGATAATAAGGCCGATGGTTTGATTTCCACTCCCATCATAATACTAACTACACAAACATTCGCTGTTTCAAAAAATATATATATTATTATAAACATATCATATGAAGAAGCAACATTTCAAGCATGCATGATATTAGAAGATAAGAAAATATCTTGTAGCTTGGTATTGTTTTAATTATCTCATGGATTCAGTTTCATATTTTCTAGTATCTTAAATTATCTCGTGATCAGTTTCCACATTTCTTAATTATTAACATGAATTTCCTTCTCGTTTAATTCGGATTTCGAGTCATAATAATGGTTAGTGCTTTGCGATTTTTAGTATCAAGAAATCATCATTGCAAAGTCTTTATTCTTTCTTTCTAGTTTCTTCTTAATCTAACCTCAACATGTCAAACCTATTCATCTGACCTTATTGCCCCTAAAAATAAATTTCGACATAGACACATAGACACAATTCTGGAATGAAAAGACTTACTACACTTTCCGGAACTCCAGGAGGTGGTAATGAAAGGTTTTTGGGCGGAGGACCCATAAGATATGATCTCTTGTCAAAACGCCATTCTCCAATCTTTCCATATGTCAGTTTCCCCTGAATGAAGATGTGATAAATAGTAAATTACTAGTTAACCGAACAACTAAACGTGCATGACCGATATAGATAAAAGGAATAAGGAAAAAGAAATGGACTCGCCTTCAAATTATAGTCACATCCATATGTAAAATGTATGATAAACTTCTTCCCCACGTCTAAGTCCCAAGGCGGCTGAAAAATTCCAACGATTCATACGATAAACTTTATTATGTAACAAAGGGAAGAAAAGGAAATGAAAATAGTAGAAGATATGAGGAATTCGAACCTGCAGCATAAAGTCTTTTCGAAGAATATGCTTTATACCATGCAATGCAGACGCTACAGCATAAGCATACCTTCACTCAACAGAGTTAAAGTAGTAGAAGGTTAGGTCTATCAGTAATGACCATTGTCGACAAGAAATTATAAAATGAAAACAACATCAGTTGAATGAGATAACTAACAAGAAATAAAGCCGTCATGTTGCAAACTTCAATGGTAATTCACAATACTCACATTTCAAGCACCCATCCGAAAGCTTTATCTGTCTCAGGATCATCTTTCATTCTCAATGAAATGTTCACCCACGTGGGAGCTATTTCCTCCAACATATACTGATATACCAAAAATCAAACCCTTAGAGGAAGAAACTATGTGGTTCACAAGAAACTTAGATAGCAACTATAACAGCAGCATCAAAAACTAACAACTACAGGGTCATAGTATAACAAATAAAATTAAGATTTAAATATGTTTTCGGTTCCTCCAACTATAATACCACCCTTCTAATCCTCGCTAATAATCCACAACATTTTGCTTTTGGTCCTTAGTTTTGTTTAGTCCCTGAAATAATTTTTTAGTCCCTGTAAAAAAAAAAACTTTGAAAAACATCCCTGTAAAATTTGGGTCAGTTTTGATTTTCGTCCCTGTAAAAAAAAAACTTTGAAAAACATCCCTGTAAATTTTTTTTGTTTGAAAAAGGTCCCTGGCCCCACTTTTTTGCTGACATGGTATGGTTTTGGCCACGTGGCAGTTGCTGACTGTGCAACCTTTGCCACATGGCAGTCCATGTCATTAAAAAATTTAAAAATATTTTTTAAATTCTGAAATTTATTTTTTAAAATTAAAAAAACTGAAAAAAAATTCCAATATATTTTTCGGAATTGTTTTATGATTTTTAAATTTTTTCAAATTTTTTTAATTTAAAAAAAGAATTTTCAGAATTTTGAAGAAAAAAAAAATTGAATTATGTGGCATGCCACGTCAGTGCCATGTGGCAAAAGTTGCATAGTCAGCAACTGCCACATGGCAAAAAAATGCCAAATCAGATCGGAAGTGGGGCGAGGGACCTTTTTCAAACAAAAAAATTTACAGGGATGTTTTTCAAAGTTTTTTTTTTACAGGGACGAAAATCAAAACTGGTCTAAATTATAGGGACGAAAATCATATTTAAGCCTAATTTTTTACATTGGAACTTATTCTTGTAATTTGTAGAGCATTTGATCTTCGTCCCTCCAATTTGGACTGTCTAAAGACTAAAATAAGTATTACACACATATCACAGAGACTAATTCCAACATGAACAAATTTTACAAGGACTAAAATAAAACAACAAAGATGAAAAGCAAAAGTGGTATATTTGCAAGGATTGAAAGAAAATTACATGGACAAAAAGCAAAAATTTGTATATCTGCAAGGACCAAAAACATATTTAAACCTAAAATTAACCTTATGCAAGCTATTATTATAAATTGAAACTTCACCTTGTGGATGATTACAGGGGAATTGCCAATGGGATCAACATCAGTAACAGGACCGTTTTCCTTAGGATAGAATTTTCTCATAATTTTTTCATTTTCAGCTGGTTTTATATAGAAGAATGGATACCCTGCTGGTTCATTTTCTGTAGCCAAATTAGGCAAAGGATTAACAAATATGTGGTCGGGTTCTGCCATCAGAATATATCTGCACCAATCATAAAATCCAATGCTTCTTAGATTTCATTATTGGTAAAAAACATAAAGCCTAGAAAATTAAGACACTTACTCTTCATCAATAACCGCTTTCTCCAGCCATTGAACAAAAGCCCATGGTCTATTTAGCACAATATAACCCTGAACCGAAAGCAAAATTAATAAAAGCATGAACTGTAAGCAAATATATAGACAGATCAAGAACAATGATATATACTCATGATGCAGTGGATCGGTGTTGTCAAATAGTGTGACTGTAGTGCTATAGCGTTACAGAATTTGAACAAATTGCTATTATTCTTTGATACGTTATTTATAATTTTTTTTATCAAATAGTGGCTATACTGTAGCGTAGAGGAATTTGACCAAACAACTATTATCGCGATCCTTAATTGACAACATTGCAATGGATACTTATCAACAAGTTTGGACATGTTAAGTCAAAACCTTTTCACTGAAAAGGTAAAATCCATCAGTATAGAAAGTGCAACCATTCATCTTTACACGAATCATACATACCGTCTTAGCAGGGCCGTTCCTAGAGTTTTACAGGCCTTAGGCATGATATGAATAAAGGGCCCCTTACATATTATATTATAATTTTTATTTAGCTCATTGTTGTGATTTTATCAGGTCTTTTCGTTTTTTTCCCCGCTTTTTACTACCAAAAAAAAAAAAATGAGTGGGCCACATGATCCTAAATGCGTCCCACATCAGTTTAATGATCATGAATGCGTATCGCATGATTTAGCATTATCAAATTCAATTTTGCAATCCTTTTTATCAATTCTAGAAAGTTGACATTACTATAACGATATAATTTAATTTTTTGGAACCTTTGAAAGACAACATTAAGACTAATTTCTCTAGTAGGCCTATTTTCAACTAAAATATATATTTTTTTGTTATAAAATTATCCCAATTTCTTGGATAATAAATATGACTAATATATTTAATATTAGTGAGGCACATTATTAGGAACAAAGGGCCCCAAAAATATCATAAATTTCTTTGATAATACTAATTTTTTTCGCACATTATTAAGAAAAACCAATTTTTTTTATGGGGAGGGTGTATATAGAAATCTTTGTATATACGAGGGTATACATAGCAAATTGAGACAGAAGGGCCAAAATCATCAACAGGCTTCAGTCCAGCCTTTCATCATGTCAATGTTTGGGCCTTTTAGTGAACTTTACTATATACACCCCCTAAAAACCAAATATTTTGATATACACCGCCCACCATAAAAAAATTTTAGGGCCCCCTACCGGCCTATGCCTAGGGCCGGCCCTGCGTCTTAGATGCGTGCATTGAAAAAAAATTAATATGTTACGATCGTATTCTACTATGGACAAATCATACATACATGCTCAAATGATTACTGCAGATTATCATATTACTCCCTCCGTTTCAAAATATATGTCGCAATCAACCACTTCACACATGCCAATGCACAACCTTGACCGTTAATATATTTAATTATCTAAAAAAAATTATAAAAATTTAATATTTTGTAAATATTTATCGAAACAAATCGAATAACATCTCACATGCTAACATTTGTATTTATATGTTAGTTAAAAAGTATGGTCAAAGCAAGTCATGTGAATAGTGCATACTGCAAAAATGCGACATGTATTTTGAAACGGAGGGAGTATGTTGCTTAGTTTATGTTGTCTACACTACACAGTCAATGTATTGCATCATATCTTAGGCAGTAGCAATAAATAAAATACATAGATATAAAAGCAGGTGTGCCAATCACCATCAACAATAGAAAGATCCATAACTTAAGGCAATTGGACAAGTACTTTAAAACAAGATAATAATAAAACCACAACAACAAAAAAAGCTAAAACAGAAAAATATAATTTGCCGAAGCCATAAAAAGGAAGCAAAAGTAACTCTTCAAATTCAAAACCTCTTTTGAACAAAAATTGTTATAAGACAGGCTAAAAAGATAAGATATTGAAAGGACTAAATGTTAAAACACCAACTAGTTCAAAATAACCAGTGATATAATAGTCAAAAACATTAAGGTTCTGTTTGCGAGGTTGAGGGGAAGGGGAAGGGGAAGGGAGGACAGTGGGGGGGGATAGCGAAATCTTCTACATTTTTCGAGAGTGTTTTCGTAGATAATGATAAAACGAACGTTTATCATTAATATGTTTTTAATACAATTTTCTTTAAAAACAATTTTCGAGTGTTTTATAACAACATAGATTAGATTTGAAGAATTTATCAAAACTCTCTTTCAATACAATTTTCGAGTTCCCCCATTTTGAGGAGATTTTGTGTTATGAAGAAAAAACAAAACCCCTGTTCAATTTGGGGTTGGGGGATTATCCTTTCTTTCATTTTCCTTTCCTACTTCCTTTTACCCAAAGCCCTCCCCTCCAAACTTGCAAACAGAGCCTAAGGATATTCAGATAAAACCATTCATGCAAACCTATCCTATTCCCCCCTTGGCCTCACCTAATAACATTTCCATTACTGCAAGGAAGGTTTATTCACCAGTTTTAGGAAAAAAAAATGAACTCTATTTATGATTACTATAAGTCTATAACCATGGTTTTAAATTGCGGTCCACAACCGCAATATAAAGGGTTTTGAAGTGTCCACAATGGCATCACAACTGCATTTTACCACAAAATAAAGATTTGCGGAATAACAACAACCACTATTTAACGACATAATTATAACATTTGACAGGGTAACAATCATAAGCCTTGGATTACAAGGAAGTAGTCCGAAGGGTACTTCTTTCTCTTCTTTGTTCCAATTCTATGTGAATCTTTCTATACAGCTGAATCAACAAAATATGTTCATTTCACACTTAAGTTACTATATTATATAATACCCTATTTTAACCAAACAGCTATCTCATTCTTCTCTCATACCATTGTCTCTTTCTCCAACTTGTAATATAATGTGTAGTTTTAGTATGTATATCAGGATTTGTAAACTTGATATTAAATCAGGAATTCACCAAAATAACATGCTGAAAAGGCAGAAACGTAAAAGTACATACCCTATCCAAACCCTCAGGAAGAGGATCAACAACAAAAGTAGGAATTTCATTCATCAACTGATCTCCCCTTCCTGAATGCAAAATTCGCGTGAACTTTCCCATAGCCGATCCAGGCATATCCTTCGTCTTCTTATACCAATAATACATAATCCTACATTGCCATTGACTATAAGCAGCATCAGTTGCCGTCACAGCAACATGGTATTTCGAATTAGTATTCCTAATCTCCATCGCTTTTCCATCAAATGATCCCAAATCATTTCCCGCCTTATGTTCCATCATCATAAACACCAAATTATAAGTTGCAAAGGAAAATCCTAACACCATAAGCAGCATAAGTAGAGATTTTACCCTCCCCATGCTTTTTCTTACAATCATTATAAAAAATCTTCACTCTTTCACCTTCTCAATCTCAAATCAAACTATCAAACCTACCCAATTCTTCTATCCTTCAAAATCACAACTTTAGTTCATGCTAATAATCAATAGAAACAAAAACAACCTTTAGTTTACATGTTGGTTTACTGAATTAACCAGACAAATCAAACAACCATTTATTTTATTTTTCTAGTTCGTTAACGGAATCAATAAGACAAATCAAACAATCTTATATTTCAGTTATTAGTTCCACAAGAAATACCTGCAACAAAACAAAGAACAAAAACAGTTACATACATACATAATCAATGTGCTACAGAACACCCTAAAGCAGTAACAACACAAATCAATGGAATTGAAAGTTGAAACCAAATAAAAAAGATAAAACATGTTGAATTGTTGAATTAAGAGTCACTTACATGGATCTGAATTTGTGCATCAATTCAAGGTAGCCCAATGAGAAAGATTGAAACTTTGGAGGAAAATAGAAAATGGGTACCAAGTGTTTGAAGAAATGAAAATATGAGAAGTGAGTGAGAAAAAGAAATTTGTGGGGTTTTGGGTTTTGAACAAAAAAACCAAGGAGGGTTGAAGTTTTGAAGAGTGTGGTGAGATCATGAAGATGTCACTGTAAAATTAGGTTAAATTAGTGATAAAGTAATCTACTATGAGTAAAGTGAAATCGATATTTCATAATCATATGATGAGAGAGCTTATGTGAAGTGAAATGTCACTCTCTTCATCATTTTTTCGCTAATATAAGTTGATATGAATTAGACATGTTGCTGACTAGAATCAGGACAAATCTCAAAGTTCAACGAACATTAACAAAAGTATTTATAAATCCTCTAACAGAGATTCTATATCCGAAAGTTAAATTTAAGATCATACAAATTAGTCAACTTTTTATCAACTCAATTTTATATTTATATTTTTATTAATGTTGATCAGTTTGGTTCTCACAATTTTTCATCCACCCAATTTAATCTTGACAAAAAATAATAAATAAATATTTGATTATTTTTCATTTTTGGATATATTCTCTTCAATTCAATCATAAACCAAAGTAACTATTTCAGTCAAAAAGATAAAATAAAAGTAAGACACAAATTAAAAATATTGCTTAATTTGTAAAAAAAAAAAATGCTTAGTTTTATTCAATTTTCGTGATGTAATAAAAAATTGATTGTATTTCTTAAATTATCAATTATTTTCATTTGATTTTCTATACAAGCTTTTTTTTTTTGTACACGTTTCATTTTTTTACTAGTTTTTTTTTACTTAATGATTTTGATTATGAGAGTTGCTATACGATACGACAAGTCAACACACAAATTTGCACGACAACTTCAATTTCATGTGGTATTCTCTTTTAATGAGTGTTACCTTACAATATTTTATAAACGTTCCTGTTTGCTGCAACACATGGCAATCAATAGACTATAGTGTGATCATTTGAAGTAAAAACAGAATTAAAAAAGTACTATAACTACTACATACAATTCATTCGTGCAATGGTGACGAAATTTTATGTCGTGCATTTTATCTTTTTCCTTTGATTATATTATTATTTGAGTCAAAGTTAATCATAATCAAAAGAGAAATGATATTTGTACAACTATTTTTGTACAACTTTCTCTCATACTCACATTATTTTCTTATTCTCTATTCATTTTTCTCTCTATTATTTTTGACCAATGAGAAGAGAGAACAACAAGGTTGTCCTAAAAGTTGTACCAAAAGAGTTGTTCAAATATCTCTACTTTAATCAAAATACAATATCTATCTACATTGTAAGTGGCACTTTATGAGTTGGTATTTACTATATTTTTTTTTTTAGAGTTTATGTGACTCAAATTATCTATTTTTATTTCATAAAAAAAAAAAAAAAAAAAAAGAGAAAGTGAAACGGATGAGTGTGATTGGTTGGGTGGCATATAGGGGTCAGCATCAAAAGGAATGAAGTAAAGTGTAGGAAAGGTTGGTCATTGAGATAGATTCGACGTAAATCCTGGTCATAAACACATCCCAATTTGTCTCCTTTGAATATTCAAAAAAAGCCACTTCAAAGCGTTGCAATTGCTGTTCATGTGTGTAACCTGTCTTATTCATGTTCCTTTTGGCCAAATTCTAAAATAATAGGAAAGATTCTCATGTCATTTTATAATGGACTCTTTTTTCAACTATTGAGTTGTTTAACTAACTCTCATGAGTATTCCATGGATTTAATCTAAGTAAAATCTTTTACATTTCCGTTTAATCAAATTATTCACATGGTAACGCATGTTTGTGACATAAATATGAGTATTAAGATGTTGAAAGATCTGTTTAAATCAAAAAAGATGTTGGGAGGTCATTTTCTTTAAAAAAAAATGTTGGAAGGTATGTGCCTAAATATTATAAATAAATGTGAGTAGATGTTTGAGGTTAAAAAAATATTATGAACTGGTTTTTTTTTTACGCATATATTATTATGAATAGGTTAGAGAGACAATTGATTTGCAAAAATATATTTCATTTTTCTAAATATAATTAGAAATTTTTATTTTTGAAAGAATTATATGTTGAAAAGATTGTTAGAGGGTCTTGAGCTAATATTGTTTCTAATAAAGATTCTAACATAAGAAGTAGACTAAATATAAATGTATGTTTTTACAAGTAGTCTACTTTAGATTAGACACTAGGCATTGTTTGGTTCTAGGGAAGGTGAATGGAAAGAAAGTAGGAAGGAAAGAAAGTTCATCAAAATTTGTGTTTTCATTGTTTGGTTGCACTGTCAGAGAGGAAAGAAAGTGTTCTTTGGGTGGGTCCCACATCAAAAAAACTTTCCGCTCTAAAATGCGAAGAAAGGTTGAGTTGCACATCCATTTTGATATAATTACTAAACAACCATTGCTTTTGAAGACTTTCTTTTACACATATGCATTTTTTTTTTACTACCAATTGATTTTCTTCTGACGTCACAAGGCTTCAAGCTTGTTATCCTATCGATCCTGGTAACAAAACTTAAGCATGAGAAGTACTACGTTGTAACGTCACATCATTGGTCTTCTTTATGCGTAAGCAGCCTGCAAACTTTTTATGCATTTCATTAAGACATGATGTACTCTTATTTCCAATTGTTCTTATTTATAATTCAGACAATGACCATTACACTCATTTCTCTCGTATCTCATCCATCTTTTTTAATGAGTAAACCCTCATTTGGGTCCCTGAAAGTGTTGCTCACTATCAGGCACATCCCTAGATCAATGAAATGAACCAAAAACTCCCCCAATGATTGTTTCGTTAGTCAAATGCATCCAAAACGTTAACTTGGTGTTAACTCTGTTATACTCATAGATGAGGGACCAAAATGACAACAATCATGTTTCTGCCATCATCTTCTTCAATCTTCTTCAATGCCCCCAATTCCTTCATCTTCTCCAACACTACTCATGAACTCATGATCACCAACACCTATGCCCAGAAGTGATCATATTCAAAATCAAAATTCAAAATTGATTCACTCATGCTCAAACTTTACAAAATTCCACTTCTAACAATATCACTTAGGTGCAGCTGTTTGGATTCGGGGAGGTACACAAACTGTCCAACTGTGTGGCAGTGTTTAGCCTACAGTTGGTTGTGTTTGTTTACTGATTTTTGTTGCTCGCTTTTCATAAGGTGCAGCTGTAGTTTTTTTGGTTGTTATCCTGCTTATTTTGCGCAGGTTTAGAGAGAGAACAACAACAAATTCTCCATACTAAAATGGTGAAACAGAGAGAGCAACAACAACAAATTTCTAAATAAATTTTCATCAACAGTGGCAGCAACATAGATTCAAACTTCATCAACACCAACAATCTCAACAATAAATTTTGAATTAATTTTTCATTTTTTTTAAATAACCCCAATTTTTTTCCTTGTCTATTAGAATTTGGACCGAAATAAATGCTTTATAAATTTATAAGTGATTAGAATTTATGGGTGAGAATCTACAACATATTTGAGATTGATACAAATTATTGGTGGATGGAGCTTTCGTACATGCTAACTTTCGTACGAAACGTTAACTGGCAAATGACATTACGTTACATGCTAACTTTCGTACGAAAAGGAAAGAAGGGAGGTGCAATGATATTTTGGCAATGTTGTTAAGGGCAGACCACGTGATATTTTGGCAAACATGCCAACATGGCTTCTTAATTCTTATGATAATTTCTATGTGTAAAAATAATAGATCCAAATACTTGTGGAATCAAAGAAGAGAAAACTCAAAAAGAAATTTAGATGTGCAATTGGTTGGGATACAGCCCAATTAGAATAATTAGTTACCTAAATTAGCATAATCTAATGAGTCAATGTTTTTTTTTTTTATTTTTTTTATTTTTTATAAATAATTTAACACCTACAAAAATGTGATTTTAAACTTCAAAATTAATTGTTTTAACACATTTTTATGTCGTCCGTAGGATCTAACTCAATTGTCAATTCGATATTGTTAAGTTGAATTTTTTTACACAAGTTGAAACTTAAGACTTCATAATTATGTGTGCATGACTTTCAAGTAATGCTCGACATTTTGCTTACAACTAAGAAAAGACATTTTTACGTCAATAAAATTTATATTCAAGGACTAGTTGTAGTAACACACATTAATTGATTTTTTTTCCCCAACCTTATTCTTGGTTACTCAATGAGTGTGGCTCAAAGAGCTTTTAAGCTGTGACCATTAAACATCCAACAAGAGATTAGTCTGATATCTCATCTCATTAAACCGAACTACTTGGTACCAAACTAATTAATTACTAGGTATATAACCCGTGTGTTGCACGGATTTGATTATAATGTTTTTTTTTATTTTAATATTTAATTATATGTTGTTCCATTATTTAATCTTCTAATATATACAAATGGTGTATATTATTTTTAGCAAGTTTAGCGCTAAGTATAAAAGAACTTTCTTATGCAGTTCCACTTCTCAATGAAGCTATTTTTTGGAATGTAAAAGGTAAAGAAAAATCAAAATCTCAAAATTCACTTACCGTCTGTTTGAAACGTGAGAAATAGGGAAGAGAGAAAGACAGGCGAGAGAGATAGGGAAGAAATATGTCATTTCTTATGTTTGTTGGCAGTGCAGAGAAACAGAGAAGAGAGACTAAATTTGTGTGGGGTCCACACAATTTATCTTCTCTCCATAGATGCGAAGAAAGAGGAGAGAATGGCTGAGCATTTTACTTTTTCCCTATTTACCCTTGTATTTTCATCACATTATCTACACTTTTTTTTTCTTATGGATATAGCACACATTTTTTTACGGAAACTTGATGCACTTGTTTCTTACTTACATATATACCATAATGTTTTACAAATTTTTTGCCTTTGCAATCTTACTCGTTTTCAAATATTTTTTATATTAAAAATAAGAATGACTTTTTTTTACTTGTGCTTGTTTTGTGCTATTAATTAAATTAAGTAATTTAATAAATTAATTGAATAATTTGTTTGAAGGAGTTTAAATTATTTTTAAACTTTATGTATTAAAATTATTTAACTTATTATATTAAATTAATGTAGTTAATTATTTTTTAGAATAAATTAAAGTTTAATATGTACCTTTTTTAGCTTAAGGGTGTTTTTGTCCTTTCAAAAAATAAACACACTTCTCTCTCTTCTATTTCTCTTCTCATTCTCTTACACTAAACAACACATCAAATCTACTCTATTTCTCATCTCTTTCTCTCTTCCCATACTCTCTCTTACCTACTTCTCTCTTCTCATCTTCTCTCACGAACCAAACACACCATTAATGTTTGTTTTCAGAATCATTGATCGGAGATTTTGTTTGCTGTTGAACCTATTCATGGGCATGGTAATGATTTTTTTAGAGACCGGCTGGGGCTCCTTAGGTCTTGGTTTGTTTATGCTTTTTTGTTTTATTTTGCGGGTTCTAGTTTGGTTGTCCCGCTTGTACAATTTTCTCTTTTTGATAAAATTTTATGAGCATGGTGGCAGAGGATGGAGGTGGTCTTGGAGTGTCAACTTAGTTGGGATGTCTTAACGCCTCCAAATGTCTTCCATTGCTTCTGATTCAGCAGAAATAAAATAACTGTCTTATTAAAATAAAAATGGTGTATTTAAGAAGCATATGAAACATGTTTTGAGCACAAATAAAACTTTCTTATAAACAAGGTGTGCGATAGTTAATAGGATCAACTCTGCGCCATAGTATCTTCCCCGTTGACTCCAGAGAAGAAGAAAAAAGACACAATAAGATCACATAAGTTTTTAAAAATTCTTCTTATACAATACTCTTACATAGGGTGCAACATTTTCCCTTTCTTTACATTAAAAGTTGGGCACATTCAAACCTAGAAGAAGACCGCACATCTAATATTTAAACTTATAATTAACGTATTAAACTAATTTATATTGTTGACAACGATATCAATTTATTTTTATTGAACCTTTTTTATTAATGAATAGTCTTAACCTTTATTTGCAATAAATTTAAATTTTATTTTATAAATTTAGCTAGTGTAACTTGAATCATATCTTTCACCTTTATCTATCTATCTATCTATATATATATATATATATAGGCACTATTCTATATCTCTCAAAAATCTAGATCTTTCAACTTTATCTAATAAATTTGAATCAAAGTGTTTTTCTAATGATAACGTAACTTTTCAAATTTTCTTAGGATATATGTAATATGTTTCAGTCAGAAAAATAATATATATCATGGAAGAAAGAAATGTATGATTTGAAAAAAAAAAAAAAAAAAGGAATAAGTGAGAAAAGGGAGTGAGGAGCGAATAAGCATGGCAAAATTTCTAAGAAAGAGTAAAAGAAGTTTTTTAGACGGGACACATAATCAATTTTTTTCTTTCTTTCAAATATATGATATCAACATCCAAACTTATATAAGTTGAGTTACATCTCTTACAAATAAGACACATATTAAATTCGTAGATTAATCAGACTTTCCGCTATGATTGAATGCCGCCAATATCCTCTTTGGCCAAGGCACTACATGTAACTTAAAACCAATAAGAACAACTATTGAATAAATAATTTTAGGTTACATAAACCCACACACACCGTTAGATAACATATAAAAGATGTTCGATATAGGAGGATGAAAATAAAAATATAATAGACGATAACAATTAGCATTATTAGTACTAGCGTCCAGACGGGCACTCCCGTGCCCGTCTGTCCGCTCTTTCTACTACGCTAACACATGTAATTTATAAACAGTATGTTTTTCAACATCAAAAGTTGGTTTATTTTTTCTTGATATATCTTGGAGAAAATTATTAGAATTAAAAGAATGATCAGGCTTGAACAAAAAGAGAAGGATCAAACTTGTTAAAAATATGTAAGATATGTAATTCATGCACTTCTTTAACATGATGTTACTTAATATATACTTTGTTTTGTGATGCATCCTCATCTATCTATGGAGGATGAATATGCATAAAACATGAGAGACATTTATGGGGGTGGGATTGATGAAGACATAAACCATTCTC
The DNA here is from genome assembly GCF_003473485.1 of Medicago truncatula. NCBI lineage: Eukaryota > Viridiplantae > Streptophyta > Magnoliopsida > Fabales > Fabaceae > Medicago > Medicago truncatula. The sequence continues at coordinate 40,109,492 of NC_053046.1, forward strand.
AGGCTAACACAATTTACAGAAACCAGTACACATATGTTGTATATTATTTCTCGAGTCATTTGAGTATGTGCCAAAATATAAAATTAGGAAAATCTAAGGCAAACATAGTGAAAGAGTATTTACACATCCAAGTCTTGAAAATGACAAAGACATTTCAAAAATAGTGAAAGAATATTTACACACATTAGTCATATCACTTATTCATAATTTGCGATATTTTTGATTGAAAAAGTCAATGTAACATAGTAAGTTGAATGTTAATTAAACTGGGGATAAGTGATGTTCTTGTTTTAGAAATCTTTGAGAAATAAAACGCAAGAGCCCCTGCATACAACCACCACTTCCCTTTTTTTCATTCGCGTACCCTCCTTTCCTATCCTAGGATTCAAATCTCTCTCTCTCTCTCTCTCTCTCTCTCTCTCTCTCTCTCTCTCTCTCTCTCTCTCATGGCCACACATGACACGACCGTACAACTGTCCTATATATTAACCTATCTCACAAATCGTTGTTCGGTTGCTTAGCTACACGACCATACAACCAAGTACTTTCTCGATTCATCAATTATTCAGTGAAGTTTTTAGCAACATTTTTTCATATAAAAACATTTGATTCTAATTAAGTATGTTCAAGAATAATTCGGTTCTATGTTCAGTTTGGATTTTTTATTATAGTGTTATAATTAGGTGGATTATGTGAAAATTAGTGTTCGGATGTTACGGTAATTTTAAGGTGATGTTTAGGAACGATTTGGGGTTGAATACGGAGCTTGGAAGGCTCCCATGAGTGAAATGCTTCGAGTTGCCTATATTTCCTTTTATCTATGAGTTTTATCAAGTTGTATGGTTAGATTTACAATTTGATAAAACTAATAGAATTGCTTTTTCTAATTGCTTTATCAAATTGTATAGTTAGATTTACAATCTGATCCGCTCAACAAAAAATCTCAAGAATTTTGATAAAATTTCGAAGCATATACATATACACAAAACTTTCTGCTTGCTGTATTTAATAAAAAAAGAAAAAAAAAAAAACTTTCTGCTTGCTATATAGATTTAAGATTTAAGAATCTATATAATACTTCTCTAGTTAGGCAAGACCAAATCAGTCTATCCCTTTTTTGTATATAGGGATAAAATTCAGTTTTATACCAAAAATAAAATAAAATAAAGGTCCACCTTTAGACCTTTTTTTTTTTTTTTGAAGGAACCTTTAGACTATTCTTGAAAGGTTCATATTTGAGATGCCCATAAAATTGTATTAAAAAATAGAAGCATAAATTATCTAATAGAAGTAGAAAACTTGAAAGGCACTGTTGATAAAAAAATGTCAACCTGAAGATAAACTACAAATGAAATATATGAATAAAACTACTAAAATCAGAAAAGAGAAGCATCACAGTGACATCTTTACCATATTCCTATTATGCGTGTTTGTTATTGAGTCTTCACTTTAATGTATATATGCTTTGAACAAACTCACCACAAAACACACATTAAATCATCTCTAGTGAATTGGATCTAAACTAATAAATGAATGAGAAATGCAACAACAATGACAAAATAATAGGAAAAAAGTCCATAATCAATTAGAAAACTAAATAGATACCCGAGTTTTGTGGCACCCTCGTCCACAACCAACTTAACTTTTCCTATGAAGAACCAGAAAACACAATAGACAAAAAATAAAAAGTAAAGGGAAAGATGAACATAACAAACCAATAACCAAGCAGGATAATGAGAAAGAATAAACTGAACAGACAATTATACACAGAAAATACGATATCAGTATCTTGAAAGATAAGTGCTTAAGATGCATTAGAAAGAAAATGACATGAGTAGTTTCATCTTTTACAATTTACAATCATAACAATGTTAATTCCTTAATTGAGAATGGACATAATTTATTATTGTTGCATCCAATTCAACAATCAAGGAATCTCCTAATGAAACAGTAATGTTTTCTAGTGTACAATCATAAAAGTGTATAATCTGACTTAAAAATTAATGATGTACAATAGAGAAAAATATCCGAAATTCTGCAAGTATAATTAGATATTGCACACACCAAGTTTATAGTGGCAATGAAATTCATAGAAGTATATTTGGAGTACTATTAGTTTTACATTTTTCTTACCCAATAACCGTAGCAGAACTTAACTTTATGATTATGAATTAAAATTCCAAAAGTGCATTGTACCAAAAAAAAAAAAAATTCCAAAGTGCAAGGCATTTGTGGTGGTAACTGATGAAAGTCCTTTTCATTACATAAAAAATAGCAAATTGAAAGCGTGAGATGTAGTCGGGCATCAATGCATCCGATAGAATGCACAACTACATCTATCATTTTCTACATGAACAAATTGAAAGTTTAAACCAAATAAGACATTCTTTAAAGGACATCCTTTCCTCTTGCCATACATCATGTGAGGTTTTTTAACAAACTTGAACAATTAATATAAATAGGATCAATGTTAAAATATTTGACAAAAGCCAACATGCATATGAAAGAAATACCTTTATCCATTCCTTTTCCTTTGCTTGGTTCACTCATGTCAAAAAATATAAAAGAAAAGATACTTGAAGGCAAGAACCATAAAAAATAATTAAAATGAAAGAGAAAAGAGAAATAAAAAGAAAGATGTAATGCAATTGTTGTCCACTTTCATAAAGGCACCCGTAGAAACTAAAACTACCTTGCGGTTATTGTTTCTAGAGGGCTAGAATGTAACCAAAATATTAGAAATAATTACTCCTTTTTTTTACGGGAGATAATTACTTATTTGTTGATAACTATGTAAGGATTTGAACTAACAAAAGAGTAACCGTAAAGGTCATTTTAGGAACAAAAATAGGCTACACCAAAAACATGTTTTCCCTTTATTAATAGTTATAGATAACAACATAGATTGGATTTGAAAAATTCATATAAACACTCCATAACCCCCCAAAACCCTCCCGCAATACAATTTTTGAGTTCCCCCAAATGAGGGGGATTTTTTATTATGAGTAAAAAATTAACCTCCAAAGTCCTCTCATTCCAATGTCTTCTATTTCTTCCACTTGCTCCTTCCTTTTTTCCAAAACCCTCCCCTCCCCTCCCAACTCCCAAACAAAGTCTTAATACATCCAAGCAAGAAGAAGACAATTTGATAAAAATGAATATGACAATAATTATAAGACCTCGATGATCATTTCATTAATCATCTAACTCTCATGCACTATTTTTGCTAAATGAGACAAGAGAAAATTGGCTAGAAAAAAGTAGATCGAGGAATATGACTTTTATGTTTTCGAAAGAAAATAAATATTGTGGAAACATTCAATATTGATAAGTTGCATTGAAAATAATGATTAAACCCTCATCTCGGTCTCTTGCATTCAATATTGGTAAGTTGAATGGGAGTATGCGTTTAGACGGCGTTAGAGGATTGTCTCAATGCTCTCCATTTTCTTACCATTTTCCTTACTCTCTTCATCTCTTCACTTCCTTCTATTTCCCTTGACTAAATATTTTCTTCACAAACTTTGTTGAGAAACACCACAATTGGTAACATTTGCTAATTTGTTATGAAGTAAACATTCCCTTATCGACTTAAGATCAAGCACAACAGGTCATTAAATTAAAAAAAAAAATTGTGTAATTTATAACCATAATATTTCTATATTCAATCACCATGTGTCAAACTATAAAGTAGAAGTACATTACACAATAACCATTTTATACAGAAAAAAATAATATAAAATTAACATCATTGTTGGTGTTGTGGATTGTGTAAAAAATACTTATGATTTCTAACAAAAATGAGATTTATTTTACTCACATAGAAATCTTGGTTATGCTAAAACGCCTCTTAAAGTGCAAATATATATGAATGTAAATCTTTTTTTTTTTTTGCTTAAACAAAAAATGTAAATCATACTCTTGAAATGGTGGAGTCAACATCACCGGCACAACCTCACTTAAAACCTCATAAAGTATTTTATTGGGACACTGTCTCTTAATATAAGTAGAATCACATAGATAGATACTAGAATCACCCTTAAAATTACACAACAAAACCTATTAAAGAAAATCATTTTAATAGTAGAAACATTGAGTTCGTATAACTGCATATTCGTAGTGTTTTCTCAATGTCTTTAAGACTTCATATTCACCACAAATAATGTGTAAAAAATCTCAAACATGATTGTCATTATAATAAGTGGCATATAATTCAAAGGGAAAATTGAAAAAAAAAATGATTACATTCTAATTGAAATACCTATTATCTACCTGTTTTGGTGTTTGTGTTTCATTGTTTGATACATTTTGCACAATTGAATGACTATGTCATTAGTGGTAAATTTGATAAACTGCAGTTTTCTTTTTTGGTTAACTGCTACATTACTGCATGGTAAATGTATACAATGCAATTGTTCAAATTTCTGTAAAAGATTGAAACAAAATTGACCACACTAAAAACAGTCCATCGCCACTTGGAATTTAAAGAAGTGTATGGTTTCCCTTTTATTGATGATGATCTTGTACTCCTCTTGGAATTTATGAAACTGAATTTTTTTCAAAACTGAACAAACATTTTTTATGTTGATGGCATACGCATGTTTCTTTCTCTAAAATATAGAACCTCCAATAGTAACAAAGATTTTAAAACTCATTATCCTATGTCTCCAAGTTTTCCCCATTTGCACCAATTTTCTTCTTCTCCCGAATTCTCTGAACATTGAATTAAAAACCCAAACTGGTACTTGGAATTTATTGATCTGTTAGAAAATTGTCACTGATAAATAACACCTAAGAGTAAAAGGTATTTGTTTCTTTACACATAAAAAATAGTACTACGAAAGATAAAATAGGAGGAGAATATAATAGGCTATCACAAACCTGTGTTTTGCCTTCATATAGAAGATATAGAAGAAGATTGAGAATATATTACTACACTCAGAAAATTACTACACTCAATTCGTAAAAAAAAATACATTATTAATGCACTTCATTAATTATCAAACCTCTATCTCCCTCTCTCTCCCTCTAATTATGATGATGATGAATCCTCCCCCTTATTCCTTCATCATTTTCTAAAATCAGATGGTGGGAGGAGTTATTAAGTAAGTAACTGACATCAAAATCGATTTCTTGTTGATGTGTGGTGTGTGTAGTTAATTGTTTGAAAAGGGCATTTTAGGATTTAAAAAAAAAGCTACACCAAAAGAAAAGTATTGCCTTTATTAATAGGTATAGATAAACTAATTTTGAAATGCAATTAATTTATCTTTAAAAATAAAACTATTAAACATTACATATATCAACAATTATATAAATTAGTCTCCATATAAATTCAATAATTTTTAAATTAATTGATGCAGATATTAGGGTTAAGGCATACACTTACATGATCAGACATTTTTCAAACATTTCTTTAGAGACTTCGCAAGTAGCAATGATGCGTATAAAAACAAAAATGTATGTGTCCTTTATCCTTTTATCTGCACTTACATGAAAAAGATAGCTACACACAAACAATATAATTTTTTTGAAGAAACTAAACAAAATATATTATAGAAACAAACGGCCCCTCAAGCATAAGGTATGTCTAAGAAAACTGAGAAGTGTTAGTTACAATAGAGAGAGGCGATAAACAGCCAAAGAACCAGAAACAGACATTACAACACAGTCTGAATACAAAATAAAGGATTATTCCTCCAAAAGGGGTAATCAAAATCGAACAAAATGTAATTCGCTTTCAACCACCAAAACGTTTGAAGTTTAACCCTTTCAAGAAGAGCTTCAAGATGATCAAAGTGATTCTGAAAAATTCTCCTGTTTCTATCTTTCCAAATGATGAATAAAACCGAAATCCAAATAACTGTAAAACCTGTCCTAGAGTTTTTTGAGAAACCTCCAAGAGCACAAAATTGGGTAGCATGAGAGCATAAGTTACCATTCAAAGTTGTAACAATACCAAGCCACTGAGAAATCAAAAGCCAAAGTCGCCCATAATGATCACAATTAAAAAACAGACGATCCCTTTCCTCTTCCTTACCACACAAAGTCGCGCAAGCCATAAGAGTGGGATCAATGACATTTCTTTTACGCAAGTTATCTTTTGTAGCAAGTCTATTCAGAAAGAGATGCCAAACAAATATGTTAACCTTCAGCGGAACCGCTTTCAACCATAAAAATTGATTGAAGTCTTCAACAATGTTAGAATCCCCCTTCATTAAGTACGAATAAGCCGATTGCACCGAATAGCTTTTTGTTGGATGGAGTTTCCACACCCACCTATCTGAGACATCAACCTGCAAAACAAAGTTAGCCAAAAGCCCTACACACTCCCCCATCAAACCTTCCTCCCACGCAAATAATCTCCGCCTCCACCTCCACGCACCCCCTTCAGCCCCCCATCCTAACATAAACATCTCCCTCACCGTAGATAATTTATAATTTGACAACTCAAATAGCCTAGAAAAAGATACAGCTAACGGAACATTATCCAGCCACGGATCCTCCCAAAACAGAGTATGACACCCATCACCCACCTTCCGCACAATATTGTCCAACAACCACCTAGAGTCCAACAACCCCACACCAGATCGAATTTGGTTTATGTGACGCCACCAAAGCGATCCCACCCCCTCACAAAACCGCACCCTCCCTCCAACCTCACCATACTTCGCACGTAACACCACATTCCACAAACTCTCCCTATCCTCCATCACCCTCCACACCCATTTATCCAATAAAGAAATATTAAATTCCCTCAACCGTTTCACCCCCAAACAATATAATAGAGTAAAATGTTAATGAAAGATGAAAAAAGCAGGGGTCATAAGAATTTGACCAATCTATATTATCTATATCATAGAGTAAATATTTTGCACCTGGTTTAATATAGTATTAAAATAAGAATAATATATTTATAAGTTAGATAGTGTATCTTAGATTAGTTAGAATGGGGAATTTTGGTGAGGTCATATATCCTCACAAAACCGCACCCTCTCTCCAACCTCACCATACTTCGCACGTAACACCACATTCCACAAACTCTCCCTATCCTCCATCACCCTTCACACCCATTTATCCAATAAAGAAATATTAAATTCCCTCAACCGTTTCACCCCCAAACAATATAATAGAGTAAAATGTTAATGAAAGATGAAAAAAGCAGGGATCATAAGAATTTGACCAATCTATATTATCTATATCATAGAGTAAATATTTTGCACCTGGTTTAATATAGTATTAAAATAAGAATAATATATTTATAAGTTAGATAGTGTATCTTAGATTAGTTAGAATGGGGAATTTTGGTGAGGTCATATATCATCCAATTGCATCTTAAAATGCATGTATATAGAGATTGAGAAGATAGAATGTAGCAAGTAGATGGAAGGAAAAAAACAGGATGTTGTTTAGTCCAAGTGGACAGTGGTATGAGCAAATAATGCTTGAACCATTTTCTGGTATGAGCAAAGGAGAAAACGGATACCAAGAAAGACACTAATATGAGCTTGATGAAGAATTGGTTTAAGACAGAAAAGTTGTGTTGTTTAGTCCGAGTAATATATAATCTATCTACTTACTATATGTAAAATATAAATCCCTATGGTTTTACCATTGTGCCTTTAAGAAGGGTATTTTTGTAATTTTCTATTGATGATGTGTGGTTGTGCCATCTCATCATTTTTAGGGTGCATTTCCCATTTTGCTCCTCGCCATTTTTTTTTAATTATTTTATAATTTTTATATTTTTAATAACTTTTAACTATTTTCCAATTTTTATTTTTTTTAACTATTTTTCAATTTTTTCACCCAAATTCAGTTGCTTCTACATTATTGTTGTGGGAGATTAAGGTATCGTTTGACCCGGCTTTTTTTTCAACTTCTCTACATTTTTAAGGAGAAGTTAGGTCAAACACACTATCAATTATTTTAATTTCAATATTGTTTAATCATCACAACCTCACAAATATTTTTATTCACACTGTCATTTAATGATACCAAATACTTTTATTTCCTTTCTACAACCTCGCAAATATTTACGCACACATTAACGTTTAAAGTAATATTTTATGTCCGTCTGTCTGTGTTTTTGTTACGCTGATGCATATAATTTTTTTTAGTGTTGCTTGGTCGAGTGCTGCCTCACCGATTTTTTTAACTATTTTCCAATTTTTATATTTTAAAAAACTTTTAACTATTTTCCAATTTTTTTATTTTTAACTATTTTCTAATTTTTTTTCTCCCAAATTCAGTTGCTTCTACACTGCCGTTGTGGGAGATTAAGATACCGTTTGACCCTTTTTTTTTTTTCCTTCAATTTTTCTACATTTTTAAGGAGAAGTTAGGCCAAGTACAATATCAATTAAGTATTTCCAAAAAAAGGTGTTTTTTTTTAATGCATAAAATTGAATGAAATGAGCTTTGGCCAAAAGTTGTTGAATGCTACTTCAAAAAACTATTTCTCGACAATTTATTTCACAAGCATCTCTCTTCAAATAACGAGTGATGGAAGAAGGTGGTAAGCTCATATTTGATCTCGAAAAGTCATAGAAGAAATTGCAAATTCGAGTTGTTCCAAAGTAGATCTTTGTTGTTGAACTATTTGAACTTCTACTATTTTGACGTATCGCTTTGGATTGTAGTCGTAAACTATCTTGACTTTGGGATGTCATTTGTTCTTTTCATTTTGTCTAATGTAAATATTGACAAAAATCCATTTTTGGTTAGTCAATGAAACTTGCAATCTCTTTTATAAACCTACCTATTATGTAACGTTAATCTGCACATTGATTTCAATTAGTATCATGTTAATTGTAATGTTGTTTTCCTAATCTATTGAGCAAAATAAAACATGCTATTTTCCTATAGTAAGTATTTATAATGCTTTGGTAATTGTTTTAGAAATGTACATATATATAACTTCTAATTAACATTGCAATTTGTTTTGTACCTAACACTTCTCAAATGAGATATCAATGACATTTCTAAAAGGAACACGGAAAACAATCACACTCATCGACAAACAAGCTCAAAAAAGGTATAAGTGTCGCTTGATAACGGCAAAGAGAGCAAGTCACAAAAAATACTTAGGCGGCCAATGGTTCAAATTTTGTCGAGAACATGTGTTAGAGGTAGGTGATAAGTTAATTTTTGATGTAGAGAAGCCATTTAAAAATATGCACGTTCAAGTCGTTTCCAAATAAAGATTTGGTGTTCATGATCCGCACTTTCAACAGATCACCTTAACTCTAATCCTAGACTAGATTATATTCACTCACATATGTTACTTCTTTGTTTTACTTCATTTGATGTGAATATGGGTATCAATCATTTTTTGGTAACTCTATAACAACAACACTCTTTTTTATAATTTTGGATAATATGTAAATTCACACATCATTGGTTCCAATCGTTTTCATCCTAAATATTATGTCAATTCATAATCTCATAAACTGATTATATGCTCTCTTAATCAACTCATACATATTTTATGATGAATCACAATGTTCCGTCGTTTTAACATCCCTTCTTTCGATTTTTTTTTTTTTTTTTTATAGAATACGTTATTGAACCCGTACGAAGCACGGGTTTGTAACTAGTTTGTTGATGGAAATGAAAGAATTGGCAATGGAAGGAGTCACAAATCATAATTTGTTGTTACATATATGTCAATTAGCAGTTACATATACGTTGTTTTCAAGGATTTTAGCAGTTACATGTATACAAATATTTATGTCACACTAAATACTTAAACTCTTTCATTTATGAAAACCAAATGATATGTTTAGAGAAAACCAAAATTAGCACACAAAACCCTTCATAGTTGAGACTTTATAAATCCTGAACTTTTGGCAGTTACGTATAATTCATGGAGTTGGATAATATAAAAAAATTCTTATAGTTGTGACAATTAAATTAACCATTTTATTTTATAATTAAAAAGAGTTATGAAAGAGTGATTAAAAGAATAAGAAAGAAAGTCACATGTCATTAGTATTAGTAATTAGCATGAAAGATTAATTAGAAAGGGAGAGTGATAATCAGATTCAAATATAACATAATTTTTTTGGCACAATAGGTAAAAAAAAATCAAATGGATATATGTCAAAAAACTATAGAGGAAGGTTAAAAAAAAAAAAAGAATCGCAAATCGTTTTGTCTCTTCTAACCGTCCTTTTCTTTTGTTCCTTAATCTCAAAACCTAATCGTTCCTACCTATCGTTTTTTCAACCTTAACTAGACCTTTGACCCGTGCTCACACACGGGTCATACAAAAGAACAAATATAGCGTAAATATGAAAGTAAATATTTTACTTGAATCGAAATAATAGTATAATTCAATTCATAAGATAAATTGCCACAAACGTTTTTACTGTACCATATTAAACAATTTCCATGATATCGACCCTATAACATAACATATAAATTTAATGGCATAGTTTATTGAAGAAAAGAATATCCAACATCTGTCGACATAAAAATAGTACTGATATGCAATAACAACAATACTACAAAACAAAGTGATACACATTACGGAAAACTTCTCTATAGACCACATTTGATGTCACAAAAAATTAGGAACATAAGCGTTAGAATGTGTAGGGGAATTAGTTTAATATTATTCTCCAAAAAAAACATCAGAAGGAAACGCATGTCTTATTTAAGTTCTGTTTAATCCTTTCAAAAAAAAAAATGACATTTTCATAAGTAGGAGAGATTAGGACTAATCTTATAATTCTGTTTTTAAGTTCTAAAATAGGTGCTTGAATATTCAAAATGAAAAAGAATAAGGGCCATATGTTTCATCAAAATCAAATATTAAAAACTAACGATCTGTTTAGTGCTTTTCAATAAAAATAACACATTTTTTTAGGTAGGAAAAGATTGCATCAGAAGGTGATGTGATCCTAAAATTCTCTCTCTTGACAAGAATAATAAAGTCATTGTGAAATAAAAGAACCAAATCAATTTTGGGTTCAAAATTTTATTTTCGTAGGTCATGATATGTCTGTCTTGTTTTGGCTATATATGGAGCTCTGATACCACTTGATGAATGACAAAAATCGTATTGGGATAAAAAGTAAAATAAAAAGATGGATTTGGGGAAAGAAATGGTGATAGAATGCGTCACATTCACTTCCAATCCAAGAAGGAATGCTAAGCCTTGAGGAATCGCCACAATGGTAAGGAAGCCATTGATAAGATTCGATAAACTTGGTTCAATCCAGAACCAAAAAGAAGCAAAGCTTCACAACACACAAAGTGTATTTTTTTTTTATCAAAATTCTACTTATAGCTCAAACGTAGGAAAATAATCGGTGTTTTGCTTTTCATAAAAAGAGGACATCTTGATAAGTATTGCTTCACAAAAAATTAGGAATATAAGCGTTAGAATGTGTAGGGAAATTAGTTTAATATTATTCTCCAAAAAAACATAAGAAGGAAACGCAGGTCTTATTTAAGTTATGTTTAGTCCTTTCCAAAAAAAAGAAGTCATTTTCATAAGTAGAAAAAAATAGGAGAGATGAGGACTAGTCCTATAAGAATAGGAGGATTTGTTTAGTAAAATTAAGGAGAAAAATTAGGGGCGATTTGTTTATTTCGATTTCCATAACAATTAACATTTTGATTAAATTAAATAGGGTTAATATAGTAAAATTAAGTAAAGAAGTTAGGTTAAATCTATGGCAAAATTTTGCGTTCGGGTTAACTTTAAGGAATAAGAGATAAAGTGTTGAAATAAAGATTATCTGAAAGATATTTGTTTTGTTCAAAAGAATAGGAGCGATTTAGGTGTGATCTGTTGCTTTTATTTTGACTAGCGGAAAGACGGGCACTATCGTGCCCGTCTGTCTGCTCTTTCTACGACGCTAACGCATGTGATTATTTTATTATGTTTGTTTGTATAATTTTGATTAAATTTTAAAATATTAATGGAAATTATTGATAGATTGATTTATAAACAAAATAATGATTTATTTAACAAAATAAATCACGGTTCTCTTTATTTAACAAAATAAATCTTAGGTCATCATCGGCACCGACGTTAACAAAATAATAATTTATTTAATAATGAAAAAAAAACCACGGTTCTCTTTATATAAAAAAAGCAACGATATCATAGTTTGTATAAGCAATTATAAACCAGCAAACTCAAATAATCATTGAAATTAATCCTAAACAATCATAATCACTTATAAACCAGCAAAGTCAAATAATCCATAAAATTAATCGACTTTGATTAGTTGTAATATGAAAGAAAAAGAAAAAAACATAGGTTAATTCTGAATTATGATGATGAGGGCTGAGAGAGGTTGAGAAAAATTAAACAATACGTGAACAAACTATGAACTGTGAGAACGCTACTTATCAATATTTATATTTAATATAGTGCTAACAAATCTTTTTCTAAAATACTTTGAGTCCTAATATTTTTTTAGATGATTAAAGTCCAATTTTTAACAATATTTTTTGTTCACGTTTGTTACTAATATTTTTTTAGAGGATTTAAAATCTAATATTTGACATTATTTTTTGCTGACGTTTGTTACTAATCTTTTTTTTAGAGGATTTAAAGTCCAATCTTTAACATTATTTTTTGCTCACGTTTGTTACTAATATTATTTTTAGAAGATTTAAAGTCCAATCTTTACCACTATTTTTTGCTCACGTTTGTTACAATTGATCAAAGGCTAAGAAAGAGTAACTTGGAAATACTGTTTTTTGTGTAAGGGATATGAAAATACTTGGCAATCGTTGTGGGTTGTATTGAGGGAAACAACACAGATGTACAACATAAAACCGGCTGATAAAAAAGTAACATGAGTTTTTGTTTTGTGCTAGTTTTTAGTGAGTTTGATATGTGGTAATCCACATGTTATTTTATAATTGGCTAACAGTAAGAACAGTTCATAAGGAATAGTGTGTAAGTTATCCCTTTAAATTAAATTTATTCTTATTTATTTGTTACATGTGTTCTTTGTATTTAAAATTAAGGGTATTTTTGGAAAGAAAAGTCCAACCCAAAAGTGTGCTGAAAGGGGTAGTTTTCTTTATATATAGTATAGATATAATATAGATTTACTTGTTACATATGTTATTTGTATTTAAAATTAAAATTTAAAATTAATTAAGGGTATTTTTGAAAAGAAAAGTCCAACCCAAAAGTGTGCTGAAAGGGGTAGTTTTCTTTATATATAATATATATTTATTTGTTACATGTGTTATTTGTATTTAAAATTAAAATTTAAAATTAAGGGTATTTTTGGAAAGAAAAGTCCAATCCAAAAGTGTGTTGAAAGGGGTAGTTTTCTTTATATATAGTATAGATTAAATTAAATAGGGTTAATCAAATATAGGGGTAATACAGTAAAATTAAGCATTAGGGTTAGGTTAAATCTAGGGCAACAATTACCGTTCGGGTTAACTTTAAGGACATGGTTAATTAAATATAGGGGTAATACAATAAAATTAAGCATTAGGGTTAGATTAAATCTAAAACAACAATTAACGTTCGGATTAATTTTAAGGAATATAAGAGATCTTCATACCTACCTTATCATCCTTCCTTAAACAGTGTTAATCTTAACTTTTTGACATAACCATTATACGAACACGAATACCATTTTAACACCATTATACCATCTTAACACCATAGTGATGGTGAAAAAAATCAAATGGATAGACAAAACCATTATTCCAACACTAATACCATCATAACACGACAATGGTTCATTTTCAATGTCCTATGACTGAATATATATGACTTCTTGTTTTTACAAACACTATTTTTAAATCATAATGTGTTTAAATCAGATAAAATGTGTTCAAATCATAATTTAAAAATTAATCACATATAACCCTAAACAACCTTATCTTATCGTTCAAAATCTTTTTTCACCACTGTACCAACACTAAGACCATCTTTAACACCACAATGGTTCAATCTCAACTTTCTATGAATACTATTTTTAAAAACCCTATTCTGCAACTTATGAACCGTAAAATATTTTATTTACCAAAATATTTTATTTAGTATCTTTTCCAGATAATACAAAGAGATGTTTTTATGTCATTAATTATTTAGATTACTTCATTAAAATGTATACAATTTATCACTATTTTAATTATCCACTTATTAGAATAATTTAGTAAATCATACTAAATTTTAATATTTTTGCTATTGTGTCATACTATAATTTTTTGGGTACATATCATTCTATAAAAAATAAAATAAAATTGTGTTCACCCGCTATTTTTCAAGGGAAGGGAACCTAATATTCTACAGTTATGCAAGAAGGTAAAATTTGTACAATAGTTGTTTCATCCATAAATTAAAATTGAGTACTCCGAAATGTTTCATCCTTTGTTGGATCCAATCACTTGGTTATACTAATTTTTTATTTATAGAGGACATTCACCTTTTAATTTGACTCTTCTTATTCTCATGTCTCAATTGCTATATTAATCTTTATAGAGTATCATTTTTGTATCACTTTATCTCTTACTCAACTACATCTTTTGTTTCGATTTGAGTTCTTTTATAATATTTTTGCTGATTTAAAAACAACATGTGATTCTTCTTGTAGTAGTTGCAATATATATAGAGAAAGAAATCCACGTGCAAAAATTTATGTTAGATTAATATAAATTGTCATCACTATTATTCGGGTATATTTTGTGTTTAGATTTGAGTTCTTTTGAGTTTTGATACATCTTTGGCATATTACAAAAAAAGAAAAAAAATCGACAATATGTGAGTCCTCTCGTAGAAGCCACCATATATAAATAAATAAATATAAATAAATAAATATGCATGTAACGATTTATGTTATACTAATATAAATTGCCATCACTCAATTCAGTTCAAAATATGTAGAAAATTACATTACATGACAACTCCACATGCATTAATTTATGTCAAGACTACTTTAGAATAGAATAGCTTTACATGCTCTAAGAAAATTAATGGTTATTTCACCAATTAGATAAAGCTACCATGAGTCTTTACCCCTTTCCTAATAACCAGAACCAAACAATACTTTTTTTTAAAATACCTTTAGTTTGATCTACCAATTTTGCCACATTAGCCACCTCCAAGTGAAAGTTAACATTATAATATTCCAAATGCACCATATATTTTTAATGGTGACTTTGACGCAACAAACCTCCAAAAAGCTTAGAATTATCTCTAATTGTTATGTATAAAATCTGAACAAAAAAATTAAAGAAATAACAAATTACAACATCAATCTAATCAAGATAATAGTATAATGCACTCTCTATATGATCTTCCACACTATATAAGATAATAGTATAATGCACTCTCTATATGATCTTCCACACTATATATGCTGCATATATCAACCATTCTCAAAAAATATATCAACCTAGCTTATAAACCACAAACACAAACCTAATATAAACACATAAATAAAACAAAACGAAGGAAGAAGGAGAACCATCTCACATTAGTAAGAAAAGAGAAAATAATCATCATATGATAAGACAAAAGGAAGAAGAAGGAGAACCAATCTCAGATTAGCAAGAAAAGTGAAAATCATCAAATGGCAATCATGCATATATATTAAGGGGCAAGATTTTTTTTTTGTTTGATTACATTAAGTGGCAAGAATTTTATTAGGAAATAAAATAAAGGGTTAATAGTGTTTTTCACCCCTATAATATATGTCATTTTTGATTTGATTTGTACCATCGTAAATTTTTTATTTTCCGAAAAACACCCTTATAGGCCATTCAAAAACCAAAATTTCTTGAAAAAAAATTCTGAAAATGGCCATTTGGCTGCTTCTCAAGCCATTCCATCTGAGATATTTGCTGCTGATATCTTCACCAAACCATTTGACTTGACTCCACCCAATACCAACAACCTTGAAGCTCAATCATCCACCAATGGAGCCACAAGATCCACCATTGCTCAGCACAACACCAACCAAGAGATCAAAGCTGAGTTTGCTGCCCCACCTGCTGTCACTACTTCTCCGGTGAAGCCGAAGGCGCCACCGGTTAATAAATCTGCCTCAACTTGATCTACCATGTGTCTGTCCCTTTGCTTCTGCTTTTTTGTGTTATCATGTGCGTCTGTCATTTTCTGTTTTTTCCCTTCTTCTTTTCCTTTGAATATTACTTTCTCTCTTTGTTTGAGATGAATTATGTATAAGATATATTACAGCAGAGAAGCTGAACACCCTACTTTACTATTAAGAACAATGTGGTTTTGTAACAAACTCAACTCTTAGCCTAAAATAATAATACAAAAATGATTTTTGAACATTTCTAACTCTTTACCGGTTTTTAAACTTAGTGGTTGTGTGACACAATATCACAAAACCGGTTCATAATATGAAAATTGCCCTACACATTAAATTGGCCTACTATGAAACTCTTCAATAACAGTCATAAAATATTTTAATTTTTTTTTTTGTTTATCTCTTTCTCTTATGACATTATCAATCTAAGGTCGTTGGTCTTTGAATATCAACTAAACATTTTTCAAAACAGCATGAATTTTAAACATCACGCGCATAAGCTCATCATTCATTTACGTACAAAAGAGTAATAACTACTCTACATGTGTGTAGGGAATGCAGAATGTATATGGATAATAATACAATAAATTATTTATTACTCCTACATGCACATTAATTTTATTTTATTTATCTTGTATTGTGTGGATAATGTTGAAGTTAATGCTTTGGAGATCTTGTGGTTTGTCGTGAGAATATATACGCAAAATGACAAAAACAAGTGTACTCAAATCAGTGTCTGCAGGTGCAGCACGTGTCTATCTCATTTTTTATTTTTGGCAATTGTCATGAAACCATAAATGAAAATGAAAATGAAAATTAATATCAGACCCTATTTACTGCATCGTACATCAATTATGGACACTGTTTTTTTGTCGTTTTGTAACATGCTCCAAAGACTCAGGATTACCCTGCTCTTGTTTGGTTTGTTTTCAGTATAGAAGAGAATGAATGAGACTTGTTTGAAAATATAATAAATTACTACGAATATTCACTATCTTATTAAATTATTGTCAGTTTTGTTCAGAAATTTAATAATTAATATGCATATGACTAACTTTTATATATTTTGATCCAAATCTTGCAAAATCTTATTTGAGACAATACGATTATTACTAAATACAATGGCTCTCCAGTTTTACATATATATGCCCTAACTCTAAATCAGACATTAAACATTCATATATTTCATTTTAATAAGCAAAACTTTCATTGAAAGTGAGCAAACTAGCACAACTATATGTGCAAAGTGGTGAGTTTTAGCATGGGGCAATTGTGAAATTGCCCCATCTTAGATCAATTTTGTTTTATTTGTTGTTACATGTACACCCTGCATTTTATATTCCAATTTATAGTTCTACTCAATTATAATTTGACTCAAATTAATTTACTTGTAAATACATTATTTTTTAATCTTCTGTTTAAAAATCTAATAGGTCCAGCTCATTCTCAATAATTTTTTTAATACGAAAACATTTTTTTTTTAATTTGAAAACATAGTCATGTTTAAATCTGGGCGAAAAAAAATATGGCGTAAATATATATTTACTACATTATTGATAAAGAAATAAATTTAGTTTGTATCTAACTTTGTAATATTAATCCCATCCACAAAACTTTTTAATATTAATTAGGGTTAAATATATTTTTGGTGCTTATAGATATAACTAAATTTGTTTTTAGTTCTTATAAAAAATGACATATTTTTGTCCCTTCAAAATATTTTAGTCCCCATTAAATTAAAATTAAAACTTATATATTATAAATGAATATGGCTATAAATTGGAATATAAAAATGCAAGATGTACAATTAATTAATAGCAAATAAAACAAAATTGATCTAAGATGGGGCAATTTGACAATTGCCCCATGCTAAAACTCGCCGTGCAAAGTAGCTAAAAACCAACATATATATACAATTTAAGGGTTTTCCTTCAATGATTCCTCCACCAAATAGTTGCTGCCACACAACTACATTACGCATGAAAAATAACTATCAGGTGGCAACTTCAATAGAAGCATTGCACCCTTATAGCAGTAACATCAATGACCCCCTAGACATTAAACATATATGTAAATTTCGACATTTGAAAATTTATTAACATGTGGTTCTTCTCTCTCAAAACTTTTTAAAAATTAAATGAGGCCCTTGTGTGGCCACGCCCACGTATTCTATCTATGTTCCAAAATTTTCCGTCTCATCCAAATTCCCTTCTTCACACATGGCGTCTAGTCGTGTACTTAAGTTTTTAATTGCTTAGCGTCTACATCAACATTGATTCGGTTAAACTTAGTCTGTGGGGCCAAAATTGCAAAAGGGACAATACTTAGAAGTTGTATTATATTTTATTTTGTTAAGAGGCCATAATTGCAACTTCCTAATACTTAAGGGGCCAAAACTGCTATTAAGCAGTTTTTATGTTTCTAATACTACAATTTTTTCTTATAACTTGTGTTAAATAAATATTTATTTTCTATATTTCCAATTTGATATCATTATTTAGATATTTATTTAGGTATTTTAAGAAATAATATAATGACATATCTAAATGATGTTTGTGTAATTTTTTTATCTTGCTAGTACACTAATAGAAAAATCAAATTTGGAGAGGTGGGCATATATACATATAGCTTTTTTTTAATGGGATTGAGTACTAGGGATGGTAAAATGGGTCTTAGACAGGGTGATCCTCTTTCTCCCTATTTGTTTATTTTATGTGCAGAAAGTCTCTCAGCTCTCACTCGTAAAGCTGAAAGGACAGGGGATATTCATGGCATTTCTATATGTACTAATGCTCATATTATTTTTCATTTGTTATTTGCAGACGACTGTTTTTTGTTTTTTAGGGCGGAAGA
Source organism: Medicago truncatula (assembly GCF_003473485.1). Classification (NCBI taxonomy): domain Eukaryota; kingdom Viridiplantae; phylum Streptophyta; class Magnoliopsida; order Fabales; family Fabaceae; genus Medicago; species Medicago truncatula. Next base: position 40,128,394 of record NC_053046.1, read on the forward strand.
AAGAGAAACTTTAGTAATGAAAAATATTGTCGAGACTTAAGAAAAAACTTATGGCAAAGCAATTAGCCTCCCCAAATCTGAAGTTTATTATAGTTGGAGTGTGCCCGATCCTACTCAAGACTCTATCACATCCATTCTTGGTGTACGTGTTGTTATGGGTACCAGTAAGTACTTGAGGCAGCCATCCATGATTGGTAGAAGCAAAGAAGCGACTTTTGGCTTCATCAAAGACAGCATTTGGCACAAAATAATTCTTGGAGCAGCAAGTGCCTCTCTAAAGCCGGAAGAGAAGTGTTGATTAAATCGGTACTTCAATCTATTCTTTCTTACATTATAAGTGTTTATCTTTTACCAAATAAGTTAGTGGATGCCATAGAAAAAAATAATTAATGCTTTATGGTGGGGACATGGTGGCTCTACTAGAAAAGGTTTGCATTGGCTATCTTAGGAACGTTTATCTGTTCATAAGAATTATGGTGGTATGGGATTCAAGGACCTCACATCTTTTAATGTGGCGATGCTTGGTAAACAGGGATGGAAATTTCAAGTTGATAATACTAGTCTTTTGTCTCGTTTATTTAAGGCACAATATTTTCCTCCGTGTGATTTTTTGAGTTCTAGGCTTGGAGCTAATCCCAATTATGTTTGGCGGAGTATTTTCAGTGCTAAAATGGTGATTAAACAAGGTGCTAGATGGAGAATTGGTTCTGGTGCTAGTATTCCTTTGTTCGGTGCTCCATGGCTTAAAGACGATTATTCCCTCTCAACTTAAAGTCCTCTTTATGCGGCCCTTGCTCATGTCAAAGTTCAAGATATCATGAACCATCAACAAAGTTTCTATGTAGTTTTTATTTTTTTAGGGGATTTTCTTTTTTCTTTTAAGTTTTACTTTTTCCTCTCATTATTTCTCTATTCGAAGTATGTCATAAACTTATTCTTGATAAGATAAAAGCTAGAAAATGATATATATCAATCGACTAAACTCGTAAAAGACATACCAAAAAAGCGCTAATGACATATAAAATAAAAAAAGGTGTGTCGGGTATTAGACTCCGTAATTATTTTATGAAAATAATTTCTCTTTTATATTTTAAAATTTGTGTTGGTAAGCTTATCTTCTCGTCATCGTAAAAATTCATTTTAAGGCTATGTTTAAAATGTTATGTTTGAATTGATGGAACAAAGCGGAATGAAACATGATGGAATGGAGCGAAATGGAACAAAAACTTCATTTCATTGTTTAGGTATTTGATGATGGAACAGAACAAACTTTTTATTCTATTGATTGGAAAGTGGAAGGAATGAAATGTATTATGACATTTTATTTCAATATTACCCTTATATAACTATTAGGTAGATTTTTTTTAAGGAACTATAGAATTAAAATAGTTAAATCTTAAAGTTGTCGTTTTCTCTTTGATTTTTACACTTTCTGATTTTTGAATTTAGTTAGTTAAGTACGTATGAAGTTTTTCTATTATTTTTATCTGAATGTAAACTAACATATCGAAAATTCATGGTTTGGCGAAAGAAGTGATGCACTAGTTTTTAATAAAGCTATAAAAATGGGTTTGGCTGATAAAAAATTAACACATGAATATGTGTTTTTTTTTTAAGAACATGAATATGTGTTTTTAATAATGACATAAGAAACAATAACAAATGAAAAATGTAAATTAACATATGATGGGTTGTTAATGAGATGACGTGATGCAACGAGTTTTATGAACAGAACCGAAAGCAGCAAGAATACAAGCAATTCAGAAATTGAGAAGAAAAAAAAAAACGAGAAAAAAAGGGATGGAGAATTGTTTCACTGGTGAAACAAAAATAGGGATAAAAGAGTAATTATTCAATTAAAATGTTACTTTCCATTACATCCGCCCCAAATTGGGGGATAAAAAATAGAAGGAAATTGTGGTATGATATGGAATAGATTCCATCTTATTCCATGATATTCCATTCATTTTAAACAAATCCAAGCAATGAAGCATGACTCTATACCATTCCATTTCATTCCAATCCATCATATTCCATTCATCCAAACATAACCTTTAAAGTAAATAAATACATACAAATGATGTTTTGTAAATTGAATGAGTATAAAAAAATTTACTTTGAAAGTGCATCAATATCAATATTCATTATTTGTCAAAAGATCTCTAAAAAAGATTATTTGTCAAAAGAAAAAAAAAACTTCCTCTATTTATTAGTAAAAGAATCTATTAAAATTTCCCTTTTTCCATTTTTACATAATCTCCTTAACTGCAATGTCTAATTTTTTAAGCAATCTCTAATAAATATTGTCAATCAAGGAACATAGACTAATTTTCTTTTTAAAAAAGTGAACTTATAAAACAATATCATAATTTTTTTTTGAAGGAAACAAATTAAAAATTATTATCATAATTTTTTTAATTCATGTAATCTAGTCAACAAATTTGATATATATATATATATATATATATATATATATATATATATATATATATATATTTTTTGAAAATATTATTTTTGTAGAAAAAAACAGTGACTTAAGTAAGTGTCCTTTACACAAAAATAAAAATAACAACTTTAAATTTGGTACACTCAATTAACACTTTGTATATCACTTTTATCACACCATTCTTTCTGATACTTTCTCGCGACGTCGTCAAGGTGTTTTATCGTTCACCTAACATTTTCCTAAAATAATAAAATAAAGGTTTTACCATCCCCTATAAAACCCCTTTATATTCTCTTCACAATTTGCATTCTCTCTATCCACAAAACAAACAAGTAGAAAACCAAGCCATGTCTCGTCGTCATAGACGCACACCTTCTCAAGCCATTCCATCTGAGATATTTGCTGCTGATATCTTCACCAAACCATTTGACTTGACTCCACCCAATACCAACAACCTTGAAGCTCAATCATCCACCAATGGAGCCACAAGATCCACCATTGCTCAGCACAACACCAACCAAGAGATCAAAGCTGAGTTTGCTGCCCCACCTGCTGTCACTACTTCTCCGGTGAAGCCGAAGGCGCCACCGGTTAATAAATCTGCCTCAACTTGATCTACCATGTGTCTGTCCCTTTGCTTCTGCTGTTTTTTGTTATCATGTGTCTGTCATTTTCTGTGTTTTTTTTTCCTTTGAATAATACTTTCTCTCTTTGTTTGAGATGAATTATGTATAAGATATATTACAGCAGAGAAGCTGAAGGACCTTGTAACATGGTTAATGGTTATCATCAAAATCTATCATTAAGACTTAAAATAATACTTTTTGTTTTAACTTTCAATGTCTCTAACACCATCTCTCAAAAAAAAAAAAATGTCTCGTACAAATTTCACGCAATTTCACGTTGTAAATGATCTACATTGTTAATTTTAGATCGAATGACTCATATTACACCAGAATAAAATAAGATGTAGGAGTAAATGATCTAGGACGTTCATTGAGATCGGATAGCTGAGATGCAAATCTACTTGACACATTAAATGCACCAAATCTATCTACTAATTCCCAATTTCTCAAGAGATTTTTATTGTGATTATGTGTATGAAAAAAAATACATTACAGTAATAATTGAGGTCTCAACAAAATCAAAAATTTCCTCAAAATCAAAGTAAAAAAAAAAAAAAAAAAAGTGATTTAAGCTATGGGTTGGATGTACTCTCAATTCACATTGAAATGGACCCAGAGATCGAAATTAACACTTGAGGTTTTTACAACATTACGATGGGAGGGGTCTGGTTGCGCAGTGGTGGTGATCCATCGATCATAAAAACACAAATTTTTTTCTCTCCAATCAAATGTTCGTTATTAAATACAGGGTTAAATATGTTCCTAATCTCTACAAAATCACAAGTTTTCAAATTTAGTCTATATAAAATTTTAATGATAATTTTAGTCCTTCATAATTTAGTAGTTTATAAGATTAGTTCATATTTTAAAAACTTTTTACAAAAAATGGACACTTTTAGTCCACCCAAATAGTCCCTATAAAATTCAAATAGGGACCAAAAGTGAATAATGTTTTGTATAGACTAAACTTGAAAACTTGTAATTTTGTAGAAACTAAAAACATATTTAACCCTTAAATATTTTTCATGGATAAGAGGATTATACATCTATCATTTTTCGTAAGAAGGGATTATATATATATATATATCATTAGATTTTTTTTCTTCATAGACTGTAGTGAAAGTGACTCAAAATTGAAGTTTGGGAGTCTGTTAAAATCGTAACACGATCTGGCAAAATCGTAGTATGATTTTGCGCTGAAGGATAAAATTATAACGTATTTTTATTCGTGAGATTTGTTCCAATTTTTTATTGATTCTTTTACTATAAATATAGATCTTACATCAGATGAAACCCAGAGAGAGAGAGAGAGACTATACATGTGTGGTGCATACCAAAGAGAGTTTTGTATGTAGTACGAAAGATATATCGTTGCGTAGTTCCTTCCTTGTTCTAGGTGGGGTTCTTCAAGTGGAGTAACCACCACTATTAATTATTTTATAATTTTTTATATATATCTTTTGAGAAATGCTTATAAATGAAGACGACCCTAATCCGAAGAGTTGGTTTTCTCTTTTACATTGTTGTAATTTGATTGGAATACCTTGGACTCCTTTTTTTTTTTTTTTTTAAATATATATTTAAGGTTTGTTTGATGGCTAAAATAAAAGGACATGATAACCAACCAAATACATACATACACATATATTTCAGACTAGCCTAAAGCCCAATCTGACTCCGCTCGGGTCCGACCCTAGTCTTTTAAACATGAGACACCATGCGACAAACACATCATAAAGCTCACCAGATCACAGTACAAGCTGAGGGTAGCACATGAGGTCCGGGAGTTACCCACGCCCCACGCAGGTCGAGGATAACTCGTCCTAGGCCGAGAGTTGCCCACTTTCGTACATGAAGGTATGACCGTCGGGATAAGGTTTGCCAACCAAACTCTACCTATCCACTATTTATACCCATACATTAGCCTTGGGGTCAGACATGACATTTCTTATCCTAAATTGTGATTGCACCTCTTGAGACTTGGGCGTCGGAGCACCTGCAGGTACACAAACCCCCTTCATCTCACCAGGGGCTGGCGAACAACCCCAACAAAGTCATCACCTCACCTCAATAGAATCTAGTAGACGACGAATAGACTGGTGGCTCAGCCCTAACAAAGAGCGGACCTAAGCAGCATAACCATTCCTTTCGATAGTTAAAAAATTTATCCTACATACGAGCCGAGTTAAACATCGGCAAAATGAGATAACAAGTAATTTATTCATTTACCCTTGTAAAAAAGTTGCAATTTGAAATATAATAAAATTTTAATTGAAATCACTAAACAAAAATTATAATTTGATGTTAAATTAAAAATATTAATAATTAACTTAAAAAATTATGATAGAAAATAAAATATATTTATAAAATGACATGAATAGATTCCCAAATTAATGACAAGGGTGTGTCGTGTCCGACGATGTGTCAGCTGGGATGTGGTTTGATGTCCAACATGCAGCTATGCAAACGGATTCTACTGTTGAGGCCATTTTCTATTTGCTTCGTAACTTGTCCGTGAAACTTAATCAACATTTTGCTGCATTATGTTGAAGTTTGTGGAAGCGCAGAAACCTTAAAATTTGGGAGGATGTTACTGAGGTTAGTGTTGTAGTTGTTGACAGAGCTCGAGTGTTGATTAACGAATGGCAGGAAGCTAATGCACCGCAACCGAACGTGCATTCTACTACAGTTCACCAGCGCATGTCACAGCAAGTTGCTGGCCAGCAGCTGCCTTCTGTCATGGTTCAGCAGACCATATTGCAGCAACAGAATGCCCATATAAGCACTGCTGTTCAGCAGTGGAAACCGCCAAGTCTCGGGAGGTTTAATTGTAACGTTGACGCGGCTTTTTCGGAACAATTTCAAAGGACAGGTATAGGGGTTTGTTTACTGGATGATACCGGAACTTTGTGTTAGCCAAAGTGTTGCAATTTGATTATCTTTACCCCGTGGCTGTTGGCGAAGCTTTGGGCCTTTTTCATGCTATTCAATTGATGCAAGATATACAATTTAATAATGTTGATTTTGAGCTCGATTCGAAGGTTACGAGGGATGTTTTCCATTCACGCCATACAAACAATACAGAATTTGGAAGCATTATGAAGGCTTGCAGGGAGATGTTCTCTGCACATTTTACAAACTTCAGGGTGGAGTTTATTAGGTGACAAGCGAATGCGGCGGATCATGTCTTGACAAGAGAAGCCATTTCCTTAGCTAATCCTACTGTTTATTATGTTATCCCAAGTTGTATTGAATCCATTATTTAATGAAATGCTATAAGCACATTTCTCTCAAAAAAGATACCCAAATTAATAACATAAAATATCCTTAAACAAAAATATGGTATGCTAAAACTAAATTAAAATAAGTATCTCATTACAATCAACAAAAATTACAAAATATAAAAATATAAGTATTAAACTTTTTTTGGTAAACGTGAGTCTAGAAGGGATATGAAAAACAAAGAGAAATACAAGAGAAGGGGGTAACACCAAACCCTTCGGTGAAAAAAATTCTTAAAACAGACGGACATTAACCTATTATGGTTAGAGTCGTGCATAACTTGACTATATGCCAAATAAAACTTGAAGTAGGCCATCAAATAATTAAGAGTGATGATACATGCACATTCATAGATGGCATATATACTTAAATCTCAACACAAATATGTGATATGTGGCTTAAATTTCACAAACACTTTATCTTTTTTCCCTATCATCCATCTCTCTTCCGTCTCTCTTCTCTCATAGCTAGGGGTGTATGGGTGGTATGAAAATATGAGTGGTCTATCAATCATTTTTCAATAATTAAATGGATGGGTATACAACTAAACATGTGTGTAACACATGATTCGTCAAATTTATTATTTTTATACCACTAAACATATTTTATTCTTATAAATATTTAAATTAATACCAATAACATATTTTTTAAAGGAATCAATTAGTTTAAAACTAAAAGTTGTCTGTTACCCAAAAACACGTAGATGAGATGATGGAAGTATCTTTTAACTTAGCCAAGGTCCTTGGTTCAAATTCAACTTTGGGCATGCATCAACCTTAAAATTCTAAGGGAGAGCTTACCGTCAATTTAGGTCCCACAATGCTTGAGAGATTAGCATACACAGTTACACGCAGAGGATACCCGATTTACACCAAGAAGTTGTCCCGTTTTATTTTTCTCAATGACTATAAATTGTTTTCATTGTTTCATGGACTAAATTGAGTCTCATGATTTCTATGGGGCAAAATGGGCATTTACCTATTATTAATTTATTAAATTGAAAAAAAAAACTTTGATTATCATAATATATATATATATATATATATATATATATATATATATATATATATATATATATATATTTGTTAGGATACATCCACTAGTTTTTATGAAGGTGGATTTTAGCAAAATGCATATTTGGATGTATTTAGCTACTTTTTAGTTATGACATGCCAAAACACTCCTTATAAAAAATAAGTGGGTGTATTTTAGCAAATGTTTGTGGACGTTGTTAACTTACACCCATTTATTTTTTTAGAACGAGTGTTTTAGCCACATTCATATTAAAGTGTATTTAACAACTTTTTAGTTATATCTTTGCCAAATCACACCTAAATAAAATACTTATTTTATTTCACAAAAATTACTTATTTTAATAAAACACATATTTTAATTTTCACACCTTAATAAATTACTTTTTAGTTGTATCCTAGCAAACCCCTATTTTAATCTTCATTGGTTTTAATAAAATACTTATTTTATTTTACAAAAATTACTTATTTTAGTTTTTATTTTATTTTTGTACATTATTGCAGTTTTTTTTTAATTGTGATTAATACCGGTAATATTTATTTTAGAAAACTTACAGTAGCATATAAACTCTTTGACTAATGACTGAAGGTACAAAGTATAACATTGTATATCATATTTAAAAAAGATGCAGTGAATTATGTTAGACTTCTTACAAAAAAGAAAAGGCATTAATAATTTTTTATAGTAACCCTCAAGTGAAGATTAGTATTCTTAGATAACAATAAGTCCTCTCTAAATCACAACTCTATAATTTAAACCTCCAATATTGCATTATTAGGTCAAGTTTAGAGGGATCACAGTTCACGGATTTGGATTTCCCGCTGTAAATTTTACACACAGTTTTACGCAGTAATAGATCTCATCCGTTGAATTTAAATCAGACAGCTCAGATTTCAACTCAATTTTCGATATTAAAATGATCTCTGCCATTCATTTAAATCGGATGGCTAACATCTGTAACTGCAGCATGCATTTATAGCAGGAAATCTCAGTCCCCCAATTCACAATCCACTTCCCCCGCAAACAAAAAAGTGTTGGGTAATCTGTGTTCTGGTAATTTAGTAAAGCAAGTGGCAATTTTTTTTTTTGTGTGCTGGTGATATTTAATCCTATTTTGTTGCATTATTTAAAATACTTAACAATATAAAAATATTAAGAATCGATAAAGATTCATATTTTAACAAATACTAAATTTTAGTGCAAATTTATTTGATACATTGAATTGATTTAATTAAGGGTATAAAAGATGCATTCTAGGGAGTAAATGGACTTTCAACCAGTTGTTAAAATTTCAAATCATAAATTACATACATATTTTTAAATACAACTTTGACCGTTGATTTGACTATCAAAAATAAGAATTTTGACCAATTGTGAATTTGTTTAAGTGGTACTGAATTGAATTTTTAAAGCAAGTGGTCACGGTTTCGATTTTTTAATTTTGTGCATCGAAAAATTCAGTTGAAAAGGAATAATCTATCTTGTGTATCCAACATGGGTCTCGGACATAATAATTTACCTTTGAAAGAGCATATTGTTAATTGCGTTGAAAATCGATATTCATTAAAATACAATACTTATTTATAGGTAAAATTACTCTCATTGTGACTTAACTTAATCTTGGATAATGATTTTGTCATTTATTTATTTCTTACTTTATTTTGGTTCTTTTATGAATTTTAAAGATTCAAATCTAAGATTCACACAGAAACACAGGTTAAGGACAATAAATTTGAATATTGTGAGCTCACGGAAAAATACGAGCATATATTTAAAGTTTAAAAATTCATATGTAAACGGACTAAAATGACATAAAAAAGAAGATAAATGACCAAATTATTACTTGAAATTAAGTTAAGGAAAATAGAGAGAATTTTTAAATTCAAAACAATTTTTTGAACAATTAATGACAAAAGACTAGAAAGAAAATAAAATTGTCATAATGAATAGATGGAATGCCTATCTTAAAAAATAGAATAAAAAATAATATGAATAGTGAAGAATTGGATTCTAGATGAGTGGGGTCCACATCTGTTGCATTTGATACCACCCCTATAAATACTCTCACAATGTTGCTGTCTTCCTCAATCATTATATTTTTCAACAATGGCAGCTGAGAAAGAACTTGCACCCTTTTCTCAATCCTCAAACACTGAGAATGAATTCTCACAAAATAACTATGTGAGATTTTCAACCTCTCTCCTAAACACTACCACAAACATTGGTACTGAAAACTTGGTTATGCCAAAATCACCACCAGGAGGAGCCCCCTCCTCTGGTATGTTAATCGATCTACCTCAAAATTCGAGGGAGGATCTGATCACAACCTCCTCAAAGAGATCAAGGGGTAGATCAAAGGGCTCCAAAAATAAACCCAAACCCCCAGTGGTGATCACCGTAGAGCCTGAAAGTTTTATGAAACAAATTTTTATCGAAATATCAGCTGGATGTGATGTTGTGGAGTCCATCATCAAGATGGCTTGGCGTCATCAAGCTGATATCTCAGTAATGAGAGGTTCCGGTCTTGTCTCTAATATTACCATCCGTAACTCGACATCTCATTCCCCTGCACTAACTATTGAAGGACCCATCAAAATGATGTCTCTCTCTGGCACTTACATCAATCCCAATTCTGATACTGTTCCTTCTGAATTCATCACCAACCCTAACCATTCTTCTTTTAGCATTTTCCTATCTGGTAATGGTAATGAGGGTCAGGTGTATGGTGGGATTGTTATAGGCAAGATAATGGCTTCGGGTAATGTTATGATTACCGCCACTCTTCAGAAGAAGCCCAAATTTTATAGGGTGACCTAGTCCTTCATCGCCCTCCTCGTCGTGCAGTGAAACCACTTCACTTGTACTAATAATTATTAGATATCTAAGGGATTCTCATGAGTTTTCTAGTAGGGGTTTTCAAAAACTTGTCATTAATGTTTCAATAAGGCCTTGATATTTCTTGATGTTGTACTTTTTTTAAAAAAAATAAAAAGATAAGTTGCTACAAGTTTGTGTGTTTTATCATATTTCTAAACTCTATTCTTTTAATTTTTTTTTTTGTCTCATCTATTAATTTTCTTTGATGTGTTTCTGACATTGATAAATAATTGTTTGTAGATAATAATAAAATTGATTAAAGTGTCTAGAAGTTCTAGCTCAACTAGTAAATGCCGAAATTGCAAGGCGGGATGTTGTGGTCTGGGACCTCACAGTATGGTTATTTAAAAGTGAATTTTATACTCTAAATTATAAAATTAATAACAAAATATTTAAATTTAATTGTTATTGACATTTAGATTATAAAGAAACAAATTTATATTTTTTAAATGATGATTCAAAATTAATATATATTATAAAAATATTTATTTGTGTTAAAATAGATTAAAGTGTAGTCCATATTTAATTATTAAGGGAGAGTGTTGTAATTCAAACATCTTATGAGGGAAGGGAGTATAAATTTTACTTTTCAAGGGAGAGGAATGTATATTTTAACATAAAAGGGGAGGGAAAGAGAGTATAATTCAAACATCTTTGAAGGGAGGGGGGTGTAATTTACTCATTAAATTACATTACATACTACAATATCATAAATCAATTTATGAAACCTTGGATCCAATGTTGAACTTGGTCTAGCTCAATCTTAATTTTTTTAACCATTAATATTTTTTAGTTACATTCCATAGTAAACTCAAAGAGAAAATGAGAGAGAAGTAATAATGAGGGCATTGGTTAATATTTCATTCTATTTTATTCTAGAATGAACTAATTTTGGCTTATAATTTCTTCTAAAAGATACTATTTTACTTGAATGTGTTTTTCTCTCTCAGTTTTTCATTATTTCATTCTAGTTAATAATTGGAAAGGACCCAACACACTCATTCATTTTTCTAGGTGAAAATAAAAGAGCTAAGTCCCCCAAACTCCTCTTTCATTGTGACCATCAAACACATTTTTTTTACAAAACCATCAAACAATTTATAATGTATATTAATTTAGTAGCATGTATACTAGATATTGAATATGTTTTTTCTTTAAAAAATAATTGAATATGCTAAATAGTTACATGTTAATTGTACTATATATATTGACTCATATTTTTTTAATTTACTTTATTTTGTCTGTGAGGTGTTAGCTCAATAATAAAATTTTGACATTATAATATTAAGGAAATAAGTTTAAATCTTATATAAAACCATTGTAAAATAGCCCTTAAAAGGGGCTTACTCTCATTTGGCATGTAATAATTTGAAAAATTTGGAAATGAGGTCACTTTCTCTTCCAAAACTTGGGAAGCGGAGGGGATTGTAGAAGCAATCAAAGTCACCTCTTTGAGATGGTTTATTTCTAGGAAATTCGGGGGGGGGGGGAGTCTTAGTTCTTGATGTAGGGTGTTTGCTCATTGTGGGGCGAATACCCCTTGTATTTTTCTTGATTTGTGGGTTAAGTACTCTTTGTACTTCTCTTATTATATAATAATTTTTGATGTAAAAAAAAAAAAGAACACAATGCTAGATGAATAATCAACAAACATAGAGTAAAGGTCCTAAAGAGTAAGGATTCTTCCTTAAGCGCGAGCATCCACATTGGTAGGGTCTTTACCATTTAAGATCCGGTACCTAATAGGTACTCCCAATGTGGGAAAAAATATTGAGGGTCTCTTAGGACCCCTAATTTTAAGTAGACCCCACACCACTTTTCAATAAAATAATCATTATTTGAGTTGTTTTTGTTGCTTTTCGTTAATAAATAGTTATTGGTGAGACCCATTTAAACCTTTTGATAAAAGATCTCCATTTGAGTGGTTGAATACCTACTATTACTAAAAAATAATAAAAAAGTGATGTGTCCATGTGGAATCTGTTTAAGACCTCAATTGTGGATGCTCTAAAAATATATAAAGAGAAACCCACATCCTTAGATCCTGACAGATATTCAAATAGAAGGTGGTCCACCACTTGTAACGTGGATTCTTGAATGCACAAATTATCAAGTCTTTGTTTTCTAATCAATATTTTCAAGTCCCCTTCCTCTTCGCATCTCCTCCCAAAACCCTAAGGAACTTACAAAAAACCAATTAGTTCTTCCTTCTTTAGGACCAAGAGCCACCTCCTTAGCTTAAACCTCCTTAATATTTCTTTTCTCCGTGACATGTAAAAAACTTTTTCTCTCCTTACATGGTAGTCTCGCCATTTTCTTAAGAGTGAGATATTCTCTCCTTTTGCGATTCTGAATTTCTGAACATAGATAATTTTGATCAAACTTCCTCAATCTGGTGTTGAACACAATATTTTATAGCACCTTGAAGTTGGTTAGGGAAAATTAGTGTGGAAGGCAATATTTGTTCAACATTTGCTACATTGGTAAAATTTGCATGGCCTTGTATAGTTTTAACTGATAACATTTGCTACATTGGTAAAATTTGCATGGCCTTATATAGTTTTAACTGATAACATTGACATGGATCGCTAAATGAAGAGCGTTAGAATCGTTGGCTAGCTTGAAATGATAGAGAAGAATGAGTTTTTTATTCAGACTGAGAAGTTATATCTATACTAATATATAGCAAAGTACGTATGACATGTGAATGAAAATATATGAACGGTAAAATAAAACTTAAAAAATAGAAAAAGTGGCATAATCAAAACTAAAGTTTATGCTCCGTAAACAAGTCTATTTTAACAAACCTCCTTAATTTCAAAATAACTTTATGAAAGAACACTAAATTCCAAACATGAAGTGGGACCCACAAAAGAAGTAATCAACCCATTTGTGCATAAATGATAAATCAGTTGGAATATGACTAAAGATCACTTGGATGTTATGCATGGATTTTAGGGAAAATTTCACTAAAGAAATCAATGTCATTGGCACGAGGAATCTGGCTGTGCGTGTATGTAGTACATGGTTGATAAGAACGTGTAGACTTTAATGAGCCATTGGAAGTATATTCAAGAATCGTATTGTACTTCCTCCGTTCCAAAATATAAGTAAAAATTGATTAACAAAAGTTAATGTATTTGGTTCAAATTTTGTACCAAATACATCAACTCATGTTGACCATTAGATTTTCGGATGGAGGGTGTACTTCTTTGCACCATTAACCAAAATTAACACTATTGAAGGTTTTGATAATGTTGTATAGGTTTCGATGGATCTTTGGTTGTGTTGGTTTGTGATACTTCATGGTGGTTTTTTTGATGGTGCTGATTTTGGGTCTTTTTTTGGCGGGGCTCGTGGTGGTTTTTGGTGGTGAAGCTTGTGGTGGTTTTGGGTGGTGCTGCGCGTGGTGGCTGACGTTGCTTTTAGGTGAGGGTTAATGGTGATTTTTGTGGTGGTCAATGGTAGTTTTGGTGACGGTGGTGGTAATGGTGTTGATTTTTGTGGTGGTTTTTGTTGATGGTACAAGGATTTTTGGTTGGCTTTTGCGGATATTTATGAGATGTGTTTTGGGTGCTTAGGAGAGCTAATGGTGGTGTTTGGGATTTTTTTCTTGTGGTGTAGGTTTTTAAGTTGGTGTTCATGGGTTGTGTGCGGGCAGTGGAATGTGGGTGGTAGAAGTTGTTTTTGTGTCAGTAGTGACGATGCTTGAGGATTTTGTTTATGTTGTTTCGTTGATCATGTTGTTAGCTTTGTTTGGCTTAATTACCTTTTTGGTCCTCTAACTATTTAATTGGTATCGGATTGGTCCTCTAACTAAAAATTGATTTATTTCGGTCCTCTAAGTTTCTCACTGTTACTACATTTAGTCATTTCTGTTAGTTTTATTCAAATAAACGTCAAGGTTTGTGCTATGTGGGTGTCTGACCTCCTATTTCACACATACAAATGAAACGTAACAATTACCAATAATATCAGTCACTATTTAATCATAATATCTTAACGAGATATAAGACCAAAATGATACTTATAAATAAAGTTAGAGGACTCACATAACACAAAATCTAACTTTATTTGAATAAAATTAACAAAAAGGACTAAATGTAGTAACGGTGAGAAACTTAGAGGACCGAAATAAATCAATTTTTAGTTAGAGGACCAATCCGATACCAATTAAATAGTTAGAGGACCAAAAAGGTAATTAAGCCGCTTTGTTTTGGTGTTTCTATTTATTGATTCGGAGATAGCCCTTTGTTAGGAGGCGTTTCCTATAGGTTTTTCGATTTTTCTTTATTTCACGGGTGCATGGGTTTTCCAATGGGGTTTTTCATCATACTTTGTTTGTTGCTACTGTAAGACTCTTAGCCTAGCACTCCTTGTGCTAGTTAAGATTCATTGCTATCTTAATAAATTCCATTTTAGCTTTAAAAAAAAAAAAAAAAAGATTAAGCATCAAAATCTGGGGTCTATGTTGAATACCGATCGATGTGATGCACTTCCTTGAGCCATTGTTGTAGTGCTGCCACAATGATAAAAACCAATTTCAAGTTGAAGAGACCCATTCTTAATTTTTCTTCAGAGTTCAACTACACAGAATATATAAGTGTGTTTGTATAAAGAGTAAACCCTAATGAAGTGTGTGAAGAAACAATTAGGGTAGAAGGTATTTATAGGAATGAATGTGTGTGAAGAGAGATAGAAATAGTGAAAAGTATACCGCTAATTGATATTGTTCATAAATATATCCTTTTTAGAAATTTCTTTTTTTAGACGATTTATAAAAATTTCTTGGAAACTAGTACGGGAAATAATAGATAGAGATTTTTTTATTTTTTTTATTACAAAATGTGAATTTGAAAGGAAACCATATATGTACATATTGAAACTGATTATACATATGAGGGCTGCTGATTGTTTTTTAAGTTCACTCTGTTTTTTTGGAAAATAAATTCTAGTGATTCAGTTATGAGGTAAATAAAATTTGACTAAAAATTGTTCCACCAACTGTTGCGAATTCGATGAAAAATCACACCAATAACAACTTGATGTGTGGAGCAAGGGATAATCAAGCAACCAAAACAAAGTGTATGAAAGTTATAAATACAAGCCAAAAGTAGAAAACAACGACAAGAAGAACAAAAGAAAAAAGAAGAACACAAAGAAATTTGTTGACCCAGTTCGGTCCAATCTGACCTAGTTTGGGGGAGAGAGCAGCCCTCCGATCCACTATTTGATGAGTAACGTTACAAAGAGAAATCAATGGGTTACAAGAATAGTCTCCCGTCTAATTCTACCCAAAGTCTCAATCTCTTCCCGTAACCAAGAGACTCCAATCCTAATAGTGTTTCTCTCTATCTCTCTCTCTACTCTCCAAGTTTGCTTTGATACAAGGTCTATATTTATAGTAAAAGTCCTGCTTAAAATCTATAACAAATCTGCCTAAAATTTGTAACAAATCTGTAACAAAAACTGTAACAAATCTGCTCCCAAAAATATGTTTTATTTTTATCCGCCAACGCACCATCGTGCCACGATTTTTCCAGTGCCTTGCCCAAAAAACTAAAACCTCCATCGTGCCGCAAAGCCCAGCCGTCGTGCCACGATTGTGCAGAAACCTGATTTTAAGTTAACTCTCACAACAAATTAAAATCAGGTTCTCTTGAGTTCGCAGTTGAAAGTTTGAATTAGGACTCATGCATGATCAAACCTAAGTTTATGCTCCATATATACAAGAAACATGAATCGGATAAGAATGTTTGTTGTAAGTTGTAACCTTAGAATTTGTTCAACGTGATCATGCATGCTTTACTGTGTCCCTATTCGTCTCCTTCATGAGCAATTCGTGTAAGATTTGTTAACGATACCATTGGCACGAGGAATCTGATTGTGATGTGTAGTGCATGGTTGATCATGAACGTGTAGACTTCAATGAGCCATTGGAAGTACCTTCAAGTACTGTGTTGTACTTCTTTGCACCATTAACCAAGATTTTGAAAGAACTAAACCAAACACTATTGAAGGCTTTGATCATCTTGGGTACTTCTCTAACTTTGGAAAATCTAAAAAAAAACAAACCTTCTTCCTTTGAAATCCCGTTTATGGATCAAATAAATGTTGAAATTTGAAGGCCTAACTCATCCTTACAAAACCGACATCTTCCATAATACCACAATTATGAAATATATATTCCTCAATTCTTGGTGAGAAATATCATCTTGAATATTTGTAAAGTAAAAAGAAACTGAGTTGTTGTTAATAAAGTGGTAGTGATTTTTGTCATGATTTAATTGGGGTAGCTCAACCGATTTGCGATAAGGGTTAAAGATTTGAAGGCGTTCAGACTAAAAGTAAGGATTAAAAAATTAATCTAACAACTAACTAGTGATTATTTACCATTAAAAAACCTGATGATTGCGTAGATTCTTAGAAACCCTAACACTACTTCTCTTTCAAAAGAAAATAAATAGGCATTTCAACAAATATGGAGAAAGAAATAGAGTGAAATGTATCATGCCCTAATTTTTTTAGAAAGAGAGACTCCACCTTTTTTTTTTTTGGTTCTCTCTTCTTTCTTATTTATTCTCATCAAAGAGACTCCACATTGACTTTATCACATTATTTATAGGCATTTTGTTGTTTTATGTTATTAACTTGGGGGTATATAGCTAGTAGAAGAAAGAGAGAAAATATACTTTCACACCTTAGCATGAATTATACACTTAATTTGTTTTATTTATTTGGTTTACCATGATATTGGTAAGAAGTTTCCACCAGCGCTTAGCATTGATTAATCTCCGTCGGAGAACCTGTGGGACATACAAGGTGGGTGTTCCCCTCCCAACTAGATTTTTTCTAAGCGCATGAGTCAGAAATCGAATCCCAAACGACATGCATAAAGAACTCAATTCCCTTACTACTTGGACCAATCTATCACTATTAGAAAAATTGGGAATATAGACGGGCAAAATTTGTCTCTAAATAGGTCTGAGACATAATTAGAGACGGAACAAGGTTTGTCGTTATTTTTATCGTCACTAAAGCCTTCAAAGATGAAAATTTTATTTCCGTCTCTAAAATCTGTCCCAAATTTTTAAAATTTCATCTCTATCTACTAATATTTCGTCTCTAAAAACAATTTTATTTCATTTCATAAATTTTGCCTCAATATTCCAAATATTTAGTGCTAAAATAATGTTTAAAATATTCATTTTGTTTATCTAACTTTCAAGAATGTTACAATTATATTTTGGTAAATATCAAATTTGCAAAAGTGACATGAAAGTACACTCATACAACAAAACATCACCAATATATATATATATATATATATATATATATATATATATATATATAATATATACATATAAAGATCAAGATATGTTTGACTTAACAAAATAAAAATAAAAATAAAGGTAATCAAGTTAAAGTTCATCCATCTCGCCGTTACCTTTATCCCTCTCTCCTTCCGGTTGAATTGAAGAGTTCATATTAGACATAAAATTCTCAAACATTTAATTTGCTCCCAAATCCCAACGCTCCATCTTCTGTTTTATCATTATTTATTCAGGATTTTTCTTCTCAACTTCAACAGTTAATGCTTTAATCTTAGCCTCCATACCAGCAACTTTTAACGCTAAACTGGTGTATACATCCAGCTATCTTAACTTGAACAAAGCATTTTTCAACTCCAAAGAACCCCTTCTGTTAAAGCTCTTTTTACTAATAGCTTCATCATTTGCAAGCCACATAGCCTACAAACAAACAAAAAAAGGTCATGAAGTTGTGTATTTTGAAAAGGACGATCAACTTTCAACCTAAGTAACAACGAAGTTTTATGTTGGCTAAAATATGGTTTTAGTCCCTGTAAATATGTCTCGTTTTGGTTTTAGTTCTTGTAAAAAAAAAATTTGCAGGGATCTTTTTTAAAAATAAAATATTTTGCAGGGACCAAAAACTACAAAATTGGTTCAGTTATAATGTGTCACGTATGCAAATCATCACAAAAGTGGGGTCAGGGACTATTTTCAAAAACAAAATTTTGCAAAGACCAAAAACAATTTTTTTTTTTTTACAGAGACTAAAACCATATTTTAGCCTTTTATGTTTCATATCATATAAAGCAAATAATATATCCTCTAAATAATTATATTTCCCTATATGTAACTGCCACTATTATTTCTACATCACCTATGCTATGCTCGGTGGCGGATCTTCTTGGAAGCGGAGGGTAGCCACGGCACCCCCCACTTTATTTTATTTTATTTATATATAGTGCTAGTGCAGAGCTCATCTTCCATGGCTGAACACTTCTCCCTCATGGCACCCCCATATGTTCATTTCATTAACCATCCACACAGAATCTTTCGGCCAATGATCTCAAATTTTCATATCCATGTCACCGCAGATTCGAATCTCAATTCCTTTCCTTCCTTTAACTCTCCTGTTTTCTCTCTTTTGAAATTCCATTGCCTTTGATTAGAAAGAATACAGTGATACCTTTAGTGTTCTGGAAAGCCCAGTTAAGATTTGAATTAGAGATGGGGTTGGAGAACATAACCATCTGAAGAAGACGAAAGGGGTCAGGGGGTGTAAGATAATTGGACTGAACAGAAGAAACAAAAGTGGGGCAGAAGATGATGATAATGGAAAATGGGGAAAATTGATTGAGAAATTATTGTATATTCAATTTGATTGAGAAACTTATAAAAATTGATTGAGAAAGGTTTAAGGGTTTGGAGAAGGGGTGAAGAAAACGATAGAACTTCTTTTCACCCTTCTCAAATAGCTAATAGTTATAAACTAGTAGTAGTAAATATTAGTATTAGTAAAAGTGGATGTGGGTAAATTAATTCTCTTATCATTATTATTTGGAAGAGCACTGGTTCTAAAAGCTCACAATATGCTAAGTGCAACAAATGGTTTTAAAAGCCTGCATTATTACTTTTTTTTTACAAGAAAACCCTCTCCTTTAATAGATATTTTACTTTTTTTTTTTTTTTTTCAGAAAAAAAGTATATAAATCTCTTATGAATTTTAATTATAACATTTTAGTTAGGTCAAATGCATCTAAAGGTCCTTTAAGTTTTTCATTTTTCCCAAAGTCGTCCTTTAAGTTTCAAAAGTCTCAAACGAGTCTTTTTAGTTTCTGAATCGTTTCAAACAAGTCATATTGTAGATAGCATAGTTGGTAATTGCTTCCTTGAACTCATCTTTGGTACCAAATCTGGCTCCTAACACCCACTTAAAATTAGTCATTTTTTAGGCATGACAAATGGTGGATAATGCTCTTTGTTGCTATCATCTAAATCATCACCATCATCCTCTAAAAGGATTTGTTTGAAACGATTCAAAAACTAAAATGATTTGTTTGGGACTTTTGAAACTTAAAGGACGACTTTGGAAAAAATGAAAAACTTAAAAACCTTTAAATACATTTGACCTTTTAGTTAATATTTGCGGCTCCCCCTAATATTTTGATCAAGATCCGCCCCTGGCTATGCTACCATATACTATCGAATTAGTATACAATGCAAGTACCAGAACAAAAATGCATGACTCAACCTATAGTATATTATATCACAATTTTCATCAGCAAATAAACAATTGTTCAACCATTTATCATTTCAACTTTCAACATAAGTAACAACAATATTAATGCTTCATATTTTATATCATATAAATCAAATAGGTTCAGAGAGCACTGTCTCTAAATTTCGTCAGGATTTTATCTTTTTCTAGTAATGCATTGTTGGTTACGCTTTAAATCCATATTATCTTTCCAAAAAAACACTCTCTTAATGAGTAAAATTATTATTATTCTCATGTATCAATACCCATGAATCAATTTTTCTAATAAAAATGTATTATGGTCATTAAATCAGAGTCGTTAGTAAACATCAAATGATTCATAATTCAGGCTTATCAAATTTGATTTTTCATCCTACATAGATTGCATAATCTTTTTTATTTCCTAACTACCTAGTATGCATTTTTTTTTTAACAATATTAAATTAGGGTTCCCTTTGTATACACTTTATATCTACATGTGATACGACAAAGAGAGATGAAATATTGAGATAGATATGTAAATTCTATGGTTATTTTTCATCCTATATTTTTTATCCAATGCTATTGTTACTTTTTTGGGCCATTAATTAATTCTCATACATTTTTATCCAATTATATTTATTTTTATCCTAGTCTAGCAATTTTTCATACGCTTTATTGGCATGTAAATGCTCTTGAGTACTCACAAGTATTTGAAAACAATTAAAATGATACATATATTCCGAAATGATCAGAAAAGCACGCTGCACCATGTCATGTGTGAGACTTGTCGATGTTCAGGGTGCTAGACTTTTCAAAAAATATAATCCGGACAGAATAATGGTGTTCCGGAATATGAAATCTGGACACCCTGCATTTGAAGTGAGCGGGAAAAATAGTCGTTTTTATCCGGAAAACGAAATCCGGAAGACTGGGTTATATATACTTCTCCAGAACCTAGCTAAAGAGGACCGCCTTTATCACAAACACTCCCTACACCTCTAAAAAACACACCATTTAGGACGAAAATATGGTTTGGAGCAACAATCTGGCCATCAAGGGGGATTAACATCATCATTTTCGTCTGAATTCAAATGTAATGTGTATATAAACCTTCCTCCATTCGTTTTTTAGGCGATTTTCTTTTGATCATGTCATATGATATGTACTGACTGTTCCGGAAAACGAATTCCGGACTACATTCATGCATTCTGGATTTCGAAATCCGGACTACACCAGTACAGAAACTGTGTTCATTTTCTGACTATGCTTGGCACTGATTTCAATTATGGTTGTTCCGGTTGATGCCCCAAATGATGATCCAGCTGAGATTGAACATCCTATCATGTTGCCGGTTCTTTTACTTGAAGATGTGCATGATTCCAGAATTGCCAAATCCGAGAATCCCCCACTACCACCACCGAAACTTGAAATTTCTTTAAGCGATGCGAAAGTAGATGATGCTCATCCTCCTATTCCTGTTGTTTGTATTGATCAGCGAGAACATTTTACCACTACACATAAGTTTGCAACACGGAATGATTTGTTGGAGTGAGTTCGAGAGAAAGCTAGGAAGCTCGGTTTTTCCACTGTTATTGTTAAATCCGATAACGGTGGCAATGGAAGAAGCGCATTGGTTACTTTGATATGTGAAAAGGGAGGTTCATACACCGAGTACAGGAGAAAGAGTCGGCGCGAGATAGCTGGTTCGGTTAAATGCGAGTGTCCGTTTTGGCTTAAAAGTTACTTGTTGACTGGTGGTGATTGGAGCCTCAAAGTTGGTGATGGTAGACACAACCATGACATGACAGATGTGTTGAAAGGTCATAAAACTGTCGGTCGTCTAAACCCAAATGAACGTGGTCACCTTCAAGAGATGGTGGATTCAAACATTCCTCCAAGGCAAATGCTTACCAACTTACGGAAGAGGAACCGTACCACTTCAACTACTATCAAACACGGTTAAGGAGAAGTTTGTGAGGTTTTGGGTTGACAAAGACCTTCATATGGGGAATACTACAACAAATAGAGCTGAATATGCACACGCTCGGTTGAAAAAGTATCTGAGTAGTAGTATGGGTGATTTTAGTACAAACTGGAAAGCCGTTCATGACATGCTAGAGTTGCAACATACCGTAATACATGCTTCGTTTAAGACGAGCATTATCATGCTTGAACATCGGTTCAAAATAAATCAAGTCAGGTAGAAACCTATTTAAAGTTTAATTTCCAAACAAATTCAGAGGCCTAACATATTCCATGATAGAATGAAGAAAAAAGTACAACTGGATGGCTGTTCTCGACCAAAACTATGTTTGTCGTTGTTTTTCTTCCCCAGATTTGAACATTTCCTAAACCAATATTTTTTTTATTTACTTCTCATGAGAAGTTCCTTATGAGTATTTCAAGCCAAAATTAAACTAAGCTCCGTTTGCCACTAACTTGCAATTTCTTTTGTACTTTTTCTGTTGGTTTATTCTGGAAAATCTGCACTGAATATTTGTACAACGGGATTATGTAGGAGTCGTTGAAGAAAGACCGGAAAGTACAAAAGCGCAAAAATAAAGAAAAGGCAGAGGCTCATCTCTACACTATTATAAAGGTGTTCTAAACATGCTTTACTAGAAATTAATATTATTAGTGTCTTTAGAAACTTTCATGTCAATTGCTCAATCATAATGTTTTATATTTATGTTGATATATAATACTTCTTAGGTGGCACGGGATGAAGACCTTGCAGAACAGATAGGAAAGGATATGTATTTTGATCTTGTAGACCATGACAATGTGAGCAGTTTCCGTGTTCAGAAGCAGACATCTTTCACGTTTTCAAGGTATCATCATCAATTACACTATGCAAATGGAAAATTAAAGAAAACGGAATCTTGTTAATTGAGGATTGAAGTACAAGCACTAATGTGATTATATTGACTAAGCCTACTAAATCATAATCAAGAAAAACCAGAATCAGATATGTCCTAATAGTTACAGATACAACTAAATAAGTACTGAGAATACTAAATTGGTGCCAATCACATATTTACAACACTCTCCTCAAGCAGGTGATTGGATGCTAAGCATTCCCAGCTTGCAATATCATGGAACCGCTTTGTGGGAAGTCCATCTCAAATTTTTATACCCGAATGCATGAGCAAGGAAGATGGGAAAGTTTAGTTTGTGAACTGCTAAAGAACAAACTTTTATTTTAGATGCATCCTCATAGATTTATATTTTTTAAGAAAGTACTAAAATATTAAAAGCATGATGCTCCAGTTGGAAGAAGGAAAAATATTCGTCATATGATAAGAGACCTCTATGAATAATATGTGGTTTTTATTTTGTAATTTATAATATTATAATAATTTATGAAGTTCTTGATGGTGATGATTATTCAACCGAGGTGTTATTTTTGTAAGTTTGATTTCTCTGTTTGATTGTTAATATGTGTTATGTAGGAAGAGGTTGCTAAAGAGTTTGGCATACCAGCTCAATTCCAGCGCTTTTAGCTATGGGAAAGAGAATTGCGGTTGATACATTTCATAAGGCTGAAAAACATAAGTAAAATACGTTTTTGATCCTTCGGTAGTTAACTACCGAGGAATAAAAAATCCGGCTGCAGTTAACTGCCGAGGAAAACCTCGATAGTTAACTGCCGAGGCGTGCTGAACATAAACAGAAGCAGAAACAGAAACACATCAGTTTCAAAACTTCTCCAAGCTTCTCAAATTCTTTCCAATCTTCACCAAAGTCATTTTCACGAATTGCAAGCAAATCAACTGCACATTATCACAAGTAAGTTGTATCAATCATTTTAATGATAATGTTAGTTTGTTAAGGTTTCTTTTTAAAAAAAAAATTAGAGTAGTTTGCATGTGGTTAGGGTTTATTTTAAAATTGACAATTTGATGATTGCATGTGTAGTTTATGAATTGATAAATGAATGTAGTTGTTGCCTATGTTGTTAAAATCATAATGTGACTTATGAATGGTGGCAAATGAACACAATTTGAATATGTTTTATACTTTGCACACAAAGTGTTTGATCAAATGCCTCAATGAAAATTATATTGATTATTTAGTTAGTTTAGGTTATGGAAATGATAGAAATGATGTTAATTATAGTTTGGTTAAGTGTATATTGTTTTTTTGGTTAGTTTAGGTTACGGGAATTATGATGGACACAAATGATTAAGTGTATAGAAATGATTAAGTGTATGTTAATTATTGAATGAGGTTTAGGTTATTATGAAAATGATGGACATAAATTTTATTGTAATGAAGATTATATTCAATGATTTTAGGTTATGGAAATGATGTTCATTGTTGTACTTTTAATGTGATTGATTATGTTTATGTTTAGTTTAGGTTTAATGTGTTTGATTAAGTTATGGAAATGATGTTAAATTTTTTAATTTTTTGTTTAGATATGGCCGATCAGGACCCCATTGATCCATTTAAGATGATTGGTGGTAGGCGTGCGAAGACCCAAAGCCACCAGAAAGAGAGGCTAAGTGGGCACATCCCAAAGAGGGGAAGAGGTCGGAGGGGAGATGGTTCAGGGACTTCTTAGGCTACACAGCCTGAAGAGTCACAGGTTGTTGACCCGTCTGAGGCGGAGTACCTGCATTATCAGGATCAGGTACACCACGATGTGACTAATGGTGGGTATGACCGGGATCATATACCAGAGCAGCAGCATGAACCAGACGATGATGACATTGCAGCAGCGGTTGCCCTAGAGGTGTTACATGTGGACCCTCTCTTTCCTGGAGGACCGGAAAACCTATCTTTGTTGCACTCTTAAGCCAAACATGTGGCATTGCCGCTTTGGTATAATTCAGAAAACGTAAGTGTAATTTTTTTTAAAATGTTTTATCTTTATGTTTAATTATTTTCTTTATATGTGTTTGTTTAATTATTATATCAACTTTTATATATGTTTTTTTTAATTCTTTTCTTTATGTTTAATTATTTTCTTTATATTTTCTTTCTTTCAATTTTTATTGTTTTCTTTATGTTTAATTATGATTTAAATTGTTTTTGTTATGTGTTTTTTTAAATTTTAAGTTTTACATGTGTTATGTCTTAAATTAAAAATACGTGCGGCAATTTAAATTTGTGATTTTTATTTTTGCATTTGTTAAATTTTATTTTGTTTAGTTAAATGTTTACATTGCTTAAACTATGTTTATTTTTCTATTATTTCAGGTTCGTAAGGCGCATGTTGTAAAACTAATTAATCATGGGGCTAAGATTTTGAGTCTCGGACGTCCAAACGGGAATCAGGATTGGTTTTGGGATCCACTTAGGGAGAGCGGGTTACATGATTTGGTTTACCTGGGCTACGCTACTGTGCCTCATGCTTTGCTAATGACTCTATGCGAGAGGTAGCATCCTGAGACCAGCACTTTTCACATGCCCTTGGGGGACTGTGACATTGGATGATGTCGCATCTCTTATGCATCTTCAGATTGAAGAGTGGATGTTGAGCCATGGGAAGATGTTGAAACAGAAGGAGTGGCACTACTGATGAGGCACTTGGGTGTGTTGCAGGAGGAGGCAGAGAAAATTTGCGGTACAAAGTATGGTGGGTACATTAGTTATCCGAAGCTGAGGGAATTATATACGAGGTACCTTGGTAGGGCTAACATATTGGCGGATACAGAGGATCCAGAGGAGATGGATGAGTTGGAGAGGGTTAGGACTTATTGTGTGAAGTGTTACCTTCTCTACTTGGTTGGATGCTTGTTGTTTGGTGATAGAAGCAACAAACGCATCAAGTTGGTTTATCTGACGACCATGGAGGACGGCTACGCGGGGATGCGTAATTATTCCTAGGGAGGGATGACACTGGCATACCTATATGGCGAGTTAGCTGAGGCCTGTAAGCCTGGAGACAGAGCTCTTGGGGGAAGCGTGACACTGCTCACTGTAAAAACTTATAAATGTGAACCTTAACTTTTATTTTTTTGTTATATTTTTCGTGCATAATAATTTATAAATGTGATTTGTTTGGTTTGTGCAGGCATGATTTTTGGCCCATTTTCCTGGATTTTTCAGTGTTGATCCAAACACCGACTATGTTGAAAACTTTCCGGTTGCGGCGAGGTGGAAGCTACATAAGGGTCATGGAGAGGGGTTGACGTATCGCTAATTGCTTGATCGTATTTATTTTGATGATGTATGTTGGAGGTCGTACGAAGAGCACAGGGAGATCCAGGGTTTTGAGGAGATATTATGGTATTCAGGCTGGATTATTTGCAGTGTTCATAAGGTGTACCGTCACTTGCCTGAGAGGGTGTTGAGGCAGTACAGATACGTACAGAAGATCCCTGGACATCTGACGAATGTTGTAGAGCTGACACCGCCTTAGATTGTGCAAGCATTCGTCGACTTCCGCACTCACACGCTTAAGGCGACCGATTGGGGTGAGCAGACAGCAGAGCAGACATGGCGTATGAGGGAGGGCTATGTGTTGTGGTACACTAAGGTGTCTCACCCTCAGATTTTTCCACCTCTTCCAGGAGATCTTCCTAGGCCAGCAAATGAAGAGCAAATCATTGCAGAGCAGTGGGAGCGATATGAAGCGAGAAGCTCGTCTGACACCTATGACATGGTTAGTGCCGTTGTTGCCTACGCTGATGCGCAGATAGGTCAGGAGGAGGCCATGAGCCCTCAACAGTGGTTTCAGGCCATGACCCATGTTAGGGAGCAGATCGCGCCGATCTTGACCAAGAGGCGAGGCCAAAGGCCGAGGAGGAGGCACGAGCAGCATCAGCAGGACCAGGAGTAGTAATATTTTATGTTTAGGATATATTTTCATGTCTTGGTGTATATTTTCATGACATTTGGCCGTTTCGTTGTATTTTTATGACATTTGTTGTTACTTTGTTTCGACGACATATATTTATGACAATTGTTCGTTTCCATATCATATTTTCAATTTCAATTATGTTGATAATTTTCTTTGATTGACTTTATGATTTGGCTTTAAAACAATGTGTTTACAATGTGTAAAAACACATGTAACAGGTTATGCCTCAAGAGGTTCTGCCATTTTATGGCTTCAGGACTCCTCGGCAGTTAACTATCGAGGAAAATTGAAACCGGCGGCAGTTAACTGTCGAGGAAAACTTCGGCAGTTAACTGCAGCCGGTTTCCACAAAATTCGGGAGTTAACTGCCGAAGGGCATTTAGGTAAATTAGTCGTGTGTCTCAACCTAACCAAATGTGTCAACAACAATTCTCTATGAGAAAAGCGTCAAAACCATACATATCGCCCATTTCGGCCATTGGTACACATTGAGGAAGCCGGACATGTAAAGTCATCAGATCTATGAAGCTTTTCAATATGATTTTGCTCATATACCCCCTTCAAACTTCTTATTTTATGACTTTTTTGTTTCTGGTTGTTGGGTTTTAGGCAAGTGTTAGTTTTGTGGATTTTTCTACGATGTGCAAACTTGTACAGTACTCCCTCCGTTCCTATATCTAAGCACATATTTGACTTTATTTTTTCCCTAAATTTAAACCCCTTTTCAAATTAATAGATGCATTTATTATTTTTTTCCTAAACATACCCTTAATTAATACTACTAACTTATCTTGAAATATAAAAAGTCAAATTTAATACACATACAAACAAAGGACAATTTGGTAATATTAACATTTAAATAGACACATTAATTACACTAACAACTTTTCTTAAGAAATGTGAAAAATGTAAAATGTGTTTACATATAGGGACGGAGGGAGTATAAGAAGTCAAAAATAACAAGTTTATCTTGAAGCTTGTGCACTTTATGTTAAATACATAAAATTGCAATAAATAATTGTTGTTTTCAATATATTTTTTTACCATTTATAATTGCAATATCGTATAGGTTAACTTAACACAACTATAAATGATAAAAAAAAAATTATATGGAGTGTTTTGTATCTCATTTTTTTTTTCTTGCAATGCTTGTGAGTAGGCATGGTAATGGGGTGGGGTGGGGACGAGTTTTACCTTCCCCGTCCCCATACCCTACTCCCATATACATACTCGTTACCCTACCCAAAAGGGATGAGAAATCGAATCACATCCCCGTCCTCGATGGGTTCGGGTATTCCCGCTCCATACCCATCTCATGTAGTGAATAATTTTTTTAAATAAAAATTAAAGTATTTTTCAGTCCCGAGCGCAATATAGAAATGCATTATCTAGGAAATAGACGATGACAATCGATGGCTATGGTAATGGAGAAGAGAGAGACAGAGAGTGTGATATATGAAAGGAGATAAGAGAGAACTATGATAAGTGAGTGTCATATGAAAGATTTAGACTCTAACAGTGTGAATCAAATGATTTAGGGTTTCAGTTTCGATTTATATAAAAGGGTTAATAAATTGATTTTATGCATTTGAGATGGGTTTGAGTATGGGTTCGGGGTGGGTACCTATATTCCCGTTACCTATCCCATACCCATGTTTTGAAATCGGGAAAAACCCAAACTCATACCTAAACCCAGTCAAAACGGGGAAAACCTGTCAAAATGAGTTTGGTTGGGGTGGATACCCGCGGGCAAGGATATTGTTGTCATGCTTACTTGTGAATGCTAAGTTTTTTGAAGATTCATTGTCTGCGCTGTACATTATCTAAAGAATTTTTGTATTTTTTCATTTTGAATCAAATTGCAGGTTGGACAATTTAGAGACCCAGCCTATAATCATATAGTAGAATTGGAATTGTTTTTGGAAGTGGAGCATGGACTGGTAACATGAAACGCACCGTTTCACTAGTTTTTTACTCAAAAAAAAAAAAAATAGAATAAAGGCTTAATTGCACTTTTGGCCCCCTATGTTTTAAGAAATTGGATTTTGGCCCCCTAACTAATTAAAATTCAAAACAGCCCCTATGTATTAGATCTTTGGCAGTTTTGGCCCTCTAACTAATTAAAATACAAAACAGCCCCTTATGTATTGGATCTTTGGCAGTTTTGACCTCGTAGACCAATTTTGACTCGGTCAACGCTGACGTGACACTTCAAAGCCGCCATGTGTGCATTGTTTTAATTAAAAATAAATAGAAAAAACCACATATAAAAATAAACAAGAAAAAAAAAATCGTGACACTTCAAAGCCGCCATGTGTGCATTGTTTTAATTAAAAATAAATAGAAAAAACCACATATAAATTAAAGGATTAATTAAAATGAAAAAACAACAAATAATTAAAAAAAACAAGAAAAAAAAATCGTGTTCCAAAATCTGATTCTCCCTCTTATTCCTCTCATCTCTCTCTATAACACTGATTCTCTCTCTCCAAAATCCTTTGTTCCAAAATCTTGAAGCTTTATCACCACCATGGATTTGCTCCGATTGAATCTCTCTCGTATTCGAATTGTAACCAGAAACATAAGGAAGTAAAGTGACATTCTAATTTTTCAAACACATGTAAACTAGTTGTAGCATTCAGGAACAAAGTTGATGAGGAAATATAAATAGAAACTATCCTTATACTTTTAATAATGTAAACAGTATGTGATTGTTCTGATTTTTTTGGGAGATCATCAAATGGATAATACATGGAGTTCTTATTCATGCATTCAAGGTAACATGTAGGAGTTATTGTGTCTCGGATGTGGAGTTTTAAAACACTTTTTAACTGATTCAAGAATAGATATTCATACTATTAAAGATTATTCAGATATTCTTGCATTATTCATGCTGACACTGATAATATTGCATTTATAACTGCAAATTAAAAAATAACTGAGCAGTTTATAATAAATATACAGATATGAAACGACAGAATAAGGGAGGAAAAAAAGAATTTATATGATAAATATATCAGGCTATTGGATTGTTAGGGAACAATGGAGGTGTAATTCTTATTCAAGTTATGTATAAGCAACATGCAACTAATATAACTGCCTTGTTTTGTGCCCTTTATATATGTCAAAGTGCATGTGATATGCTCCTTTTTCTTTTGATAAAAACGAAACTTTCGTTTCGTTCAATAGAACATTATTTCATTATCGTGCTTGCACTGAGCTACTCATCCTTTTTCCATGCTTCTGTCAATGGAGCAGGTTCTTGAATTAGTGTTTTAGAGAGTGATGAGAGGAAGAAGGGCTATAATCAGATTTTGGAACACAATTTCCTTCTTTTTTTTCTTTCTTTTTTATTTTTTTTAATTATTTGTTGTTTTTTTTCATTTATTTAATTCTTTAATTTATATGTGGCTTTTTTTATTTATTTTTAATTAAAACAATGCACACGTGGCGGCTTTGAAGTGTCACGTCAGCGTTGACCGAGTCAAAATTAATTTAGGGGGCCAAAACTGCCAAAGATCCAATACATAGAGGGTTGTTTTGTATTTTAATTAGTTAGGAGGCCAAAGATCCAATGCATAGGGGGCTGTTTTGTATTTTAATTAGTTAGGGGTCCAAATTCGCAACTTCTTAAAACATAGGGGCCAAAAGTGTAATTAAGCCAAAAGATAATAGAGAAATGGGGGTAATTCAGTGATATGCAAATATTTCTATTAAGTATCAACGGTGACCACCACCACCAATCCCCTCTTGTTCCTCTCTTTCCTTTACGTGGCTTCTCTCTCTATTCTTCCACCGTTGTCCTCCTCACCTACGTCCTCAACAGTGACCACCACCATCGTACCATCGTCCTCACCATCATAAACACGTTCAGATCTGATTCTCACTCCCGCGACGACATCCTCCTCTCACTCACGAAATCCGTTTAGTTCGTCACCATAAGAGATCCATTCACTTTTCCCGTCTCACTTGAGACGAATTGAAAGAGAAGAGGGAGAGGAGAGGGAGAGTTGCAGAAGAGGGTAAGAGAAAGAGGGAGGAAAAAAAGGAAAATATTGTACGTATAATTATACGGTTACGGTGTTGGTATTTTATTGAAAAACTGTGTTCAATTATCATTATTGCAGCAGTGACATATTAACGTAGAGATACGGGAATGGGAAAAATATGAAATTACATGACACATAAAGTTTCATGTGACAAGGTCATACATAATTTTGACAGCAGGGGATTCATGTAGAGCTGTCAAAACGGGCGGTCCGGCCCTAAACGGGCCGGCCTAGTCGGGCTTCGGGCTTTATCGGGCCGGGCCAAAAAGCCCGGGGTGTAATATGGACTCGAAAAATAGAGCCCGAGCCCGGCCCTATACGGGCTCCTGGGCTAACGAGCTAGCCCGCACGTTTTTTTTTTGTAGATAGACGAAATGACAAAGCCATTATAAACTCACACACACAAGTGGAGGTACCGGAGTTCGAACCCCGGTCGTGGCATCCGGCCTAACGTTTTTATTTTATTAAGAATTGACATGAACAAAAAAAATTCTGGTACTGGTACGTTTTTATTTTATTAAGCATTTTTTTATTTGCTAGCATATTTTGTGAAAACCATTTTTTTTAATTGCATTCAAAGAGAAATTCTGTCACGTGAAAGAATTGACATGAACAAAAAAAATTTGGTTTTGTTAAGTCTTAATATTTTGGACTTTGGTGTATACTAGCAGTACCAGTACTTGTTCTAATTATTTAGTAGGAATATATATCAGTAAGTTAGTTACCCTTCAGTTAAATCCATTTAACACTTTCCAATTTCTTAAAACTCAAATAAATTTATAATCTATTCAAAATATTCAAAAAAATGACCCATTCTTAATTTTTTGCGGGCTGCCGGGCCGCCCGTGGCCCAAATGGGCTAGCCCTAACGGGCTACGGGCTTTTTCGGGCCGGGCTAAAAAGCCTTTGGAAAATTCGGGCTGCAATTATTAGGCCCAAGCCCTACGTTTTATTCGGGCTTTCGGGCCGGCCCGTTTTGACAGCTCTAGATTCATGCCCTACTAAATGTTATCGTATCAAGTTTATTATCACACCAAGTTATTTGCTCCAAATTCTCCGGGTTTGGATTTGGTGTTGTAGAAAAAGCACGCTGTAACGAATTAGGACCGTCAGATTGTAATGTGTGGCTGAGATGGTTTACAGTGATTTTGTAACTGAATTAAGATGAACCGTCTAATTGCAAATGTGTGGCTGAGATTGTTTACAGTGTGGAACTGTGTGTATTTATTACAACAGGCAAACTCATCTCTTTTAGTTACATTACATGAACCTCATGTCAACATATTCTCAAATATTTCATAGTAGTAGTATTTTCTTTTTGGCCAGGTTTGAACCCCGGATCTTGCATATATTAAATATGCATCATCCATATCAATTGAGTTAAATTCACAAAGACGTATTATTGTTTTTTACTAGTATGATAAAACAATAAAAGAAACTTAGAAACATGATGAATAAATACTGAAGCTGATTTTGATGTACTCTGTTGAGAGTCTCACATTGTCAGGTCATGTCCTATCTGATGTGGGACTCTTAACATCGAATAGGACATTGTCTGACAATGTGTTTATAAGTTGGGACAATCCTCACCTCACAAACCGGTTTTGTGGAGGTGTGTTAGGCACAACCACGATTTCTAAGATACTAAATCCCCCGTTTTATTATCTTCGAATTTTAACCAATCAATGATAATATGTGTTGTTGAAAAGTGTCTTGCGCTAACAGTA